>NC_139642.1:42282998-42929665 GCF_964638095.1 Poromitra crassiceps
GCCCTTAAATCAACATGGGACACAGACATGAAAATATAATTTACAGACATGGGCAAAAGATGGATGAGTTGGATGATAGCTCTATAGATGCTGGTGATGATAGCATGTTGAAGAAGATAATTAAATGCACATGCTTGCATGCCTCTGAACTATGATGAATTTCTCCCTGTATGATTCTTGAAGATCAGGGCAACACGAGTCTAGAAAGAAGAGGGGCTGACAGCAAAACCTGGTGTTTGTTTATGTATTATCAGTTGAATTCATTATAGCTGCACTAGTAAATCTGGGCATCTACTGTACTAGGCATCTCGCACGCTCGATTCCTAGGCTCGCCAGCTGTGAATGAATTGTGCCTCCAGATTGAATTGTTTGCAACAGGCTTTTCCAGTTAAAAGTCCACAACCGCGGCCTCAACCGCCATAGATAGATAGATAGATAGATAGATAGATGGATAGATAGATAGATAGATAGATAGATAGATAGATGGATAGATAGATAGATAGATAGATAGATAGATAGATAGATAGATGGATAGATAGATAGATAGATAGATAGATAGATAGATAGATAGATGGATGGATGGATAGATAGATAGATAGATAGATAGATAGATGGATGGATGGATGGATGGATGGATAGATGGATGGATGGATGGATGGATGGATAGATAGATAGATGGATGGATGGATGGATGGATGGATGGATGGATGGATGGATGGATGGATGGATGGATGGATGGATGGATGGATGGATGGATGGATGGATGGATGGATGGATGGATGGATGGATGGATAGATAGATAGATAGATAGATAGATAGATAGATAGATAGATGGATAGATGGATGGATAGATGGATAGATGGATGGATGGGCGGATGGATGGATGGATGGATGGATGTATGGCCAGTTATCTACAGGAATATGAAAAACACGACCAAGCAGCAACATGGACCCGGGAATGCAAGATGCAATTATGTGGCACATTGTTCAAGGCCACCTAGTGTCAGAACACCTGTCATACTGTCGGCTACTTGGAAGATTGAGAGAATATTATTTGAACTGGGGTAGATACAGTACACACCATACATACCTGTATCGCATGTAATGGCTTTTTCAGTTCACAGAAATGCAGAAAACTGTCGAGCAGTGGAGCGTATACAATTCTCAATCTACAATGCTGTAACGTTGTAACTCTTCCAAAGCTTCAAGAGATCTTTTTTTCTCCATGTGTATGGTCTAATTTTTACATCTGGCCTGTGTTCTGTTTGCTGTTCCTTCTGTTTTGTCTGTCGGAAAAAAAGGAGATTTGGCAGCAGGGGTGACATTGACAATTGGGTGACAATTTTCGAGCAATTTGAGATGAATACTGAAAGCCTAGATCAGTGGTTCTCAAAGTGCGGTCCGGGGACCACCAGGGGTCCTTGAGAGCCAAAATGTAGCCTAACTAACTAAGAATTCTTTAGCCCTCTATCCCAACAAGCTATTTGGACAGGGTTGCTACCAATGGATTCCTTATGTGTTCTCATTTCATATTATAAGTATCATCACACTAGCTTGATTAAAAATGAGCCCACCACAGCCTTTGAAAGACTAATATCAGCCGTGGATTTATTTATTTTTGAACTGGGGCTATTCATAAAAAATGCCCAGGCCTAACAACGCTCATGCTGGGCAGTCCACTCACCATCATCATTACATTTATAGATTATTTATTTAAACACTGGGATAGCAGAGAGGGAGACAGAGTAAGGAGACACAAGAGAGAGATTTCTGTCAGCATTTGATTCCATGACAGCGGAGGCATACAGAGGCGATCACTATTCACTCCACTATCTCTGGGCACAGATTATCATTGTCGTTTTTGACCACAATCAGTGGAAAAATGTCAAGGCTCATTACTTTAATATAAGCCTCTGTGGGGAAAACCCAAATGGGGTTTTATTACAAGAAAGGAATCTAAATATGTATATAGTCTCCATCACCTTTTTTAATGCTGTTGCCTGTATGAGGCAGATGGTCTGCTATTACAGGGGAAGTTGTTGAAAAACACGAGCTAATTTGACATACTCTGATCACTCATAAGAAATGCAAGTAAAAGTGCCCTGCTGGGACTTCTCATTAGGGAAGCACAAACGTAAATCTCAAGAGACAACAACAAATTGTTTAAACTTGGCAGTTGGCACCCTGTGTCGTACAGTTTTTTTTAAATGTTAACAGCCAAAACAATTGCCCAAATATAATAAAAGATTAATACAGATTGGCGATTGCTAATTGAACACATACTCGAATGCTGTGCAGGCACAATGCAATAGAAAAACACAGTGTAAGGAAGTTTGTTGAGTTGTGCTGGATCTTAGGTAAGAGCTCACGAGGAGTGATCGGTTAGAACCACAGAGATGTCTTTCAGGCATTTATTTGAGATATCAGGCAGAAGTATAGAGCAAGCAACATACAGAGTAGTAGGGATATAGATAACTTACAGATTGCAGAGAGAGAAAACATCACTTTTATATCTCCCACATTCGAGGTATGACATCATTGGTGATGTCACAACGTCCCGGGAGGTATGACATCACCGATGACCTCACAAAGTCACGTCTGACATCACACAGTCTGGAGACAGCCTAGACCGTTTGACATCACCGATGACCTCACAGGGGAATCTCTGACATCACCGATGACCTCACAAGGTGAACTCTGACCTCATCGCCGATGATGTCACTGCATCGTTGAGGTCGTGGGCTCCTTTGGTTCGTGGGCGTTAATTGCCCCACGAACAGGCCTGATGGTGGGGCATTACGGAGCCTTTTCTACACACAGTGCATAGAACCTGGAAGAAAGCCCAGAGAAGAGTTAAGGTAGAAAACAACAGGCAGTCCAAATTGTACACTCTACAAAGAAAAGGCACCAAACTAGGGTTGTCAAAAGTATAGTAATATCGAGGTATCAATACTAAAAATTTGAAACGGATACAATACTCATTTGTAACAGTATGGATATAGCAGCAGTGCTTTCTCTTAATGAAAAATCAAACATACTACTGCTTTCCCCCTTCCTATATCATTGGTGGGTATCTGTTGCTTCAACAAGCTAAAAGTGTCCTGATAGGCTGATGACTAGAGCAGGGGTAATCTGCTGTGTAATGTCAAAGTTTTAATGAGTTTTATCAGGCCTATTATGGAGAAGCGCGCGTCTGTCCATCCATCTGTCTTTGTTTATTTGTATGCCTCTTGATGTGTTATCAGTATTGAAAATGGTATCGAGTATCGATATTTTATTATTATTAGTATTTGTATCGAAGTAGAAATTCTAGTATTGTGACATCCCTAAAACTCTGCTTGATGTTTAGTTCGTATCTGTACTGTATGTGAACCACATTTAGGTATGTGGAACATCTTTTTAAGGTGCTATACAACCATGAGACTTTCATGGGACTATAGCATCTGAACAAATCGTTCTTTATTCCATGGAGGCTATAAATGAAAACAAACAAATAAACAAACAATGTAGACCAAACTGCAAAAGTTCCAGAGGTTGTCCTGAGTTGCAAACCAATATCTGTCAGCTATTAGCAAACTAATAAAGAACAATAGAAGACATGTAAACCCAATAATGCTGCTAAAAGCAATCATTACAATATGATGAGGAACCATCAACCATTCTTTTTAGGGTACTGTTAACCAGTGGTTCTCAACGTGGGGTCCGGCGACAACAAGGGGTCATTCATTGGTCATTGACGGTGTTCCAGGGCGACAAATTGAAGCAAATGGAAATGTTAAACTTCACCATTATTGCATTTACAAGAAGTTAACAATTAGAGAATGTAGAACAATGACTATTTTGATCATAGCTTCACTGCTATCTCTCTACAGATAGGAATAATGGAATAATTATTTATTTTATTTTTTCCTCAGATTTGGGTCAAAGAGACAAAATCTCATCACATGGGGGTTCGTGGTTCATAATGTGGACTAAATTAGGGGTTCTTGATATGAAAAAAGATAGAGAATCATTGCTGTAAACAATAACAAAACCAATTACCAAAAAGGCATCAAAAGGTATCAAGCCATTCTTCAAATACTGATGCTTTTATAAAGCACCTTTTATCCCACAAAAACACTCTCAAGACCCATCTATTCAGAATGTATTGTAGGAGCACGTTCAGTCAGACAGTACTTTTCCACCCGCACAGAGCTCAGAAGCAGAACCCCGCGGTCGGCCCACTGTGGCCTCCTGACAGCACATCAGCAGCACGGCCCGACTTAAAGGTCAAAAGGCAGCTTCAATTATATCTTCAATAATTGCTGGCCTGGTGCAACACGAGCGCTGGATGTTGGATTCTCTGCGTGATGTGGCGCCTGGATTCCCTCCGTCCACAACCTCCAACAAAACATGGCACACTTCCCCCTCATTCTCATTCTCTGTCATCCCTGCCGCTGCCCGGAGGGAGCCACCGGCCAGCAATACAAACACCACACAAACCCCCAGCAGTAGACACACATTCAATAGCTGTACAGTATCTGTATATTATGATAGAGATACACCAAAAAATGTATAATGTTATGAACCGCACCATGGATAAGAAATAACCCATTTGATATCTCACTCAGCAGCTGAAAAAGATCATATTTGGAGTCAATTTCAGCTTTTAATTATACAGTAGTAGACTATTAACCAGACATAGCATACTCGTACTGTACATTGTCTGGAAATAATTAATGGGGGACAGTTCATTAAAGCTTATTGAGGAAAAATTGCAGACAAAATTGAATTAGGGTAAAACTACAATTATGTTTTATTCAATGAAGTCTGAGTGGTTCCGGGAAAGCATATTTCTGAGAACAGATGCATCCACACAGATGAGCGCACACACACACACACACACACACACACACACACACACACACACACACACACACACACACACACACACACACACACACACACACACACATACCTCCATCTGAGTTCACAGAGCATCACCTCATGCCTCTAAACATCAAATTTCCAAAACCCCTGAGGGCAAAACATTTGACATCAGTACATTTTTACTAGTTGTCATTTTTCAGCTGTGAAGGACTCACTCAACCCAGCAATAGTGCGACCCCCCCCCCCCCAAAAAAAGAAAGAAAAAAGTGTGAGATGAGATTTTTTTGGTCAATGCAATCGCTCTTGTGCAAATGTTGCGAGTTATAATACAAGACAGGGGATTACACATTGCCCAGAAAGTCAATCACTGTATTGTTCATCAGTACTTTGAGTGTATATGTGCCTCCGGCAGGCAGCACAGCACAGTGTGTTGGAGCTGGAGGGCCCTACTCCTCTGGCAATTTGGTGATGAGTGCTAAACTGTGACCCGCCTGAGAAGCAAAGCCACAACTCAGCTCTCAATCACAGGGCAAGTCCTCCAACAGCAATGCCACCGAGACCATTTAATACTTGACTTGACTGTAAGTTTTAGAAGACAAAAGGACATCTGGGGAAGGCTAGAGACAGAAGTACTACTGACACTGATACTTGTTAGGATGTTGAATGTCATGTCATTTTTTATATTGTATATATATATATATACTGTATATATATATATATATATATATGTGGAGCAGAGGAGTGCAGCCTCCTTCAGTGTACGGTTTGGTTTTCAGAGAAGACGAGGGAGGAAAGAGAGGAGAGAAATTTGACATGCCACTGCAAAAAAATTAAATAAAAAATCTCCATGTTCAGAAGCACAAGTGGAACAAAATCTGTAAGTGGGGTTCAATAATTTCACTTGTTTCCAGGGCAAATCAACTTGTTTCAAGAACTTTGTAGAATCAAGTGACCGGCAGGGAAATTGGACAAGTGCAATTGGGGAGAAAATCTTCAGAAATAATAATAATAAAAAAATAAAAAATAAATCTTGCATTGATTGATCGGCTTTAGTCTGACTTGTTTCAAGATATTGACACTAATTTCTAGGAAACTCCTGAACCAAATGAAACTGCATTGTAAACAAGTTGAGTTCTCACTCCATTGGCAGAAAATAAAAATAACATTTGAAGATTGAATATGAGACTAAATAAGTTTTTGCAGTGTATGCTAGATTCAAACCTCATCCCCTCAACCCCCTTTCAAGGGAAATAATATCTGTCCAAGTGTGAAGACATGCCGTTTATTATTATGCTCAAAAGAACACAAGCCATTCATTTTATTATTATTTGTGGCAGCAGGGCGGTGTACTGAGTAGTGAAAATGTCCTTCAGGTTCTAGCCTGTCTGCTCTGCACACCATGCTGCTGCTGCTGCTTGATAAGTTGCTACTTGCTGGATATGCGTGCTTGGCTGCTTGCTCACCCACCACCACCTCATCTACCACCTGCTTGGATCTGCTTTTATGTACTGGACGTCGGGAGGGGGGGGTTCACTCAGTATGTGCATGAAAGCAGATCCATTCAATTCCAAAACTTGAAATGTATTACCATTCTTACCCAATAAAAATACCCAATACCTGAGTTTCCTGGATGAATTATGGGTAAAGAGGTAAGCACATGGGGTTTGTACAACAATTTTCCAATGCCTGTCTGAAAACTTTTCTTCAAAGTCATACGAACATACATGAGAATAGAAAAGACGAGCTGACAAGAAAGACTGCGCACTAGCTCCCAGGTTACCAAGAATGGGCAAACAGTTGTAATCAATATACTGTAGCCGTGCTTTCTTATCAAGCACCACTGGATTGTGTCTTTGACCAATCAGATTGCTTGGCTGAAACTACTATTGTATAATAGCACATACAGTAATGAAGCGTTGCCACAGTTCTCCATTGATACAAACGATTAGGTTCTGTTTTTGTTTTGAGATATAATATTATTCATATATTTAGATGTATGCATGGATAATCTGTTTGAACGACAGGCAAACAAAAGAGGGACATTTAAATGTTATAACCGACGTATTCCATTAATCTAGCATAATATTTATTAGGCCTCAAAATCATCTAGCATAACATAGATGACTGAAAAGTATATCCCGGCACACGTTCTCACGTGCAGACACGCACACACTGACATTAAGCTAGGGGCAGTTCACATTTTAATTGCTGACACTCTAGCTTCTGGCTCTCTGAACCAAATGGGTCCCCTTGCTGGGTACATAATCCATTATCATAAATCAGATGCGCCGACACAGACAGGTGCTGCATGAATAATTAAAGGTCGCTACATTAGCACTTGTGTGGCGGTATGTGTTGTGAGCCAGCGTCATTGAACAGTCTAAAAGCACTGCAGACCCCCTCCATCCCCATTAAACAGTTTCATGTTATGCATTACTGACGGAGATGATGTAGAACTTGGAGGAAAAAGAAGAGAGAGACCAACCTCGCCGCCCTCCCCCTTTGAATTAACCAAAACAGAGAGGTCTAAAAGAAGTGATAGAAACTGCTTGGAGCAGTGTTCGTCCTCTATCGTGCCGTGTGGTCCTATCTCTTGGGTTGAGCTGGTACCCTTGTCTGAACCTGAGCGGGTGAGCCAGGTTACGCTGAGCCTGTAATGGAGAGTCCAGGGAGCTGGAGGCGGAGGCAGCGAAAGGTCTGTTCATGCAAGCCGGCGCTGGGACGATTCCATCTACAGATCTCCATTCTTACATTAATTACACTTGAGGCAAATTCATTTGGATTTCTGTCCGGTGAGAGATAAGCTTTTACTGCAGACAGGGCAAGAGAGGAAGCCTAAGAGGAAGGAGAGATACTCCCCGTGCTGCCCTATTTGGCTCTGCAGAGGTCTTCTATCACAGGAAGTCACATGGCCTCTTGTGCCACATGTGTGGAATCCAACCAATCCCCTTGCAGAACACACATGAGAACGGCTGCTCAAAGTGTGGAACTTTATGAGAGGCAAACACCTTTTAAAACAATCACAGCTGTAGAGGACAAACGTGTCTTAATGGATTTGATGGCGTTAGTAGTTAATTATAGTCTGGACTTTTGCACTTCTTTTTAAGCGGTGCATCCGCTTCTGTAAGTAGCTTACACCACTCCCCCGACTCAACAAACCCACTCCCCCGGCTCAACAAACCCACTACCCCGGCTCAACAAACCCACTCCCCCGGCTCAACAAACCCACTACCCCGGCTCAACAAACCCACTCCCCCGGCTCAACAAACCCACACTTTGAGTTGAAACTGAGTTGCGCAAATCCGCACCGCTTACTTCAACACCTGGGTGTGATTTTTCTTTCTAGACATCAACAACAGAGAAATTAAAAACACAAGCACTTTAAAAATATACATCACATTTATTTGTACTGACACCATCATGAGTCTGTACAGAGTCGTCTTTGTCTACTGATGTGTTTGGGTCCTACAGGCAAGTAAGTACCTGTCTTCTACCTCCATACATCCAACGGTCAACGTATCACCAAGCATTGCTTTTTTTCCCCGCTACCAAAAAACAGAAACTTTGACGTAGCTGACACACACCACTGTTGTTTTCTAAAGGTAACACAATGTACAAAAAGCAAGTCTGGAAATAGTAAGATTCTTGGTACCATAAAAAAGGTTCTCTCAATGTGTGAATAAGAAAACAATGCACTTATCTCTACTGAGCGTCTGCTGCATTGCTCGTTAGGCAGCCAAGGGGTAAATTGATGCAGATAAGTAAAGAACAGAAGCGGCCCGGCTGATCCCTGTATTACTACCAGCGCAGCTTTTGAGGAAATGTTCCACGCTCTGTAGAGCCCCAGAGCTGGAGGAGCCGTCTGGAAGTAGTTAGATGCCAGTCAGCGGGAACATGTGTCATGTTAATGTAAATGGTTAAATCTTTCCACACAATGTACACTACAGTACAACACTACAGTGATGTTGGAAAGAACTGTGCAAATCAAACTGTCTAGGGGCCCAGAAGAAAAAAGAAACAGGGAACTAAAGTGATGAACTGTGAAAAAATAAACAAACAAACAAACATCTGTTCATTGGCAGACGCAATCCCCCCTCGGCAGGCCTCGGGCCCTCTGGGATAGTTAAGGCCAAAGCAAGCAGAGAGTCTGAGGGAGCGGAGGACTGCTGGCTCCCTCCATGGAGGATGGCACAGTGGCCTCACCAGCAGGCTGAAGGCACCAGTAGAAGCATGAGCAGCGCTGGCCACGTTAGGCTCTGCCACAGGCAGTGCACCGAACACTGACTGCTCTTTGCACGGACACCTGGGAGACGCAGGGGGACAAAGACAACAGAACATTTCGGTCAATACGCTGGAACCATATTCATTTTTAATGCTGAATAACACCATTGGTGGCCACCATCACAGGGTCTATGGAGCTGTGAAGGAATCAGTCTACTGTATAATAATATAATAATAATAATAATAATGCTGATGATGATGATGATGATGATGATGATAATAATAATAATAACAATAATACAAAAAATAATGGAGGAGAGGAAATAAGAGAGAAGGGAGGAAACAACAATTGTTGGCCCTGAAATGCTGGCTGGGCATGTTGTACAAAGACTGCAAACTTGCTGTAGGTCCTGTTGCTTCAAAGTTAATTGGCTGTGCAAGAGTAGGTGTGTGTGTGTGGGGGTGAGGTAATTAAAATAGTATTAGCCAAAGAAAACTTGGCTTACTACACAACATCTGTGGTAACTCAATTAAGGGCAGAACACAAGAATGCTACAAAGGGAGAGTGGGCTGTGCATGGAGATTAGATTTGCGAGGTCAGGTAATGGGAGTGCATGGCTGGAAGGGGAGGACACTGACTCTTCCTGCTCACCAGAGGAGGTGACAACACGGACTTGGGAGCTGACTGCTCCCTCTCCCCCTTCGCTGATGGCGCGCACCTCCATGATATAGGTGCCTCCCTCTGGCAGTGACAGCATGGTGGATGGGTTGATGGTTCTTGTCACCTGGTTGTGGCCTCTCCCTTCCTGTCGCAGCAACACCTGCAAGACACACACACATGCACGCACGCACATTTAAATTATTTATTTATGTCCACATAAATACAGAGTACAAAGGACATAAACACTATGAATGCAGTCAGATGCTGGGAGACAGTTACAAAAGTACCTAGTTGGCGACCACAGTAATGCGTACAAAAAAAGGAACACCACACAGGGTGATGGCAGTGGCAAGTTGACAAATACAGTTACACTAATACAAGATACTGGTTAGTATCCACTTCAAGGATACCATATTGAGCGGCTGCCAATAATAGCAGAGACTGAGCAATACCTTGCTAGCTGTTTGGCCCTTCTCTTAGGTAGTCCAGCCATCTGGAGGCCTCTCACAACCAGTTTGTGAACGTGACCCAGGCTACCAAATATGAAAACTAAAAGTTTACAACTGTAGCCCAGCTGTGAAATGGTCTGCTTCAGCTGTTGATACTTTAACATCTTGGTCAGAAAGGCCTCCTCTAGGCTGTGGTCAAAGGTACAGCCAACCTCTAGGATGAACACTTCTCTGTGATTTTCATTGACAACAACAACATCAGGAGTGTTAGCTGGAATCTTAGAGAACACATCAGAATTGTCACTACACAGACTGAACACGCTCGGCTTCACACTGGAATGTTTATAGAGCGAGGTAGAAGATCTAAAAATAGACGTGATATCCTTTGATATCAAATCCACTATTCTATCATGCCTACAGATGTAGAGTCCTTTGTATGCATGGTAATCATTTAAGATGTGGGACATGGTTTCAGTTATCTGTTCATGACCATGATGTATACAGTGAGGAGCAAGACACACACACATGCACGCACGCACGCACGCACACACACACACACACACACACACACACACACACACACACACACACACACACACACACACACACACACACACACACATACATCATTGCCCGTCAAAGGTTTGGGAACACCTTCTTTTACGTATGACTACTAGTTGATTTTACGAGTTGATTTTCTCTGTTATTTTTCAATTAAAATGGGGGGGAAAATGCCTGCAAAGGTTTTAACATGAAATAGCTACATATTTATTCAATACTCAGCTTCATGTTCAGTCTTCTTGTCCTGGATTGTTAATGGTGTTTGCTGTTTACTGTTTTTCTGTGTCTGAATGTTCTGCAACTGAATAATGATGGCTGTTTACCATGTACCCGATGACATCAGATTCATTGTCTTTCGCCTTCACCGGGTCCCAGCTCAAAGACACGTTGTTGCCCTCTTGAATCCACATGAGGTTGCCGGGAGGCTGCGCCGGAGCTGAGGAGAGACAGTGCAGCACTCAAACTGCAGTACTTACGGATGTAAATGGAAACAGACAGAGTTTCCACCAACTGGGTCAATTACTACACTTTTCACAAGGAGATGTGGAGCAAACTTAACAGGTAGCCGGCCTCCGTTCCATATATAGTGCTGCATGATTAGTGTCAGCGCTGCTGTACTCACGGGCTTTCTTGGTCTTGGCTGTGATAGCGGCGCTGGCAGGACCCTGGCCGATGCTGTTGAAGCCTTTTACTGTGATGAGATACAGACTGTTGCCCTCCAGTCCTGTCAGAATCATGGAGGTCTCGTTTCTTACAGTTCTTTGTTTTTTCCCCGACTCTTCCTGCTCGGTGTCTTTCCAGTAGCTGACCTAAGAACATAAAAGAATAGTTTCGGGGGAAAAAAATCTTGTTTTCATTTTCAAATGTTCAATGCATGCACAAGGGTACTACGCACACAATCACAATCACACTACACAAACCTCATATCCTCTCGGTCTCCCAGGGCCAGGATTGGGCGGTTTCCAAGTGACCCTAATTTCCGATGAAGAAATGCTGGAAGCTTTCGCATCAGATGGGGCCTCCCTCGGCTCTGCGCGAGGAAAACACAGAGAAACATCACAAATGCTACGGGCAGTCGGAATGGTGATCGACCCTCAAAATGCTCCGAGCCGTTTCCCTGCGTGTGCTCTTCAAATCCATGCAACCGCCATATCTCAGCATTAACTCACCCCCTTCAGCAGAGTACACGGTGACGACTTTGCTGAAAGGCCCATCACCCTTGTTGTTGTACACGCCCACCTTCACTTCGAAGGCGGTGAGGGGAGGGAAGGTCTCGTCTCTGTACTTGTATGTTGTGGAGTCCGCCGACGTCACCATCTTCTCCTTCCAGCCGCGGGTTCCGTTGGCACGAAAAGCAACGATGTACCCGAAGCCCTCGCCATTTTGGAACTCCTCTGATACAGGCTGCAAACAGGAAGGAAAGAAACCATGAGCTGTATAGGTACACAAGACAAAGAAGCTGGGCTATTTAGAATACACACGGTGGCTCAGTGGTTCACACACTGTCACAACACCGCAAGGAGGTCGCGGGTTTGAATCTCCACCCCGGTCCTTTCTGTGTGGAGTTTGCATGTTCTCCCTGTGTTTGCGTGGGTTTACTCCCACAGTCTAAAGATATGCTGTGTTTGTGTAGTATCACAATGTAATTGAGTAAAATGTCCAGTATATGATGTATGTAACCTATGTTGTGTGTAGATATATGATGTAGTATACTGTGATGATGCAATGTAAAGCCCTCTGAGTCATGCCTGTGTGATAAAGGGCCGTAAACATAACTGAACTGAACTGAACTGAATACAAAGCGTTACCTTATGTTATCTGATTCTGTATGAATGAGATGGAAACAATTACCTACGAGTGCCTTTCAAAGAGATTAAGCTCTATCCAGGCTTACCAGCACTAAGCCCTGTAATTGAAGGTGCGTTATTTGCAAATTTTCGAGTATGGATTGCCTCTGCGGTGAGAGGAAGGCTTCCAAATAATACTTCCAAAAGTATTAGATGAAAAAAGCTCATGTAAATGTCACATGCCTTCGAGAGCAAGCCTAGCTGCATCTGTTAATTGGGATCACCGAGCACAAACAACATTTAAAAATTGGGATCACCAAGAAGAAGCGTCTTTGAGCATGTGGTGTGTAAAATATCAGCAGACAGATGGTTGAGGTGTTAGCGGGGTGGCACGGTGGAGGTGATTTCCACTCCTCTGAACACATGTGCATGCATTTATTATTTTAAAATGGCACATTATACCTGGAGGCTACTAAACAAACAACAGGGCTTTTGCCTCTAGAGCAGCTAAGACAAGCTTTCCATTCCCTCCCCCGCTACTGTAGCTGTCTGCCAGTGTTAATAAAGATACAGTCAGTCTGGAGTAATGAACACAAATTGTATCTGGCACAATTGTGCCCATCATGTAGCTATTTATCTTCCCGTGTCTCACTGGAGGATTTTTGGGACACACGCAGGTTTTGTGCGCTTGCTGCAGTGCTTATCACACAGGTTTTGTGCGCTGGCTGCAGTGCTTATCACCAGCTCTCCTGAAGTAGTGATAGTGGGATCTCTATCCAACAGCTGCTGCACACTTAATCCAATCAAATGCAATTTATTAAGTGAGCGAGAATTTAATTAAAAATATGAGCTGCAGGAATTAAATCGTTGGCTAAATTTAATAAATTGACAAACACCTGTACGCTTGTTTTTTGGCAAACGAATCGGGCTGTCATGCTGTAATGTGTTGATTTGCAGAGGCTTCGAAGTAATATTGTCCCCTGAAGGCATCACCCCAAATTAGCCGTCTAGTCTATGGGGGACGAGCGGGTGGATGGAGATGTAGTTCACGTTTCATTCAACAACAACCCACCACCATGACTCGCTAATTACAAGGATGCTCAGTGAAAATGAATTGGCCTTCCATCAAACTTATTATCAGAGCTGGCGCGGCTTTTAAAGAGGTGCGCCGGAATATGGGTCTTTAAAGACAGCATGAGCAAATGAGCTACTGTAGTGTTTTAGCTAGAAGTGTAGTAACACTCGCCTGGCGTCTTTGGGGATGGAGGTAGACACGGACAGCGAGACACGGTATGAGAGGGCAGATATAACTCAGAGGTAATTCTGCTGGATGGGATTGTGGGGCTCGGTGACGGTGACTGTGGGGGCAGCACTAATGCTCCTCCCAATGGCTCGCAGAGAAAAAGCAGTCTCTCACCGTCGACTCTAATGAGACGGCTGAATGAAGCTTCGGAGACTGTTTAGTCATTCATCCTGCTTAATAACCCGGCCCACCATGGCCATCCAGGCTCTGACAACCCTCCACAGATGATTGGAGAGGCAGAACTGCCATGCACTCACATGCCCTGACTGCCAAAAAGGGCTAACATTCCTGCTCCGTCTCCTTTAATATTCATCTCCATTGATCACTGACGGAGCTCTGATTTATTTCCAAAAGCATTTAGCTGGAACAAGAAGAAGTAGGCCAGAGCCAAAATGACTTCAAATGGCAAGTGCAAAAAGGAAGACACTGCACCCAACTAGACTAGAGCATTTGATTTTTGTTATTTATTTTTTGCCTTGTGATGCTCCTGCAAATTGATGGTTTTATTGCTGTGTGACTAGTCTCGCTGGCCAGCCTCCTCTCCCTTCCGTCCGAGGAGTCTGGCGCCGCGGAAACAGGCAACAGGGATAAACCCTCCCCTGCTCTACAGCTGTTCTCCCATTGGAGCGACTGTTTCGGTGGCAGCCGGATGTCCGCTCCCGGCTTATTACAAACTCTGTCATTGGCTCCGACCATGTCAATCAGAGCGGTTTCCGCTCCCTCCCCCCTGTGTGTCGCTGTAAATAGTGCCCTGCCGCCTCAGTGAAAACAACAACGCTAACTAGCTAGCAAGCTAACGGCAGAAACCTACATGCTAGCTCATTGCTACAGGCTGAAAACGGCAAATTGGATTGTTGGAAAGTATTTTCCAAGGGCACTGCCGCTAAGCGCCGCCCATCGCAATCCCACTATGGAGACCTGCGGCGCCAGACTCCTCGGACGGAAGGGAGAGGAGGCTGGCCAGCGAGACTACTGTGTGACCAATTTTATGTTGCACTTTGACTTTTCACCACTGCATACTCTATAGTGCTAAGTGATGTTTCACTACTGCATGCTGTATTCACATATGTAGCCCCGCCCAGTTGACCCATTGTATCACGACTTCCTGTTCAAAATGCTGGCTGTTTTACCTGCTCAAACTAGTCTGACTCACCTGATCAAACCTAATTTGACTCACATTATGAGTAAGACTAGGTTTATGAGTCACAGCTAGTGTAAATACAATCGGAACTTCCAATTGTATTTACACTTCCTGTTGGTCTCTCAAGCCAGACGGTCTCTTCTAAGGTGAATAGTGCTAAGTGACTTTTTACTACTGCACGCTGTATAGTGCTAAGTGACTTTTCACTACTGCACGTTGTATAGTGCTAAGTGACTTTTCACTACTGCACGCTGTATAGTGCTAAGTGACTTTTCACTACTGCACGCTGTATAGTGCTAAGTGACTTTTCACTACTGCACGCTGTATAGTGCTAAGTGACTTGCAGAGATGTATAGTGCTAATTGGGTGACTTGCAGAGATGTATAGTGCTAAGTGACTTGCAGAGATAGTGCTAAGTGACTTGCAGCGATGTATAGTGCTAAGTGACTTGCAGAGATGTATAGTGCTAAGTGACTTGCAGCGATGTATAGTGCTAAGTGACTTGCAGAGATAGTGCTAAGTGACTTGCAGAGATGTATAGTGCTAAGTGACTTGCAGAGATAGTGCTAAGTGACTTGCAGAGATGTATAGTGCTAAGTGACTTGCAGAGATAGTGCTAAGTGACTTGCAGAGATGTATAGTGCTAAGTGACTTGCAGAGATGTATAGTGCTAAGTGACTTGCAGAGATAGTGCTAAGTGACTTGCAGAGATGTATAGTGTTAAGTGACTTGCAGAGATAGTGCTAAGTGACTTGCAGAGATGTATAGTGCTCAGTGACTTGCAGAGATAGTGCTAAGTGACTTGCAGAGATGTATAGTGCTAAGTGACTTGCAGAGATGTATAGTGCTAAGTGACTTGCAGAGATAGTGCTAAGTGACTTGCAGAGATGTATAGTGCTAAGTGACTTGCAGAGATAGTGCTAAGTGACTTGCAGAGATGTATAGTGCTAAGTGACTTGCATAGATAGTGCTAAGTGACTTGCAGCGATGTATAGTGCTAAGCGACTTTTCACTACTGAACGCCAGTGCTAAGTGACTTGCAGAGATGTTTGCATTAAAAGAATAGCTGAATAAAAATGAGTGCACACACTGAAGTACACTGAACAGTAATACTGTTCAGACTCCATTGTATGCAGAGTTGTTAAACAAATTGTTCCAGTCACAGGGGTTTGTAACTGAACAGTTGATACACAGTTTATATATCTCTTAAGGAGAACGCTTAAGAATTCGAAGAAGATTTTTTTTTATAATTCCCCCAAATCATGTGAAGTGTCATGTATAACAAAGCACCATTCGCACTTTTGTGTTATTTTAAGTATTCCCTTAAGTAGTCTTCTACCAGGGGCCGTGCATGTCTTGTATTAAGCGCATTGAGTTGTGTTTTATATTAGCTGTTCTAATGAAATTCTTGAGAGGTTATAAATAGTAAATGGCAAAGTTGTCTAGCACCAAAACACCGTCCCATCTGGAATGGATATTATCCCCCATAATGTCCCACTGAGGTGCTCTTCCCCTCATGTGAAGGTTATTTTCCCAGTGACAGTTGGGCCCCATACTTAATAACTACAAGAATAACTGTCAGTTGCTTCCGCATCTGTTCAGCGCTCCCCTTTTAATATAGCCTTCAACTCATCTCAATTGCAAATCCTGCAGCTTTGTTCATAGTGACTCTGTACATGCTGTGCCCTCAACGTGGCTCTCGGCCAAGCTGTCCATTGACAAACAGCTCACACCAATATCCCTTTAACTTGCCACAAGATTGATTACATATTATACAACCCTCGTTAAGATTGAGATATACACAGATATTCATAAACATCCCTGGATTTATAGGGCATTGCTCTGAGATTGAAGGTTAATCATCACTGCGCCTCTCTCGTGGGGCCAAATCTAAAATTCACTACATCTTGATCAGTTGCCCGGCTGATGCAGCTGAGTGTAATTCACAGGGCCCCGGCTCTGCTCCTTTGAGATTTGTCAGCAGATTTTGCAATTGTGAACAGGTTGTGACCTCAAACTCCACGACGCTGGATGGTTCAACATCTTTCAAATGGAATAAAATGACAATCTGTTTTAAATGCACTAAGCTGTGATCTAGCGGTGTCTGTGTTCGCTGTCGTTAATGATCGAGCACGACTACCTGTGCAGGTAACAACACTTTCACATATGGCTCTGTAAATCTGCCTGCACCCTGCACACAGGGCGGCAGTACCTCAGGAGGTAGAGCTGTCGCCTGGGGATCGGAAGGTTTCCCGGTTCGAGGCAGGCTCCTCCCGGCAGCGTGTCAAATTGTCCTTGAGCAAGACACTGAACCCCTAACTGCTCCTGACGAGCTGGTTGGTGCCTTGCATTGTTGCCACGTGTGAATGTGAGCTATTCATTAAGTAAAGCGCTTTAAGTAGTGGATAGACTAGAAAATCACTCTATAAATACAGCATATGTTTTGCCTCAAATTTGTCAATAGACTGAAAACGCATCTACAGATGTCAACATGTAAATTTGTCAACAGTCATCAGTGGAAGAATTGTTTAAAGCCAATATGAGTTCTGTCGTAGCACAATGACAAGATTGTACCTTAACCTTGAATATGTGATTTTTTTTGCTGCTGTTGGAAAGGCATTCAGCACTGCATTCTTATTATTTAGACAAGAAGGAATGAGGCCATCATTAGTAATAATACAGGTAAGAACAGAAGCAGGTGGATACAACTTGAAACAGGTTTATTCCTTATTGCTGTGGAATGAGAAAGTCACGTGATGTCTCTCTGACAACTGTGAGTAAATAATACTACCTTTAAACATTCTAAGCATGGAGATTTCTGCCATAGCCTAGCTCGTCTACTGTGCTACACTGACCTTAATCAATGGGACAGCGCCAGCGCCAACTGATATTACATATTTTGTTACCAATTGTTTCATCTTTGTAGTCTGTTTATCATTTCCCACCACACATACACCTGTCACCTCATATGTAAGCCCTGTAAGCCTGTACTATACTGTGCTGTGCTGTGAGGAGTGACCTACATTATCCATGTCCAGCATGTGCGTTTAACCTACACACCACGGTGTATATGAAGATAGTGAACCAGCTGCTAATACAGACCGAGGTAGCCTTCCTCCAAGGCAGCTGTACTGTCCTCTCTTCAATATGCTCTATTTGTTTTAGTCTTACCTATATTGTATTCTTTGCTACTGCAATGACCCTCTTTCCCCCCCAGGGGACCATTAAAGTTTCATCTCTCACCGCATTTATACAGCTGCCTTCTTTTTTTTGTTTACAACATCTCCGGCCCCTTCGACCTCTGACCTGGAGGAAGACCATCTTACCCCAGTGGAGAGAACTACTTTTACCTCTGGCTTGCTCCACTGCTGGTAGAGTGGAAGCCTCTCTCCTCAGCTCAACCTGCTACACCCCCCCTGAGTTGCAAGTCACAGGGGGCAAGTCAGAGAAAACCTACTAGAATACCATAACAACCAGCAGGGTCTTCTGTCTCTCCCCTCGTAAATGGAACTCCGGCCACTTTGCCCTTTTGAGAGACCCTCATCTAAGCCCCCTCACACAGCGCTCTCTCCTGAGGTTCCTGTGAAGGCTGCAGCATCCACCTTTGTGTTATCCCATTGGGGAGGATGTGCCTCTCTCACACTTTGCTCTATCAGTCTAGATTTACTGCTTCCCCCAGGAGCATCTGATTGGTACATCCACACCGCTGTAATAACACCACCACCACCATCATCACCACCACATGTCTGAGGACTCCAAAGGGACAGTCAGTTTCTTTCTTTAATAATCTCCAGAGAGCCGTGAGAAGAGTCATTTTATCCAGTTGCTTCCTTCCCTACAGCTGCAGGTGTGCTGCCCACCAATTCATTTGTTTTAGGCCTTGTCCACACTAATCACATTTGAAAAGAGTGTTTTCGTGTCGTTTGCGTTTCCGTACACACTAGCATTTACAGGCTGTTTTCTAAAAGTTCCCCATCCACACTTATGTGCAAACAAAAAGATAGTAAACCGGTGAAATCTACCCTATCGGGCATGCATGAGCCTTTCACCCATGACCTTTATGTTCTATGATGTCTTAGTGTGTGTGGAACATGAAGGCCAAGTGTGAACAAGGCCTTAGACAACTTTGATTTGGTCTGGACATGTGACCCCCTGTATTTCTTTTCTTTTCTTTTAGGAGACTAGAGTGCCTCCTAATTATTAAGTGTACACATGCTTACCAGCAGTATGGAGACCTGTGACTTGTTAGCTGACTATGTACCTCTGCAGTATGGAGACCTGTGACTTGTTAGCGGACTGTGTACCTCAGCAGTATGGAGACCTGTGACTTGTTAGCTGACTGTGTACCTCAGCAGTATGCAGACCTGTGACTTGTTAGCTGACTGTGTACCTCAGCAGTATGCAGACCTGTGACTTGTTAGCTGACTGTGTACCTCAGCAGTATGCAGACCTGTGACTTGTTAGCTGACTGTGTACCTCAGCAGTATGGAGACGTGTGACTTGTTAGCTGACTGTGTACCTCAGCAGTATGCAGACCTGTGACTTGTTAGCTGACTGTGTACCTCAGCAGTATGCAGACCTATGACTTGTTAGCTGACTGTGTACCTCAGCAGTATGCAGACCTGTGACTTGTTAGCTGACTGTGTACCACAGTAGTATGCAGCCCTGTGACTTGTTAGCTGACTGTGTACCTCAGCAGTATGGAGACCTGTGACTTGTTAGCTGACTGTGTACCTCTGCAGTATGCAGACCTGTGACTTGTTAGCTGACTGTGTACCTCTGCAGTATGCAGACATATGACTTGTTAGCTGACTGTGTACCTCAGCAGTATGGAGACCTGTGACTTGTTAGCTGACTGTGTACCTCAGCAGTATGGAGACCTGTGACTTGTTAGCTGACTGTGTACCTCTGCAGTATGCAGACCTGTGACTTGTTAGCTGACTGTGTACCTCAGCAGTATGCAGACCAGTGACTTGTTAGCTGACTGTGTACCTCTGCAGTATGCAGACATATGACTTGTTAGCTGACTGTGTACCTCAGCAGTATGCAGACATATGACTTGTTAGCTGACTGTGTACCTCTGCAGTATGCAGACCAGTGACTTGTTAGCTGACTGTGTACCTCTGCAGTATGCAGACATATGACTTGTTAGCTGACTGTGTACCTCAGCAGTATGGAGACCTGTGACTTGTTAGCGGAGGGTGTACCACAGCAGTATGGAGACCTGTGACTTGTTAGCTGTGTACCTCAGCAGTATGGAGACCTGTGACTTGTTAGCTGACTGTGTACCTCAGCAGTATGGAGACCTGTGACTTGTTAGCTGACTGTGTACCTCAGCAGTATGGAGACCTATGACTTGTTAGCTGACTGTGTACCTCAGCAGTATGGAGACCTGTGACTTGTTAGCTAGCTGTGTACCTCAGCAGTATGCAGACCTGTGACTTGTTAGCTGACTGTGTACCTCTGCAGTATGGAGACCTGTGACTTGTTAGCTGACTGTGTACCTCAGCAGTATGGAGACCTATGACTTGTTAGCTGACTGTGTACCTCAGCAGTATGGAGACCTGTGACTTGTTAGCTAGCTGTGTACCTCAGCAGTATGCAGACCTGTGACTTGTTAGCTGACTGTGTACCTCAGCAGTATGGAGACCTATGACTTGTTAGCTGACTGTGTACCTCAGCAGTATGGAGACCTGTGACTTGTTAGCTAGCTGTGTACCTCTGCAGTATGGAGACCTGTGACTTGTTAGCTGACTGTGTACCTCTGCAGTATGGAGACCTGTGACTTGTTAGCTGACTTTGTGTACCTCAGCCTTTGAATAATCTCTCAGCAACACTAACAAATGCAAGGGAATGCTCATTGAGGCCAATTAAGATAACCAGGCCATATTTAATTAGAGTAAATATGTTATCCCAGAAACACACAGGTGTGCTACATACTGTATGGGAGTTCAAAAAGTTCTAAAAACATTAAAAAAGCTCCTCTTGTAAAATATTTCCTTTATAAATGATCCAGGGTGAAGAGAAACTTGACTTGATCTTCGTGACTCAGACCTTACAATTAGGTTAGATAAATATGTTACAATTATTCATGTAAAACAAGTGAACCCCCTTTAGAGAATAGCTTCACCTCTATGCAAGTGTAACTCATCAATAAAGAACTGGAGAGAGAAAAAGAAGCACAGATCCTGAACAGGACCATGGTGCTCACAAAGCTAAACTAAGAAACTTGTATACCTGTTTTATTTCACATGTTACTATTGTTGTATATTTGTGTAATAGTACATGATCAAAATAAATAAATTTGTAAATAAATAAAGTCCAATTTTATTTTGGCAACATCTTTAGTGATAATCATCGTGATGTTTTTGCACTCCACTAGAGACAAGTTGGCAATCAAACAGTGCGTCCAGTCCTGTGTTGTCTTTTTACAGTACTTGGATTTTCTGTTGATTTAAAATTACACTCTTTTCTTTGGTAGCTATTATGGTCTTTGCTCATGCTAACTATGCAGTTATTCTATTTCAGAGGTGCCCAATCTGGATGGTAGTGTTGGAGTTGAGACCCTAAACCGAGACCGAGTCAAGGCCTAACTTTCGAGCGTAACTTCCCGACAAGTTAGGTTGACAGGGTTGGTACCAATACATTCAGGCGGTGTCTCGTCATAGACGCATGGTCAATGGGTCAGCATGGGGGAAATCCTTCCATTCTCCCCATTCAGCATAGTTAGCATTTAGCTGCTAGCCCAGCTAGCCCAGGCAGACAGGATTGGGGATTCAACCCCAAACGCACATCTGAACTGATATCTATGTACCTGCTCTTGACTCCCCAATCCTGTAGTGCAGCACCTTCCGCTGCTGGTGAGTCAGCCCATTGAGATATATGGGGTGTTTTTCCCCACCGTCCTAGCATTCATGTTACAGACACAACGATACCGGAAGTGGGCGTTCCCACACAGACCAACTGTATCTATGGATTTGTTAGGTCTTATAGTTTAATATGGTATCACGCTAGCTTGAAAAATTAGCCCGCCACAGCCTCTGAAAGACAGTAATATCCTCCGCGTTTTTCTTCTCTCAAAACAAATGCTCTGTTTGTTTTCATCCAAATTGGTCAGCCATGTTCTATAGTATTTATTCCAGCTGCTGCTAGAAACACATCACTTCCTGTGCATTTAGAACAGCATGTAAACGCTTTCATGAGCTGGGTACAGGCTGAATCATTATTGTGATTCACACTCATTTCTGCCAACATGTTGCAGATGATAACTTTAAGAAGTTGGGCGAGTGAATTCCAATTATGGCTGAGCAGTCTGTCTCTCATTCGAACTCTGCAATGTTGGCCTCCTCCACTCAACTCTGTTCTTTAAATATTACAGCAAATCTCTGAATACGGCTGTCTCCTTCCATTTTAAGAACATCCCCAGACTCTTCTCATCATTTTCTGGCTTGACTCAGTGCTGAAACTTTCCTCAGTGTTTTAATTAGTTCTCACTTTGATGACACTGGGAGTGAGCGAGCAAATCCAGGTCCCCAGGCCACAGTGCTAACAACAAAAAGTCTTGGAGTGAACCTGTAGCCACTCGTCATTTCTCACCTCAAGTGAGTGCAGCTGACTGTAAACTAATGCCATCATCTGTATATCTTCAAGTCATTAGACCGTTTCCTTCAAGCTTAGGAACCAGAAGGACAAGCATCGTCCATCAACCATGCTTTTTTCCCTAATAAATGTCTGACAAGTATTCCCAAGCAACAGAATTTAAAGTATTTAATGAATGGCACACCGGAACCTCTACATGATCATTAACTCACTTTCACATGCAGGATATATTACTGGGTAACAGTTACATTCCTAGGGGAACGGTGGCATAGCGGTAGTTTCAATATAGATGTTTCAAGTGAACTCCGCTCCAGCGAGCTTCTTCTCACTCATTGGCTTACAGCAGTGGCTGTCAACCTGGGGGACGGGCCCCACAGGGATCCAGGAAATGTTCTTAAGGGAGTGATGAGAAATCTGAGTCTGAATAAAAAAATTTTTTTTGCACACATACATTTTATTATCCTTTGTGAGGCTTTTAATCTGTGTGAAAATTACTTTTCCTTGTGGAATGATGAATATTTGCAGCCTATAGGTTTTGGGGGGAAATGTAATAATGTAAAATGACCTGCAAAGAGAAAATAATCATTCTGTGCATTTGTGCCTGTAGCAATTGGGGCTGAGTACTGTGGCACTGCTTTGTTTTTGGGGGGTCGGGAGCAGATAAGAGAAGAGAGACACTGGCTTGCTGCATCTAGAACAGGATGAAAGTTTTTGACATTGTTTTGACTTTCATTTCAAAGCATAAATTCACACATCAAAGCATGGGAAATTAGCACTTACAGCAAGGCATTATGTTGTTTGTTTTTTATGGAAAAGCAAGACCAAATCTATCAAGTGATCTATCTTACACACATTCTTTCTCTAAGTGTAAGGTAGATTTACAAAGTGATCTATCTTACACTTAAGAGAAAAATGATGAAGTGTGTAAATCCTTATTTCACACATTCTGAAAGATTGTATTCAAACTCTAAACAAGGACAACTTGATATATATGTATATGTTTCGAGCTACTGTTTCTGAAAAAGAAAGAAGGGAAAGTCACACACAATCTCCAAGATGACTTTGTTGAACTTAAGTTAAAAGTGAACTTGGGTGACTTGGCACCAGTTTACCACGTTTTAGACATGTTCAGTTTTTGAATTTTGTCTTAGCCATTTGCTCACTAGTTAACCTAGTTGAGGTAACTTTTAACAGATTAGCAAGTCTATATTTCAAATTCTCCTTTGCATTATCTGATCAGTTACCTGAATGACATCTAATGACATGTTTAATAGTTTGTTTAAGGTAAGAACAAGTAACAATGTTATTTTTGATACTGTTCTTTTTGCACAACACAACACAGCAAATCACTTTCCAGGAAAACAGAGCAGCTATGTACATATATCATGGAGTTCCTTTCACATAGACATTCATGTTGGTTTATGATATAAGCAAGCTACGTTGCACGTAGCATTATGAAATGTTCGAGCAAATCAATGCACTGAAATGTCATTGACTTCTCCATTTGGAAACATGAAAAAGATTTAGAAAGTTATATAATGATTAATTTTAACTACGGTAAGCACCTTAAAAAGGCCCCTCTAATACATTGATACATACTTTATCCTTGCTGAAACCAAAAGTTATGAGAATATCCTAGCATTTGAATTCCATGGACATTCCTAGATGCAACAGGGACGTTTGCTTAAATTAGCATCAAGACCCAGACTTTCAGATATCCAAAATATGCTCAGCCTAGTTTAATAGCACAGTATTTCCACAGTGATAACGGCTCTAAAATGTCAAGCCAGAATGTAAGCATTGTGTTCACTGTCCTCATCTACTGGTGAGCTATTTGGCCAAATGTTAAAACAAACACTTGTGTTACTGGATATGCGTTGACACACTTGTGCTATGGAGCGAGGTTGGCAGCGGGCCTTACCTCCCAAGAGATGACCAGTTCATGCCTGCGGCCGTTCCCTCC
This sequence comes from Poromitra crassiceps, assembly GCF_964638095.1. Taxonomy (NCBI): domain Eukaryota; kingdom Metazoa; phylum Chordata; class Actinopteri; order Beryciformes; family Melamphaidae; genus Poromitra; species Poromitra crassiceps. The sequence goes on from NC_139642.1 coordinate 42,307,553, forward strand.
GCTAACGTTCGCTGGCGCCACCGACGGGACTGCACAAAACAAAGAAGGCAGACACTGCATCAGCTTTCTGCTGAGACGAGACTGCATTCACAGTACAAAGTCAGTTCAACAGGTTCATCCCACAGTGTTGGGTCAGCGGCCCCACTGGGATCAGGGGATGGAAAAATCAGGACAGTCACAGTCAAGACAGTTAGTCATGCATGTTTAGTGAGTTTAGTGGGGAAATGGCTCTAACTATGGATAGCAAGGTGGTAGAGAGTCAGGATTCGAGGGGTGGGTAGAATTAGTGGCTAGGTGGGAGGGGGCATAGGGAACATACAGAAACAACAAAACCTCCTCAGACAGTAACTGCCCATGATTTAGCATTCGGCACACGGTCCTAAGGATGGCTTAACAAAATAGTAACTAGATACAGTAATTATCTGTTAATTATGCTGAAGAGATAGAACAGTGGTTTAATAAGCCACTTCCGAATGACCACTGACCTTTGTAATTATTACATTTTATACAGGAGGAATGAGCAGTTAGTGAAGCGGCAGCGGCACACTTGATGCAGACTGTCTCAGTGAGCTTTTGTTGGCCATAAATAGGTTCTTCTGCTGTGTCTTTGCCTCAGGGCATGAAGGTTTGGATGCTTTAGCGGAAACACTAAACTTGTGGAAATTCATGTAAGCAGCTTATTTTCAACTTCTTGCCCAATTAAAATAGAACGTGTTAACAATGGGAATATGAGTGGTGCGTCGAGGAGCCGACTAAGCTCTCCAGCTACTATAAATCACTGGCTGGAATGTGCTCTCAACACATTATAGAAGGTGTTCCTGGATTCAGGAGGATTGCTTGTGTTTTATCAAGATGTGACTTGGATGCACGTGTATATCCAGCATGGCTTGAGGGCTTTTACCTGCTTCTTTAGTCCTAACTCCTCTCGAGGGTGCGCTGGGGTCTCCGGTCCCAATGGCATTGCTGGCCACCACTCTGAACTCATACTCCACCCAGGGGTTGAGCTCCACAGCCATGGCTGACTCCATGTCCCCTGTGACTGGCTCGGGGTCTGTGGACACGTTTTATGGGCTCATGATGACAAACATCACATAACAGTGAAATAAGGCCGACTGAACTACACATGACATAAAACGCATTCCCTCCAGGTTCACTGTGGCTCAGTGGATCTATACAGCATGAACAAGAGTGACAACTATCTGGAAACTTGGTTTATGACATCTTCTTAATGCCCGGAGAACTGCTTCATAGCAGCTTTAGAGCACATTCATACTGAGACCCATTATAGAAAAGCTCATTTAAATCTATTTTCAGAGGGACTTAGAGACACAGCAATAAAATGCACATGCAATAAAACTGAAAATGTTTGAATGTTGTAGCCTACTTTTGAAAACAGAAAATGTGAACAAACCTTGGTGTCACAACCAGCTGATTCTACAACCTGCTGATTGTACAGTAGGCAATATATCTTTAACTTTGTTATTTGTCAAACAAATAAAGATGCAAAGATAATTGTCTTACACTATTGGCCATTGCAAAGAGTTTGGGGATATATTATACTGTAGCTATCGGAAGCTATAGTAACAATGTTAGTTTTTGGTGCTGGACTTATAGCCACTTGCTAGTTAGTCAAGTAGCATACTAGCACCAACTAACAACTAGAATACCAGTAGCTTTACCTTGATGTAACAATTCCAGCTAAAGTGGACAAAACAATTCAATTAGATAGTGTAGTGGTCAAGGCAAATAAATATATATGAATATATTTGTGTACAGTTTTAAATGCTTGAGCAGAAAATTGGCACCACTTATGCTGTAGTGCAATCCACATAGATGTTGCATGTATTACTTTAAGAAAGATGACTTAGGTGTTGATTAAGAATCCCTTGATCAGGTTTTATGAATGTATTTTGAACTGAATTACAGCAGGTAACAAAGTAATCTACAGTCGTTTCTCCAGGCTTGCTGTAATCAATCTTTGTCAATATTGATGTGAAACAATAAACAAACATTTGACTGAAAGTATATCCATGACACAAATGAACCACAAGTCTCTCTATGCTAAGTAGGGGCCGTGCATTCAGTGAGACAGTGGAGCTTACACTCTTATCATTCAATGTGCAAGAGGCCACTCTGTCAAGCAAGCTGTTCTTCAAACACGAGCTGATAACTCTGTTTGCAACGACTGGGAGCTAAAGCCCCCGTTCCCTTTATGCTAATCTGAACAAGTTCAACACGTACAATGCATCACAGAGGCCTAATTGTGCTTTATCGAATGAAATGTTGTTGAACAGACATGATGTAAGATGAATGTATGCAAAGTGTGATTGATCTATCTATGGGGATGAATCATTAGCACGTCTTAAACTCTGCTATTATTCTTACATGGCATATTAGGATGGATTACACACCATGCTGAGAAAGCCATCATCCTTTAACACTAAGTTATAATAAGTGATGATGAAATCAGTTTCTGTTAAGGTACAGGGAAAAAAAACATTGTATTTTTGACAGTCACATGGAAAATTCCAGGGCGCATTCATATTGGATGAACATGGATTAGCGTTATAGTTCAAGCCAAAAGAGGTTAATTTCCCACTAACCTTTGAGATGACAGTGAATAAAATTCAAACCATTGACATTTAATATAAGCTCCTCTGACTTTTTACTAAGCTCTTCTGAACAACAGCCAAGCCAACATAAAATGGCAGTTGAAATGAGGACAGCATTTCAACTTTTCATACAGGCATCTGAGAAGAAACCCAAGTTCAAAGTTTGCTGCAAAGAAAGCGGTTTAAATAAGCCCGTGCCATTATTTACTGGATGGGATTTTAGGAGTCTAATTAATTAAGAGTCCCATGCCAGCTGAATTTCTATTATGTTCCTTAACAGTAATCTTGCACTGGTTAGGCTGCTTCACCTCTCTGCACAAGACTTTGGACAGGATTAAAGCTTTTATCTACGGCCCCAAATCCACCATCTTTGATCCAGAGGCTGCATTTTGCTCCTTATTGATTACCTGTTCTGACAGTCTGCCAGCCTAATGAAAATGGGCTGCGAGCCTGTAAATTGTAGGTGCTGATTGGGCTGTGGTTGTCCAGCCCACCACTCCAGGACAGAGTTGCTGTGGTGTCTGTGATCTCCTCCACTATCACCACTCCAGGGGGTCCAGGGGGACCTGGTGGAGAGAAGGTCAGCAGACACAGCGGCTAAATTATAGGCTATGTAACAGTTAGAGCGCAAATGCTACACAAATGCCCAGAACAGAAGGGGAGGAAAAAACAGTCTCTTCCGCTATGTGAATGAATTCTGATTGAGCTGGCGCATATCGCCATGTCCTCATCACGCATCGTTGCTATTCGCTAAGCCAGTGGATGCAATCATGCAAGCATAAAGGAGGATGTGCAACTGTGTGCGTACGGTGAAAACGTCTCTGTTGTAATCTCAGCACAAACAAGACACAACAACTTGCTAAACTGAACCCGGATTTGGGCTGACACCGATCCGTTGCCAAGGATGCTGATTAAGGTATATTGAAGCTTTCCCACCCCCTGCATTTCAGAGGCAGTTTGCCAGTTCTGCTGAGCATAACTGTGTGCTAGACCTCTCTCTGTTTTAATACAGCCCAACATATGTTTACCTCAGCCTTCACAAGTCAATGTAATCTGCAAGTGCAGCAAACGTCTGAGGACTCTAGGGGGAACAGCTGTAAATGAAAAGCTGGCAGCTGCTACGCTCAATGAAAACCAATGTACTGTGTCTCCAAGAAGTGCCCATTAGAAGGTTGCATTGAAAGGTACATTTGCATTCGAGGACATTAATATGCATTTTGTGTCACTATAGCGCCCTCCTTTAAGTCCGGCCGGACACCATGAAATAAGCTTTCGGGTATTGGTGCTAAAAGGCTCAGCAACAGCCATTGAAACCACCAAACTACATAAGGTAGAACGGAGTCAAATGATAGCCTGAAATCTCTCAGCACCATTGAGCTCAATTTAGTATTGACAGTCTTGCAAGGACTACTTTAATAAGACATTTAATCCTCGAAATAACATTATGGGGAATTAATACAATACATTGTGCAGGGTCAGGCAGCATGCATTTCCAAGACTACTGAGACTCCCTACAGTCAAACTCAAATTAAACTGGAGACAGTGGATACATGTCAATTGATTAATCTCTACTGCACACCTTTCACCCACAGGTCATCATGACAATCATTGCTTGCATGTGTTATGGCTTAAGGGGAAATCCACCCTAAAACAAAATTAATTTATGTTGTATTTATCGCCATTGCCATGATCTTGGACAGTTGCAAACGTCAACAACTCTCTCTGTAAGGCTTCAGGCTGAGGACTGTGACGATGACCTTATATGACTGTGAAAATTGAGTTCAGTGGAGGACTGGTCTTTTCAAAATGTGTTGCCATGCCATCGGAAAAGATGCGCTTACTAGGCCATGTGGCAAAGGTAGAGGATCACACACACTAAATGATCCTGTCACAGCCTCAAGACATGCATCACTGTGTCACCACGCGACAATCAGAAACACACCAGGAGCTGCATGGCCAATAAACATTAGGCTACGTTGGTAGCAATAATCAGAAACAGCCTTTGACGCTAATATAATCTAAATCTGATCACTACTAGACATTCCGCCAATCTGCCTAACCGCTAGTATTAAACTTGCTCATGCAGACCGACCGTCTGTCCAGATCGCATCAGACTCACAGTGACCATAAAAAATGTAATCAAGGTGGCCGAATGGGGCCAATAATCTTAGCAATTATAGTCATGTAGTGATTGTCCTCCCCATAAGCAAGTCTCTAATCTCTGGTGTACTGTAATTAACCAATACTTCCTGGAGCTGCTCCCCTGGCAATCTGGGCACCCAGAGTCAGCCTGACGGGACAGACGGCCAATATTCCAGGGTTTCCGCTGTATAGTGGTTAGTTGTTATTGTTTACAGTCCAACTGATGCAAGAATGGAGTTGGAGCTGATCGATTGTAGGTGTTTTAGGTCCAGATGACATTTTTCATCTAATAATAATAATAATAAATAGCTGCATATGAGACGTCGTCGGACTGTAAACAATGACGGAAGGAGGCAAGATGTCCGCTCTACAGAATATTGGCCGCATGTCCCAGAGTCATATTAGTCGTCAGACTGATAGACTCATTCATGGAATAAAATAACTTTATTTCATATAAATGCTAACAGCTCTGAACCAGAATATAAACTCTAGGAAATCTTTCTGATTATTCTGATCATAATCCTCTGCTTTTTTGTTTATAGTTTTGGCAAAGACTTGGTCATGTCCATGAAGCTTGACTAAACCTTCCAAGAAGATGGGAATAACCAGTGGATTCTGTTCAGGGTGGAGTTCCACTTCAAAGGTGCAGGCATCAAGTGAAAGGAGAGTGAGTTGCTGCCTCTACTAAAGGATGTCAAAGACGTTGCTGTGCTCAGGGTGCAGTGACAGATAACAACAAGCTCACCTCGAACAAGAAGCTCAGCCTCTGCAAATACGGTGTCAGCACTGGTCTGGGCACGGCAGCCATACTTCCCAGCATGCTTCAACAAAATGCTCCTAATCATCAGATCCACTGTCGAAGACTGCTGCAAGTGGCAAAGCAAAGAATACAGCAAACAGTTAGGTATGAATCCAGGTAAAACATGCTTGACACCAACAAGTGAGATGCCTTTAACAACAGCAGATGTTAAATCCACATCTATCTTAATGCGATGCCATGCTCTGGAGAGACACTATTTTCTTTCCAGACACTTTCCAGACACAACAGATTCCTGGCTGATGCAGGTTGTCATTTTAATCAGGTTCTGTGCTAAACAGCTGCCTGTAGAGCTGGAATTATTTCCAGTCTTGCCTGAGGCATTTCTCATTTCAACTGAGAGAAAATACTGCTAGCAGAAGAACGTAGCAGCATGCAAGCTCATGAATTTACCAGGAGACTCTCAAGCCACATGAGCCTCTCTATAAGATGTACTTCAATAGTTTATTATTATTATTATTTTTTTATTAGTATTAAATGGAGTTCTATGGCTGCTGGGACATGGCTTCATTGCGCACCGGCTACATGGATGAGATTTGTTGGCAAAACAAAATCATTGCTGATTTTGTTATTTCCATAGGATTTGTTGACGTAACCAATGCATTGAAAAACACCGGTCTTATCCTTTAAAACACGTCATGCTGCTTTGTTAAAAATACAAATAGATTAAGTTTGTTTTGACTTACAACAACAACAACAACAACAACAAAGTTCCTTTGATTTTGGACAGTTTAGTCAGAATTGTGTACCAGAATTGTGTACATACAGTAAAAAAAAACTCAAACTGTAAATAGAAGACACTCATACAAAGTTAACAATTGCACTACCCAGTTGCATATGAATATGACATTGATTTTGTCAACTCCCATAGAACCTAGGTTGAATTTCTGAAGTAGGAACACATTTTATGGTTGAGAATTGTTAGCCTTTCTATGAACAAGCATTCAATGAGTTTACAATATATAATATACGCACAGCTAAAAGAACAAGTGCAACCCTTTAAGCCCAAGATGCAGTGGTGCATTCAGCTTTATGACACCATTATATGCCCCCACAGCCCTTTAGCCACTCCCCCTATGGCCCTACCCCCTCCCCTTTCCCCACCACCGACATCCCCCTAGCCACTCTACCTACCCACCCCTCGAATCCTGACTCTCTACCACCTTCCTATTCAAAGCTATGACCCCTTTTCATTTAGCCATTCAGAAGTGAAATAAAAAGAAGGTATTTTAAATGTGACCTGCACATTTTGGTGAGGTCTGGTAGAACATTGCACCTGCATGCCACTGCTACTTCAGAGGGGATCAATCACAGAGGAGCCTTAGAGATGCTCTGTCTGCTCTTATAGACTTTGATCAACATGATGGTGTGATTCACTGCAGGTCTTTAATCATGATGACACCGGGGGTTGGCTGACCTTTAACAGGATTGATTCTTATTAGGGTTTAACAAGTATGTGTGATGTAAAAAGATGTGCCTGAAATCAGTAATTATGAGGCAGAATTAAGAGGGGATTTTTGAATTCCACAAGATGAACTTGTATTATTAACCATTACTATTATGATGATGATAATGATGATGATTATTATTATGTATACATATTATACAAGTGCATATTGTAAGCTTTCAAATGATGTGTCATACATTGAAATCTCAAAATATTTGAAAAATAAATGCTTATTTGAATGTTCGTACTCCTTAAAACAACATTCAGAGAAAATCGTCCTGATAGTTGATCAACAAGCTTCTTTGCCCTGAACAAGCTTAGTTTGCTATCAAATTATATATATTTAGTGATCCTAAAACTCTTGTTTGTTATATTCAGTGTGTTCTACAGTACATCTAAACTTGCGTAATATGAAAAAAAGTGAAAAAACGTATTCAAAAAACAACCTTTTGTCTTGATTTGTGCAATTTCACATTTGCCTAGTTGTTACCCCTTTCACCAGACCTATTTATCTATTTCTTATTAATAAATGAATGAATGAATTAATTAATTAATTAATGAATTAACGAATTAATTAATAAATAATAAATAAAGACGGACAGACGGACGGACACAGACAGACAGACAGACAGACAGACAGACAGACAGACAGACGGACGGACGGAAAGACAGACAGACAGACAGACAGACAGACAGACAGACAGACAGATTTCCTCTTAGAGTTAGTTTTGCTCTTACTCTTGCTCTTACTGTTTGGATGTATTCAAAGTGACCTCCATCCTGTTTAAAGTTGATTGGTTTCTGGTTGAAGAGCCACTGGAAGGCCACCTCCAGCGACGTGTCATGTGTTGCCTTGCAGCTCAGCACCACACTCTCCCCCACGGTCACTTCCACTCTGATCGGGCTGAGCTCCACACGCATGGCCTCTGGAAGCACAAAGCTGCTGCACTGTCATCTCAGGATAACCCAAAGCTAGCGTCAAGCAGCTGCATTCGACCGTGACATTACTGCCAGACAGATCGTGAGAGCTAACACTAACGCAGGCAAAACACTCACCTTTGTCACGTAAACATGCTGGTTTGTTCTGATGGGGCCTGTGTACAGTGCATCAGTATGTGACAGGCTTTTACGCTGCTACAGTGTGTCCTTGTAATATGATTCTTTAACGTGAAAGCCCTTGCTTCATGGTTGAGCAAGCACAATAAATTCCCTGGCACCCCAGCAAAGGTGTGTGTGTGTGTGTGTGTGTGTGTGTGTGTGTGTGTGTGTGTGTGTGTGTTGGGGGGGATGACATTGGGGACTGTTTGCTGGTGGCCGACTTGTGCTAATTTGGCAGAAAATACAGCCCCCCTGGGCATCACTTACCTTTTACCCACAGCATGGCAGTCAGCTCCGCCCGGCCAAACATGTTCTCTGCCCGGCACACATAGTTCCCCTCATCCGCTCGGCTGGAGTTAACAATTCTCAGACTGTTGTTGCGTAACATCGTAATCCTGTGAGAAAGGACACAGAAATCAATACAGGTATGAGAAACAAACGCACGTATGAACATGAGGTTATGCTTGCAGTCATGTAGTTTAGTTTGAGTTTGGTTTATTTACTGTAGCGCATCCGAAAAGAAAACATACAAGCAAATAGCGAAAACACTGGATAGTGCTGGGAGCAGGGGCGGAGCGACCCTATCAGCCCACGGAGGGCGAAGCCCCATGCCCCCCCCCCAAAAAAAAATCCAATTAACTCATTGAGTGCCAATGACGACAATCGTCGTCAATTCGAATACTAACGTAGAGTGCCAATGACGACGATTGTCGTCAATTGCGTTTTTTGACGGTGGGACGTGGATCAAAGCCAGATCCATCTCCTGTGAAAGTATGGTGAATGTTGAATGTGTATAACCTATTTTACTGACCCATTAGGTGGCGACAGTGCTCTCCAGATTAGAGAAAGTTGAGTAAAAAACAGAGAAGAAGTCGTTATGGAAACGGAAACAGAATCGGTATGCATCGATATGCATGAAGCATAACGTTAGCTGTGCCTGTGAACAGCAGTCAATCTGCTGCCACAATTGAGCCCCTCCGTCTCCGCTGCGATAGCCCCTCCATATGATTTAGTTGCTGACACCAGCGTCTTTCTGAAAAGTTACATTATTCTCAGCTGGGAGCCGGCGACACGCTGTGAAAAAGCGGGGTGCAGCGCACTTTTCAGTGCAGAGCAAACGCAGAGCAAACGCAGCAGAGCCACCAGAGACACTCCCACACAGGAGGAGGAGGGGGGTGGGGCACGCAGGGCAGCATACAACCATTGACAGTAAACACAGACCCAGACAGCAGGCTCGATGGACAGAGACAGGCAAACAAGCTAGAATATCTGATGCCCACCAGCAGTAAATCAAGACCAGCAAGAAGGTGTTAGCTGGTTGCAGCTAAAAAATATTATTTGGTCAAACAAAATTCCTTTGTTTTCACTGTTTTATTGAAGGAAATTATTTTTGAGGTGTCACATCAGAAAATATTAGCTTCAGAGTCAGTCATGTGCTTGAAATGCTTCATTTCACAAAAGGCTGAATATCTCAGCTTCTAAATTGAAACGTGTGTTTTTGCTGAAATCCACCTATCTTCTCCGGCTGATAACTAAAGAACGGAAAATGATATCAATAAACTTTTTTTTGCTGATGATACAATAGAGTCTCCTCGTTCTTTGTGCGTGTTCAGTGTTTACATAGTAATATCACACAATATTCTGTGGGCCTCGAGAAATCACTGAAAACGCTCTGAAACTCTGGCACTGGGAGCGTCCGTTCTTCAAAAGTGGCTGGCACTGGCCGGCGGCGAAGAAAAATGTGCCTTTTTTGCATGTTTGAATCTGTTTTAGCCATATTTAGTGGAATATCTCATTTTAAACACACCAATGTTATTGTCTATTGATTGAATTGCTCTCACACTCAGGCCTGGCCTGGCCTGGCATGCAAAAATTTTTTTTGGATGGGGGCGTGGGCCCGGGGCGGGCGCACCCTCTGCCCTGGTGTACGCTCAAAAAATTATTATTATTATTATTATTTTTGGATGGGGGCGTGGGCCCAGGGCGGGCGCACCCTCTGCCCCGGTGTACGCTCCGCTACTGGCTGGGAGAGAAGGGCTTCCTCTGCCATCAAGAGGAGATCATACAGGAGATTTATTTTACAAACCGTCCTAAGATAAGCATAGCATATTTCTGAATGAAGAAAAATAAATGAAATACCAGAAAAGATAATAAAAAATAAAAAGATAGCTTGTTCTTTGGGGTAGGATTTGTTATTGTGGCAGAAAATCATTAAGTTACATTTGCTGATATTGAGAGTAAGTTTGTTCACTTGGAACCATGTGAAAAAAAATTCACAAAGTCAATCAGTGATTTAAAGTCATCATGTGAGGCAATGAGATTAGTGTCATCAGCAAAAAGAATAGGGAGAAGGTCTTTACAGATAGAGCCAGAGGCCAAGTCATTCATATAAATCAACTAGAAATACCATATCGCGGTTGTATGCCTCAGGAGTACACAGATTCTCATCAGTGTCCCTGATGTTTGAGAGAGGAACCAATATTTACACACAAAAAAAGAATCATTAAAGCTATCTCCCTCGGATCATGCATAGGGTTACAATAATAATGAAATTCACAAGAAAAGTTGAAGAACTGAGATATTTGGCAAAGAAGCACGAGTCCACTGGAAAATCTAAAGCAAACTGAAGTTTGACTCATTTCACTGATTTTGGAGGCTCAGAGGACTTAAGCTGCAGAAAAAAAGTCAAGACCAGTGTTTGTATTTGCTGTGTAACCTTCAACAAGGTAACATGAAAACAGTGAAGAGAAAATTGCTTCACAAACGTTTTCAGTCAAGATCAATCAACAATTTAAATTAGTTAATGAAACAGATTTCCAGATACCATTAAATAGCCCTATCTCAAGTAGGATTAAAACAGATGCTATTATTAGCAATAAGGATTAAGCCAATGGTGGATAAACATTCAATAGTAGAACAAAGAAATCTGTCACCAAAATATTGATGTCAAGAAAACAGAGACACGGGGGTAATGAAAATAATTCTCAGATGATAGCTTCATTTCAATTTAGGTACAGTGATTTTGTTCCTGGTGCCGGTGAAAGAACAAACTAGGTTTAGATAACAAAAAAATTGCATGTTTTTAGCAGGGGGTTCGTATCTGGAGGAAACCCCAGGGGAGCACAGGGAGAAAATGCTCCACATCACAGAAAGGCCCTTTTTGATAACCCCACCTGGGGTGTAGGCACTGAGGACACACCCTCAGTGCCCACAGCATCCCAGGCGCGAATCGAACCCAGGACCTTCTTGCTATGAGGCGACAGCGCTGCCACTGTGCCACCGTGCCCCCAACTAGGTTTCTGTTTGCATAATTACAGTAGTTTTAACTTCATTAAAGGCAACTGCAGCAACAAAAATGTGGGGGGACAATTCCTTATTCTTGGAGCCTCTGCATTAAACTTTCCTTAAGAGAAATCAAACGACTAAAGGTCCTTACACGTCATCGGGAGCATTTTTTTCGTGCGTTTCATTTGCACGTCAATAATATTTTATTGTATTATTGTATTTATTGTATTATCAGTCAATGCAACGGTGCATACCAATGGCGAGGTTTCGCTGAGCGTTATTGCGGCGTTTATTTTTCCGGACCAAGGTTGATTTTTCAGAAATTTGCTTCCAACGTGTACACATCTGTTGCTGTGATTGACAGGTGGGTCAATATTCGCATCGCAATTTTGTGCTGTATATTCGCATCGCTCTTGGTGCGTAACAGCCTTAACTTCCTACCCTTGATATCTTGTTTGAAACAGGACATTGAATGTTGGGATTTGCTGCCCCTCTCTCTATGCGGAAGGATCAATACAATCAAGATGAATGTGCTACCCAAAGTCCTCCCATTTTTTTGCATTTCTTTTAGGTCCATAGATTCACTTATATCAACCTTCATCTGGGAAAAAATAAATAAAATGCGTATACGTAAATGTATTCTGCAGAGGCCTCACCCCCAGGGTGGTATGGCACTCTAAAATGTTCAGTACTATTATTGGGCAGCCAACATTAGAGCGTTGATGTACGAAGGATGCCGATGATTCTGATACCCCTAATTGGTTAACTTTAGAGAGTGCATCTTGTGGCCCCACCTCTTTTAGACTGTCTAGAATTAAACCAGATTTGGATCCAACTTGTGATAGGTGCAAACAAGCTCATGTTGGTTTATTACATATTTTTTGGACATGTCCACGATTACATCGTTTCTGGCAATCTATTTTTGATACTTTCTCCAAAATTCTAGAGGAGCCAATAGACAACTCCCCTTATATAGCATTATTTGGTGTTGCACCAACGGATGTCCAACTAAATAATGTCTTGCACTATTTTCAATAATGAAGACTACTTAGCAGCTAACGCCCAGTTCAGGTCATATCACAGTGCACGCCCCCTTTCTTTGAGGTTGTATAACCCATTCATTGTTAGGCTCGCCCCCTTCTCTGATGCTGTCTCCTCACCCATTCACAGTTTACCACACATGTGGCAATAACCAATCAGCCCAAGCTATTCCTCTCCACCTGATCCCAATCACCTAATCAGCGTAGTATATCAGGGTCCATGTTTTACTCTGTTTGCTATGTGCTGTGTATGTGCCATATGTCATTCTCAGTTGCTGATCATCATCGCTGAAGCAGTTTTTGCCCCACCTCCTCCCCTGACCACCACCATTGTCATGACTCCTGATTGAAGAATTCCCTATGGGGGATTTCCTATCCTATTCTTCACCGACGACGCCCTCTCATCATCTCAGGAGAGCGTCATCATATCATGGAGTCATACGCCAAAATTAATTTGTTGTATCATTAAAGCTTGTTAAACTTTCTACTAGTCTCTCATGATTGAAATAAGTGCAACATGCTGGCCTTTTGTACTCTGTTAGCCAGGTGGCTGATATTATTTAAGTAGAAAGACCCTCAATGGATCAAAGAGGTTATGCTATATCTCAAACTAGAGAAGATAAGATATTCTCTCCAAGGGTCCATACTGAAGTTTTATGCAATTTGGCAGCCCTTCCTAACATTTATGGAAAATATGGAAGCAGAGAATGTTACCCCGTAGTGTGTGTGTGTGTGTGTGTGTGTGTGTGTGTGTGCATGCGCGCGTAGGCATAGATTTTTTTTCTCTTCTCCTTTTTTTTTGTTTATGATGATTATTATTATTGTTCTGTATGTGTTCTTCTTATAACGTTGGAATATGACTAGCTTTATCTCCCTGGTGCAGGTCTGAGGGCGTGGGTGGTTTGGGTGGGTTCAGGGGATTGGTACTGTTTGTACTTTATACATTGTGAAAACCTTGAATAAAAAGTCCTTGATTCAAAAAAGGAAAGAAATCTAACCAAATGGTGCATTCATCTTGCACAGCGCTCGTGAATCCAGCTGTCAAACCCTGAATATGCTGCCTTCAATGAATCGAGAGTAAAAGCTATCAAAGCAAGACTTGCACATCACCCAGCTGTCCTCTTGGGAAATGCAAGTCTAATAGAGAGGAAAAACAAATGTAATAGAGTGATGATAAACGCCAAGTCTGTATTCACCAAGCAGCAACATTATTCACCTGAATGACACCAGCAATATATTAAAAGTTCATTCTTACTTGTCAATAACAGCTTTACAATAAAGTGCTTGACGTCACATAGCGAATATGATCTGACTATATTCCAAAACACTGGAAGCAGGTGTGTGAGCAGATGGCTATGGAGTGGATATCAAGTATAGCATCGTAAATTACACAAGTCACTGTTCTCCTCTCAGTGTCCAATGTCAACTCCTTTCATTTAATATCTAAATATTTATAATTACATGTTTATTTGAGCTTGGGTTGTGGCACAGGGATGAATATTTACAACGTTATTTTTAAATTATGATTATAAATTCCAATCGCCCCCCCCAAATCAAAGAAACCGAATGATGGGGGAGTGGGGTATTCTTTTAATTTAATTCATATTGTTTGGCATTCATATTTACAGCACTAAGCTCTTTCATCATGGGCAAAGTGATTGAAATTGGCACAGAGAAACTCATGGATGCGTGACAAAATCTTGCCACACATAAGACAATTCACAGGCAATCTGCAGCCAGGAGACATTTTTCAAATTAGGGAGGGAATCCGCATCCGACAAGGACACTGAGGCAGAAAGGACACATGATAGGGACTGTTGGTTATACAAAATATGCAAATTAATTCAACCTTAGGAGAGAAAAAAAACATGAAGATCACAGGAACCTATAGCGCTTAGAAGTATTTTTATATGTGAAGGTTTCTGAGGCGAAATCAAACTAATAAATACTGAATAATAAAATCAGCAGCCTATAAGACATTTTTGAACATTTTAGATATATTATTTTATAGAATTGTCAAATGATGCTGTCCTTTTGTCTGTCCCTTATAAAAGAGGCTTTTGGATTTCAATTGAGTCTGCCACATACTTTCAAACTACGGTAATGGGATTAATACTTTCTATTTAAGAGACAAAAGCCCTGAACATTAGCGGAAATCCATGTTAATTACAAACCTTCATTAAGTCAGCACAGCTGTCAATGGCAGATAAACGTGAAGCTGTTTCGATTTCACCCCTGTTCTTCCCAGAATTGAACGTCTCTCCATCCATAAACTCCTTACATTACTATAGATAGGTAATGTCAGGAAATCCTTGCAGAAGTCACCCTGGCCAAGACTTGAAGATGCATGGCTCGTCCGGTTTATTTCAGCTTTTCCAGAGGATCAACCTCCATAAGGCAATATAATGACAAGCTACTCCTTTAAAGATACTGTACTATTCACTTCAGTCATTCTCATATGCTGTTTAGTAGCAACATTATATTATTACATTATACTGTAAAGTCGATTTTCTTTTCAATTCTAAATTTGAAAAGTATTGACAGTGTAGCAGCTCAAATGTAATAGATGGGATTTGCTACAATTATTGATTGTACAATTTCTTTAATTGAGTTTATGAATAAAATGAATCATACACCTATATAATGCCAGCAGTTAATAATGAATGATACATTACTCTGAGGGGAGAGATTAACTAATAATAATATAATGTAATATAATCATATTTTGGTGAACAATTTTCTGCTGTCTCAAGGCAAGGCTTTTTCTAGAGTTCGATGAAAACAAGATCAACGTGTCGGAGAAGAAGAAGTATGGATCTCCCTCTGTGGTGTATGCCGATAACTTTGAAAAATAGATTTGAAAGGGTTTGACAAATACCTCAAACGCTTTATCAGATCTCAACAAACCATGTCATTCATCACAATTTTAGGGCAACACACTCAGTATCCTCATCCATCAGTCAATCAGTCCTATTGAAGCCACCTCTAGAAGGTTGACCGCACGCTCAAAATTCACCATTGAGGACAATTTCTCGTTTTAGCGAAAATGAAAGCATTGACCTCCAAAATGACGATGTTAAAAAAAATCTTGAACACCCAGTTTTCATCCACCTGTTAGTGGCGGTAGGTAGGTACGGCTTGTCGTTGCCTCTCCGAGGGAGAGGGCACATGACGATCTGATTATCATCTGGCTGCCATGGCTGCTAGGCACTGTTGAACGGATTGATGGATCTTGGCTGATAAACAAAAAGGTCCTGGTCTCTCATTCACAACTTGGGATGCTCAGCAGTGACTGATCATTTCAGCTCTGTCGCACGCTTTGATTGATGCGCCCTCGCCCCTGTCAACCCCCTCCAGGCGCAGCGGAGAGCTGTTTCTCATAAGAGATGATGCATCCAACTGCATGTGAATTCCAAATGCAATTGTAGAGACTAAATTGTCAGCGTCTCTGAGGATGAGGTGGGGTTGAGGAGGAGTCTCTAGAGCTTTGCCGGTACCTAAGGTGTTTTATTTTAGCAGTGACACTTAATTTCAGTTACAGTAATGAAAGTGTGATGTGTTAAAACAAGACATGTAAACAATTCCTCGAGGGTATGAATTGGAATCATAAAACTTGAGATCATGTCAGGAAACCACAGTGAAACATGATCTAAAGATACTGGCAAACAGAAGTGACTTCATACATAAATTATAATCTCTCATAATATTCTACTCTGTCAACTCTTTTAGTATTTATAATACAGAACTCCAGTAATTGTAATATGGTCTGCATAGAAAATGTGCATGGTCTATCCAAATTGTAAAATCATACATAATCCTCAATAGAAGTCTACAAATAATTTAAGGGGTTCCTTGCAAACATTGCTACACATGCAAAATATTGCCATCTCACTATCATAATACAGCAGACTCCGTAGCAGACACTTGTTCTTTGCTCACCTGGCATGCTCATGCCAGTTGAGCGGGCGATGCCGTGTAGTGGCAGAGCTGCGTCGTGTGCGAAGCGGGCGAGACCCTCGAAGGCAAACCAACGAGGCACGGTAGAAACGAACGCTGCCAGTTGAGCGGGCGCGCATGTGCAGTGTGCGAGGCAGTGAGGGATGCAAGAAAGGAGCGAGCGATGTGCGCTTAATTTAAAAAAATGTATAATTCAACCCGGGTTCAAGCCCCCGTGCCTGCAAGTATCCATCCTGCTAGAGTGTCTTTGAGCAAAACACTGCATCCCTACCAGCTCGAGGGAAATTTCCTTGCACAGATCAATAAAACAACATTTCATAATTCCTTCGAGACACAGATGTGTTGTAACTGACACAACCGAATCGAGGTAACCATGACAGTGTGTGTTAAAGATGTAGAAATCACTCGTCTCCTTTTTGAGAGTGCAGTGCAGTAAAGAGCTGTTTTACCTTCTGCTTGGCTGTATCCGTCTGTCGTCTCTCCTCCATGTTATCCGTGGTTTGGGTGATGCTCTGGGTTTGCATTCCAGTGATACATCTTTCCCAAGTGTGGCAATGACCCGAACGGGATTGGGGATAAAGACAGGTGCCGACGCTGTGTGGGACAAAACATAATTGTATCAGGCAGGGGTGTCAAACTCATTTCAGTTCACGGGCCACATGCCATCCAATTTGGTCTCAAGTGGGCCAGACAAAGAAAATCAATGCATAATAATAAGCTATAAATAACCTTACACCTACAAATTTCCCTGTTTCTTTAAGGGTAAACAATTAGCCCTACAGGTACATTTTAAGAACACATTTTCACATAGGGTTATCTCAGCTACCACAGGCCTATCATGATCAAATCTACCGTCTGTAACTGTGCATTACAATTGACGGCTTCAAGAGTACTGAAAGTAGTTTATCCTTTAGTGATGAATACAGAAAACATGAATAGACTCCTTAATATTTAACTTGCTCCTGAAACTTGGTACCTCTTAGCCTTCATAAGTGCATCACATTGGATTGAAGGACTTCTCAGTGCAATTTTTACACTTTGCAAAGTCATCCTGTGGGCCGGATTAGACTCTCTGGCTCGTATATAATAAGGTTTAAAATGACAATGGCAGTGACCAAAGTGTGTATAAACATATCTATACACTGCATCAAAATACATCTCTGTGCAAATTCAGTATCCACTAACATTAAATAACTAAGCATTGTGTTGTGTAATCAAGCTCTAATTAAATAATTGTATAAATAATTGTCATCATGCTAATGAAGACATGGTTGGATGATTCCACACACATTACAGTAGAAGAGCAACTTTCTTTCTTTCTTTTTTAACCAGACTGACTGGGCAAATAATTAAAAACAATCGTCTCTTTTTGGTCACAATAATAGTAATTAAGCAGAGACAGCTGAGACAAGTGTGCAGGCAAAAACTTTGGGGTGTCATAGAGCTGTATTACACATCAAGGCCATCTACAGTATAGGCTGCAAGCCATTGTCAAGACTGGCTATTCAAATATTGAATGATGCTTTATAGGTGACGTTATATACAATGACAACCTCATCTGTGGCTACAGGCTTATGGGTGACATTATATACAATGACAATCTCATCTGTGGCTACAGGCTAAGCCCATATCCCTGTAACACTCATGTCTTAGAGCCTTGGTAATGGCCTGAGTGGCACAGGTCCCTCTAGACACAAAAAGCAGCACAAAACAAAGCACTTGCTGTGGTTGTTTGTTTTAATCAAAACGAGAGCTGGCCTGCAGCTGGTGGCAGCAGTGCCCTTATTGCTTCACCCGCCACCCTCCCAGAAGAGCTGGATCTGGGACAAGATCACAGCCGCTGCACCCATGTAGCCTCCAGTGATCGCTCATCTGCAGGCTGTTATTAGCCATGTAATCTGTCCTGATAGTGTTTGCTTGTGGACATCTCCAAAGGACACAGGTCACTGGGAAGAGATGCCTGGTGGATATAGTTATGAAAACATTCATCACCGGCGTCCAAATATCATCATTGTGACTGTTATTCTAGGGAGGGCGAAGGCACCTCCTCGTCAACTAGCATAAACCTTATTAGAATCTAGGCCTTCTGAGTCCTCCAGACAACACCATGAATTTTAATAAAGGAAACTGCTTGTTTTATGTCTACTTTATATTGATGGTTTATGGATTAACACTAAAAAACCTTTTATAGATCTTGCAACACCAACAAAAAAAACCCATTTGCAATTAGATTTTTGAAATGCCATGGATTCCCTTAAAAAAAAGGGCATGCACCACACGGACAGTAAATCAAACTGTCCTGCAGGGAAACAAAAAGGGGGAACGGGTGTCACCAGATGTGTCCCAGTATTGGAGCTGACAGGGAGAACATATTGCATCAACACACAGTAGTGGACAGACGTCTGATGTCTTACTGCTGTGTGTGTGTGTGTGTGTGTTTGTGTGTGTGTGTGTGTGTGTGTGTGTGTGTGTGTGTGTGTGTGTGTGTGTGTGTGGGGGGGGGGTTCCTTGGTGTTTAGTGTCTCTACAGTAAATTAAACAGTGCATGTAAATCTAATGCTACTGTACTTGTTGCTGGGGGAAAAAATACAACCACCACTAATTTCAATATAATGAGATATTATACATAACATATAGACACACGGACATACAGAGGTGCACACACAATGTTTTTTCCTGTCAAGGCGTTTCTCCAATCAGCACATTGTTCCACAGATTGCACAAAACGGCATCATCATCGTCATTCTTACTCTCTTACTGCAGGTGCAAATTAAAGCATCTACCTAATGCTGACGATAAACATGATCATATAATAATTGCAAAGTATAACTGCTGAAGTGAAAAGTAATGTCTGAAATTGAGTTGATTTTTTTTCTTGTGAATATTGCTGGTTTTGTTGAAGTTTGTGTTCTAGCGGCAACAGAAATAGTGGAGGTAAGACCCTTGTCATTAAACTCCAAAACAAACCAGGGATGTCTTTCTTCTAGCATTTGTTCCCATTAGTATAAATCTATAGCTACAAGTTGCTTTCGAATCTCCTCGGAATAAGGCAGCACTGTTAGAGGCTCTCCTCAACTTAATGTGTGCGGACACCTCATTGAATACTTCTTTTATTCATACCAACGGTAGCTCGAGTTAAATCAGGGACCATTGATTGCCAATCAGTTCAATGTTCCCCACTTGCATTTCAATCTCTCTTACCTATCACCAAGTGCATTATTCAGATGCCAATACGCTGTCAGCAATTTCCTTCTTTATAGAGTATCAAGAAATAAGCTGTCGTCATGGAAAAGTTACCCTTAAAATTTACGACAAAGGCAATGTTCTGCAAATTAAAAGTTACCAACGTTTATTACAAAATAGATATTACATTTAGGGAGTTGAAGCAAATGATCTAATCTCAAATGTGAAGGTACATCAACTTGTGGAAATGTTTTCCAAAATTAACCGAAAATGAAGGTATATTTACCTAAAATCTTGAGTTCAGCATTGGAGTAGATGGCTCCATACTTATTTTCTGCAACACACTGGTACATCCCCGAATCCTCCTTCCGCACATTGTCAATGGTCAGCTCTCCATTCGTCACCTCAACCCTGCTCTGTAACAAAAACACAGTTTAAAGCAGTGCTTCTCAACTGGTCTGGCCTCACAACCCACATTTTCCCTTAGTCATTCAATCTTGGATTACAGGTACTGCTTATCCCATAATAAGAATGCAAAGTCTCTGTGTGTGAGTGAGCAGAAATTGTGTTCAGCCACAGCGATGCCATTTTACATGCGATCGCGCTGAATCTTTCAGGAAGTGTAAAGAGCACCCCTATGGGAGACCTAAGAGCCAGATTTTTGAATTATGGAATTAGGGCTGACTAAATGGGCAAAAATTGCTAATAGGGCTGGGGCACGTGACATAAGCGCGGGTGGGGAGCGCTTGCATTGTGGTCCAGTATGACAATCGTGGCTAGGCTAGTAGCAGCCACACCAAACTCCATTCATCTGGCAACTAAATGTGGCCCTGTCTATCGGTAAATTGAATACCACCAGAACACAATTTACAAACTTTACTCTCTCCGATTCGGCATACGTACATATTATCTCCCAAGAAGCACATTGTGAATGTAAAATCTCATGTTTGGAAGTGGTTCGCTCTGCTGCTGTATCACCGCCCTCCACTGTGTATTTTGTATTTTAATATTATGAAATGTGTGCTTCTTTTGGAGTATGTGTATGCCGAATTAGAGACATGCTTACAAGTATTCATAAAATCTTCATGTTTGCATAAAAAAGTCTCAACTTGTATGTCTCGCAAAAGATGCGAGACTCATTCATTCTTAATTCTGAGTGTCAAAAAAGCTCCCCGATAGGCTAAATGGCCAATGATAGACCCTTCTCACGGGGGCCATTTTGTGTCGAAAAGGCAGGGTAAACACAGGTGCAAGCAAAACACTAATGAGGGTTTCCAACTTCCATGATTGGAATTTGGAAACCCTCATTAGTGTTTTGCTTGCACCTGTGTTTATTGTGCCTTTTCGACACAAAATGGCCCGGGTAAAAAGGGTCTATTGTGTACTCCAATCGGTATCAGAATCAGAATGCAAAGTCTCTGTGAGTAAGTGAGTAAGTGTGAGCTGACAATGGCTGTGCAGCTCGATACACTGCACAGGTTAAACTGCAAGTTAAAGTCGAACTGAACCTGTTCATCACGTGCATAATGAGTCCATTTCAGACTGAAAACATAGTTTGTCTAAGATGACAGGTTGAGAGGCGGGTCATAGTATCACGTCGATTATTTTATTTGACAATTCTGGGGACTGGATTGGGCTTTGGCCAATCCTGGCGTGTTCCGCCTCCAAATCGAGTGGGATTCAGTGTGTTGTGGCGCTCCCCTCGGGAAGAGCCTTTTGACGGGAGGAGTGGAGCTCAGCGAGCCGCAGGCAGCCAGCTGCCTTCGTGTTGCCGAGCGGAGAGTGCAGCACGTCGGCCTGGAATCTCCGAAGTGCGACCCCTGACAACCAAGCTCTCGGATGCGCGCACCATTATCGCTGCTGTAAATACGATATCCCTGGAATGCGCGTTTTAACGAGCCAGTTACATTTCTTTGCATTCTTAGAGAATATAGTTTTTGTTTTTTGTTCATGTTTCTAACAATTGGCCAAGTTAGTAGTTAGTTTATGGGATAGGAATTCTGCCAGATGACAGGCACTAGGCGCCATTTTCTACTTCATTTGGAAGAGGAAATTATCCAGAAATGAAGATTTGATTGACAGCTGCATGTCGTGATATGATTGGTTGAAATGGGGTAGAAATTTGATAGTACTAGGTGACGTCAGCAAACTGTTATCAATGAAATCTTGAAAAATGGACTTTTGATGTGAAAAAGTATGAAAAACTAAAGAAATTAGATTGTTGTGATTTTGTTTAATACATTATTAAATAGGTGCACGGCATACCCAGGTATTTGAACTAAATTTTTGGGTTCAGCTCGACTTTAAACTGGTGATGCTCATTTCTGAATGGTCTAGGTCTTTAGTTTGTGTTTGTAAAGTTTCATGAGGCGGTGATGATTATCGTAGAGGTCAAAATGTGTAATTTTATACAGTGAGGGCAACTTTTGAAACTACAATGAAATGGCTACTCTGGGGACTAACATCCTCACACATGATATTGGGCTGATAATCCACAAGAGTCTAGCTTTCCAGTCATATGCATTTTATGCAATTCCAAGACTGTTTATGGACCCCATATGCAGAAGTATTCAAATAGGTGAAAATAACCCATTTATACAACATGCAGACAGACTAGAACATGTACCGGTAGTTACAACTGGAAAGCTGGAGGGAAAAAGAAGCAGAGGCTGACAGAGAATAAAAATGATAGACGGACTAACATCATGGTTGGAAACAGGGAAGACAATGGATACAATCCGGAGGGTTGGAGACCATGACGGATGGAGAGGTATGCTGAACTTGATTGATTGATTGACTCCATGCAAAAAACCACAGGATTTTTTGCCAAAAACTGCATGGGGTTAGTATAAAGTGGGCATTACTGTAAAGGGGAGACTTGTGGGTACCCATAGAACCCATTCTCATTCAGATATCTTGAGGTGAGAGGTCAAGGGACTCCTTTGAAAATGGCCATGGCAGTTTTTCCCTCACCAGAATTTTACCTAAATGCTGTTAGTCTGACTACAGATATTAAATGTAGATGCTGTACTTGTAGTCGTATAGTTTAATATCTACAATAGGAATAATTCAGATGTTTTATGGTGTCTTCAACAGAAGGGTATTGTATGGTAAAATACTCTAAGTACCTCCGATGGCAAGGGTGAGCCGTTGCGAAGCCAGCGATAGGTGGGCCGGGGCCTGCCGATGGCCTTGCATTCCCACTGGAGCTTCTCTCCACTATCCATCTGAGTATCATTAATCATTCTGACCCATTGTGGGAGCGCTGGACGATAAAAAAAAGAGAGTAAAGAAAAATATTTAAGAATAAGAAATACATCCTTGAAACAGCCACACAGCACATGCATGGCCTGTATACTGCATTTCGAAGGAGCATGCATGTTATATACTATATATATATATATATATATATATATATATATATATATATATATATATATATATATACTGTATATATATATATATATATATATATATATATATATATATATACCCACACGCACGCACGCACACACGCATGCATGTACGGTATGTTTGTGAGAATTTTGTAACATATACTGTAACATAATATTTGTATAAAACATTCCTAAGCAGACACAATACTGTATGGTTCAGGTCAGGACATTAAAGCAGCAATATGTGTGTTCCTCTATATATTGTGTGTTCCTCTATATATTTTCATTTTGGTGCAAAGCAGTCATTGCTGTGGTGTTTCTGCACTTCCACGAGATCAACAAAAGATTGGCAGTCAGTGTGGCACTATCATGTCTGTCTGTTCAGCCATGATGGCTAACACTGCTCATGCCAAAGACGATGGGATTTCAAGCAAGACGAATCAACTTCAACTGACTTCCTGTCATTTTGGCACGCAGGTTTTGCTCATGGCTTCCACTAAGAGATTTTTGGCAGGTCTGAGTCTATTGGAGTCAATGGGAAAAGTCAACGTGATCTCAGATTATGACAGATCCCTTAGCCCCCATATTCATTAAAGTAAATATTCGGCCCATTCTCCGAAGCCACATATCTTCTGAATATTCTGACACTAAAATGGCATTTTTCAGACAGACAGATCAGGAGAAAACAAAACTTGTTCAAGACCTGTCTCTATCTCAGCAACACACTCGTGAGATTTGGCAACAGGAACTTAGCTAAAGCTAAATGTGAAGTTCGTTGATGTAGTAGCTAAATCTGTGGCTAGATTTTCTTTTATGGAATATCTTAGTTTCAACTGTATTGAGCCATCAAGGGGCAGCTTTGTGTTATGTGTGGTTGGTGTGGAGTTTGGGAACTCACGATCTCTATTTCAAGTTAGCTTGCTAGGTCAGCACTAACCCCGCTTAAAGCCTGCTTGATGAAGAAAACAAGTGGGGGCGGAGGGGGGAGTAACGAGACTTGGGGAGAGGTGATCACGTGACCATTTGCATTTAAGAGACTTGCTGCTACCAGTTGTTAGAATTGGCGGAGCCTGCGGTGACCCATCTAGATAGTAATAGAAGATCTATGCTCATGCTACAACTACCCAGTTATTTTTCTGTTTACTCCAAGCGAACTTGCTGTTACGTAGTGCACTGTGGCTGAGCACTAGCTATCTACTCATCTATCCACTATGTAACCAATGGTAAGTAGACAATATTACTCAGCTCCTTGGATTACTGTCCCTGCACATGATCATAAACCTCTCCATGTGGGTGCATGGCCCCCACTCCTCCATGTGGGTGCATGGCCCCCACTCCTCCCGGTCCTTATGTGTACAGGGCCAAGATAATGAACTGCCTCAACCTTGGTGGGACACATTTCCAAGGCCGTGTACTGCTTGGCAACTCCCATTCTGTCGACATCACAAGGAGAACAGGGAGTCTAATTTGTAGCAGCATCACGCTGAATGTAATTTACACAGGTCAGCTGGTAGCTTGAACTTCCATTGTGACGGAGACCTTCCTGACCGTGATCATTCAATCAAATCACACACAAAAGTATTATAATGAAGGTGCCATATGCAGAGTAGAAAGGAACGTGACTGGCATGCTAGTGTAGTGTAGGGCTAACAGCTCAATGGAGGGGTTCCTTCCTGTGCCGCTCCAACTTTTATAAACATTACAGTGAATTAAGATCAAGCAAAAGACAAACAACAACAACAACAACAACAACAACAACAACAACAACAACAACAACAACAACAACAACAACAGCAGGGTAACATTTAGGAAAATGTTTCCCTCTAAATTCTGTACATGACTTAAGGAAAAAAGAAACATAAAAACCACAAACATCTACAAAAAAAAAAAAAAAAACCTATGCATACACATACACAAACAGATTCACTCAGAAAAATAACCCCCTCCCCGCAGGACCCCCCCATCAATAAACACATTAAGATATATTATTAACACATTTTGAACAGATCATAACATCCTGGGCAGAATCTACAAGTGAACAGTCTCCACCACATAGCAAAAAGAAAACAAACACAACCTAGCTATCATGGCGATGTCCATGGCTCCCCTGCATGGCTTTCCATGCCGTAATATTGTCCACTTTGGCGCCATGCATACGGGCCATGATGATAAACATTTGCATGCTAATTGTTTGCATGTACAGGCCTGCTGCTAGGTATTAAACTAATAGTATCTTATGAAAGCTGCTGCTAGGTATTAAACTAATAGTATCTTATGAAAGCGGAACACAACAAAAGAGATGTCTGCACAACCACGTCTTCAGTGAGGCAACCTTGCTATAGGAGCTGTCCTCTGCCCTCGCTGTCATTTAGCGCGAGGATTGTTACTATGGTAACGCCTGCTGATGAGTTTAAATTGTACACATTGGTAGCGGGCAGAGCGCCGGCAGGTAGTGAAACTGCAGCTGGCCATGGCATACCATGGTTAAAGCACTTTGTACATCTAATATTTGATCACACTGACCCAATAATAATAGCTTTTATCAGCAGTAATTGCTCCACTTGTCCCCGGGAATAATAATGTATGCACAAATGATTGATGTCCCAGCACCTTTGCCTCATATTCAACAAGTGAGTTTCTGTCTTTCTTCAGACTGAAAGGCACAATTAATGCTATGGTATGCTCTCTGTGTGAACTACACTCTGGGAATGTGTACATTCTCACTGTGTGTGCACTGCAGTAACAGTCAGGCTTTCTTTGCTATTTGCACAATGCAAAATACACTATACTCCAACTACTACAATTGGTGATAAGCCTAGATTTATTAAGAAACAATTGTATACACTGTAGTTACTTCTATGTCTATGCTACTGTTCAAGGCATAGCATATGTTAGATTTAAGCATGGTATTGTTATTCTACATAGAGAATTTGGTCCTACTTATTAATATTTCCAGCATTTGATCTGTGAATGATCTGTGATTTTATCTCAGAGAATTATGGCGATGCTTGTGTTTTCGTGGTCACAAAGATAATTAGCCCTAGAACTGCTCAGCAAATCCACAGGGACTGGTACTGGTCCCCAGCCCTGAATTCGAGGAAAAAATAGACAAGATAATAAATCTTTAGAAACCGCAAAGAACGACCAAAACAACCTACTAAAACAAAGTAGAGCAGTAGTAGTTCAATGAATTTCACCTGAAATAAACTCCACCAACTAAAACAATCAACAAATAGAAACAACTCATTAATTGTGTTGATTTATGCTTGCACTAGGATTATGTAAGATGGATGTACAGTATACAGTAATTAGCCCTAGGACGGTTCAGCAAATTCATATGGACTGGTACTGGTCCCAGCCTTGAATTGAAGAAAAACTAGCCAAGATCATGACATAATACATCTTTAGAAACTGCAAAGAACAACCAAAACTGCCTAGAAAAAAATAGATTAAAACAGTAGTTAAGAACGTTTTGCCTGGAATAAAATAACTAAACCAAACTGGTTAAGATACCTACATCTCTCTCAACAAACAGAAACAACTCATTCCCTTTTGCTGATGCACACTTGTTCCTGAATAATGTAGGGTGGGTGTACAAAAGTAAAAGATGAATGAAACAAAAGAGAAGAAGAAGAAGAAGCCCAGACTCACTGTAGACTTGTAGATGGCCTTTGAAAGAGGTGCCTCCCCTTGGATTCTCAGCTTTGCACTCATATGTTCCCGAGTCGTCCAGCTGAATGTTGGGAATCTCCAGTACAGCCTGGGACTTCCGCAGTCTGGCTTTTTTAGGGATGTTGCCATTTATCTTCCTCCATGTGATAGTAGGGACTGGACTGGGAGGAGAGAAGAGCAGCAGCAGAGGAACAGCACATTTTATATTTGTATTACAGGAGGCCTGACAGTTCAGTTCTATCTGTGGTGTTGGGGGCAATGACTCAACCCTCTATCAATAATCAAAAATGTCACATTGTTTCCTTCAGAAAAATAAGAACATTGCCATTAAAGGGAGGCTTTGCCGATTTTCAACCCCCTTCAACCCCCTGCGCTGAGAGCTCTGCAGTTCATTCCAGGCACTTCTGTGTCAGAATGACGCAAAACACGTCATTCTGACACGGAAGTGAACAGATGTTCTGCTCGAGGGCGCCTGTTCCAACTACAGATTGTTTATTTATTATTTTTTCTGTATGCGCACATCCACGGAGGATCACGCGTTAATGACTCATACCAGCTGGCGGGGGCGGAGTTTCTGCAGGCAGACAGGATTTTCTTGATGCAGAAAGCATAAAGGTAAACACTGTCCATGTGCTTATATTACGAGATTATAATGATACAAAGCGGGTTGAAAATCAGCAAAGCTTTCTTTTAAGGAGTAAAATACATGTATTCTCCATCGTTTTGACTGTGTGGATTTTGATGTGTAACTGCAATCTAAATAAAAAGACTGTGAATTGGGTGCTTCGTGGGTGCTGTTGCCTCTGTGGGAGTGCCTTTTGTAGAAGCAATTTCAAACCTTTTTCAATAGAGAGCCAAAGTCACGCCCACTTCCGGGTTAAGCATCAGAACCAAGGGATTTTCATACGCCATACTCCATAGACATTTTGTAAAATGCTTATAAAAAATTGTTTAGCTATTAGAATCAGGAAAGACCATATAACATTTCACTTGGTCCAAAAATAAATAAATACACACACACACACACACACACACACACACACACACACACACACACACACACACACACACACACACACACACACACACACACACATTAATACGTTTTGGTCCGAGTGAAATATTCTATTCTATATTCTATGGTCCCTCCTGATTCTAAATATAGCTGATTCGCTTGGTTTGACCAAGTAAAACTAGTTTTGGCTATGGAGAGCCCTTTTTTCAGATTACACTTGTACATTGTTCTGGCTCCAAGTCAGAATTCACAATCAAGTGGAGATGAAAAAGAGAAACATCTAAATGCAACAAACATTGGCATTGATCGTCTGATCCAAGAAATCTTCAATTTGCAGCAATTAAGTATTAATACAGCATGATTCCACTTTTGTTTGCTCTGCTCTTCATTTGAACTGCTGACCTCCCAATCGTATCAACGTGATACATTTACCAAACAAGCCACACAGCACGCCTGTGACATCCAAGGTTTCACAGGGACAGCAACAATATTCAAATCATGTCACTACACTAGCCAGAGAGATTTTTAGGACTAGTGTCATCTATCACTGTTTGTTCATGGATTGCCCCTATAGATCCTTATGATAGATGGCTTGCACATGCAGAAAGAGAATGTCTTACTATCAGTAGTGCTCTTGTATGACAGCTACATTTGACAGCTCTCTGAGAGATGGAAATGTGACACCATAGAAACCTCCGCTGCTCCCATCAATCATTTAACCAAGATGGAAAAGTTACATCCCTTAGCTTTTTTATCTGTTCTAAATTCACAAGGGCACCCAAGTGCTTTGGCTGCAATGGACTCACATTGGGATGCAGGGCATGTTCTGTATAAAGCAAAGCTTTAACATCTCACAATGCTTTCTGTATTCGCTGGACAAATGTTTTTTAAAGTGTGTTTTTTACTTCTATTTTTTTATCCAGCCGGCGACCCAGCATCGCAAACGTGCATTGCAAGATGCAGTCACGAAACTTGACAGGTGTATAGTTGAGATCACAATGAAGGCTGAGTTCGAAGATGGGTGTGGTCCGAGGGCAAGGGGTCAGAAGTAGGAGAAATGCACAGTTACAGACTTCATCATGTGTTTTTTTTCATAATTTGTTTGATAGGCCTATGGTAGATGAGATAATCCTTCGTGAAAAGGTGTTCCTAAAATGTACCTGTAATTCTTACACTCAAAGAAGGAGGTGTCGCCATTTATAGGTTATTATGCATTGATTTTCTTTGTCTGGCCCACTTGAGACCAAATTGGGTCACATGTGGCCCGTGAACTAAAATGAGTTTGACACCGCTGCCTTAAACCAAAGTAGCATTTTCATTTTAC
This sequence comes from Poromitra crassiceps, assembly GCF_964638095.1. Lineage (NCBI taxonomy): Eukaryota > Metazoa > Chordata > Actinopteri > Beryciformes > Melamphaidae > Poromitra > Poromitra crassiceps. The sequence goes on from NC_139642.1 coordinate 42,336,540, forward strand.
ACCTGCATGTTAAAGTAGAACATGAACACATACTGAAAGCTGACCTATGGATTGGATCGCTATTCATGAGCGTGGCATGAAGTTGTTATGAAGCTCTTCCTTAGACATTATTGATGGAGAATTTTATCCAGTGACCTACGCTCCAACCAAACGCTTGACCAGCAGAGCGCCAATCTACAGACACCTTGAGGCTGGAAAGTGGGTGGTGGTGGTGAATCATCTTTCCTCTATCTATGGGAGGATTTCCCTTTGGAGGCAGAATAATGAGCCCTCTCTCGTACGTGTGCACAGGACTGGGGGCAGGCAGGACCGAACGTACTCACTCCATTTAGAGGCCATAAATTGTCTTTCTGTCGTTGTCTTTCATATGAAATTCCTGGCATAAACCCTTCAACTCAGAAACGCTGGTCATGTCCTTTCTTTATTGAAGAAGTATTTTACTGCCTAACAATGTGTTATGAACGGTACTTATGTAAGGTGTCACAACTTTCAGTTTAAAAATGTACCCATAGGCAAACTATGTAGGTCACATCTTAATCGTCATTCCACACAATAACTGCCCCCTCTTTTGGATTTGTACCACTTCTTTTAATTTAATAATAAGGTTTTAATAAAGGTTCCAAATTAAATCTAATATCCACTTATACTTAGGAATTTGTTTGCTAAGACCTAGATATTATCCGTCCATTCAGTGTGTTTGCTAAACGCTAGACTGTCCCTTTATAAATCGCTTCAATATTTTATGGGAGAATCCACCCTAAAAAAGAACTAACATTTTATTGCTATGCTCTGGGACCATTCAATCAATGTCTGTGCACACAAACAACTGTCTTTCAAATGCATTAACCATAAAGCCACGACTATAGACCCTACAGTTTGTATTGTACTTTTGACGACGTCGGCTGTAAAACGGTCTATAATCTGTGTTGTCATCGAGAGGCACTTCCCAGTGCAGCTCAATGGATCCACTGACAATGTGGTCTTTGTAGTCCTTTATAGCTCAACAAGTAGAGTAACTGCAAGGGTTTCATTCTATCCGGGCTCATCCCAACCAGGGGCGTTTCTAGGTCCTGAAGACATAGGGGGCTTTAGCCAGGTACCCCGACGGGGAGGGGGGGTAAGGGGGAAGGGGACTCCCCTCCCCCCCACTCAAAAAATTTTGTTTTTTCCAATCCGTAAATACCCATGTTGTGAGTCATTTGAGATGGATACAGAAGAACAAGATTAGTGGGTCTCGAGGTCCAGGGACCACCAGAGGTCCTTGATAGGGTTCTGGCGGGAGTCCACTTAGCAAATTTACATATTTTATTTTATTAAATATTATATCTCAATGGTACGAACCCCCCCAGTAACTCCTGTGAAGGTATTTTATTAAGGTACACGCTTCCTGTAAACCTAAATTCTGATGGTGCCGTTTTTGTATCATATGGTACTTTTATTTTGAAACTTAGAGCGGACGTAGTGATGTTATATCTACGCTACTTGACGTAAGGTGTGCTCACCGGCCGGTCGCAAAACACATGTCGCTCTTCAACCTACGGTTCTATCTAATCAAAAGCGCCTAGCTGGAATTGGGAACAACGTATTGTTTGTTGTAATGGTTTAATGAAGCAGTGATGTGTGGTTTTGTTTAATGTAACTGTGAAGTGAAGGCATTGTTATTGTGACAGTCATGCTAACGTTAGCTTCTATAGACATTGGAGTGGATGGCTGTGGCTTCATGCTGATGCTAGCGTTGTAGGTTGTATGGTTAATAATATTCTGTGTGAAGATATTTTCTGAGATAAATGGGCCTTGAGCATCAAGGCCCATTTATCTCAGAAAATATCTTCACAACTAAACAACTAAATAACATAAGATAATTTCATAGTTGTAGCTACTGTGATGCTGTGCATGTTGGCGCATGTCATTTGTTTGAATAATTTCATAGTGAGATGATGAGCTCGTGTGGAGAGGAGGTGGTGAGGAGTGAAGCAGAAACATTATGTAATGACACACTATGACAATAGTAACTGATAATTTGGTCCTGCATAGCCTACTGATATTTTCTGTTTGTTTTTTTTAGAAAACTGTTTAGAACTCTGACTTAATGATTTTGCTTTATTTATTTTATTTTGTTGTTTATTTGATTGTCTGTTCCAATTTTGTAAATGTTTAGTCTGATTTTTTTGTATAATGTACTGATTATTAATGCCAGACTTTGTTTATTGGGGGGGGAAAAAAAAAAAAAAAAAAAAAAAAAAAAAAACTAGGAAAAAAACATCCGGGGCTAGGAAAAAAACATCCGGGGCTCTAGCCCCGGAAGCCAGGGTCTAGCGACGCCCCTGATCCCAACTAAAAGTGTGGACACTACTCTATACCACTTTAGATGAATGTATCCACCACATGCTACATCCCTATAGCCTGGAAAACAGCTCATGTAACCCCATTGCATAAAGGAGGAGATAAAAGTGACCTAAATAATTATCGACCAATATCTAAACTGTCCTGTCTATCAAAAATCCTGGAATCACTAGTGAATAAACAACTAAAAGCATTTCTTTCTAAATACTCCATATTGACCCCACATCAATCAGGCTTTAGAGAAAAGCATAGCACAATCTCTGCTACCACTTTAGTCATAAATGACATTGTATCTGCCCTTGACAAGCAAAAACATTGTGCTGCCCTGTTTGTAGATCTTTCAAAGGCATTTGATACGGTTGACCATTCCCTTCTGTTAAAAAGACTGTGTGATATTGGCCTTGATGCAAATGCTTGTAGTTGGTTTAAAAACTATTTGTCTGAGAGGCAACAATGTGTAAAAACAGGAACTGCTCAGTCAGAGTTTCTGTCAATTACTAAAGGTGTCCCTCAAGGTTCAATCCTGGGCCCTGTCTTATTTACTGTTTATATTAATAATATTGTTTCGTCACTTAGTGGTTGTCAGTGCCATCTCTACGCGGATGACACTATTATCTATTGTGTTGCGGATTCTGTGAAATTGGCCACTGAGAATCTGCAAATCACCTTTAGTGCCTTGCAGGATGCCCTTATAAATCTTAAATTGATGCTTAATGCTAGTAAGACCAAATTTATGCTGTTTTCTCGGGCCAAAGACATTGTTTATAACAACATACATATATTTACTGTAGATGGATCTAATATTGAGAGAGTCCCAGAATATAAATATCTTGGTATCTGGCTGGATGAACAACTTAATTTTAAATTTCATGTGGACACTCTTGCCAGTAAATTGAGGCAAAAAATTGGGTTCCTGTATAGGAACAGATCCAGCTTCCCGATGATTAGTCGGAAAAGAATAATCGAAGCAATTTTTCTGTCTGTATTGGATTACGGGGATGTTATTTACAGACACGCCTCTACTTCTATTCTTAAGCCCCTAGACTCTGTATATCACTCAGCCATTAGATTTATCACCGGTGATAAATACGATACTCATCACTGTGTTTTATATAATAGAGTTGGCTGGTGTTCCCTAGCACAAAGACGAAAATTGCACTGGCATTTGTTTTTATATAAAGCCTTAATTGGAGACTGTCCAGATTATCTCACTTCGTTAATGAAATGGAAATCTGGCTATTATAGCACACGTACCACAAACTGGCTCACTCTTGTGATTCCAAGAGTTCATACGGAACTCGGAAAAACTGCTTTTAACTACTGTGCACCTCATACATGGAACACCATTCAACAAACACTAAAACTCAATACCCTGGTATCTTTCGGTCAGTTTAAATCTCTGATCACCAACCATTCCACCACCATAACCTGCACTTGTTTTGATTAACTGTACATACTTTATATTTATTTACCATTTATTATGTTTGCATTTTGTACATTTACTGTATTTATTATGTATGTATTTCTTTACTCGACATCATTGCAAATGAGGCTTGTCCTCAATGAATTTTCGAGTTTAAATAAAGATTGAATTGAATTGAATTTTATTTTATGTTAAGTGGAAAAGAGTGGGAGAGTGTGTAAAGTAACAAATGTGCAAGGTTTTTGAACCCAAATTAACTTAATTTCAATATCCAATTTAATTACTGCAGGTACTATCACAGTCTTCACCTTTTTTGGTATCCCATTCATTCAAAATTGGGCATCCCCAAAGTCTTTTGAATATATTATATCTTAGATTATTTAGTTTACTTCTATCTTTGTCACAGATGGCTCATGTTTGCAGTCGTAAAAGTGGAATGTGTGGGAAATCGTATTTTTTTTAATCGTCGGAACATCTGTGGTGCTAAGCGTTCAATGCTGTGGTGTTTCTGCACCTCCCAGAGATCACCTGTGATGTCTTGTTCCCTGGGTTTTCTCCCAGAGATCACCTGTGATATCTTGTTCCCTGGGTTTCCTCCCAGAGATCACCTGTGATATCTTGTTCCCTGGGCTTATTCCCAGAGACCACCTGTGATGTATTGTTCCCTGGGTTTTCTCCCAGAGATCACCTGTGATATCTTGTTCCCTGGGCTTTCTCCCAGAGACCACCTGTGATGTATTGTTCCCTGGGTTTTCTCCCAGAGATCACCTGTGGTGTATTGTTCCCTGGGTTTGCTCCCAGAGATCACCTATGATGTCTTGTTCCCTGGGTTTCCTCCCAGAGATCACCTGTGATGTCTTGTTCCCTGGGTTTCCTCCCAGAGATCACCTGTGATGTCTTGTTCCCTGGGTTTCCTCCCAGAGATCACCTGTGATGTCTTGTTCCCTGGGCTTTCTCCCAGAGATCACCTGTGATGTCTTGTTCCCTGGGTTTCCTCCCAGAGATCACCTGTGATGTCTTGTTCCCTGGGTTTCCTCCCAGAGATCACCTATAATGTCTTGTTCCCTGGGTTTCCTCCCAGAGATCACCTGTGATGTCTTGTTCCCTGGGTTTCCTCCCAGAGATCACCTATAATGTCTTGTTCCCTGGGTTTTCTCCCAGAGATCACCTGTGATGTCTTGTTCTTTGGGTTTTCTCCCAGAGATCACCTGTGATGTCTTGTTCCCTGGGTTTCCTCCCAGAGATCACCTGCGATGTCTTGTTCCCTGGGTTTTCTCCCAGAGATCACCTATGATGTCTTGTTCCCTGGGTTTCCTCCCAGAGATCACCTATGATGTCTTGTTCCCTGGGTTTTCTCCCAGAGATCACCTATGATGTCTTGTTCCCTGGGTTATCTCCCAGAGATCACCTGTGATGTCTTGTTCCCTGGGTTATCTCCCAGAGATCACCTGTGATGTCTTGTTCCCTGGGTTTTCTCCCAGAGATCACCTGTGATGTCTTGCTCCCTGGGTTTCCTCCCAGAGATCACCTGTGATGTCTTGTTCCCTGGGTTTCCTCCCAGAGATCACCTGTGATGTCTTGTTCCCTGGGTTTCCTCCCAGAGATCACCTGTGATGTCTTGTTCCCTGGGTTTCCTCCCAGAGATCACCTGTGATGTCTTGTTCCCTGGGTTTTCTCCCAGAGATCACCTGTGATGTCTTGTTCCCTGGGTTATCTCCCAGAGATCACCTGTGATGTCTTGTTCCCTGGGTTATCTCCCAGAGATCACATGTGATGTCTTGTTCCCTGGGTTATCTCCCAGATATCACCTGTGATGTCTTGTTCCCTGGGTTTTCTCCCAGAGATCACCTGTGATGTCTTGTTCCCTGGGTTTCCTCCCAGAGATCACCTGTGATGTCTTGTTCCCTGGGCTTTCTCCCAGAGATCACCTGTGATGTCTTGTTCCCTGGGCTTTCTCCCAGGGATCACCTGGGATGTCTTGTTCCCTGGGTTTTCTCCCAGAGATCACCTGTGATGTCTTGTTCCCTGGGTTTCCTCCCAGAGATCACCTGTGATGTCTTGTTCCCTGGGTCTTCTGTTGATGAAGTTTGAGTTTCTATAAGTGGCACTCTTTTCTTTGTCTGTTGGTGGCTACCTACCTAGCCTGGTAAACCAGCCGGTCACGTGAACTCACATTTCATTTAGTTCTACTAGACCGTCTGCCCTAAAGCCCTGGGAGGGTGTTTGCAGAAATTGCAAAGTGCTCTAGACAATCAGCGACCCGCCTTGTAGTTGACCTCGTAACCGGCCAATCAGGAACGCCGCTGGCAAAATAGTAATTGTTGCCTCCGTGCCTGTTCGCCTCAAGCAGTAATGTCAACGTTCGTCGAGTTTAAACAGCCATAAAGTGCAGTTATTGCAGAAATAGACTCAATAACAGCAATTAAGCAAGTACAGGAGTACACAACAGCAGAGTTTCTCGGCGGAAAAGATGCTTTCGCCGTTCTCCCGTGTGGATTTGGATTTGACTGGATCCAACCCTGATTGGCTGAAGGAGTTGTCTGTCAAGGCAAGTACACCCGCCCAACTCCCGCCCACTGCAAACACTGGGTGAAAGCTTGAGGCCAGACGATTTGGTAGAACTGAATGAAATGTGAGTTCACGTGGCCGGCTGGTTTAGGAGGCTAGACTACCGCTGCTCATTGCTAACCACCTTTATGAATCATATCAGGTGAAAAATGCTTTCAACTGACATTAAACACTAGGTCTGATCACTACCCATCTACTCATCTATCTATCTCTAACCAATGGTAGGTAAACAACTTTAGTAAGCTCCTTGAATTATAGTCTTTATACCCATGATCATATGCTCCTCCCCCCCTCCCCTCGTCTATACAGTACCATGATGGGCACAGGGCTGAGATAATGGACTGCCTGAACCTTGGTGGGCCACTTTTCCAAGGCCCTGTACTGCTTCCATTCCGTTGACATCACAGACATCACGGTCCAAATTGCAGCAACCTCAGTCTGAATGCAAATTGACACCTATAGACAAATGTTACAGCTTATTGCTTTAAATTAACAAAATCCAAGCTCATACAATAGTGTGTGACAATTCAATGACTTTGTAGCAATGACTTTTTGCTACAATGGAATCCTGTTAAGGGGCCTTTTACTGTACCTGTTTCCCAATTCAGTTTAACTGACTCATTGCCATAGCATTTTAAATAACCTAGCCCTCGCAGTGTCAAGGCAATACGGCAGCTGATCTTGTTTCTACTCTAATCATCTGAAGCATCATGCATAACAAATATTTGCATGCACAAAAGAAGTGTGCATAGATTTTCATGCAGTGTTTGGGATTTCTACAGTAAAATCAATTTGATGCCAGAGTGTGTGTACCACTGTTCCTTCTCTGCACCATGTGTACACATATTCCGAAGGCGATTTGGATGGGGGATATTGTGATGCTAAAAGTAGGCAAGTGCGGTAAATGTAAGACAAACAATGTTTCTTTTCATTCTGCTGAAAAGCCGCAAAACAACTCAAAATCAGCCAAATTTAGGTTGGCCATGTTTAAATGGAGTTTTAATGTTTGACCTAGAAGATCTAGGTCCGAGATCTACATCTTTAAAATGACATAGAACTCAAATAGCCCCAGCAGCCCCAACCCTATATTTTTGACAAAATGTTCTATACATTTATTAGAGATTTACAATTAGAGGGTTATGTGCTTTTGCCTTTAATTAAGTGTACCTGTGCTGTAAATCCTGTGTAATTGAAACAAAGTCCAAAATTAGCACCAGCCAGCAGCCAAATTATGGTAAAATATGCAAGTAGATTTGCTGGTAGATTTGCTTCACTCACCAAGGCCGGAGGGCCGAAACAATTAATCAATTAAACAATTAAAGAAATGCATATGGAGGCAGAGTGTGCAACGCTTTTTTCAACTCTTGCTTCAGTCACCACCAAAAAAAACAATGGTAATCTATTCACTCAATAGATTACCATTGTTTTTGCTGGTAAAATTTGAACATTGACTAGCCATTTGGCTGGTGGACAAAAAAGTTAATTTTGGACCCTGTATTGAGATATACTGTAGGTGAATTTATGTATTGTTCATTGTTGTGTGTTGTGTTGTGTTGTTGGCTTTGAGTATTCAGGTGGCTGTGCTGTAAATCCGGTTGAGATGCAGGTGAATGTATGTTTTAGTTATTATTCTGACCTTAATTGTGCGTATGTGTGCTGTGGGGGGAAGGGGCTTTTATGCATCCAGGATCCTGTTATGCCATAATCCGTCTATGGTGATGCAGGTTTTCTGAAAACTAGTGCAGTGCCCGTTCACCCTGCTGCTGCACATAGCACTGCTGTGAGTGTATTAAAATGGTTCCAATCTGACACAACACGTCCTTTGATCCCAGCAATACATCTGTGTGAAGTAGATCACATGAATGGTTCTCGTGATATGCAACGGACACACATACAGTACACATCGCATACATACATACATACATACATACATACACTCACACACTCACTCACTCACTCACTCACTCACTCACTCACTCACTCACTCACAGAGAGAGATTCCTTGGGTTTATAGTTAGATGATGATGATGTGCGTGTTTCAGAACTTTTATTGTTGTCATTATTTGACCATTGGGATTTTGTTCTCAGGCTCTATAAATTGTGTCCTTTTGTCTTTGGATTCAGAGTCACCCTCATCTACAGTCATCGACTTTCGTAGCCAGTGAGGCTGAAATTATTTAGATCTACTATATATATACTGTGTACTGTATATATATATATATATATATATATTAGTATGACATAGAGTAAGTTTGAAGGTCAAATCGAATGCTAAATAGGTGAATATTGGTCATTTAGCTCTAGCAAGGCAAATGGGAAGGTCAAGAAGCCGTCAATTGAAATTGTGTTCCAAAATACTACTTACTACTCAGACTACTAGTCTGAGAATACATTTGGATATCCATTGTCTGTGCAAAACTATTCTTTGGTGAATCTAATGTTAAGTTTTACACATGTTGGCCCGTATCTTCCCACGGGCCTTAGGCGCTAAACTGGCGTTAAATGAAAAAAAACACGCTTTGCGCCTGACTCGGGAAGATAGCATCATGTTTTTAGGCCCTGAAATGCGCTTTGATTTGATTTGATTTGATTCCATTTTATTTCAAATATGCAAGAAGAAAAACATTTACAATTTACAGAATAAAAAACAAACAAACAAAGGTCTCACTTTTTCTTTTCTTTTTTTCTTTTTTTTTCCTTCTTTCACTTCTTAGCATATTTGAAAGGGAGTGGGAAGAAGTATACACTTTTTTAATCCCACCCCTTTCATTAAATCATTAAATCATAACATAATCATAGAAACTGCAACCTGTTCCTTAACTTAAAATGCAATTACTTGAAACAAAATTGTAAACTGTTATATAGTTATAACTTGGAAGCTATATATCATCATATATATTACTATGAATTATATGATTTATATTACTTGGAAGTCATATAGTTACTATAGTATAAATATATATAAAACATACTCAGACAGCATACCTTTATAATCCTATATAAATACATGAACATTCACTTACATGAGTTCACATGCACGTTTCGCGCGAACACGCAACCACATCATCCCCACCATTTATCATGGGAGTGGCATCATACCACTGCAGCAACACCACCATCCCGGATGGCCCGCCCCACAAAGTGGACTCAGCCATCCAAGTCAGCAGTGCCGCCACAGCAAGACAAAGCCAACATACAGTATCAGCACACTTCATCATCATTGTACTGCTGGAAAATCATTTGTTTATACCTTTTTTTGAACTGGTTTATACTTGTACATTGCTTTAGCTCCACATTCAAGCCGTTCCACAGTTTTACACCACAAATTGATATACTGAATCCTCTCAAGGTTGTTCTATTTCTGGGCCTTTTGAAATTGAATGTTCTTCTTAATTCATAATGCCCCACTTGCATGTTAAACAAGTTTTGAATATTCCTTGGGAGCTTATTATTTTTGGCTTTATACATTAATTGTGCAGTTTGGTATAGTACAATATCAGTGAATTTCAATAATTTTGACTGCAAAAATAGTGAATGAGTATGATCCAGATATCCAACCTTATGAATGATGCGTACTGCTCTTTTTTGAAGCACAGTTAGTGAGTACAGTGTGCATTTGTAATTGTTGCCCCAGACTTCCACACCATATGTTAAGTATGGTAAAACTAGTGAGCAGTAGAGAATGCGGAGTGAATTGTGATCCAGAACTTGTTTTGCTTTATTAATTACTGAAATGCTTCTTGACAATTTAGCTTGAACATTTTTAATATGTGGTTTCCAATTAATTTTATCATCAATAGTGACTCCAAGGAATTTTATTTCAGAAACTCTTTCTATATGCACCCCATCAATTGAAATATGTACCTGCACATCTGTTCTGCTATTTCCAAACAGCATGTATTTTGTCTTGCTCAAATTTAAAGACAGTTTATTAAGATCAAACCATGTTTTTAATTTCGTCATTTCCTTCATAATGTCATCCTGTAATTGATTTAAATCATTTCCTGAGCAGAAAATATTTGTATCATCAGCAAAAAGAACTAGTTTCAGTATTTTAGACACTTTACATATATCGTTAATGTAAAGTATAAACAGTTTAGGCCCTAACACTGACCCCTGGGGGACACCAGAAGCAATGTCCAAACATGAAGAACAGCAATCTCCCAGCTTCACAAACTGACGCCTCCTATTAAGATAACTTTTAACCCAGTCAAGCACCACCCCCCTAATGCCAAACCGTTCCAATTTGTTAATTAGTATATCATGGTTAATAGTATAAAATGCTTTTTTTAAGTCAATAAATACTCCCATTGCATATTGTTTGTTATCAATTGCATTAGTTATTTCCTCCATTGATTCAGTCAGTGCCAGTGTTGTTGATCTGTTCGAACGAAAGCCATATTGACTTTCAGTAAGTAGTTTTACGCTCAGTAAGTAGCTTTACGCTGAAGAGGCGTGGCGCAGTGCCAGGATAGGCCAGAATGGGGGTTTCGGCCTTAAATACCGGCCTTATGCTATCTTCCCCCCTGGCGTTAATTTAGCGCTTAGCGCTTTTCAAAACCAGGCCTTATTCAGTGCGCCAGGGATATTAATGTGCGTAATTACGCGCAGCTCTCCTCTGCCATCTCACTCTCTCTCCCCCTCTCTCTCTCACTCCCTCTCTCTCACGCATCAGGCAGAATGACCAATGAAAAAAAAGTTGTTATACCGTAGTTTTGAGCCCCTGTCATTAAGAGGCTGTTGCAAGAAAAGGTAGCGAGAGAAAATGATATCATTCTGCCCAACCTTTCAACAATCTAATCTCATCATGACATCCAGGGATAGGCTATATTTTTCTAGCCGATGCGTTTAGAACATTCTTTTCACTTTGATCTTGCTATAGTGTAGCATATTTACATGCTTGCTGTATTTAAACTGCAGTGAGATTGGTTTGAGAAGCATAATAATATTGAATAATATATATGGAGACAGACGGGGATGAAAGAGGGAGGGGGGAGCTCAGAGCGCTTTGGTCGGGCTTTTCTGACCAGATTGGATCGCTCCGTGGAATGGAACATGAAAGGGACATTGTGATTCGTTTACTGCACTTCTCCAATGAGCACGTTGTGAATAATTCTATGCTTAAAAAGCGTGGTTATCATGCTTAACGCAGCTACGAGCAAGATTTTCGATTGTTATTAAACAGTATAATTACAATATTGATGCATCACATCTTACCTATAATAGTAGCTGAGACCAAAGCCGTGTGAATCGGAGATTGCTCTCTTGATGATTATAGAGTCTGTGTCTGTCTACTAACCTCGCGTCACCAGGCTCTCTCTCTCTGTCTGTCTACCGGTGGGCCGGATAAACCCGGAAGTGAAACAAAACTGTTTACGGCAGCTGCCTGCCTTCCGCCGTTTCGCTATGCCTAGCAACAGACCATAAACAAGGAGAACGCCATGCAGGGGCTTGCTACTCTCGCGAACATCTCTCGTTATATTCTAACAGTTTTTTTGGAAGTAATTTTGTTATTTTGTGGTTATGGCCGAAGTGGCTGCCACAAACCGTTTAATTTCACTTCCTGATCTGCCCCGGCCACAGACAGACTAACGTCAAGACAACACTGGCCGATTCACTCGGGGTTCAAGAGAGACTACTCTGCGTTGGTCTCGTCTACTATTAGAGGTAAGATGTGATGCATCGATATTAAATTTAGACTGTTAACAATCGAAGATCTTGCTCGTAGCTGCTTTAAGGCCGCGTGTAGTGCCGACACGAAAATAGGCAGTGCGCCGGTCCACGCCCACTAATATAGGCTGCGCCTGGCGCTAAGCGCTAATTCAAGGCCAGTGGGATGATAGGGCCCGTTGTGTGGTGATTGTACATTCATGAATGCATCAAGAAAGATGTGAATTATGTTGTGAATATACTATTGAAGTCCGTTCCCATGCAAAGTCTTACTTGGTTTTGTTTATTCTACAGAATAATTACACTTCCTTTTGAAACACAAGAAGTAAGTGATGTACCACGTTATAATGTATGATGGCTATACTCCACAGATACGGAGAGACCAATGCCTATACATAATTGATCTTCCACTTTAATGTTTTATGTATATATATGTATATTTATAAAAGAGGCAATAGTAATATATTAATTAATAAACACTCTTGCTGCAGACATTACTGAAGATAACCCCATGAGCTAAAATAGATTGGAAACGTCCTTAAAGTTAAAGAGGGCAGCATTTCCATTTCAATCTTCTGTGCCCTTGACCGTGGCCTACACCGTGCTGTCTGTGGTAAATATCACAACAGACAATCACCTCAAGAAGCTTTGGCATTCACACACAAAACACTTTCTGCCCGTTCTTAGCGAGTGGGGCCATCATACATATTGATCGACAGGAGAACAAAACCCATTTTAACTTCATTTTCGGTGCTATATAAAGACTGGCATTTCTTAATAGGGTGCACTGATAAATCATTCATCTGCAGGTAAAAGGGTAAGTCACTGGGATCACTATCTGACTGAAAGCCATCATGCACAAATTACTTCACAGCACAGGGCAAGGTCTCAAGCTGTTTGCCTCTTTGACAAGCATCCCAAGAACTCCTACTTAGTTTCATAGGAAAAACGACGGGATGGGAGATTGTAATGCAATGTCTATATATTTAGGAAATGACTTACCGTAATGCAGATAATTAATTGTAAATGACTTTTACTCAGAAGGAAGCCCATGCAATCATGGTAAACAATTATGAGGTCCTTAGTCAGATGTAGATTAGAGGCGGTTTGCACTCAAGATAGGATTCAGCAATGAATAATTCATATCAAATAATTATAAACAAAACAGAGCACGAATGCGACAAGATTATGTTGTGAAATGAAAATTATTTCTTGTAAAGCATAACTCCACTTCAGCTTTGCTTTGGAGAAGAACAGTTTGAAAATGTCTTTCAATTATAATTTTTTTCTTCATGAATGTCACATTGTATTTAGATTTTACACATAAAGGTTATTGCATTTTCAAAGTAGCCTTTCCACAGTTTAGCTACACCAATTCTTTTAATACAAAGATCACAAGAAAATGTAATTTAAAAAGTCAATATCCAGTATTTTATTGTAAAAGAAGAAACCAGAAAGGGTAACTTAAGTAACCACAGTAAGTGATCTGGACTTCTGCTTCTGAACTATGTGAACAAAAGTGTGTTTTCCCTCCTGGCAGTCAACTAAATTATTACCAATTTCATTTTCTCATAGCCATAACCTTGGCTTCCTAAAACAGACACTGAAAGTGCCCAGGAAACACTGATACATGTAAGGGCTCTCAATTATCAGAACACATGGGTCCCTGGGGCTGAACTCCCTATTCATGTCTTCTCCCATGTGCACTAACATGCCAGCTAACAGACGAGCTGCCGTACTGCTCTTCTCTGCACTCACTTAACATGCTGCCTCAAGACAAGACATGTCTGGTGCCCATTCAGGTAATGGAATAATGTAATTTAAAGAAGAGGGGTGGAATATTTTCTGAAGGTTTTTCCCCCCAACAATGTAGCAGTGTTTCAAGTGATAGGCTGTAGTTTATTGTTTGCGGCGATTGCTGTGATATTACCATACACAACAATATATCCCTGCTTACTTACTTGCCCAGGGCAAAACACTCCAGTCTCACAGTGACTCCTTTGGCAGCCAGGACAGATGTAGGGAAGTGCACTTCAATTTTGGGCTCGTATTCACCCATGACACCTGGAAGAGGTAGGAAAGAGGAATTAAAGCCATTAGAACCAAGTAGATTGTAACAGCTTCTGACAACCCAGCCCCCGCCATTTTCTGCCCAGTTTTAGTTGCACAGTGCCACACAGAGACCGGGAACAGTGATTGAATGCACACCTCCCTTCGGCCCTGGAAACTGTCTGGCTTATGCAAGCCAAAGATGCAACAACTGGGGGGGAGAAAATGTAGTAGCTAATCTAAATTGCCCAAGGTGTCCCTGGTGTTAAGAGCTCTGCTTAGCTCCCAAAATACACATGCTACATTAAATCACACAGTCTACAGGTCTGGGACTGCACATTACACACATCGTCTGCGGCTATCCACCTTAGTTAATTCCACTCTTTACACACTGCTCATTAATTAGATCATATGGCAGCAATGAATAAACAGACACATAAATCAAGCATGTTTCAGGAGCTTTGAGTTAATGCAGTCAGGTACGTAATAGCATGCAACTAGATAAATATGCATATCCATGAAGTATTTAGGATTTCTTTGAATGGTGGCATTAAAAATGTTCGCTGCATGGCTCAGCTCTAGAGACCAAAGAGGACATGAAACATTTGATCATATGACTAGTACATTTGCATTTCACATCAGACAAGACAGGACACTGCTTTCAAGTCTGAAATTTACATAGATAATATGCGAGGAAGATGAACAACATTTCAGCTTTTTGCCAACTAGGGTGCTGCTTGATGATGTCACTAGGTTGCCTGTACAGTAGGGTATAAGGATTTTGAACGTTTTGATGAATCAAAACAACCACAATTCAAGTCAGAAACACAACAGCATTATGCTGTGAGCCTGTGAGAATTCAAAATACATAATACCGACACTTAACTAGCCTGTACTCTGTACTGTACTGTACTGTACAGTCAACCTAGTGACCTCATCTAGCAGCGCCCCAGTTAGAGAAAAGGATTAAATGTTTTTCATCTTACTAGCAAATCTAGGTAAATTTCAGACTTGAAAGCTGTGACCTGTCTTGTTTGAGGTGAAATGCAAATGAACTAGAGTCATATGATTAAATGTGTCATGTCCTCTGGAATGTCGCTGAGTGATTAGGTGAGTGAGTGACTCAGTGAGTGATGAAGTTACATCATTGGTCAGCCGTGGCACGTGGCACGAGCTAGCTCAAAGTTCAGCTCACACAGATTAAAATGAACTACTGTAGTTCACATTCATACTTCATGATTTGCAAACAAAATTGTGGCTCATTCAGGTTAATTAGCTCTCCTCTCTCCCAGAGCTGTGGAGTTTGGTTCTGAAGAGAAAAGTAGAGTGCGCACATCTACTTATGCAGGTGCCGGACAATGTGAATCCACCAAGAGCAAGAAAACTTGTTGGCCTCAACAGAACTATAAAAATAAAATAAGGTCTGCACACTGGAATTAGGATGCTCCCGGTCACTTTTTTAACGTTTCGTTCAAACAGAACTTCATCAGAACAGGATTTTGGTTCTGAAACCTCAGACATGGCATCAACATTTAGTGAACGAGCATCAAGTCAGCCAGAATGTAGTACGTCTTCTGCTTTAGGGCTTTCAAAATAAAACCTGGTTACCTGTGTAACCTTAATATTAATTTTGAGTACTGCTTCACAGCCATAGTTTCACTCCATACGGTATGTAATCTTAACATCACAACGAGTATTTTGATACAAGGTTTGCTGTTTCGTTAGTTGAAATACCTTTTTTCACCAAAGGTGAGAATTTGAATGCCTTTATTCTGAAAGCAGTACGTCTGTTGCTAGTCTGGGTCTGGGTAACTGTTTCTGTCTTGACACAGCCCAAAAACAGGCTCAAGTTCACACTGCTGTGTGTCTGCTTGTGTGACTGAGTCCCTCCCGCGGTAGACAGAGCAGAGAAGAAAAGCAGATGAGACAGAAGCAGTGTGGCGAAATCACAGCAAAGCTTTTTTTTTATTCCTACGCACATGTAAACGCAATGGGCAATTATCGAGGTGAGAAAAGAGTGAAAAGAGCCCCGTTAAATCTAGCAGGAGTTAACGATGCTCACTGTACGTTCATTAAGGTGCAAATGGCTGCACTCAGCTCACCGTTCAACAAAATATGAACTCATTCAATGAACGGCATTCTTTTAGCACGTTCATGCACAACTGCTAACAGGACACACACACACACACACACACACACACACACACACACACACACACACACACACACACACACACACACACACACTTAATTCCCTGACAAAAACATTACACTGCACGGTGAAACATGACAGCAAACGACATGTAGGAGCCACTAGCTTTACTGCTACTGCTGTAGCAGTGTCAAGCTAGCTGGAGTTAGCTAGGACAAGACAGGAAGTGCGGTGGTTTTGCCTTCGGAGTTAAAATTTGAGAATCATGTTGTATTGGGCTGTGTAGAGCAACATAAAGGTTAGAGAAGTATAATAATAATAAACACATCGCACACAGCCCAGCTATTTACTAGGTTCTGACCTAGTCTTGTTAAATTATTTGTTTAATTTGATAAAGGGGTCCATTTACATTGTGTACTCATACAATATTGTATTATTATTATTCCCTGTAGAGTATGTGGAGCATAGGGCCGTAACCACAGCTAATGGGCTCAGGAGGGAGACTGCCCCCCAGCACTCGCAGGGACAATGTTTTTGCCGTTTCTGTAGATAGTGGGTTTTTTGCGGCATAGGGTTGCTAGCCCGACGCTCATAAAATAGATTATATTTATTACTATGTGTGTAATTAATACATTCACAGGCGTAGCTATGTGTAACAACATAGTATAGTCATGGTCATCTGGAAAATGAAATACAATTTCTGTGGGAGTTATTGTATTGCCATGACATTACACATCCCCAGAGCCGATAAGAAATTGTAAAAATGCTCAAATGTCATCCTGTCACAAAAGCAAACCATTAAGCTGATATGTTCAGAAGGCTGATTGTTTAAATATTTTCCAATGCCAACATGGACAAGAGGTATTTTCTTTCAGAATTAGTAATCCACTCTTAAAATTCGCAAACACATTTGAAGGGACACAAGTGATAGCGTGTTATCAGTATTGCTAGTCCCATATGACTAACACCTCCCGTCTTTAAGTCGCAGCCAGAGGACATGTTTTCTTTGTTTACTCATCTGTATGTTAAGGACGCCATCTATATCCATTTGGCAGCAAGATATGTCAGATGGCATTGAGCAAATTTGCAATAACAAAGGAAAACACTCTAATCCGGGATCTAATTACCATTATCCGTCTTATTAAATGGGAGATTGTGACATGAATATTGCATGAGCGTTTTCCTCTTTACACAGGAATTTTAAATACGCACACATGCATTATGAGCACCCATGGACGGACACACTACTAACCCCAGCAGCCTCTTGAATTCACAACAAGACATGTCAGAGCGTTTCCAGCGCTGCTCCAGGTGCAGTGGAATGTACATGATCAGTAAGACAAATGACCAGCGTGACATTTGAGAAACCATAATTACGCGTCCCGCATGTACCTGACACTTTTTATGTGATAAAATGAATGCTGGGAAGAAGGAAAAGGGTTATTGAATTGTGGGCCACTATGTATGGAAAAAGAATTTTATGATATTTGTTCCAAAGAACTTTCCAATTTCAATCTCATTCTCAACATTTATGGCTCCAAAGCAGTCACATAATGAATTTGCAATATTTCACTGGCTCATACCATAGTTTCAATATCATATTCAGTCCCTGTGGTTGGACTTGATAGAATTGAGAAATAGCGTCTAGGCTTGGCGTGCTAAAACACTGCCGACCTTCATTTGTAGTGTGGCTTTGTGTTTTATGATCCAATTTTATTTATTAATCACATCAAAATGATGTTTTTTTTCTTTGTTCTTTTGGCAAGCCATGCAAACCAATTTCATAATTTGTTGCATGCCCTGAAATCTATCAGCAACTCAGGGGTGGGGGTGGGGGTGTTTTAAGTATAGATGGATGTTTTAAGTATACTCAGGAATACTAATGCCAAGAAAAGCTATGAAACTTTTAAAACCTGCAAAACCTGCATTAAAACAGCCATTACTGTATAACTTCATTAAACATTGAAATGTACACATCAAAATTTTAAACTAATGTTATAATCTCAAAGATTTTCATTAAAAAAAAAGTCACTATCTATCTGAGTGAGTTAACACAGTGGTGATTGAGGCTATGGCCCATTGATGGAAGCCTTTGCAGTATATAGTGACATTATGTGACATTAGGCACATAACAGTTTGGATATCACCTGCAATTACCACTCATCGCCATAGGAGTCACCCAAGAGAACAAAACTGAAATCTTAGAAATTATCACTTTAAACGTTCTTTTGTATCGCAAGTTCGTTTGCGCTTTCACTCCACCCCAAACAAAGCTGACTATCCGAGGAAACAAACTCTGGCGCGTTTAAAGCAGACCAAACAGCTTATATTGTAAAGCGACAGTAATGTCGAACGCCAGCGCCCTTAGATTTCAGGGGTGGCCAGACGCCCCTGATGATATGAAGAGAGCAATGCAGTTATTTTGTTATGGTGTCCTTATTTTGAATTATTTTGAAAAAAGAAAAGAAAAGGTTAGCCTGATAATGTATTAGCTAGGTAAGAAGGCACCTGTGGAAATTTTACTGTGACGCATAATGTACCTTTGTTTGATATTTCTCTGGAGCGTCCCAACAAATATGAACTTCTCAATGTCCTCTACGTGTTACATTCTTTCAGCAATGGGGAAATTTGACCCACTGCTAGAAATACGAAAACATTCAATTACAGTCCACAAAAAAAGAGAAACAAATGATCTACGGGCGAATAAGTTCTTATTATAATGGATTGAAAGAGAACCACTGTGAAGTGACAATGTTTCTGCTAATAAATGATTCTGATAGACTACTGTGACAGAATTACATGCATTGCTGGGACACAAAATACAGTATAAACTGCATGTGTGTAAAGTGTGAAAAAGCGTAGAACGATTATCATGAGCAGCCAAAGTCTACAGATCAGCAGCCAACGTCTACAGATAAATGTATGAATGCTTCCAAGTCATTGCTTTGAAATGTGAAGTCGTTCCAACAAATACTGTGCGTACAGTATGTCCACATCGCGTGAAAGCAGCACAAACTAAAGCCACATTCACAAATATAGGGCAGCTAGTTGTAACAGCCCCACTTCAGATTCAGAATGGATGACTGTTACACTCCTACTGCAATACTCATTGTACAGTACAAGTCCACCTTAATGCATTTATCTTGTATTTATCCTGCCTCAGCACGGTAGAGGCTTTTCCCTGAACAGTAGAACCAAATCAGTATGCAACCAAATGTCCAAATGCATCAGAAACATCTTTCAGCTAAGTAGTGACCACCAGACCATCCTGTAATGAAATTATGAAGAAGAATTAGTATAGGTAGGGCAAAGGTTGCATGCATCTTCTCAATAAATACACTAAAGCCAAAAGAGAAATGAAAATTAGTCTTTGAATTACACCTTGAATCAATCCAGGTTTTGGCTAAACAATTCTTCAAACATCATCAATTAATGATTGTACTGTAAGTTAGGTAAGATCATTTACTTTGTAAGTAATAATGTAATAATAATGTAAGTAGTGTAGAGGTAGTGTATAAGTGATAAACAGGATTTGGTTTGACCATGGCACCGGAAATATGTTGGGGGGAAAAATGACATCTAGTATGGATATTTTTCTAAGGTCTTCAATAATAATTTTCAGAATAGTATGGAGAACATGGCCCTGAGGGGAGGACGTGCCCCTGCAAACATTATGCTACAATGATACAACTGTCAGCGTGGAGAAATGTCTTCTGACAGTAATAACACCAGCAGGGCCACGGCCCCAGCAACAGACACAGGGACAGACTGAGCTTCTGTCAAAAATTACATTTGTGCTTCTTCTTCTGCAGAGCACTGGAATAAAACCATGGGCTGGCTTTATTGTGAATTGATCATGTGTATGTTTATACCTATATGTTTGTTTTTTTGGCTGATAACTGATAGCTTGGATTGATATTTTGTGCCAATACTCAACATGTTTGAATAGGACCATTTTCAAAAAGGATTTAGCACCTCGCCCTTACTGTAGTTATATACTTGAGATGGTGCAAAAGCCTCTGAAACAGCATTTACTGTAGATCGCCATGGACAAAGTCTCATTGAAACCCAGAGTAATGAAAGCTGTACAGAGCGATGTTTACCCCACGCCCCGCCCCACGCTGTGGGGGTGTTTTCTGCAATCCTCCGCTGCGTCCCGGCAGTGCGGTGCATAGTCAAAGTTGATTAATATTGAACATATCACGTGTCCAAATTACACCAAATTCGACACTGCACTTCCTCAGTTCCCAGCAACACACTCGCCAAGTGTGAAGTCGATCGGACGAATGGTTCTCGAGATATGTGATAAACACA
The DNA here is from genome assembly GCF_964638095.1 of Poromitra crassiceps. Classification (NCBI taxonomy): domain Eukaryota; kingdom Metazoa; phylum Chordata; class Actinopteri; order Beryciformes; family Melamphaidae; genus Poromitra; species Poromitra crassiceps. The sequence goes on from NC_139642.1 coordinate 42,357,059, forward strand.
CATACAGAGAGTCCTGCGTTTAGTAGAGAGATATATCTTCAAACTAATATATCATTCCAACCTAACAATTCCAATTTGCTATAATGGTTTTTGTTTTTGACACACATACATGTAAGCTTCATATGTGCTCTGATCCAAAATCAGTTGTCACTGGTCTCCACAGTGACCTGCTTCTATTTACAGCAAATCTGACATAGGAGGACATGAAAGTGGCTGGTTTTGAGATGTCTGTCTCTTTAATAACAGCTGCATTAGACCTGAGGTCTGTGCTTAGCCTTGCTCTACTCAATGTGGATTGCGAAGTGAGGATCAATGGCATCCAGCAGGGTATAATGGAGCCCAGATGCTTGTTTTGATTAAATGAATCAGGGCTGGAGCAGACAGTGGTGAGCCACACAGAGATCCAGCTTGAACTGTCTACTCTGGACCAATCACTCACTTTTACTCAGGCACAGATTGCGGTGTCTGATTGGTCAGACTCCAATGACTGGGAACATTTGGATGCCTGCTGTGAGGTGTGCCAATGTAATTTTCAGCATTTTACACCCAAATTCTGAATATATAAGGTCACTGAACATCCATGAGATTTGCAGAGCAAGAGCTGCCAAGATAATATTTGGCATAATAGGCCTACAGCTGTAGAGATTTGATTTGGCCATGTTTGTGTTACTGGTGAGAGGACCCTCCTCCAACCCACATATCATAACCACATGTCACAATATGGCTACCACTGTTCCTTCATCAAGCGATGTATCATATTATTAGTACATTGATATCAGGCTGACCACATGCCCTTCTCATTTTGCAGCTTGGTTAATGAGAGGAACAAACCAATTTAGCATGGTAATGTGCTTAACATGAGTTAGTCTCGGAGGACCATTCACACAAGGTTATGCAAATACAGAGGGAAGAATGTTGCTGGAAGGGATGTAATCCTTGAGAGGTAAATCTGTGATGCAACATTTAGCGCAATCTGGTCGCAGCGTCACTGGGGGATGTCATCTCCACGGTTCTTTGAAACGTTGACAATGACAGACAGCTGTGTGAGGTGATGGACATCTGTGTAGTCAGACGTCAAGGCTGTAGGTGAAAACCTGCACCTGACTCCAGCAGACAGCTCCCGAGTATGGCTCCTGAGAGGCTAGTATAAAAGAGTGAAATCCCATCCACAGGCAAGGGCCATTGATCCAGTTAATTTTATGCTGGAAAATGATTTCCCTGATGGCCAGTTTCACCAAAGCACATAGTGCGAGTGAAGAAAGCTCCCCACACTCATGTTAAAGCATTGCTCAATACTCACTATCTATTGTCAGTGTGTATGGAATTCATAACATTTCGCCTTAGCATGAGGTTCATTGGAAAGCAGCAGAAGACTGCGCCACTGTATCTGAACTCACATTTTTCCAGACACATTACAAGCATCAAAAGCATGAGCAGAATATAAAATCTGCTTTTAGATTTTCATCTGCACTGAGCAAATTCAGAGCTGGGAAGAACGGTATTGGAAATCAAAATACATTTTTATGCTTAAATGCAAAGAAAGGACATTCTGTGATTCTTTCGGCAAGGCAAATCTGTAAGGTTTAGCCAATGAGGACCATTAGCTTTGATCTGAATAATTTATCCATTTATCCAAATAAGGAGCCATCATCTACAAGCAGTGGAGCAGTATGTTTGTGAGCCTTACCATCGGTTTTCAGCGTCAGAGGCGTGGGCGGGCTCAGGACCCTGGCATTGGTCGCCATGTTCTTCACAAGACAGATGTAACTGCCCACATCTGAAGGTTGCACTTTGGAGATGTACAGGTTCCCAGTTTCCTGGGAGATGAAACGCCGGCTGTCCTCAGCAACGAATGAGGGGAACTCATTGAACACCCAGCTGTAGACGATCTCTGTAAAAGCAAGCAGAGAGCATAAAGATGAGAACAATGCACGGCAGTAGTACTTGAGTCCAGTCTTGAAATCACTTCTGACTTCTTGGACTTGTCTTGGCCTCTATTTTGGCTTGGATTTGACTGAATGAATGGATGAATGAATTTGAGCTCGTCTTGGTCTCAACCCCCTTTGGACCTGGTGTTGGAATTGATTTGGGCTTAAACGTTTTGGACCAACTTGTTAATTTATATGGCGAATCACCTTTGACCCCCGTTGATTAGACCTGTCATCCAGTGTGTGTATACACACAAAGGGTGCATCGCCTGGCTCCCTGGTTCAGCCTTGAGCCTTGTTTTCTACTGTGTTTTATTGCTTTATTGTAACATCAACCTGCAACATGGACCATAATGTAAATTAGCGTCTATAATCTGGCATATTTACATTTCATGTAAATGTTCATTAATGTGCATGTGTCCCTGATCAATTAAATAAATACATGAATAAATAAATAAATAGATGAATTAATGAATTAATTATTCACCAAGAAGTCTTAGAAGAGGGCAAAAACAATAACCCCAGAGGCTAAAATGAAGGTGACTGTGTGGTAACATACTGTAATTCGCTGTGCTTACAAACGTTCTCCGAATAGGTAATTATTAAATACTGACACATTTCACTCACTTTTGTTGTAAATGGTAAATGGTAAATGGCCTGCATTTATATAGCGCTTTTATCCTAAGCGCTTTACAATCAGTAGGTAGTCTACATTCACCCATTCATACACCGATGGCGGCAGGCTGCCACGCAGGGTGCCTACACACCATCGGGAGCAAGGAGGGTTAGGTGTCTTGCCCAAGGACACAACGACGGCAGCTGGGAGGGAGCGGGGATCGAACCGCCAACCCTTGTGTCATTGGCCGACCCGCTCTACCTCCTGAGCTAAAGCCGCTAAAGCTGTTGTACACAGTAGTAGACTGTTTAGGGCCAATCATCCCTTAGAGCAATACACAAATCCCAGTGCTGAAATAACAATTCTGAGTGATCACAGTCACACCATGACACTTTTGCTTCTTGATGCAAACTGTGTTTCACAGGATAACAAAATTCCCATCAATACAGCATGCACTGTAGATTAAATCCCTCTCTTCAGCATTTAGGGGAGATTCTGGATTGATGTTAATAAAGCGTTTTCAATTGCATTCATCACTGTAATATGATTGGCCCAGATGATCTCTTAGAGTAATTACAATAATGATATAATAATTTTTATGTGAAAACTGATTAATATTGATCTTGTCATCTTGTAGATGAGAAAGCCAAAGCAATGGCTGAAAAAGTAATCTACATTATTGCAGAGCCGCCGTCACTGTTGATCCCAATATTTGGAGTTAAGGATGGATAATAAAATTAATCAATTTTCCAATTAATAGTGGGAAATAAACAAACATAACAGTCTACGGGGGCTGTTTGGCTGAAGCTTTGATCATTTTATCTTTTCGCTATAGATTATGTAATGGTTAATGCCAGAGGGTGTATAGTAAAAGATTTAAATGATGATGCAGATGCAAAGAACCACTTGAGGTGAGGAAGGCAATGTTATACAGTATTATGACAAAGTTTTTGAGGTTTTGTTATTATTCATCAAAGGTCACAGTAAGTGGGGATAATGAGGTAATGGGGGATAAAAAAGTCAAGTATGGACACAGTCTCAGATCAAAGATAAAAAAAAAAGTTTGTTTTTCATAAGATAAGACATACTGTATTGTATGTGTATATTAATTTGAATTCAGGGCTTCAAAAGTGTGATTTCTACCTATGGTCCTCTCTATGCCAGAGTTATTATGCTGTTTATAGCTGAGAGACTGCAGTCTGAAGGGATAAATACAGTAAAGGGTGTACCTCGCAACACAAATTGTTATGAGACCCAGTATACATCAAAATGATAGATAATTAACATGATAGGTAATTAACCATCATTATCAATGATACTGATGGTTAATTTTTGGACCTTTATGGACCAGGTAATTGATAATTTATCAATTACCTGGTCCATAAAGGTCCAAAAACCTCAGATGCTGTATGCAACATATGGGCCATGAAAACGATTTGTACTGTATAGGTGATGTACTGTATCAGGCTCAGAATTGTTAAAACTGTGCTTTAAAGAAAAATTGGGCTACTGATCTTCTTTGCATGACTAATAAATTCCAAGCCCACTTTGATTAATGAGCCACTGATAATCTATTGCTCCGTAGTGGGAATATTATGTACTTCTACTGTATATTGTGTACATACAGTAACCAGGAGGCTAGCAAATGATCCATGCTTTAGCTGCTGTTTTTGCTGTGTCCAATGTATCCAATAGCAAGCTTGGCACAAAATGTAATTAATTTGTCAATTTTTGCCTTGTACTTTTCCTCTAAAATGTAGACTGTAGACACTATTTCTCCCCCCCAGATTTGTCTCCCATTTTCTCCCCAATTGTACTTGGCCAATTCCCCCTGCTGTCTCCCCCGGTTGTTGCTCCATCCCCTCTGCCGATCTGGGGAGAGTTGTAGATCAGCACATGCTTCCTCCAATACATGTGCAGTCGCCAGCAACTTCTTTTCACCTGACAGCGAGGAGTTTCACCTGCAGGACGTAGCGCGTGGGAGGATCACACTATTCCCCCCAGTTCCCCTCCCCTCTGAACAGGCGCCTCGGGCGACCAGGGGAGGCGCTATTGCAGTGACCAGGACGCATACCCCACCGGCTTCCCACCTGCAGACACAGCCAATTATTGTGTCTGTAGGAAGTGAACCTCTGACCAAGCCGGAGGTCCCGCTGCCGGGAATTGAACCCGGGTCTCCGCTTTTACCTCTACTACACGACATGTAGCCAAACACCCCGAAACTCTCATTTTCCACCACAATGGTAGTTGCTGAATACACTGCATGCAGACTAAATACACACACATTTTGAATGTCGAAAGCTGTAGGAGTTTGTGACAAAGCATGGCAAATAATTATTACGGACCCAAGGTGGTTACTGTGGTCACATGTTATGAAAGAACACGATTATTATCCTATTATCCTACTACTATATACCTTTCCCACTGAGAAATAATGGATCAATTTAGCCTTTATAAATATTTATATCTAATTATTGCTTAAAGATTATCAAGTATTTTTTTATCGAGTCTTTTTTATTTTATTCATGACAAAACAGTGTGGGATAGTGTTGGATAAAAACTGCCTCTCCCTGGCAGACGTGACCGCACAGATGTGCTTTGAATTTAGTATTCTTTGTGATGCATGCTGAGATACAAATCAAATGACAGAAAATGGAAGGATCACACAATTGCTTGGAACAAAATAACATGTGGTTTTCCAGGAAAAAACCCAACAGTAAATTGCCCGCAATTCTCAACCAAAATATGACTAGAGACCATCTTGCGATGGGATCACACCAGCTGCACTTAAAATGAATGTGGGCCAGGGATGTAAAGTGCTGGGGGCCAACGTGTGTGTCTGTCTGTGTGTGTGACCACCACGACACACCGCGACCACTGTGTTAGCACTGTCGCCTCGCAGCAACAACCTCGGTCTGGCCCAGGTCCTTTCTGTGGTGAGTCTGCGCAGCATGTTTTCCCTGTGTTCGCATTGGTTTCCTCCCACCGTCAAAGACATGGATGTTAGAAAGACCTCAACAACGGAGCAGGCGGAGGATGGTGTCCAGCTAGTCTTTGGATCGCTGCAACGGCTATGAAGGTGGAAGAAGGCTGCAGCAGGGGGGGGACCTCCAACTGATATGGAATCCATGCCGTTGGCCACAGGTCTGTCTGTCAAGGTGGCTGTTTGTGCACCAGTCTCTCCACATTAAAATAAGTCACGCACATGCAACCACCTGTAGGGGATTTAATATGTAATAATAAAGGACCCCACAGGAGGGACTTGCAACACAAGCTGTGATGTAGCCCCAAAAGTAAACACATATTTGAAGCAAATGTATTCTGGCAAAGCACAGGAGCACTTCTTTGTGTTTGCATATCGCCACTCTTTTCCAAGAAAAGTAGGTATTGGCTGCTCACAAAAGTCACTAGCAGTTGCCAGATGATGTCATCCAATAATTTGCATATCAATATATACCGCTGCACTGGTTATGCACGCCGCGGTGTAGCCCGTTTTAATATTAAGTGCTGACGCCGCACGCCCGGGTCAGTTTCGGCGTACACCGGTAACAACTACAAGTGGACCCTATCTTGCAGTCCCTGCTCTCAGGCAGCGGAGGGAGGGAAGGCAGGGCATGAGAGGGCACTGTGTGGGAAGCACTGAGACAGGCAGAGAGAAAGAGAGAGAAAACTGGCATCAGCCATGGGGTTTCCAGCAGCGCACCTGCCAAGTTTGAAGTCGATCGGATGAACGGTTCTCGAGATGAAACACTTTTTGTGTGCCAGTAGGCAACACAACATGCACATGCCCAAATTGCATGCAATTCGGCACTGCACTCCGTCAGCTCCCCCTAAGCACAATCCCCAAGTTTAAAGTTGATCTGACAGACATACAGACAAACAGACAGGTCCTGGAATTATAGTATAGATAGATGTTCCCCACCAAAGGGAGGGGACTATGGATCAGTCTCCGTCCGTCCGTTCGTTAGTTAGTCACACTGTAACGTTGACTTTGTACCACTAGGGGGCGACATTTACAATGAATGGGACTGACCCAAAGCTGGATGTATCGCTGATGGGCACAACGGTCCCTATTCTCCCACAGGCCTTCGGCGCTAAAACGGGCCTTAAACGCAAAAAAACGTGCCTTGCGCCTGTTTCGGGAAAATAGCAATAGGCTTTAGGCTGCCAAATGCGCTTTAGGCCGAATGGGCGTGGCGGAGTCCCTGAATGCGCCGAAGTGGGCGTGGCGGCGCTAAATACCGGCGTACTACTATCTTCCAGCCATCTTCCGACCTGGCCGACTTTTAGCGCTTTGCGCTTTTGAAAAGCTGGCCTAAAGCAGGATTCTGTGCACCGGGGACAGGAAAGTGAATGGAGAATACAATATATAGAAAAAAATACTTTAGAATACAATAGAATATAAGATTGCAACCCTTCTCAGGCTTTTTGGGTGAAGCTGTAATGCAGTTTCATAAATTTAGTTTAGGCTATCATAATAATCCCCATTTATGTGTAATATAGCTCTACGTTTTATTACCCCCCCCCCCCCCCCCGAAATTAGCTAGGCTACTAATATTACTAATATTCCTAATTAATATGTATTATTATTTCATTCAGATAATTGACATTATAGGCATGTATATCGTTTAATGTGAGAGAAAGGGAGAGAGAAAGAAAGAGAGAGAGAAACTGGATCAACTGTTGTGTAGCGCTTCTTCAAACCCCACTCTTCATTACAGCTATTCATTACAGAATTGTCTGTTGTATTTATTTTTTCTGTGTGCAAAGCATAGAAAGTTATAATTATTTCCAAATGTTTCCCCCGTCTGTGGCAGCGGAGCTGTCCGAGGTGCTGAACAAGCGCAGCGCATAGACGGCCACCTGGGGCGGCTCACTCAGGCGGTCCAGGACTGGGCGCGGGGCGTCGGCGGGGTAATTCTCCTCCCCAAACAGTGCGCGATGGTACATTTGAACCTGAATGGATAGATGAATAAACAACTTAAGTAAAGAGTTGTTTTGTAGCTATTCAAAATGAATGGTGGACAGATATATCACCTGATTCGCCAGCACCATCTTCTCCTCAGCTGTGAATTTAGTGGATCGGTTTTGGTCTGCCATATTGATCACACTGCGCCAGCTGCTGCCAATCTGGCTTTTAAAGCCCCTCTGATTGATTACTGAAGATTTTATTGAGAATGAACATATTTGTCAGAGCCTGTGGGCAGGGGGTGGGGGGGACGCATATATAGGCCAAATAAAATACTATTACTCAATAATAAAATCCTGTAAATTAAATAGAATTAAGTTATCAGATCCAGTAAAAGTGATAGGTGTCATTCAGAGGATGTTGCATCGTGCAGTGGGGGAGGAGAGATAAAACGATATCATTCTGGCCATCTAATCTCATGACATCCAGCCATAGGCAATATTTTTTTCTATCAGATGCATTTAGAAATTATTTTCACTTTGGTCTTGCTATAGTGTAGCGTATTTACATGCTTGCAGTATTTTAACTGCAGTTATTGGTTTGAGAAGCATAATAATATGGAATAATAGCCTATATATGGAGATAGACAGACCGGATGAAGGGAGGGGGGGGCGGCGGAGCCCTTGGCTTTGTCTGGTTTTACCGGATTTGTCCAGGAATTGGAGCTTAAAAGGCAAGCGTGTGTCTCTTCCCTGCAATTCTCCAATGAGCGGACAATGCATAATTTTACGCTTAAAAGGCGTGGTTATAATGGTTGAGGCTGAGTTTAGCGCCGATACCAAGATATCAAGTGCGCCTTTCCACGCCCACTGCTTTGCGCTGCGGCTGGCGTTCGGCCTAGAAACTGCGCGGCTGCAACGATAGAGCCCAACATGTTTACTATTCATTTATTTGTAAACAGAACTGATCAGCCGCTGGTGTCACTTGATTGGCGGGCTGGAGTTGGCCCACGGGCCGGCAGATGGATAGTGCTGCTGAATGTCAACAGATGAATTAGCAAAGGCAACATTATCTCCTTGATCTCGAGAACTATTAAATACTGCTGGTTGCACTAAGGAGAAGGAAGTACTGGTTTAGGAACAAGAAATAACAAAGAACAGGGTTAATAATCCAGAGTTTGAGATACCACACAAACTACAGTAGGCTGATTGTAGCCCATTGAACAGCCTCTTTCCCTGCTCAATCATGTGCATCTCACTCTCTGTATAGTTTAATCACACAGTAGACAATACATATTAATACTAAAAATATTTGACTGTTTTTAAGTAATTTAAAGGATCAATATCATTTGCAATCATTTTAACATATCACAGGTCACAATACCGTAACTTCATAAACTATAAGATTGTTTACCAAAGACACACATAAAACGTGATCACATGGGTTCAAAGCCATGAAATGGAAAGTAATAAACTGTTTACATCTCAGTGACTCCTAATTATTTTCACTTATGAAACCTATCTAATTTAAGTGGCATTTTAATGTCTCCGAATCCTCCCACAACCCATTTAACCCCAACATTGTTTAATATCCTATATACAGTATGAATTTCAATTGTTGACACGCTCCAACTCACCAAGGCATTCATCACACCAGCAGATTTTATGACTAGGGCACTTTTTTTTTATTACTTCAGGTGTTGGAGGTCATTTTTCAATTTTGTCAGAAAAGCAACGTTGACTATATAAATTATCAGCTTGCCTTTACTGCGTGATCACAATCTGTAAACAAATACCATAATATAAAAAAAGGCTCAACAGCCCATTGAACATGCAGGACGCGGAACAGAGAGAGCTGGCTTTTCACTCAGGAGTAAATATTCCAACAAGGTAATAATCCACAAATGACAAAACATCACTTATTATTATTGGGATCATATTTCACCCAGGTTAAAAAGGCGAATGACAAAAAAAACTTGCCTTTATTAACCCATTGATACCTGATGCAGCATTTGCGTGTATATCCCTCATTTGTGTGTGTATCCCTTTAAGACCACGAACCGCATCATGCGGTTCGCGGTCTTAAAGGGATACACACACAAATGCTGCATCAGGTATCAATGGGTTAATAAAAGTCAGTGTTTAAGAAATTTAGCTATTCTGAACTACATACACTGAACTACGCATACACTATTTAAAATAATTAAAATAGTTTTAGATTATTATATTAAATTCAGTGATGTTTACTGATGTTAACTTTATATTGCCATGGTGTCCAAAAACCAATCAGAAGCCATGGTGGCGTATCCGGCCCTGTCAATGGTTTATTGTACAGATAAACAGGCAAAATGAAACAGTAGTATAAAATAACGATTGTAGGGTAAATGTTTCATAGTTTTACTGGTGGGGATGATTAGGCTATTAAAAATTAACAATTGTGTTTTCTTTTTGAAATTACGATTACAGTGCAAATCACATTCACTCATTATTCTTTTCCCCACTGACTTTTCTCCCATTGAGCTTCACTGGCAGGACATAACACGTGGGAGGATCACATTTTTCCCACCAGTTCCCCTCCACCCTGAACATGCGCCCCAACCAACCAGAGGAGGTGCTAGTGCAGCAACCAGGAAACATTCCCCTAATCCGGCTTCCCACCCGCAGACACAACCAATCGTGCCTGTATGGACGCCCGGCCAAACATTCACTCATTATTCTATCCATGTATTCAGATTTGATATCTCTATTAATCAAGGATGTGTTTGTCAAGGGCTGATATTTTTCTCTCTACTGTTCTAAATGCATTGCTGCCACAGAAATAGGAAAGGACGAGGAAAACATTGCAAAACTTTCAATGGCATTTTCTCAAAAGTGTTTCACAGCATTCAACAATTCCAAGATACATCATTTTGTAGATCTTTCATTTCTGGTCTTCCATTGTTTGCAAAACCAAACAAAAAACCTCTGGGGCCCATAAGTGGTGATGTGTCAGCCTCTGTTATAATTACTTGTTTGTGGCTTCCCAAAGCTCCTAGTTCTAGGAAGGTTCCTGGTAAAGGATGGCTCAAATGCAGATAATCAAGACAACTGATCTGAACTTCCTCATTAAACCAAAATGCAAGCAGCTCTTAGAAGAGACTTTGGATATTGAGGTTATTTGTTCTGAATTGCATGTCAAAGGTACAGCTGAGTGATTTATACGTCTATGCATTCTGTATTGATCCACTTCATCAGACAAGCCATATAACATGAGGGTCTCATGTCACTGTGGCTGAAACCTTGGTCCATGTTTGCCGCTTGTACTGTATGTGTTTATGTGTGTGTGTGTATGCCACAAGACTGTAACAAAACTTTTAACGACAGAAAATCACTATTGGCACGTCGCTGATCTCATTCCACAACCTCACAACCCCTGCCTATGTTCGATTCTAATTTCATGTCAGTCACACTGGTAACCATTCAAAGGAAAGCCTTGCTTAAAAAGAAAAGGCTGTGTGTGTGCAGCAGCTTGTCCTGTAGTAAGCATGATGAAACGATTGCATGCACCTGGAGCACAGGCAACACCTGTGCCCAGATTAATGGAGAGCCTTAGATGCAAATCAATTGCACTACACTTTAATTTGTCAATCAGCGACGCTTAATTGTGAGCGTGTCTGTATTTTATTTATTTGTTTATTTCCAGCCAGCCATCCTGTCACTGATTTTCTACTTGCTACCATGTCATGCAAAATGGCATCCAGGAATGGGAGCTGGTGCTGAAGAGCAGTTGGCAAACGTTCCCACGGGAGCAGTGCAGCCCTGTACGACAGAGCTGATGCAAACAGAAACCCGGGATGATTCATGGCTCACATAAGAGCTTACATTAGCGGACAACTGCAGAAAGGGATATTCAAGATATGCCATTAAAAGGGAAGTGTGTGCTTCTCTGCCTATGCGAAATAATTGGCTGTGTAATATTTCTATTCACTTCTAATGATCCAGCAAATTTGATCTCTGAGAATCTGTGTTGGCTCTGTTGTGTCCCCATAGCTTAACACACTCATAATTCCAACAGCACGGATGGATGGATAGAGGATGGACGGACATAAAAATTAACCATCAAAATCAATGCCAGTAATAATAATAATAATAATAGTAAACAATCAATCAACCGCCTTGATAGAATAATAACGACAATATGTTACAGGAATGGGGAAGAATAGTGATGAGTTTACTGAAATTCTCAGTTGCAGAGAAGCAACAGTATCAAAGTACCGGTAGTGTTTTTCTGGTGCATGGTCGTGAGTGTAGGTGTTCCCTCTTACCTGGTGAATGAGGGGGAGGCGTGCACATGAGCACCACACCCTGGCCCTCGCGCACAGACACCCCACCTCTGGTCTTCCCACTGAAGGCACCTAGATCTGCAACAGCACACAACAGACAATCCTGCTCAGTCTAACAAAGTAGAACATTTTTAAGGTGTTAGTTAGGATATTAATCTTTGCCCCAACAGATACCCTATCAAACATGTCTCTGCGATTAAAAATGGTAAACTTGTTACCATAGCTACAGTAGCTTGTTAGTTTTAAGTGTGAGATTAAAAAAAGAAGACATTTCACACACAATTTCACAGATGAAGGGTGCCTACACTCAAATGAGTTTGACTTTGAGTCTGAACAGAGCAGCCTACTCCATTGCAATATTATTGGATATTATGCATACTATTTTATCTATATTATTTACTGTGGAATGCACTAATGTTTTACCTGATTGGTGTTCTGTGTGTGTGTGTGTGTGTGTGTGTGTGTGTGTGTGTGTGTGTGTGTGTGTGTGTGTGTGTATATCTATGTACAGCAAAGCAGGTTTGACTCAATCCTAGAATATATTTTGGATTCTAGGATTTGGCAGGCCTAACGCTGCCTGTTTAATTTCTAGTTGATCTAATGCCAAACTGTGGAAATCCAGTGACAGGCTGCTGACCCAGGGCGATTTTCTGTGTCTGCATCAATTTCATTCCATCACTTTGAGGGTCAATGTTTACCATTAGCCTGGAACTGTGGGTTAATTATGCCTCAGACTGACCCGCATTTCTTCTCAAATTTTGGCACATTAAAGAAGGATCAAGGTTCCTGCCCTTTATCTCTAAATGTAACACATAGTCAATTTCCTGTCAAATTCTATTTCTTTTTTGCTCAAGGGATCAATCCCGTGTACAAACCAACCAACGTGTTCAGCTCACACTATGCTGCATACAGTACTGTTGCCTGGGCTCAGACCTTCCAATCTGCCCACTCTACTGAGTTGAGAATGGCTGCTTCTTTCTGCGATTACCTTGGTTTAAAGAACAATTTGACAATGAGTGCAGAGGGGGACTAACAGCGTTTCCAAGCGGTTGTCAAGTGTGCTGAGGAGAAATAACAACAATGCCGCCCGCCATACATGAGAACGATGCTGCTATCGAGGCTGTTTTAAATCAATTAAAAGTACCAATTACTTTGAAATCCAAATGCACTCTGCTTTGAAGGCATTTATTCAAACGGGAGATTTTTTTTCGCTTTACGTTCTCACGATTAGATTCAGGCAATTACTTTACTTTACTTTTACTTTATTTGTTTATTTGGTCAGGACAGTACACATTCATGAACAGTTACCTATACAGAGTCATCTATATGATAACAGTAAATATGTCGGATTTAGCTAAAAGCTAATTTGCATCCGTAGTCCTCAAGGCTTAAAAACATACATACAATTAAGCAATATCACATGAGAGGGAGTGCATTGTTGGCTAATATTGGCACTGCTGTGATTCGGTCGCAGGCACGAGGCCGCAGGCCGAGTGCCGTAGATAATCACAGCAGTGCCAATATTAGCCAACAATGCACGACCTTGAGTGTGATATTGCTTTTATACAACAGTTCTATTAAACAAAGCTGATAAAAAAAAAATGACAAAAAGCTGAGAAAATAGATGATTTCTGTATTTATTCCTCCGCCAACAAAAATAGTCCCCCCAGCTTTCCCTTTGCAGAAAATGTAGCCTAATCAGCCGTCAGGAGGAGGCGTAGCACCTGCCAGAGATCTCCGTGTCTTATCAGCGGAGACCGTTTTGAGTCCTTACCCTCATCGTCGTAACACAGCCAGTTCTCCATCTTTTGAAGCATGATGTTAGATTACAACGAGCTAGTTGTGTGGCTTAGCCTTCCAAAATGTTGCTGTTAATTTTTTAGAATGTAATACCGGTACATAGAATTGGGAACGTTACATTCAATTTCATTCAGACTGTCTTTCTGGCTCAATCGCTGCCATTTTTCCCCCGGAGCCAGGGAGGGTGAAAGGAGGGAGGGTGAGAGGAGGGAGGGTGTTTTACAGTAGTGGCTGAGAGAGCGTAGTGGCTCAGTGCTCCAAGCAGGTCGCGATGCACATTTTTTGCAACATCATCCAATCAGGGTGCATTCCCTGGCAATTCACATGGACGCGCATTGCTACGACCAGCATAGTTAAGACCAGACGTAAGCCGTGTTGGTGCAACAGGCGTAGACCGACGTAGGAGCTACGACCAGGCATAGTTAAGACCAGTTGGTGCAACCGGCCCCTGGAGGTTTCCGCATTAGAATGTTGCTCCCCCTCGTCCTCTTCTGACGAGCATTCATAGTTTAAGTCAAAAGTTATGTTAGGAAAAAAATCCATCTTTGCGCTCTCGGTTATGCTTTGAATGACGTTCAATGTAACGTGGCTGGTGTTTGTTTTGTTGATTAGAGCAGCTGTGAAGCGGAGTGATATAGCCTACCCTACACACAGTGAAGCGCCAGTGCATTATCGTGAAATATAGGCACTCGTAAGATCCCTCTTGTCCAATCAAATTGCTCGGCCGGAACTACCTGTTGTATAACATCAAATACAACATCAAAACAGATACAGTAGAAAAAATGCAGATATAAACAACAACAATGTGGCCAAATGGACATAATAATGGTGCATTAAAAACGAAAGTGCGCGGGATAAAAGTGCGAAATTACAAAAGAATAAAGTGCAAGGGTAGAGATATACGAGGGCTGAAAGTTATAGTTGGTTATGGTTGCAGTGTTGAAGAACCCTTGCTATATATATGAGAATTAACTGACGTCATATCTGACGTCATTGCAGACGTCATACTTGGACTTTGACTGACCACGTCATACTAGAACTTGACTGACATCAGGGGGTGATCGGGTTATGCACGAGTGGCCTTCAGCTTGAAGATTTGTTTTGAGCCATTCCTTGAGGTTTATTTTGAAGGTTGGATATGTGGGGCATTCCCTTATTGCAACTGGGATACTGTTCCAGATTTTCCCACTAGGACATTGTTACTGAAGGCGGTGCGCCTGCGGGGAATCTCGCAGTCTCCTCTCTGGCAAGCCCTGGTGGTCATGCCTTCTACGGTTCTCTGTTTGAGAAACTCACGCAGAGGAGGTGGCGTGAGACCATGAAGACATTTAAACACAAAACAGGTGTATCTAAAAGTTAGAGGCTTAAGTGCTGTTTTACAGACCAATGACCAGCTCGTTAAGCAGTAGTCGAAGTGGGAAAAAACCTTGGAATGCAGAAACATTAAGGCAGCATTGTCATTCAGTAAGTTTCTGATCTGCCTAAAGTTTGCAAGGTTATATTTGACTGAATTAATCATATTTTTGTTGTTTCCTGAAGGAGAGTTGTGAGTCCAGGATGACTCCCAGGTATTTGAACTTGTTGGTCTACAGACCAACTATGTTGGTCTGTATCTAGTGATTGGTCAGGGAAAATGGAATTCCCCTGGGCAATGTCAGACTAGAAGGTGGAAATGGAGTGTAACGAGTTGACAATTCAAAGTGATATCAGGGAAGCTGGATTTATCCCAGTACAGTACAGTACAGTACAGTACAGTACAGTTGATCACATAAGTTTGTATGCAAAACACTAACCTACTGTACTGTGTGCATTGCATACATTTGAAAGCCACTGCAGAAACACAGGGGCAATTCAACAACAGGGTTACTGACTTTGTAAATTGATAGACAGACCACTGCTACTGTACAGTGATGACTGATGAGGAGTTGGTCACACTATAGCTTGCTGAAAGAGCTTCGTCTGCACATTGATCCCATTCAATAATGTGATTCACAATGACCAACTCACCATGAAAAACAAAAATACATGAAATAAAATAAAATCGTGAAGCAGCGATGAGAAACCAGAGAGAAGAAAAGCTTCTCCAAGCCCAGGAAGAATAAATATTTCATAGCGATTGTTGCCTTTGCAGTGGAATGGGCCAGAGAGGGAGGGAAGGAGGGGGGAGCAGCCTGTCATGCCAGCTGCATTTGCAAGCTTTCATTTCAGAACAAATCAATCTGGCCAAGCCGACCACTTCCTGTGCTTGGAAGAGGATAGATCCTAAATTGAATGGACAGTTGTATCAGCTTCAGACAATGTACAGTGCATTGTGAGGCAGCGTTCAGGTTGGGAGCTGCAGAATTTGAAATCCAGACAATGGTGGAAACCTTCTCCTCTGGTAATGGATTTGGCACCCAGTTCTAAAAGAACCATGATTTATAATTTTGGATTCTGTGGCTTTGGCACCTTAACCCTTTCCCTTCAATTTGATTCTCCAAAGATTGGACTGTCCGCTCCATGCTGGGACCCTCCGAGCCTGGGTGCTGATTGGTCCACTCCATATTGTACTGCGCTTCGACGTGTGAGCTCGACTTGCCAGTTTATGGAGATGTCTTGGACTGCTAGACAGATATACAATCCCTTCATCTTGCTCCATTTGCTATGTGTGACTAGCAGTGATTTATCCGTGCTAACAAGCTGCCACCAGAGAATAGGAATGGAGAGCCACTGATTGTCACCATGTTCGCTATTGATTCGGCAGCAGCTGTCACCACCCTGTCTTTCTCTTCTGCATTAGCTACCCTGCTACCCCTTTGTGTTTTCATCCAAAGATGAGTTATATCTATGTACCCTCCTGTACTATAATGGGCAAGTAAACAAAAGATAGTTTAAATACATTTGCTTGTTCTTGATAAAGAGGAAAAGGAATGAAGTGAGTGAGTGAGTGAGTGTGAGTGAGTAAATAAATGAACACAGACAGAAACAACTACCGTACTGTCTAAATGATGTAGAAGAAGCTCTGTACATGATCCACCTGCTGAAAGAAAACGACTTGGCAACCGATAATACCAGACCGTGGGTGTACTGTACAGTACTTGGCAGCAACCAGGTGTCTATGCTTAACGGTCCCTTTGCCTTCGACGACTCCCCCAGGATGCAGATTGTGGAAATGAATGTTTTTAGACGCACCTGGTTAAAGCCACTAAATGCAATATTCAGCACTATAGACGCCACCAATCTACTACTATATATCTAGCGAGACAGGTGAGTCATATTGTTTTGAGCAGTGGACGAAGCCACGCCCCCTGCCTGCCTGTGTTGTGAAAACAAGGCTTGTTCGTCTCCAAGCCTGTCTAAGTGCCGGGCCGCCCGCTGGCTGCTTTGTGCCTGTGGTGTGCGTGTGGCGTTGTGTGTTGTTGGTTTCTGATTGTATAGCAGCTGTGGGAGCGTGCATTTCGGGGGTTTTCGTTTCAGTGCGGTCGGTCAATTGTGGGTCGCTCTGCATGGCACAGGCTGTCTAGTGCAGACACAGCTGACAGCTCCCATCCCGGACACAAACTCTTTGAAATTCTCCCCCTCGGCAAGAGCCTGAGGTCTGTCAAGACCAAAACCTCTCACCACAAGAACAGCTTCTTCCCAACTGCCATCGGCCTCATCAACAAGGCCTAAAAGGCCCCTCTACTAAGGATTCTACCACCCCCCCCCCCCTCCCCAATACCCCCCAAGCACAGCCGAATCCCCCCCACTGACATGAGCCCCGCATCATATGTCACTAGTAGCAGCAGCTGGACTACACTTGTTACATTAAAGTATTATAGCTGCTTCTCCTACCAGAAATGTTTACTCTTATTACTATTGTAATGTAATTACAACAATGTAATTGTACTGTAAATTCCTATTTAATGCCTATCTAACACTCCTCCTATTCATGTATATATTGGACTGCACTTGCACTTTTGTCATTTTGTCTTTAGATATCTTCTTTTGATCTTCTGAATATTGATATGACCGCTATGCTGCATACTGACACAAAGACAAATTCATCGTATGTAATCTTTGCATATTGTGGCAATACGTAACATAACGTTGAAAGCTGTGCCTATGTGTTTCATCAACTCTTTTTGTTTACTACTGCTCTAGCTAACTAACTAAATTGTTCAGGGGGCCGCATTGTCAGAAACCTAAGGGCCCGGGGGCCGGACCGTTCCCCGAGCCATTATATGTACACTTGACACAATGCGCCACCACATTTTCGCAGCCGCGCTGGAAATGTAGTTCTCAACGTAAGTTTAAGCAGGAAGACTATAATATCTTTTACACTTCCTTAATTCACTTTATATCTCCACTCTTCAATCTACTCACAAGATCATAATAAGCTGTCAATTTCCGGGTTTCAATGAACAATCAGCTGGTTGCCGCCCAGTCTCTGTTAACCAATTGCATAGTGTCACATCACTGCTCTCATCACCTCTCACCCTACGCACCTCCAGCATAAGCCTATCACGTTGCTCCACAACCCAGTCGTAAGCCAATTGCTTGGAGGCGGGTTCCTTAAATATGCTTGTTTCTGTCTCATACAGCCTCTCAAACACCGCTGCTGTCAGGATCGCACCCTCCTCCTCCCCTTCTCCTCCCGGTCATCGCAGACCTATCCGATTCCAGTCGGAAGAGTCTCATGATGAGTCTCAGAAGGAAGATCACCAGCACCACCAGTATCTAGACACTGCAGGGGGATATATCTGGATGCTGATCTGGGCTGATGCTGCTCTCTCAAGATCTCCCTGCGGTGTCTAACCGCCAAAGACTAATAACAATACTTTATTCTCAACATTCTTCTGTAGTAAATTATTCACTTTATTGTAATAAATATCACTTTATTCATACTTTGGTCTCTAGTCTCTCCTGATTGAACTATTATTAAGTAGGGGGTGCTGTAAGGAATGGAATCTCGACGCGTAATACGTATTCGTATTAAATACTGAGTATCTCATGAAAAACTATTAATATTGCATATTTTGTGTTTAGCTCTGTCTCACAGCATTGTAACATTGTAGTGCAGCAAGAAAGGAAAACTACTGTAAACATTTGAACCATATTTCTTGTTTAGAACCTATAGCTAGCAACATCACACATCTCCTGAAACACCATCTATAATGCATCTTTCTTGATTAGCTACATCACATCGGCATCCCCTGAAAAGCTATTGCACCTTTCTTGTGGCTACATCACAGTATCTACTGAAAAACATTTATAGTGGATCTGACTTGTTTAGCTCACTTTAGATTCACATCACATCTGAAAAACAACCAGTCGAGTGTAATAAGTAAATTAGGTTTAATTGTAAAAAAAATAAAAAAAATAAAAAAATAAAAAAAAATGGGGGGAACTCATTCGCGGGCCGTCGGACTTGATTGGCGGGCCGGATTCGGCCCGCGGGCCGCCAGTTGAATAGCCCTGATCTAGTGGGCAAAACAAAAATTATGTAGTGCCTTTAAAGACCCATTTTGTAGTTTTTCTATTTGTGGAAACTGCACGCCTCAGTTACGCTAATGTTAATAAATGCTACACTTTACTGTTTGTACGTTCAGATATCAGCCTTTTACTGTTTCTGCTTGCACTCTCTACTTTGCTTAGCTTTCTGCAGTGTTTCTAACTGATTTGCTGAGCTCCAAATATCCCCAAATGTTGTCTCGACTCATCTTAGTGAAACATATTTGTGTTTAAACTTTACATACTTGCATAACCTTTCATCTGAAGAGAGTAACAATGTAATTCCTAACTAAGCGAGTGTTAACTACATTCAGAGTGACCCAGACAAACTCAGCAAGACCATTTTGAAGAATTCCAAAAGTATTGTAAGTATTCGGAATAGACTTAACTTCAAATTCTGAATACATTCTGTAGTGGAATACATTTTAAAAGTAACCCTCTGCCTATATCTCATGTAACGTGTGCACCAACTACACCAAGACAATTTCCTTGTATGTGCAAACATACTATGCCCGAATAAAAAGATTCTGATATGCTGTAGTGGTGAAGTTCGCAGTAATACAGCACAAGAGCAGGTACTCAATGCAAATAATTTAAAGATCAGTATGAATTAAATCAATGGCCATTAACAAGTGATCATCAATTCAGATTTTGTAGAAAATTAAGACAATCTTTTAAAGTTCATGCCAAAGCAGCCCCGAAGACTCATTACTACTGTGGAGCTCACAGTGGCTGGATGGCTGAGCCTCAGCCAGACTCATGTCTGCACAGAGACTGCTCTCTTCGGGGAGAGAGATCACAGGCCTTCCTGCTGCCTGCTGCTTCAAAGTCATGGCTGAATAACAGCCCATGTGTGAGTTCAGCAGCTCCGAATTTCAAAACAAAGAGAAGAAAGGGTCCGGTCCCGTCCTACTGAAACATCTTTGGTGACAGCTAGTACATGGCCAGTGGATAGATAGAAAGTCTTGCCTGCACCCTTTCCTGGTGCACTCTGGTTGGTCCACCTGCCTCTCCCCTGATTTGCCGCATGCCATGAAACAAGGCTAGGTGGGGATGGCAGGTTGACAGAACAATATCTTCTTGGCCAAGAGATGCACTCTTGTATATTCACAAATGGCTACACAGGCTTGAACAGAAAGTCAAAGATACTTTACTGTTGGGCACATATCAGATCTGTTTTGTTTTTTACATTTTGAAGGCAACTCTGTAGACTCAACCTATGTATTATTTTGGCCCTGTACAGGGCACAGTGGGAGGTAGAGAGGAACTGCAAATGTAGACTACAGGTTATCTGAATCTTGTGTCTGTCTGTGTATGTATCTACAATAACTATGTGTAACTTAAACGATTGTCTGAATAACCCAAATTTTTTAGGCCTATTATGCTTTTTAAACAAGTTTAAAATGGCAATGCTCTTCAAGTTTCAAGAATCTAAATTAAACTGTATGAAATGTGAAATAAAAAAGGCAGACGCTTCTTGAATGAAATCAAAACTGGCTGCCATGCATCACCCATGGTGGGTGCTACACATTGGTGGTGGATGAGTTGAAAGAATTTGCCTATTCAGTTTGAATCCTTACAGAAACAGCCAGGGCAGCATAATACCTTCTCTAAGTGTGTGCCAGTGTGTATCTGAACTTTATAATCCGGGCAGTCAACACTTGTGTCGGTGCATAAGAATGTGTGGTGCTGACAGGAACAAGAAAAGAAAAAATCAAGTTTCAAGCTGGGTGATAAATGCCCACCATTCGTTATGCTGAAAGAGGGGAGGAAGGCTCTGCATCCAAATGTATGCTGCAGGGCACCTCTTTGTTTCTCTGACTAGCCCTTTGAAGGGCCTCTTTCCAAAGAGCAAGTATGAGACTATTACAGATTGATGCTATTGCTACTGCATAAAACGGAAGAGATGCACTCATATACACTCAGGTGCCTGCATAAGCTGCTACATAACACCCACGCACAACATTGAAGAAGAAAGCAGTCTGGTCACTGGATGAGATGACGAGACAAGTTTCCTAGATGTAGCTTAAAAAAGCTCAGCAGACGGCGACAGCGACTGATCTCTCAGAGGATCAAGTCAAGGTAACTCTCAGCAGAGCTTATCCACAAACACTCCCCACACTGGCTTCTTTAGAGTTATCAAAACAAAGACAAATGATAAAGCTTTGTTTTATTGCCATTTATTGGCCAGTATTAATGACAGTAGGTACCTGCTGTCCCTCAATATAATTGGATTTCGCTTATATCTGTTTAAGTAATAATCTGCAATATTTTCATATTACAGTAGTTTGTTTTGCTATGCTCTACGGCCATTTGATATAACACAGTAGTGATTCAACCTATAGCCAGTTCATGAACACTTTACATATGTTTTATGTTTCTGGCAGCAGCAACAGCGGTTTGTTTGAAATAAACAGAAAAATAATTGGGTGGTTAGTATGGGCAGCAATAGCCGCCATGGATGAATAGACAATGAAAAGAGCGGTACCTACAGAATGCCACTTAAATAAATAAATTAATGAATCAATCAGATACCTTAGCACCAAAGATGTTGCCACAATCAAAACAAAATCAAAACCAAGGATCGTATTTAGTTTAAACTATCACTCTGAGATACCTACAGTACAAGGAGAGGTGCCCATCACAAAAATCAATTTCCCCATATAATTGTGCTTCGCAATCAACTGACTGCCTCAAGTACTTTTTACTGATTTGATACTTAAACCTGGGGTGAATGGGGGGGGGGGCAGATGAGGGTGCAGGATAAAGTGCAGCTTCTGACTCTCGGAAACTGGCAGCACATTTTGGAACTGTGTGTGTGTGTGTGTGTGTGTGTGTGTGCGTGCATGCGTGCGCGTGCGTGCATGTGTGTGCGTGTGTACTGTGTGTGCCTGTGTTTATCCGTTTGGACGGTTGTATCTGCCAAAACCTGTGTTATATTATATTTAGGACAGTTCTGCTTCTGATTTTATTTTACTTCTCTTATGGAGCAAAATATTGTAAAGATCCTGCAAAGATGCACGAGTAATAGTTATGGCTGGAATCCTAACAACTTGTGCGCAAAATAAAAAATGTACAGCACACAACAAAATAAACGTGTGAACTCTGGTCTGAAGAAAATAGACCATACAACATGCCTCTCCTTTTTTGCTGCTTCTGCTGTTTCATGCAAATGCAACGACCATTTGTTTATCTAATTCCCACAATAAGAACTTTAGGTCCACATAAGAACACATTAGACCATGTACTTTGTAGCAACAGCTCACTGAATAAGAACCGTTAGCTCCCTGTTGGCATGCCAATAAGGCTATTATGGTCATTGCTCCTGAGGAAACAAAAGAAAACAAACAATGTATTTTCCTGCGAGCAGCCCCTCTATGCTCTATGCATGCTGCCATAGCCTGTGATGATGTTTTCGAGGGGCACAAGGGGTTTACTGTGCTTTTTGCTCTCATTTACCATTGAGGCATTGAGGCATGACATTTAAGGGCACATGTCACCCTGTTAGCAGTACAATTCAACTGAATCTGCAGCCAGTGGACTAGTGAACTAGATTCAACAACAACACATTACTGTAGAGTTTGTTTATTTACCCCCGGAACCAAACAGGTGATTTTAAGTCAGAGATGAAGAGCTGGAAGGCAATTATTTACGTCTCTAAAACGTCTCTAAAATGCCTTTCTACACCTCCATCGTTGAGTCCATCCGCACCTCCTCCATCACTGTCTGGTATGCTGCTGCTACCCTCAAGGACATCTGCAGACTGCAATATCATCCACTGTGCTGAAAAGGTGATCGGACGCAGCCTGCCATCCCTTCAGGACCTGCACACCGCCAGGACGCTGAAGCGGTCTCGGAAAATCATGGCCGAACCCTGCCACCCAGGTCATAAACTCTTTGAGGCACTCTCCCTTGGCAGGAGACTGAGGTCTGTCAAGACCAAAACCTCTTGTCACAAGAACAGCTTCTTCCCAACTGCCATCCGCCTTTTCAACGAGACCCAAAAGCCCCCACGAATAGGGACTCTGCACTCCCCCGGCCCCCGTCATACATCACTTTAAAGAGAAATTGGACTGCACCTTACATTTTTTGTGATTGTCTTTCTGTATTGTTTTTGTCTTTTAACTATTGATGTGACCGCTACGCTGCATACTTAGACTAAGTCAAATTCCTCCTATGTAATCTGATTACTTACTGTGGCAGTAAAAGTGAATCTGAATCTTTTCTACAAGGGTTTTGAGGAGCTTCATGCCAATGTATGTCATGCTCTAAATCAACTTGTGTGCAACTGTGAAAAAGGTTGAATGGAAAGAGAACAAAGCTACTCACAAGCAAACTGCAAAAGAGCGTCCCGACTTAGGATGGTTCCATAGCTGTTTTCTGCCTTACACTGGTACTTCCCAAAGTCACTGATCTCACTTGCATTGGTTATTATTAAGTTTCCATCGATGAAGTTGTAGCGGTAATCCGCCTCTGCATCTACTTCTGTCCCATTGACGAACCACCTGAAACACAACAAGAATAGGAGTTTGCAATGAATGACAATCAAGCTAATCAGCTGAGGGAGTAAGATTGCAATTAGCAGACAGACAAGTATGCCAATATGCCATACCTGTATGTGGGTTGTGGATTCCCCCGTGCTTCACAGTGCATCACCACCTTCTTCTCATCAGACTCCAAAGGAAAAATAACATCGTCTGGCTCCTGGATGAAGACCGGCCCAAACTCTTCATTCTCTATGGACCAAAAGAGACCATTATTGGAGGAGTGATTATTGCCCTGCTTAAAGGAGCATATCACTGAAGTTTAACATTAAATTACTTTATCCCCATTTTGGTCAGTGAAAAGGCACTGCCTCCTCACCTCCATTACTAGGAACAAGAGAAAAGGATTTGACCAGCCTCACTGATGGCATATCGAAGTACTGTACAGCTCAAGAGAGAATTGGAATTGTAAAAAGAAAAAGAAAATAAATAAATAAATAAATAAATAAATAAATAAATAAATAAATAAATAAATAAATAAATAAATAAATAAATAAATAAATAAATAAATAAATAAATAAATAAATAAATATATATATTGTTGTGACAGTATACCATGATATTCTGCAGACAAGAATAGATTTTTCTAACGTGACTTTGATATAAAACTCATTTGGGTGTTTAAGCTAGAGTCCCATTAATTTTCAATCAAGAAGCTCTAGGCTGTACATCAGCATGTCATCGCACAGCTGGATCCTTTTCTTCTTCTTCTTATTTGTTTTTTTGTTTGTTTGTTTTTGGGGGGGGGGGGGGGGGGATTCCTAGCCTTGAGAAATAACGTGATTTCTTAGGTTCAGAGGCATTCCCCTTTGATCATCCAATTACCTGGCTGGACATGTTCACATATGAACCCTGTAGCTTGCCGGGGTTTATATTTCACACCTTTGAACCCAGGGCCATCGAATGAAGGTATTTTCCGCTCCCAACACACCCACTCTTCGACCCACTGTTGTTTGCCCACAGGGCCAACTGATGAGTTGACAATGCTGTTAGCATGGCTCTTCATCACAGGGTCTTACACCTGCCTTCATTTGTCATGGACTATCCATGGACGATCAATAGAGCACCACAGAAATGAGTCTGGAAGTAGCGCTCGGGTTCGTCAGGGGAAAAGTGATTTGGGTTTTAGAATGGGGATTTCACTTAAATGCTTAAAATAAGGTCTGTGGTTAACAAAGGTTTATGGGAGCACAAATTTGGGTTCAGCAGGATAATCTTCACAAACATGAATAAGGTTTATGACTTTTGGAACATACTGTAAATGCAGTTATTTTAATGTGATTTTTAGAAAACGCTTCAAGACATAAAAGTGATTAACGTTCATGAAGATTATCCTGCTGAACCCAAATTTGGGCTCCCGTAAACCTTTGTTAACCACAGATCTTATTTGATGCATTTAAGTGAAATTCCTATTCTAAAACCCCTTAGACTTTCCCCCCGACGAACCAACATGGTGGCGATTTCTGGTTAAGCCTACAAAAAATACGTCATCCCTGTGGTACTCTCTTTGGGAGTTGAACAGATACATGGTTGCATGAGTGCACATTTCTGCAGTTTCGTGAGGGTTACTAACCACAGTGAGGTTACAGGCCTATTATTCTGGGTCACCAAGGCTAGCCTAGGTAAACCCAGCCCCCACGTGACCTGCTCTCTCAGTTCCCAGTCACTAAGCAGGGTGAGCCTGAGAGCAGGTCACTGGGGGCTGGGTTTACCCAGGCTACACCAAGGCCTGTTTCCTATGATTACCTGTTTCTACTTTTACTAGTGGACCCATGGGAAATAGACCCCCCTGGTCTGGAACACAGTGGTCTCCAAAGCCTCCGGGACACACTCAAATTAATCATAAATCACTGATGATATCACTTATGTATATAATTGGTGATGTCACCAGTGATGTCACTGGATCAATGATGTAATCAGTGAGTGATGTCATCAGTGATGATCTCACCAGATGATGCCATCACTCAATGATGATGTCATCAGTGAGTGATATCATCAGTGATGATCTCACCAGATGATGCCATCATTGCTCGAGTGACATCACTCATTAGGTAATTAGGGCAATCAGACAGACAGACACTTCACATTCCTACTATAGTATTTTCACATAGACATGTGCATTCAAAGAGTGGTAACCAGTGCTTACGAGTTGAGCCTCCATGTTGGAAGAGTGACAGCAATAGGAAATAATGGAGTTATTTTCCTCTCCTATCAAATCCCCCCGTTTGAATTTGAACACTACCACAGAAAATTGGCGACATCTTTGTTTTGTCAGGGAGGAAGAGTTGACAACAGTACAATCTTTCCTTTTCCTGTCACTCCTCCAACACGGCTTATCATTCTAAAAATGTTCTGTGACAGGCCTTCAGCAAACATCTAGAGGGAAGATTATATCGAATAAAACAAGCAGCCTACGTAAACATATTACCCACCAAAAAGTATCCAATTTGGGTCAGTGGCAATGTGAAATTGTGTGGAACAATTATTTAAGTGGTACTCTTTTCGGGGCATTACCCAGGGTATTAATCAGTTACAATACAGAAATCGATGCAATAAAACCATTTAAGTGAAAATTGCATTTTACACAAATGCAAAAATCTTCTCATCACTCATACAGTATAATTTCTGAACATTCTGCTATAAAGACTGCTAATTTCGACTTTCAGTGCTTTTAATTTAAGCCCTAAGGTAATGGATGATAGCAATATCTTGCCCTTCACATTTATTCAAATTGCACACATATCAATATTTGAATTATTTCTATGTTGCTTACATCAAAAGTTATCTTTTGAGTAACTATTCAACTTACTACATCCTATCGTATATACTAAATACAGTATGTCCCGAGATCTGTCATATTTATCCTTTATGGAGGACCACTGGACAAGGAAAGTGAGTAGTCTGATTAGGTAGAACTGTTTCCAAATGCACTGTAAGTTATAACGTGAAACATGTCAGTAGGTTAATTTAGCAGAGCAACTGCTGTAAAGCTTACCACAAATGCTAGTTTCTACTACAGCCAATGCAGGGTACAAATAGTATATGGGAACAGCCGAACAATGACAGTTAGCTAACCGGATAGCTTTTTAGTCATTGAAGATGGTAGAGTGACTTGTAACAGGGAGAATGTCACCTCTATTGGTCACACACCGCCCTCCAAAGGCCTCTCCTGGGACCAAGCAGTTTTGTGCGTGTGTCTCGGAGGTAAGATGCGCGCATGCATTGTACAGCGGAAGCATTGTGTTCATGAAAACAAGGAAGTAACTCGGTGGGGATTTGCTACGAAAATGACGTTTCACGTAATTATGGATTATTATTTCATCACGTGGTGAGTACACAATGTCACAACATGTAGGCTACATAGAGCTTTCCGGCGCTGTGTTTTGTTGACTTTGAACAGCGATAATGATACCGATACTATTGCACCCAGAGGGCGCAGTTTCTCCAATAGCAAAACTTGGCAAAGTTGCTGAATGGGGCTTTAAAGTTAGGATTGACATGTTTAAGTGAATTCCTTCAGCAGCCTAATAATGCTTACAAAATATGCAATTAGTGAGACTAGTGCAGTGTCTGTTTGCCCCGCTCCTTGGGTCCCCAGCAACAGGTCCCCTGATGAACAGTTCTCGAGCTATGTGAAGGACACACACACACACACAGACACACACACAGACACACACACACACACAGACACACACACACACACACACACACACACACACACACACACACACACACACACACACACACACACACACAAGCACTTACCCACTCTCTCACACACACACACACACACACACACACACACACACACACACACACACACACACACACACGCACACACACACACACACACACACACACACACACACACACACACACACTCACTCACTGACAGTGGCCGTTCAAAACGTGCCTGTTCTGAACGGGTCGATTGCTTGGCCCGCATATGGTTTAAATCCAGACAGAAACTTCACCAGTGAGACTAAACTGAGCTTGAACCGCAGTTTATGGCCTTCCAGTAGTAGTCGTAAAATGTATTTGTCACAGTACAAGTGAAAATACGTCTAGAGCAAAACCCATACTGTAGATGCCCAGCCAAAGACAACAAAACAACAAATACAGACACTACAGATACAAGACAAAGACACAAAAACAGACAAGAGCAGAAGAACACTGCACATAAATAAACAGTCAGATCCATATTTGCATACTAGTCCGTATTGCATATTACACAGTTCATTGCAGAGTTCCGTTGAAGCCAGATTTGCACACTTCAGTGCAAATGCTTCCACCCTCTCATCGTTGACTGAATAGTGGTGTTGTTGTGGGAGGGGGGGTGTATGCTGTGTGTTCAGCAGTGTGACACCACTTGGATAAAAGCTGATGGGGGAGGGGGGTGTTGCGTCTTGTCACGATACAACACATCAAGAGGCATACAAAATAAACAAAGACAGATGGACGCACGCTTCTCCATAATCTAGGCCCGACAAAACTCAGAACACTTTTAGCTTGTTGAAGCAACAGATACCCACCAATGATAGGGAGGGAAAAATCTGTAGTATGTTTGATTTTTAATTGTGAGAAAGCACTGCTGGTATATCGATACTCACTGTTGCAAATGAGTATTGTATCAGTTAAAAAAAAATATTGATACTTATCGATACTATCGATACCTGTTGCAAATGAGTATTGTAGCCATTTCAAATACTATCGATACTTTTGAACCTTCTGACATACTCTCCGTGTCCGTCCGCAAAGACGCTACAAATGTGCACGATTGTGCATGTGCTGGAAAACCAAAACGGACGCTGAATTTGAAGAGAAGAGTTTTAGATTGGATATACTCGACAGACGATGGAGTGAATGTCTGGCCAGCCCGTGTTAAAGGAGAATTTCGTTTTTTTTAACCTGCAGCCCTCTCCTCACATTAATTATGATCTGACGACTCACCCAGTGTTCTCCGCAGCGTTTTTGTCGTCCTAGGCGTTGTTTTGAGATCAATAGCGTCCAAGCCAGTCCTAGAATGTAGCTCCGTGGGGCCAAGTGGCAGCATGCTTTTCCTCCATTTAAACAGACAGTTTTATTCCCGTTTTCGACGCATATCGTCATTTCAATCATGAGAGACCAGAGGGTAAGGTTAATCAGCAAGCTTTATTAAAGTATGGCATGGCGATGAGATTCATGGCCTGAAGCGGTATGGCATTAATTCTGATGGCGTGGCAGCATGGCAACTGATTCTTTGGCGTAGTGACTCCGTGGCAAGATGCCTCTCTTCTTGAGGCGGGAGGGCATCTGCTCGGGCTAGAATAGAGAACCCCCCCCCCGTAGAAGATTCTTCAGGAGTCAATATATTGGTGGTGGACTGGGGAGGTGGGTGGGGTGAAACGCGGCTTCCAGAGAAGGAATTAGATCAGCTCAAGTGCAGCGGCTAGAGGTCAGGGAAAGAGGACGGTGGTGCGCCCAGCGTGGCTATAAATACTGCCGCGTCATAGCCTCGGCACTGACGACATTAACGCCGTCACCTAGGCAAGTGCGTCACGCGAATGTCACGCTGGGATTACTGCACTGACGACATTAACGCCGTCACCTAGGCAAGTGCGTCACGCGAACGTCATGCTGGGATTACTGCACTTGTCGTCACGCTAGGATTACATGTGGTGATGAGGTCGCTATGTCACTAGATTACGTGTGGCGTGAGGCAGCGTGTCTGGTCTTCATCTTGAAACTAGGTCGAGACCATCATAAACTGTTCCCTAAGGAATGATCAGACTGCATTTCTCCCCCGGGCTCTAGAAACAAAGAAAGGAAAATAACAACAAAAAGCACGTGCCGGTAGAGACAGGAAACCCTAAGTAAGTGGGCTTATTCTGGGTCTCTAAACAAAATAATCCTTACAAAGCATACAATATAAACAAAAACAAGTGAAAAGAATCAAGCAAACAATAAATAAGAAAAAGCAACAGTAAAAACAAGAAAATAACAAAGAAATGGGAAAACAAAAAGCAGCCAAAATGAGTAAGTAGACGGTTGGACAAGTAGTAGTAGTAGTAGTTAAAATGGCAGTGTGAGGTGTATGTGTGATGTGTGGGCTATGTGTGACTCATCAGGGAGATTTTGAGTTTGGGTTTGAAGATGTTAACAGATCATGCTTGTTTGGCAATATTGATGAGTCTTCCATAGTACAGCACCTCTAGCCTGGGTGAACCCAGCCTTCAACGTGACGTCACAGACTATGCCTGGCTGTAACCTACGTTTCTTCATGACTGATAGTACATGCAGGTCACGTGGAGGATGGGTTTACCCAGGCTACAGCACCTCTGTAGCGTATTGAAAATTGGTTATTTGTAGTAGGGGGGGGGGGGGGCTGAAGGTGATCTGTCTGTGTATAGTTCGATGTAATTTAATACAGTACATGTTCAGCAAAGTATGACTACACCTGGTCTAGTTTGTTTCTTGCTTAGAAGTGCTCAAATTTGTGGTTTTGTCTGACTCTCACTGCAGCTCCAAAGAATTAAGAGGTTCCGTGACTCCGTCTGCACAATCACTCACTAGTTTGGTGTCTCCCCAACAGTCCCTCTTGCATTGCTCTCTTGTTTCTTCTGAGTAAGTCACCCTTTGATGTAGTCTGCTGTTAACATGACCTTGTGCTCTTTGGGAGAATGTTGCAATATCTCTACGTACTTTCAGAGATCATTCACTTTTGAAGAATGGAAGCCCAGTGAAGGTTTGTGTTGTGCCCTTTGTGTTTTACATGTGACCACACAATCCATAAAAATGGTTGTTTTTCTTACAGTGTATCCATATCCATGCAGAAACATCACAGTGACCACACTTCAGCGTTGGCCGGTGTTACATTGCTCTGTGTCTGTGGCAACCTACAGTACAGTATTTCTCACAACTTAGGAATGATCTTATGACAAAGAAGGTGTCCTCAGGCTACAGTATGTGCAATCTCACCAACCTTTTGTCAGCAAATTAGCGCTCCACAGGGAAATAAAAAGCTTTTGAAATAATACATAAATCAGTAGAGGAAAATGAATCAACAATAAAGTTGCATGCTTGGCTGTGAATATACAGCAAGGCAATGTGGTGAGAATAAAGAATACATTTACCCCTTTAACAACTGCTGCTACAAATCTAAATGAAAGGAAGCCAGCCTCTACAATATTGCGTACAAATCAAGCGCACACAAGCTCCTTTGAAATCAGACAGTATTTAGTCGAGTTAAATTTGTTCAGCTCGAGACAGTGTTGTACTCGAGTCCGAGTCCTAGACCCATTTTCAGGACTCGTGACTCGACTTGGACTTGCAGCACTGTCTGCATGGCGGTGAGTATGACAGAATCTATGGGCGAACTTATCCTTAAAGGGGATGCAACATTCCAATGCCTAATCATTAGTGCACCACATTGAAAACAAAACCTTTCTCCTTTTGCTCACTTTCTCCTATGGATTCTACAACACCACCCAGCAGCATCCACATCATGCCCTGCTCTGGTCCAGGTGTGGAATAGAACATTACGAGCTGTCCACCATACTGTAGGATTCTGGTTATTATTTCAAAGCATTCAACAGTGGCTGAATAAAAGCAGCCATGCTCAAAGTTTTGGTGAGGATCTTTTTGCTTAAGGACATTGAGGAGTGGGAAGCCAACATCCTATGAATAACTCCTGACTCTGAGAGAACTGGGTGGAATGAGACAGAACAGCCCAACAGACAAATGGTCTGTGGTGAATTGGTGGACGAGTTCTGAATACAGAATGTTTGCAAATGTGTGGTTAAACAAAATACTTACATACTAGATAAGCAATAATGCAATATGTATCAATATTACAGTGTAACTAATAACTATGCAGTTTCTATTTATAAAAGCAGCAGTAGTAGTACTAGTAGTCAGTAGTAGTACTAGTAGTAGTAGTAGTAGTAGTCGTAGTAGTAGGTACTGTACTTTATGTCCCTGTGGGGAAAGTCATTTAGGAAAAAACCCACCAGGATAGAGTTATGGACAGGTCACATTTTGACACTCTAGAGCCCCTTTAATAAGTCAACTGCAAGCGTGACAACCATCTGTCTGTCTCACAAGCAAAGGAGCAACATCCCCTTTAAGCCTCCACAGGTGCCATACATTTTGACATCCACTTTATAACACTGCACATCAATCCAATGCAACAATACTGCTGTGATCACTGACAATCAATCCAGATGCATAACTCTCAGCTTGGTTATAGAGATGTACATGTAAGCAGTTTTATGGCTAGATATGCTGACAAGAAAGAAAGAAAGAAAGAAAGAAAGAGCTATGTGACTAAGTTCATTACTTCCAAGTTCCAACAGTGTATTTGCCAATTCAGCAAGTAGTTCAGATTTCCATTAATTAAGCATTCCAGACTCAATAAACATAAATTATGATTCATTATGTTTTTAAGCATCAATGTGTCATTATGTCCTCTAGAGTTATTCATACTGTAAGTCAAGACAGCAAGTGACCCATGTAGATTTATGACAGTGTGCTTCCCCGCTGTGTTTGCGGTATTAAATCTTCCCTTTTTGACAAAGATATCCATCATATGTGTAGTTTCTGTAGTGACAGGAGCAGAGAGAGAGAGCTGATATTGCCATGATCCCACTTCAATTTCAGAAAGGGCACGACCCTGGTCAGTCCAGACCATGCACAGTGATGATTGATAGGTGAGATTCATTTCCAGACCGGCAGGCAGGCAGGAAGCCTGGAGACCGAAGGCCAGTTCAGAGGCAGCCAACTCTTTCCCCCAAAGAGGACTTGGGACGCATTCACACCAACCATGTTTAGAGTGGTTTATTCAAACTGTTGAGGGTTTACTCATTTAGTTCAGTTAATTTGGACAGCTGAGATGTCGTTTGAACTTGTGGCACCAAATAACCGCAATAAGACCGGCTGATAAGGTGGGTCCCAGTCCACTTTCAAGTGAACTATGGTGCGGTTCATTACTGATAACTACACCAAACTACCACAAAACGCAAGGTTTTATGGGTATAAGAAAACAGATGTTGTTGACATTTGATATCCAGCAGTTATTAGCAATAAACTGCAAACCACAATCTGGAGTCTGGACTGAGGCTCATATTCAGCTATTTCCTTGTGTGTGTTTAACTGGTATGACCACTAGAGAATGTGAATTTTGGCAGTCCATTATGCTTAGCTAAGGTTACAGGGACTAAAATCTGTATGTGGGATAACAAGTTAACACACTCTGTTCAATAAACAAGTCACTTGTGAGTTCATGTGCTTGTACTGTAATTGGTCAGTGGGATTTTAAACAAACCAAATACAAAAAATGCAACAGAGTAAATGTATCCACTGTGGTTTTGACCAAACCAACAAAGTATGGGTGTGATCAGTCACAGCCTTATCCTCACCTTCACTCCTGTAATCCTCCTGAGATCCGAGGAGACTCAAGGCTGACAGGTGGTGACTGGAGAAAGCCGGCCACTCAGGACTCACCAGCCCCACACTGTGGTCTTGTCGAGGTCTGCTCCGTGAGCTGAGCGACGACGGAGAGCTCTCTGATTTCATTCGTAATACTGCTGCATATGATACAGGCCGTGCTGCAACAGCTTTGGCGAAGTCTGAAAAAGACAGAAACACACGGTGAGATACACCTTGAGCTGTCATGCTATTGCTCTTGAGAGAAAAAACTGTCTGACTGCTTGGTGGATAGTGATCAAGTGACTAGGGATGCACGATATGGATTTTTTCATGGCCAATACAATACGATAACCGATAATTTCACATTTTTGTATTTTACAAAGAAGTTCATAACCCGTAGTTTATGCACAGCTGAGGGTGAGAAAGGCTAAGATGTAGTGAGCAAAGATGGATGATGTAATATTCCATAGCTCTGACCTAACCAAATCTAACTGACATGACATCGCTACTGTTAACACAAAACAAAGAACACTTGTGACTCGTCAAAAGTATTTTTTTTTCTTTCTGGTAAAGTAGATAAAAAAAACTTCAATCATGAGAGACCAGTTGGTAAGATTTAACAAGCAGCTTTATTCAACAAATGGCATGGCAACTACTTTGGCGTATGACTCCATTGTAAGATGATGCTCCTCTTGTGGTGAGAGGGGGGCATCTGTTTAGGCTAGGATAGAGAATCCCCCCCGTGGGGAATTCTTCAGGAGTCAAGACTCGTTGGTGGTGGACTGGGGAGGTGGGTGGAGCGAAACGAGAGCTCAGTGGAGACGACCAGTCAAGATGCCAACTGCGGCTATGATCCAGCCAGAGAGGAAGGTGACATAAAACCGTCGCTATATATTCTAGGATGAACTGATGCCAAAACTGACGTCATACTTGACTGATGTCACAGGCTGATCAGATATGAGAATATGGAGGCCTTCATGGCTTGAAATTTGGTCTTGCAGACTACACTTCACAAACAAACTTTGGCTTTTATAGAGCATGTCAATGCGTTAAATAAAGTGCATCAGTCAATACAAGAATAAAGGCTTTTATAGAAGCAAAAGCGCGTTTAGTCTGCAGATAAAACACAATGAAAAAATGCATAATATTAGACTGGCCCCGATGGCATTTTATGCTTAAAGGTATCCAAAGGAGTTTTCCTTTTAAAACAACTTGTTTTGTATAGATATATCGATATATATCGCCTATATATATCCAATACTGATAATAGCCAATAAAGATACATTTCCCATTATCGGCTGATAATTTATCAGTCAGATATATATCGTGCCTCCCTAATGTGCATTTTTCTAGCATTCTAAAGTGTTTATATCTCTGTGGGAATTCAGAAAAGCTCCAGAGGTGTCCCAAGTATTTGTGAGTCAGCGCTCCTTCATTCAGCAGTAGCGGCCCGCTGCTAAAATATCTTTACCACCGCTCATGTGGGATTAGATTAAATGTTAATCGCATATTAACGTTGTTTCCAGCCACTTCTATGTGAGGCTGCACGCCGTCTGTGGTGGTGAAATTACATGCATCTATTATGAGGGTGGAAACCAAGGCCTTGAACACTGTGCTGTTTGATAAGGGGGGGGGGGGGACTCATTGTTTCCTGAGTGAAGGAGGATCAAACTACATTGACAGAAAGTCAGTATGTTTACTTCACCCGCAGAGAAACTGCTGAAGTTGAACAGAAAAGGACAGGTAAAGCTAGAGCTTGTGGCTAGTTTTGACAATAAACATTCATAAAACATATCCTCTCAGGTCTTGATTAGCATATCTGTGCTAAAGTTAGATTTGTCATCAGCTATGATGTATTGCAACCTGCAAATTAGGCTTTCAATATTTCTTTTTACCTGACCTTTATGCAAGGACAAATTCTTCTTTACAATATTATTATAATTTTTTAGTTAGGCTTGTGCTTCTGTCGTGACACCAGTTGTTTGCTTCTGTTTCAATCATGATAGACCAGTGGGTAAAATTTAACGAGTGAGCTTTATTCACAAATGGCATGGCAACTAATTCTATGGCATGGCAGCATGGCAACTGATTCTTTGGCGTAATGACTCCGTGGTAAGATGCCTCTCTTCTTGTGGTGAGAGAGGAGGACATCTGCTCAGACTAGGATAGAGAATCCCCCCCCCCCCCCCCCCCCCCCGTAGGGAATTCTTCAGGAGTCAAGACGTTGGTAGCGGACTGGGGAGGTGGGTGGGTCAAAACACAGCTTCAGAGGATGGGATACGATCAGCCCAGGTACAGCGACCATGAGGTGAAGCATCAGGGAAAGAGGATGATGACACGCTGACACTTGACTACATGCTACATGCTGAGCGCTACATGCTGAGCGCTGATGCCTATTGTGATATGAGGTAACGTGACTGGTTCTCATCTTGAAACTAGGTCGAGACCAACATTTTAACACCAGTTGTGTTGGATAGCTATACATGTGTGCTTAATTAAAAATAAAATAAAATAAAATAAAAAGTAAGTAAGTCATCAACTGTCAATTTATTTATTTAACTGCACGTTAAAGATATGTCTAAAAAAATGTCCGTTGCACAGATGTGTATACACAAGATACATTATGTATTATCTAAACACCTAGACATTTCCAAAAGGATATAAAATAAAATCATAATCATAAAATAGTTGGAGTCAAATACTAAACCTGCAAACCTCCGCCAAAGCCAATACTGTAGCTGTGATGTGCACATTTTGTTAGTCCAAAATGTAATGGGTTCTTTCTTGGCCTATGCTACACCCTTCCACCAGGTTTCATGAAAATCGGTCCATTAATTTTTCTGTAATCGTGCTAACAAACAGACGGTGGCGCAGTGGTAAGCGCTGTCGCCTCACAGCTAGAAGGTCCTGGGTTCGATTCCCACCTGGGACGCTGTGAGCGCTGAAGGAGTGCGTGCCCGTCCGCATGTCCTCGAGTGCCCACCGCCCAGGGTCGTCAAAAGGGCCTTTCTGTGTGGAGTTTGCATGTTCTCCCCATGCCCCCTGGGGGTTTCCTTCATATAGGAACCCCACACCAAAAACATGTAATATCCTGGTCGCTGAAGTGGTGCTCCTCTGGTCGTCAGGGGCGCCTGTTCGGAGGGAGGGGAACTCGTTGGAATAGCGCGATCCTCACACGTGCTATGGCCTACCGGTGAAGCTTCCCCTGTCAGGTGAAAAGAAGCGGCTGGCTACTGCCCATGTCTCGGAGGAAGCATGGAGCTAGTTTCGGCTCTCCCCAGATCGGCAGAGGGTGGAGCAGCAACCAGGATAAAATTAGCACTAATGGGGGATAAAAATGGGATAAAAAAATCGGGTGAAAAAAACAAAAACAAACAAACAGACAATTGCACCAAAAATAACCTCCTTGGCAGAGGTAACAATTTGCTACAAAATAGTGTTACAGATGCAAACATCCTGGTGGACAGAAACACAGAAAGAAATATACTGTAGATGGCTAGAGAAAGGAGATGTCACGATTCAAAAATATCGCTAAGTGAAATTTGTGAAAACATTTCCCATTCTCCTCTTTCAAGCTACCACAGGTTCACATCACTGTCATCAAAGTCCAAAATTGAGTAAAATGGTAACTGCAACAGAACAGGAGAGAAACAGCTTAATTTAAAGTGTAGAGTCCACAGAGGTTCATAATATCCTTTCTGAAACGTAAGCTACAATAGGTGCTGTCGCTCTGTTCTTCTAATACTTTACAGGAATGCAATCTCCTTGAAAAAGAATGTGTCAATGCCTTGTCTTTGATAAGAAATATACCAACAAAAGTTTTTTCACACATCATTATTAAAAGTGACAGCTGAAATACTTTTTTTCCCCAAAGAAGTCGTGACAAAACAATAGTAGTACTGGAGATACAGAAGCTGTACTGCAAACATTGTTCTTACAGAAAAATGTAAAAGACTAGAGGCTTGGAGCTCAACAAGAGCCTAATCAGAGTTCTGGAAAAGGGGCATGGGGTGTGTTTTGCACTACAGTACATGATAAAGTGCTATGAAAGAACTGAACAAAACTGGGAAATAATATGTGCCCTTGGGGACTTGTCAGCTGCAAAAAATACTGCTATCTGCAAATAGAGAGTGGGCAATTACTGTATTACACATTCTGGGGACAACTGGGATAGGGAACTCTATTTAAGAATGAAAGGTATTGTGAGTGAAAAGTGATAAGCAAAGCAATTAGTTATAGGTTGGTAATCAGTTAAGGCATTTATCTTGGCGAGAATCAGCTCAGTAGAGCTTTAATGGACATTCCCAGAGCTGATATGATTGGCTGAACAATGTCTAAAACCTTCCACTGCATCTGAAAATGTGTGGACAGCTTGAAAACAAAAAAAAACATTTAGGATAAATGTAATGTAGTAAGATATTAGGTAAGACAGTCTCTAAGGATGATACACATATTCCTTCTCTTATACAGCGTGGAGCAAACTTTCTGAGTTGACTTGTGTTTAATGTACATTTTAACATAACTATATTGGTCGTTGATATACGTTATACAAAGTGAACTTGTGAATTGAGGAAGGAATAAAAGTTGACTGCAACAGAAACTGGTACAGTAATTGGGGATATGGTGGATACATCTCCTGGCACTTCTCATTCAATTGCTTTCAGGTCTCCTATAAGATTGGAAAGGGAATTAATGACTCTTTTAAAGGCTTATGGTTTTGTCTGTGTAAAACAATCAAAGCATTTTATGCAAAACCTAAACCTACATGTAAATTTAAATCAAGAAGCCTAACAAACAAACAAACCTAACTTCTGTTATTTTTCTTTGTGTGGCCGACTTCTCAACTTTTCAAATGGCATTTCTTTCCAACTCTTATTATTTCATGATTTGATTTTGCACACGATTCTATCCTCTTATTTTTCATGCGTTATAAATAGGCTATTGGACTATTCAATCAGTTGCCATTTGATACCTGTGCTAATACCTACTAGCATCTAAGCAATTTGCAGTCCTCTTCTGTCAAGCGCAAGTTCGAATAAGGGCTTGTTTTCTTTCAGGAAAGTAATGTTGCTTTCGTTCAGACTGAGGCTAAATCCTGACAAATACAGCAGAAAGACTCTTTTGTCTGTTTGACTGGTGAAGCCGACAGGCGCTTGCTCTTGTCAGCTGGCACCTTCATCTGATAAAAGCAATGACCCTTGCAGATCCCACTGATGCCTATCTCCTTTGGAGGGTGCAGAATCGGAAACACTCATTGTTGTTGAAAGGCCTGCGTCCTGGTGCATTTCATGGAGCTGGAGAGCAATGCCATGAGTGATCATTTCAGGTCTCAACATCACCTTCATGACAACATCACCAAAAGAGACAATGGCCATTTTATACTTGGGACAAAAAACAAGGAGCAAAATGCTCCTATCACTGGGTCCCTGTTGTCTTCTTTTCAATATGGACTCATTTTAACTTCATACTTCTTTAGAGGTATATACAGTATTATGTGTAAATGTCCTTCTGGATTATCTTTGGGCAGATACTTTTCAGTAGAGTTCAAATAAATTCAACAGCATCAAATTGTCATGAAGGTTTAATAATATGACCAACTGAGAAGCGCTTCTTTCTTTGAGACAAGTGATATGGAATAAGCAAACTGCAAAGATAATCTGAAACTGGTGGAGGAGATGTAAGCAGAGTGGAGAATGAGGTGAAACGTTGCGGAAATGTCACCTACTTGTATTACATCATTGGATTAGCAGTGAACAAGACGATGTGTGAATCCTCAGCTTGTCTGCAGCCTCTGGACTTTAGTGTGAAAAATTAATTAGAATAACATAAGTAGGTGAGACGCTCGTGGGGGCTCAAGTAGACGGACATGATTAGCCATAGCCTGTAAGATTAATGAAGACCTTCACAGGGAGATTATATTGACTGAAGCTGATTATGTTTGAGACCATTTATTCAGCAGAATATCATTACAATCCATATATCATATGCAACCTCACCTCACCTCATATCAGAGCTGACGTCTTACTAAAGCCCAGTCTGTTTGCCTGATCCCTGGCGCACTATGGGAATTTCATGAGTGCCAAATGAGTTGCTTCAACCTTGCCAGAGCAATGTTAAAACCACAATGGTCTAATATGATGTATGGTACTAATGCTGTTATGTCTCCCAAGGAGGATAGTGGAACTCTCTAGGTGGCATGCTCTGTCCTTACCTATGTTGTTTTGTTATAATTAGATATGCGCACAGAGAGTCACACATGCAGAATACAGCATAATCCTACTGTAAAAAAGTAATTAAATCAGTCTCATATACTATACTCTGAAATGCCACATCCCTGGGTATTTGTTCACGTGTTGATCACTGCACAAACCAAACAAGAATGATTGCCGAGGCTTGGGTGTTGTGTCCAATCATGCTTATAGAAATCTACAGTACACCCATCTTTTTTTTTTCAACTTTTCCTGAACCTTGTCTGGGTCAAGTTTGCCAGCTAGTTGGCGAATGTTCAGGGGCTGATGGGTGGCCAGAAAAAGGTACCAAACTTCCATTGTATGGTGCAGCTTTACAGACTTAGGGCTCTATCGTCGCAAAGGCGGTAATTTTGCATTAGCGCCCGTTTTGCCAGAGGGCAAAATTACACTTGCGGGAGGCAGACGATAGCATTTGAGGCACGCAAAGGCCAGTATTTAGCACGGACACGCCTGGGCCAAGATTCCAGTGCAAAACTGGATGGTGGAGGCAGACGATAGCTTAAGACGCAGGGAAGATGGCATAAGAGGTGCGCAAACGATAGCGCATAATGCCTTATGGCAAGGGAGTCAAACCCTGTGCCATAGAGTGATGAAAATACGGTGTGCAGTATTGTGTGCAATATTGACAAAAATGCTATCTCAATATTTTCTGGGATTTTGTCTATAACAATAATTAGACGATGTTTTGCATGGTTCAAAAATGTGTTTGTAAAAGTCTTATATTGTACATGCTCGCTCGTATCCTAATAGGATATTAATTCAATCATGAGAGGTAGGTTTAACAAGATACTTTATTTAGCAAATGGTATGCATGGCAAGTACTTTGGCGTATGGCTCCATTATAAGATCCTCTTGAGGCGAGGAGGGCTTCTGTATGAGCTAGGATAGAGAATCCACCCCCCCCCCCCCCCCCCATGGGGGATTCTTCAGGAGTCAAGACTCGTTGGTGGTGGACTGGGGAGGCAGGTGGGGTGAAACAACAGCTTTTGAGGATGCTCTGGGGGGAACGGGCAGCCGTGATGTCAACTGCTGCTATGATCCACCAGAGGTGGGGGGGGGGGGGGGGGATGTAGAACCTTGGTATGTACTAGGATGGACTGGCGATGACTGACGTCACGACTGACGTCATACTGGATGGGATCAACTGACATCATGACCGATGTCACGCTTGGGCTTGACTGACGTCATGGGCTGATCAGGTAACGTGA
Source organism: Poromitra crassiceps (assembly GCF_964638095.1). NCBI lineage: Eukaryota > Metazoa > Chordata > Actinopteri > Beryciformes > Melamphaidae > Poromitra > Poromitra crassiceps. The sequence continues at coordinate 42,397,513 of NC_139642.1, forward strand.
ATATGGCCTTCCTGCTTGAAATTTGGTTGAAACCTCACTAGTTGCATGCTTACTAATGATATTAATGGAAATAACATTTAAACCAAGGAACAAGGAATGTTTAACTGGTTATGAAACAGTCAAAATTTAACACTGATGCCTCTATATTGGCTACATCCGCAAATGACCATTAGCGAAGAGATTGTTATTCTAAATGCCTGTGCACAAGCAGTAGGGGTCTCTGTATTGAGGAAATGTAGACTTCATTCCGGGAAATCACTAGGCTACATTTTTAGTCAGCTACGCTAGCTTAACTTTTGGTGCAGTGACCATGAGCACACTGCATGCACTCTGAATGTGTATGCGCATAGGGGTGTGATGATCTAAGATATTATTGTCTATTGCGATAAAAAAAAAACATTCAACATAATTTTATTGTGGTGATTTACGAATAATCGTATAATTATGAACATCGTTACATGAGCGTTAATATCGGTTTTTGCTTGGTATTTATACTGTATGTATGTGTATGCCTGTGCAACATGAGGTCACCATTAAAGATATGCTTTTTTCCTGGAAGTAAAATGGCAGTTCATTCCATGGGGACGTTAGCATTGCCCGCATTTGTGTCATTTGGGGTACTGGGATGTTTGTGCAAAGGACACAAGGAATTGACAATCAACTTGATTTTTTTTTTTTTTTTTTTTTTTTACACCGTTGTTTGCCCCTTTGTCCTAAGAGTCGATTTTAATAAAAAACCCATAGGCCTAATGTTTTTTGTTTTTTTTACATTTATTTTGCAAGGTATATATTCATTGCATGGTCCAGCTTTGTGCACTGCATGCAAATACCCATCCAATTCCCCATAGATACGAAACCATATTTCTGGTGCTTGACTCCTTTGCCCTTGGTGAAAATGACTTCATGCATCACTTATACAGCACTACACATCTATATTCCCTGCAACCCACTTTTAATATTGAGATACCTTCAGAGTTAGCTGAGGCACAGTTGAATTACCATACCGCACTTAACACTCCAAGCAACATTGTAGTTCAATCAGGGGACGGTGGACTGAGGGGGAAAAAAATGCCCTAGACATCATGCCTGCCTATAGACCAAATCAGCGGGATGTTTACATTTACTTCCGGGTACCCCTGAGGTCCACACATTATAATGGCGGTGGACGGCACAAACTGACGTGTTGAAGACAAAAACAGACAAAGAAGACAAAAATGGTTCGTCCGTGTTGTGTTGTTGTTTAATATCATTCATAACAACACTTTCACTAACGTTAGTGGAGACCAGACTAGCTAATTTACCTGTTGGACCAGACCAGAGTAGACTTGAAGCTAAATTAACGTAGCGTCAGTAGTGTAACGTCCGAGCCACAGTGCCGAGTGTGTCCGAGTGTGCCCGAGTGTGTCCGAGCCACACTCGTTTAACATTAACGAGTCTGCAAAAAAAACAGCGAGTTTGACAGACTAACACAGGCTAACACTACATAAAACAAACAGAAGAAAGGCTAGATACGTCGGACAAGCATGTTTACCAACCGTTTAACCATTTAAATTGAAAGTAGTCGGCCGAAAACAACGAGAGGGTTTGACAGCATTTATTTGACAACACGCACATTTAAACCTGCCGCCTTCCCCAAGTGGTACCCGGAAGTAAATTTGTTTACATGGTGACGTCACGGTGATTTGGTCTATAGCCCACTTTCAACCATGAGAGAAATCTAATTGTGTCACCTTTTTGCTTACCCTATGCTTTCAATACCGTATAGAATAAAAAAGGACGGGTGGTAGAGAAAGGTAGAATAGAGGCTATTCTCCTCAAAGAGAACACTTTCAGAGCATTCGGACAGAACAGCAGGTAAACAATCGCTTCTGCAAGTTATTGTGTCAAAAGTATCATATAGACAAGTTATCGTGTCAAAAAGTATCATAGTAGACAAGTTATCATGTCAAAAGTATCATAAGAGACAAGTTATCGTGTCAAAAAGTATCATAAGAGACAAGTTATCGTGTCAAAAAGTATCATAAGAGACAAGTTAACGTGTCAAAAAGTATCATAATAGACAAGTTATTGTGTCAAAAAGTATCATAATAGACAAGTTATGGTGTCAAAATAGACAAGTTATGTCAAAAGTATCATAGTAGACAAGTTACCGTGTCAAAAGTATCATAGACAAGTTATCGTGTCAAAAGTATCATAGTAGACAAGTTACTGTGTCAAAGCATCATAATAGACAAGTTATCGTGTCAAAATGTATCATAATAGGCAAGTTATCTATCTATCAGTAGTGTCAAAAGTATCATAGACAAGTTACTGTGTCAAAAGTATCATAGTAGACAAGTTACTGTGTCAAAGCATCATAATAGGCAAGTTATCTATCTATCAGTAGTGTCAAAAGTATCATAGACAAGTTATCGTGTCAAAAGTATCATAGTAGACAAGTTACTGTGTCAAAGCATCATAATAGGCAAGTTATCTATCAGTAGTGTCAAGAGTATCATAGACAAGTTACTGTGTCAAAAGTATCATAGTAGACAAGTTACTGTGTCAAAGCATCATAATAGGCAAGTTATCTATCTATCAGTAGTGTCAAAAGTATCATAGACAAGTTACTGTGTCAAAAGTATCATAGTAGACAAGTTACTGTGTCAAAGCATCATAATAGGCAAGTTATCTATCTATCAGTAGTGTCAAAAGTATCATAGACAAGTTATCGTGTCAAAAGTATCATAGTAGACAAGTTACTGTGTCAAAGCATCATAATAGGCAAGTTATCTATCTATCAGTAGTGTCAAGAGTATCATAGACAAGTTACTGTGTCAAAAGTATCATAGACAAGTTATGGTGTCAAAAGTATTATAGTAAACAAGTTACTGTGTCAAAAGTATCATAATAGACCAGTTATCCTGTCAAAAAGTATCATAATAGACAAGTTACCGTGTCAAAAGTATCATAGACAAGTTATCGTGTCAAAAGTATCATAGTAGACAAGTTACTCTGTCAAAAGTATCATAATAGACAAGTTATCGTGTCAAAAAGTATCATAGTAGACAGGGCTCTGTCTGTCTGTTTCTCTGTCTGTCTGGCAAGTCATTAAGAACAGATTCTTATTTACAATGGCGACCTGAGAGAGGGAGACATTGCACGGGCATAGGGCAGGCGAGGCCACGCAGCAGCCGAGCTGCGATGCGGGCGAGCCTAGGAATCGAGCACGTGCGTGAGATGCCTAGTCGTGTCAAAAGTATCATAGTAGACAAGTTACTGAGTCAAAAGTATCATAATAGTCAAGTTATCGTGTCATAAAGTATCATATTAGACAAGTCATTGTGTCAAAGTATCATAATAGACAAGTTATCGTGTCAAAAAGTATCATAATAGTCAAGTTATCGTGTCAAAAAGTATCATAATAGTCAAGTTATCATGTCTAAAAGTATCATAATAGAGAAGTTATCGTGTCAAAAAGTATCATAATAGTCAAGTTATCGTGTCAAAAAGTATCATAATAGTCAAGTTATCGTGTCAAAAAGTATCATAATAGTCAAGTTATCATGTCTAAAAGTATCATAATAGAGAAGTTATCGTGTCAAAAAGTATCATAATAGTCAAGTTATCGTGTCAAAAAGTATCATAATAGTCAAGTTATCGTGTCAAAAAGTATCATAATAGTCAAGTTATCATGTCTAAAAGTATCATAATAGAGAAGTTATCGTGTCAAAAAGTATCATAATAGTCAAGTTATCGTGTCAAAAAGTATCATAATAGTCAAGTTATCATGTCTAAAAGTATCATAATAGTCAAGTTATCGTGTCAAAAAGTATCATAATAGTCAAGTTATCGTGTCAAAAAGTATCATAATATTTGGGACAGGAGTCTATCTGTGGTCCAACTCTGCTCAATTAATAGCAGACACCAGCTGATCCAATTTAAAGTCATTCACCGTCTCCATTATTCCAAGTCTAGATTGCACAAGATCTACCCTTCTGTCTCACCACTATGTGATAGGTGTCAGGTGTTAGAGGGTACATTGTCCCATGCTTTTTGGCTTTGTGCTTCATTATCTGGTTTTTGGGCCAAAATATTTGACTGGTACTCTAAGGCCTATAGAACAACCCTTCAGCCGGAGGCGGAACTCGCCATTTTCGGCTGCTCGGAATCCTCTTTGCTCCTCCCTACGGCTATACAACAGTCTCTGACGCAGGGAACGACTGTCGCCAAGAGACTCATTCTCTGAGGGAGTGGAAGTCTCCCTCTACACCTTCTTTTCAGCTGTGGCTGACGGACATGATCTCGGTTATACGTATGGAGAGGCTCCGGTTTTTTGAGGACAAATTCTCTTGGGAAGTTCTTGGTTATCTGGGACCCGTTTCTGGCCTATTTGGATGAGGTTAATAGCGGCACGTGACTCGCATAACTGACTTCTCATGGACCCTTTGCGTGGGATCCCACGCACATCCCTTGCAGGCACATGGGGATCTTACGTGGCTGGTAGTGCCAAGCTGTAGTATTGGAATGTGAACTGTTTGTTTGTTTTTTCTTTCTCTGTCTGAGCCTTTTGTTGTTGTTTCTGTTTTACGTTCTGAAAATTGCAAAAAAAAAAAAAAAAAAAGTATCATAATAGACGAAGATGACATCACAGCTCAGGGCGAAAGTGCTGCTAGCTCCTGCTGCTAATGTTGAAAAGCAGTTTGATGTGCAGTACTCTTGGTAAAAGGTGATACCTTTCTGATGGCTGTGCGTTCTAAAATGCATGCTCAACTCTCAGTGATATTTTGTCTAAAGGGGAATGTTCATATTTTCTAAGGTAAGTCAAATAATGATTAGGTAACACTAATTACCTGTCCCTCAAAGCCAGAATCCAGAGAATTTAGACTCAACATTGTGCAATTTGTGTGTGTTTTGCCCCCCACCCCTACTCTCTCTCTCTCTGTGGCATTGTTTTAAAATCAGTCTGTTGAAAATCAGTCCTGCAGACACAATGTTCAACACTAACTTGAACCTTTTGGTTATTGATAGAACACTGGTGAGCTGAGCTGTTATTAATATGTGGATGGATGATGACAGGGAATCGAGTTCCTTCAGGGGATCTGATAAAAGTCCACATCGCTCTAAAATGACCCAGCAGGAGCGAGATCGTAATATTTCTCCCAAGGCCAAAGGAAAAAGCCAACAAAAGTAAAGACCTGTCTTTGCTTGTTATGAAGACAACAACATGCCTGAGGACAAAACAGATGTATGGATTGTCTTTTCTTCTGGGACTTTTTATGTGATGGCCAAGCAATTTAATTTATCTGCTTTGTGTTGTATCTCCTGGCTCTCTCATTATACAGTACAGAATATTCATTTATGCTGTAGATATCAGGGGGTGCAGGCCACCGTTGTACAAATGGACAGAAACTGACTCATATACAGTATGTTTATGTTTATGTTTATTAAGGATCCCCATTAGTCCACACCAAGGTGTAGGACTACTCTTCCTGGGGTCCAACACATAATATAAAAAGACAACATAAAGACATTGGAACAGTTACAATTGATCTATCAAACAACAGCTTGAACAAACAACTTCAGTTTACAACAAAAATATGCTCCAACTACAAAATACAACACAAACAAAAATAACTAACTAACGAAAAAACTGAAATTAATGTCCCTATTCAAAGTTGCTTTTTTTAACTTCTTCTTGAAATTATATTTGTTACTAAGCATAGTAATATTGCCAGGCAAACAATTCCAATATTTAACAGCCCTATACATCACAGTTCTTTTTAGTGCGTTGGTTCTAGGTAGAGGTAAAATGAATTTAGTGCTTGAGGCGTGTCTGGTTGAGGTCTGGTGTCTATGGTTTTTAGCTCTTTCCTTATACAATGTGGTTTACCAGTTTTAACAATGTTGAATAAAAAAATTACAATACTGCATGTCAGCTTCTGTTCTACTCTCAACCAGGACAGTGCAGCATGCATCCACTCCACGCTGCTCCTAACAGAGCAGCGGAGAGCAAGGCGCGCCACCCTGTTCTGGGTGTACTGAAGTTTCATCAGATCTTGTTTTGATGCACTTGACCAAACTGTTGGGCAATAGTCGAGGCATGATAGGACTAAAGATTGTAATACTATTTTAACCGTTTTGTTATTCAACAGGTATACACTCCTTCTAATCATTGAGATACCACTACTCATTTTAGACACCACATTATTAATATGAGTTGACCAACTCAACCGCTCATCAATTACTACACCCAACAATTTGGCCTCTCTGACTTGCTCAATAGCATCTCCATTCAACACAAGACATAATTTATTTTCATTTCTCAAGTTATTCCTAGAGGCTAGCGTGATACTCTTTGTTTTTGAAACATTTAACTTCAATTTGTTTTCACCAACCCATTTGGAAACCAGCATTAACTCATCCTGTAAAGATCTACTAACCGACTCCACACTCTCCGAAGATACATGTGAGGTCTCTAGACCATATTTCAAGCAGAAAGCCATTCGTGCATAATCTAATCCGATCACCCCTGACGTCAGTCAAGTTCTAGTATGACGTGGTCAGTCAAAGTCTTAGTATGACGTCTGTAATGACGTCAGATATGACGTCAGTTAATCCTCATATATATAGCAAGGGTTCTACGTCACCTCTCTCTCTCTGGCCGATCATAACAGCAGCTAGCTTCACGGCAGTCCATCTCCCCTGAAGCCGTCCTCTGAAGCGTTGTTTTGCGGCTGTTTTGCACCACATCTGCAGACCGAATCAGCACCCCCAAGTCCTCTTTACCCGTGGATAATCCCTGCGGATCTCTCAACGCTTCCCCACCCCACTCCTGGCATGTCGGATCCCGAGCCAGAGCAGTCCATGGACAGTGACCACAGCTTAAACAACGATACCCTGTTCCGGATCAGCCACGGAGCGTATTAGCCCTCCGAGACGCCTGACGACACCGGCGAAGCGGCCGTGCCACAGGCCGCCGACATACGCCACGACGAGAAGGCACGGGGCGCGCCACTGCGACGGGCCGCGCCACAGCTCAGCAGCCGATCCTGTCCCGGGTGTTCAGCTGCATCCGCACCCAGGCTCCTCCAAGCAGGCATCACAGGCCGTTCCATTCCACGTCGCTTGTGGTCAGTTGCACGGCAGGCGCAGATCCCTCTCACCGGGCAGTTAAGTCTTTACTTTAACCGTAAATAAACGGGAGGTTGCGTGAGTAAAAGATGTCACGTCGCTGCCTGATGAGTGATGACGGTGACGTTATCACCGCACATTGTATATTTCATCCATAATTCTGTCAGCATGTTGTTGAGATCATCAAAAAAAAAAAAAAAAAAAGAAAAAACTTGGCTCATGGAGCACGTCTGGGCATCAGTTTGAGTGTCATAACCTTAAGACCGAAGTCAGACGGCCCAGGGGATGTTGACAGATCATCATCATTTTTCTTAACAGCAAAGCTTGAAACGTTTGCATTGAGGCCGTGTTGTTTATCACCACTCTGACAGTAACAGCGTCGTCGTTTACATTCACGCTGGCTGTCTCATTTCACGTTTTTTCCGCGTCAAGCTACCCAGTCCTAACTCACCACTTCCTGTTAACGAATTTCAAGGTAAAACGCCTTTGGCGTTCCTGTTGACCATAAATAATACCAAAAGCTAAAACAGTTAATACAGTGACATGCTAGTCATGTAACAAGAGGCTGCGAAACCCACCGCTATATAACCATATAACCAACCATAACATATCACTGCGAGTTGCAAACTAGCAGTATATGGTGCATTTGCAAGGGGGTGAAACTATTTTATTCGTTTGTTAACCAGTTTCTTTATATCTCATGCATTAAGCATTTCATTTCAGCTCTAGGGTTGTGCCAGAATGAACAGTTTGCCCCATGGATCTCTTGGTCTGCCCAGAGCGTCCGAGATGATATGGCACTCCCGCATCAGTGCTGCAGGCCGGGTCCCGTCAATCACCGTGAATCTGCCCAGACTTCCCCATGGTCTGGCCTCAGCTGCGCCAGCAAGGCTATGAGCAGTCCGTAGCAAACAGGTGTTTGTTGGGAAAAAAGATGGTCGCTATCTGATGACATCATCACCGGCCGTCACCGTATCTTTTTCATGCAATAGCTACTAATAATGCTTGCATTCCCATGAATTATTGGCATGTAATCTTGAAATAATTTGTCCTTGAAAGGGTTAAAAAAAAAAAAAAAAAAAAAAATAGTGTTGAAGCTATTATTATAAGAATCTCGCATCGGGTGAATCATGTCTGCCTCTCCACCTAGCGATCCTGTCCATGTGTCATATTTATTTTCAGCTCATCAATCTCATCATGTGATGACTGCTCCGGATTCGGATTCTGGACTCCTCATCGCACAATCCGGTTCACCAGACAAACCACTAAGTAATCCAAGTCCAGCGCCAAGTCAAGTCATTAAGTCACCCAGGCCACAACCCCTAAGTCATCCAAGTCCAGCGCCAAGTCGGGAAGTCACTAAGTCACCGAGGCCAAGCTGGGAACCCCTAAGCCACTAAGTCACCAACCCCTAAGCCATCCCCTAAGCCACCAAGTCACCAACCCCTAAGTCATCCCCTAAGCCACTAAGTCACCAACCCCTAAGTCATCCCCTAAGTCACTAAGTCACCAACCCCTAAGTCACTAAGTCACCAACCCCCAAGTCATCCTAACTCCTGGAAACAATCTACTCCCCATGGCTCGCTACATCAGGCTCAGGCCTCAGACTGGCCCCGGCTCCCCTGTTCCTCATCGCACCTCGTCACCACACGTCAAGATCCTGGTTCATCCTGTACCTCAAGCGGACGCTCCAGAATGGCAACCTCCCGATGAAGAACTACTCCAGCCACTCCTTCGGGATCGGGGCGGCCACCTCAGCCGCCGTGCAAGGAGTGCCCTCCGACTAAGTCACCCAGGCCAAGTTGGGAACCCCTAAGTCACTAAGTCACCAACCCCTAAGTCATCCAAGTCCAGCGCCAAGTTGGGATATCACTAAGTCACCCAGGCCAAGTCGGGAACCCCTAAGTCACTAAGTCACCAACCCCTAAGTCATCCAAGTCCAGCGCCCAGTCGGGAAATCACTAAGTCACCCAGGCCAAGTTGGGAACCCCTAAGTCACTAAGTCACCAACCCCTAAGTCATCCAGCACCTCAAGCGGATGCTCCCGCTGGTCTTCATCAGCTCTCCAGCTACACCCGCCCGGAGCAGGCGGCCATACCATGGCCCAAAGAACCCTCCTTCCTCAATCGGCGAGCATGGCAACAAACAGTGTCCCGGGCTCCGTGCCAAAATGTCTCGTTGGTGGTGGCTCCCCGCAGTAAATCTCCCGGATCATTTTTGGGGGAGAGAGAGAGTCGAGAGAGAGAGTCAGGGTCAGTCAGAAGGCCAAGTCGTGCGGCGCGCAAGGCCCGACCGAGCTGGGAAGCGCCAGCCGCAACGCAAGTAGGGGGATCAAGATCGAAGGCCCGACCGAGTTGGGAAGCGCCAGCCGCAAGTAGCCATAAGTCGTTAAAAAGGTCGAAGGCCAGAAAAGTACAATCAATTACTAATGTTCCAAGATCGAAGGCCCGACCGAGTTGGGAGCGCCAGCCGCAAATAGCTGTAAGTCGCTAAAAGGTCGAAGGCCAGAAAAGTACAATCAACTACCGGTGCCCGTAGATCTCAATTAACCTCCGGTAATCAGATCTTCCTTTTGGGGGATCTCCTAGCCTATGCAGATGCCCTCCTCTTGCCTCAAGAGCAGCGCCACTGGCTAATGGAGTCATGCGCCAAAGTATTTGCCATGCATGCCGATTGCTAAATAAAGTTTGTTAAATCCTACCAACTGGCCTCTCATGATTGAAGTGAGGTCTCTAGACCATATTTCAAGCAGAAGGCCATTCGTGCATAATCTAATCTGATCACCCCTGACGTCAGTCAAGTTCTAGTATGACGTGGTCAGTCAAAGTCTTAGTATGACGTCTGTAATGACGTCAGATATGACGTCAGTTAATCCTCATATATATAGCAAGGGTTCTACGTCACCTCTCTCTCTCTGGCCGATCATAACAGCAGCTAGCTTCACGGCAGTCCATCTCCCCTGAAGCTGTCCTCTGAAGCGTTGTTTTGCCCCACCCACCTCCCCAGTCCGCCACCAACGAGTCGTGACTCCTGATCCCCCACGGGGGGGGGGGGATCTCCTAGCCTATGCAGATGCCCTCCTCTTGCCTCAAGAGCAGCGCCACTGGCTAATGGAGTCATGCGCCAAAGTATTTGCCATGCATGCCGATTGCTAAATAAAGTTTGTTAAATCCTACCAACTGGCCTCTCATGATTGAAACATTCTCGTGTCGTCAGCATAAATTTCCATGCTTGCCTTGTTTAATACATAAGGTACGGTAGATCATTAACAAAAATAGAATAGAGTAAAGGCCCCAAGCAACTCCCTTGTGGTACACCACATTGGAGGGTCTTTATTTCCGAAAGTGTTCCATTGAACAATACACATTGTTTTCTATTATCCAAATAACTATTCATTAACTTACTCGAAAACTCAGTGAAGTTGTAAGCTGATAGCTTCCTGAGGAGTAGCTCATGATCAATGATGTCAAATGCCGCGCTAAAATCCAGAAGCACAGCACCCACGATTGACTTTCTATCTACTTGTTTCAGCCATTCATCTGTAAGTGCTGTGAGTGCTGTACTTGTGGAATAGCCAACCTTGTATGCATGCTGGTGTTCTGAGTCAATGCTGTTTTCTCTGAAATATCTTTGAATCTGGTCATACATAATTTTCTCGAAAAGTTTGCTTACAACAGGCAATATACTTACAGGTCTGCTGTTCGGTCCAGCAAAGGACTCCCTAGTGTTTTTTGGCAGTGGAGTGATCTTTGCTATCTTCCATAAGTTTGGGTAAACACTGTTCTTAAAACACAAATTAAAAATGTGACAGATAGGTACTGCTACAAACTCTGCCACCATCTGTAGCAATCTTCCATCTAGATTATCAAAACCACATGGCTTATCACATTTTATTTTGCATAATAATCTTTCCACCTCCTTTACACACACCATTTTGAACTCAAAACTACAAACCTTGTCCTTCATAATTTTGTTCTTTATAATTGATTCTGAAAGTTTTCCATTCACCGGATTCATCTGACCTCTGATTTTACTTACTTTATCAATAAAAAAATTGTTAAAGTAATTTGCAACTTCAACTGGTTTTGTAATAAACTCCCCTGCACCCTCCCATCTCTCCTTCTCTGTTCCCTCCTCCTCCACATTTCCCATTTCCTCCCCACCTCCTCCCTCTCACATTCCCCCTGCTCTGCCTCCCCTGCACCCTCCCACCTCTCCTTCTCTGTTCTCTCCTCCTCTCTGTCCTCTCCCCTCTCTCACATTCCCCCTGCTCTCCTTCCCCTGCACCCTCCCACCTCTCCTTCTCTGTTCTCTCCTCCTCTCTGTCCTCTCCTCCCTCTCACATTCCCCCTGCTCTCCCTCCCCTGCACCCTCCCACCTCTCCTTCTCTGTTCTCTCCTCCTCCACATTTCCCATTTCTCCCCACCCTCGCCCTAATCCGGGCCTGTATCCTACTCCCTCCCCCCGTCCCTATACCTCTACCCTGGCTCTCCCTCCCCTGCACCTTCATCTCTCCTCCTCTGTTCTCTCCTCCTCCACATTTCCTATTTTCTCCCCACCTCCCCCCTCTCCTCCCTCACATCCCCCCGCTCTCCCTCCCTCCTCCACTCTCCTGCTTTCTCCTCTTCCCAGTGTTTCTTCCTCTTCCCCCCTTCCCCCACTACTCTAAAGCATAGTACACATTCTACTCCAAAGCATGGCACCCACTCTATCCCCTCCAATATTTTGCCACTATTTAAAGCATGGCACCCATGCTCTTAGTATTTCGCCACTATTCAAAGCATGGCACCCACTCTTCCCTAAAGCAAGGCACCCATAAGCTCTATATGTGAACATGTGCTTATTTGGCAAAAGGACTCACTACTAAAGGCTTGCAGCCAATTAAATTAGGCATAGTTTAGTTGCTAAGAAATTGACATATGTCCGTTTGCAAGATGTGCGTCTATATTTCTCATTCTCTCCCCACCTCCTCCCTCCCCCTGCTCTCTTCTCCCCCACACCCCCCCCCTTCCCCTCTCCTGCTCTCTCCTCTTGCTCCTTCCCCACCTCCTATACCCTCCAACATCTCCCATTCCCTCCCCACCCCATCACTCTCTCACATTCCCCCTGCTATTCCCCCTTCTCCTGCTCTCTCCTCTGCTCTCTCTTCATTTCTATATTTTCTATATTATCAATTGTTCAAATGTTATCTTTATTCTGTATATTCTTGTTACTGTTGTGTCAGCTAGAATCAGCTAGACATACTTTCTGTGAAGCCCTCTGAGACATGCTTGTGAATTAGGGCTATATAAATAAACTTGACTTGACTTGACTTGACTCCCCATCCACCTCAATAAATGAAGTTGTTTTGCCCATTTTGTCACTTCCCATAGCTTAATTTAATGTTCTCCAGAGTTTTTTACTGTCACTTTTACATTCTTCAAATCTTACTTGGTAGTACTGTTTCTTCCTCTGTTTATTCATCTTAGTTATTTTGTTTCTAAGAGTTCGGTATTCCTTCCAGATTGCAGGACATTTTGATGTCACCGCAGACTCCTTAAGGGCGTCTCTTTCTTTCATATGTTTTTTTAATTCATCATCAAGCCAGGGGGCTTTAGTTTTTCTTAGAGTAATTTTTTTAATTGGGGCATGTTTATCACATATTTTGGTAAATATACTCATAAAATTTGCTAATGCCGCCTCTGTGTCTCTATTTTCCAGAACCAACACCCAATTCACCTCTTTCACATCATTAATAAACTTATCACTACAAAAGGTCTTATACATTCTTTTATGAATTATCTTTGGTCCGCTTTTGGGAACTTTTGCTTTAAACGTTGTAGCAATTAAATTATGGTCACTAAAACCGACAGAAATCGACACCACCTTAGAACATTTTTCATGTGCATTCGTGAAAAAGTGATCAATGCAAGTTGAGGAAGTTACTTGAAGAGTACGACACGATGCTCCTTTACAAAAATGATGATGTACATTGATTTACACTTTGATAAAGACCTGTCTTTGCTTGTTATGAAGACAACAACATGCCTGAGGACAAAACAGATGTATGGATTGTCTTTTCTTCTGGGACTTTTTATGTGATGGCCAAGCAATTTAATTTATCTGCTTTGTGTTGTATCTCCTGGCTCTCTCATTATACAGTACAGAATATTAATTTATGCTGTAGATATCAGGGGGTGCAGGCCACCGTTGTACAAATGGACAGAAACTGACTCATATACAGTAGCTTATGTACAAGAGGCAGAAATGTGATCATTACTTCTATGCCATATTCCAAAATGCATATTTGAAAATGTGGATGTGTTAAATTTTATATGCAATGAAAAGATAAACCGTACATCGCACAGACTGTCTTTCTTTCTTTTCAGTTTGTCCTATCATGTCAAATATTAGTTGTATTGAGTCTGCATGCTGAAATAACTGAAAAGGCTCTACATGTATAATGGAAGCAGTAGGCTACTAGAATACCATAATGAGTCAATATGAGTTTTTGCAATGTTATCTTTGCTAAAAGGTCAACGATTCTCATTTTAAGAATTCACATATTGTTTCTAAGTTTTGAAAAGTGCTATGTAAATAAAGTTGGCTTATGATTATAATTATTACATTATAGTCAGTAGTGAGCAGCACACTTTAAACTTTACTGGGGATATATTGTACTATTATGTCATTAATCATGAACTGCTCCATGGACAATCCTATAATAAGACTGTGAAGTCTGTGGGCTCTATTTCCCCCTGGCCTTAAAGTGGCCTTAGGCGCTAAACTGGCCTTAAAGGCAAAAAACCCGCTTTACGCCTGCCTACCGCTGACTCGGGAAGATACCATCATGTTTGTACGCCCTGAAATGCACTTTACGCTGAAGAGGTGTGGCGCAGTGCCAGAATAAGTCAGAATGGGCGTTTCGGCCTTAAATACCAGCCTAAAGCGATCTTCCCAACGGGCGTTAATTTTGCGGTTAACGCTTTTCAAAACCAGGCCTTATTCAGTGCGCCGGGGATGCACCCACGGCGTTATCCTATTTTGCGGACATGCCTTTCCAAAGCAACTCTCAGTTGTGTCTGCATGCTCGTCTGAAACAGACTTCTCCCTCTCTCTCTCTCTCTCTGCCACTATCTCACTCTCTCTCTCTCACTCTCTCTCCCCCTCTCTTTCACATCTTTCCCAGTCATCTTCTCATCCCCTCCTGACTTACATGCTTTTTGCTTCTAGGGCTTTTCGCAACCGGACTGGAGTCGCTCCGTGGATCGGAGCTTGGAAGGGAAGAATGTGATTGGTTTACTGGAGATCACCAATGGCACACCAATGGCACCAATGGCACACTTAACACATTCACTGCCAGCCGTTTTTCAAAACTGTAGTTAGCTTCTGCCAGAGGGTTTTTTTGAGGATTCTGGCTCATCTTTCAAGAGCCGAGGATTCGTTTCTGTTAGGATTTTGTGAACACACAATATCTCAAAAGAACTAATAGAATGTGTGCTTTCTCTGTCTAAAAGAGTTAGTTTGTAGAGTTAGTAGTTATGTAAGCATTAGCAGTTGAATACAGCATGGTTTCAGCGTCTGTAAATTTATTCTGAGATAAACGGCTTTTTGTGAAATTCGATAGAACAGTCACTTTAACCATTCATTTTTGGCATCAGTAAGACGTCAGACATCTAAACAATAGTTTTGAACAGTAATTTCCTCCATAACAGCAGGAAACACCCCTTTCCTTCAAACTCCTCCCTCCGTGTGTGTTCTTCTTGGCTGCAGCGAGCGTGTCACAAGCTCGTTGCTGCTGCTGCTGCTGTAACCTCGCGTCACCAGCTCACTGCTTTGCTGCTGCTGTGCCTGTCTGCCTGTCTGCCTGGCGGCCGCTGGGCAAGTCTGGATCGGCTCGCTCGTTTCTTGGGGTTCTGAGAGCTTTGATGAAGCTTTTGCGATTCTGGTCTTATTTATGCTGCGTGTTTCAAAGTGTGTTCCACCCGTAATCTATTATGCAAATTTGCAAAACCCCACCGCCAGCTCCCAAGCGCGAAAGCGTTTTCGCCAATCCATTTTCATGAGAATGGCTTCCTGACACTGCTTTTTGCTTGCCTTCCTCTAGAATGGAGAGCACTGTCGCCACTTAGTGGGTCGGTGGAATGGGTTGTACACGTTCGGTCGCTCCAATATTTTTTATAGGAGACGTGGGGGGCATTGATCCACGTAGCACCGTCAAAAAAAACATTTTTTTTTTTGACGTCTCAACTCGTCATTGGCAGTGAACCGTTGGAATTTTTTTGACGAGTCAACTCGCCATTGGCAGTGAACGTGTTAAAAAAGCGTGGTTAAATGGTTAGCGCCGCTGCCGTGCACTCTGGCTTTAGAGTCAAGGAAAAATTAGGGAATGCGCGTGACCAAGCCCAAACGCAAATTTAAGGCCAGGGGAGAAATAGAGCCCTGTGTGTGTGTGTGTGTGTGTGTGTGTGTGTGTGTGTGTGTGTGTGAGTGTTTGAGCAGAAATTGTGTTCAGCCACAGCTACATCATCTTACGTGTTGTACGATTGTGCTGAATCTTTCAGGAAGTGTAAAGAGCACCCCTGCGGGTGACCTAACGGAGCCAGGCTTTTTAATTAGATGAGTAGAGCCAATTAATGGCAGAATTTGCGATGGCTGCACAGATTAATGGCCGAACTTGTGATACATTGTTTCAGAAGTAATATTGCTACAACAAAATAAAACATTTGGGTATAAAAACTCAAACACTCTGGGTCAAACTCATTTATTCATCAGTGTCTAGGAGCTGGTCAAGAGTTTACCCCTTTTGGCATCATATATTTGGCATCATATATTAATTTGGGCATAAAAAACAACTGGTTGGCTTTTTGGAAAGACTTGTTAAAAACCACAAATTCCGACTGAATGTTATTCTGTGGTAAATCAATGGAATACAAGATTTAACCAAAACAAGCGCGAATTCGCAATAGCTGTTACCACATACATACACACATGCATCCACACATTCATGCAGCCTATGAAGGATGACAGGGGCAAGACCTGCCCTACTCTGCCTCTGCCACCCTGCATTTAGGAACCTCCACCCACCCACCGCCCCCTTTTAGCCAAATGGCATAAACACAAACACACATCTACACACACACACACACACACACACACACACACACACACACACACACACACACACACACACACACACACACACACACACACACACACACACACACAACCTCCATGCCAAATTTCAGCCTCCTACAGTACTGCGAAAGCTGCGGCCACAAAGGGTGGGCAAATTCTTGTGGACCAACTGACCGACCGGCCGTCTGACAGAGCAACATATAGAGCTAAATTGATATGCAGATAGATATACAGCTAAAAATAGCATTAATGGTGTGTAGCTATATTTAGACATTATTTGTGCAGAGCATATCACCTGAAGCATTATGAAGGCTGATATGATTACCCTTCACAAAGAGAATAGTAGAAGAATAAAGAAGAGTAAGTAGGAGCAAAGAGAAAAGTTCACTATATTATTCTCTATTGAGTATGGAATACCAAGTGAGAAAAATCAATCCCCAGTAAAGCGGTAAAGCACCTATAAGAAAGAGTCTATGCATTTTGCTGTGATGCAATTATTTTGCAAAGTAGGAAGAAAATGGGAGGAGGTGATAAAGCAGAGGGCTAAGAGATACCTGAAATGAACAAGCAGAGAAAATTGACACAACCCAGGTACCATGGAACCAAATCGTTAGATCAAAAATCAATGGACAGAATTGACTCAGCAGAAACAAATTAACTTCACAAGCCACTCAGGCCCTGTTTATAAACTTGATGAACCAGTTGAGGACTTGAAGAACAGAAATCAGAAAGTGGAGATAAAAAGACTTTGTCAGCACTGTATTTTCATATCATTTGTATTTTCACTGTTAAATCCACAAGGTATTACAAAGACATCGTGGTTGTACTGTATGCCTCCGCCAACAAGTCAGCAGTCTACATCCATGTCTGTCCAGACTTATGCAGGCACAAATCCCTTGAAGCCCACAGTGCAGTGGTGTGGCCATTCAGCCTTATGGCACTTTAGCTACTATGACCCCTCTCCTCTAGCCCCACCCCTTC
Organism: Poromitra crassiceps; assembly: GCF_964638095.1. Lineage (NCBI taxonomy): Eukaryota > Metazoa > Chordata > Actinopteri > Beryciformes > Melamphaidae > Poromitra > Poromitra crassiceps. Next base: position 42,414,724 of record NC_139642.1, read on the forward strand.
CATCACCACGGTCCTTCCCACGACCCAGAGCCCTCATCCACTCCCTCTACCCACCCCTCGAAACCTGACTATCTACAACCTCCCTATCCCTTCCTAGCTACGGCCCATTTTCCCTAGCACTGCCCCCTTACTGATCACACTCCACTCCCACCACTCACATCCCCCTAGACACCCCCCCCCCCGAATCCCGAGTCTCTATGACCTTAGTATCCCTAGCTACAGACCCTTTTCCCCAGCCCTGCTGCCTTCCTTGATGCCCACACCCGCTCCCACCACCCACATCCCCCTAACCACTCTCTCTAGCCACCCCTCGAACCCCGACCCTCTACGAACATCCTATTCCTGGGTATGGCCCATTTTCCCTAGCTCCGCCCCTTTCCCTCACCACTAATCAGTATCATCCTTGAGTGCAAGTGGATGTTTGAGCCAAATTTTAAGAAATTTCCTCAAGGTGTTTCCTGAGATATCATGTTAACGAGCATGAAAATGGCATTCGTGAGGTCACAATGACCTTGAACTTTGAACACTAAAATATAAATCAGTTCATCATTGAGTCCAAGTGGACGTTTGAGCCAAATTTGAAGCAATTCCATCAAGGCATTCCTGAGATATCACGTTAATGAGAATCGGATGGGCGTGTGTACGGACGGACAACCCGAAAACATAATGCCTCCGGCCATGGCTAATGGCTATTGCCAGGCGGAGGCATACAAATCTATAAATAAAAGGTACTGTAAGTTCAGTGCCCTCAAATATGTTTTTATCTTATGTAAAGGGATTTAATTTATTCATGACAAAAAGCTTGTTCCACCACGGCTCAATCCACTAGTTTTGGAAAGAAAGTTTTCTAAGAAAGTAATGGGATTCTAGATGTAGCACAACTCTGGTCATTGGTGAACTGCAATTACGCAATGACATTCTTCCTTTCGAAGCTCCGATCCACCTGATCCATGTCCGGGTTTTGGCTGCATGCTGTCCTCTCTTCATGCCAATTTGGATATCTCAGCACATCACAGATCATAGCCTGAATAAAACAATTCAACCTACAGCCAGGCAAATACAGATCTGTTCAGCAGGGCTGATGCGGTCTCCCTGTAGCCTACAATATAGAACGTTAAGTATCGGTGACATTCCTGATAGCATCCAATTCCATGATCGTTATGTTGTAAACACATAACTTTCACAATAGTGAACAAGCACCCCCACTCGACTCATTCAGGACAGCCTTAGTTTTATAACTTGTAGGCTACCTGCTGCTCCTGCACATCACAGCATAGGCTAAATGATGCAACATAAATATAGCCTACATTATGTAAAGTCATGGCATAAATGTGTTTTTATTGGAAAAAGTACGTGTCAAGTAAGCTAAGTCTTGTTGGAGCGGACATCACAGTACAACCGTGTTACTCATCTATATCATGTTGTATTTGTGGGGGCATGGTGGTGCAGTGGTAAGTGCTGTCGCCTCACAGCTAGAAGGTCCTGGGTTCGACTCCCACCTGGGACGCTGTGGGCGCTGAAGGAGTGCGTGCCCGTCCGCATGTCCTCGAGTGCCCGCCGCCCGGGGTGGGGTCGTCAAAAGGGCCTTTCTGTGTGGAGTTTGCATCTTCTCCCCGTGCCCCCTGGGGGTTTCCTTCATATAGGAACCCCTTCACCAAAACATGCAATATCCTGGTTGCTAATGTGGTGCCTCCTCTGGTTGTTAGGGGCGCCTGTTCGGAGGGAGGGGAACTCGTTAGAATAGCGTGATCCTCCCAGGTGCTATGTCCTACCGGTGAAGCTTCCCCTGTCAGGTGAAAAGAAGCGGCTGGCTACTGCCCATGTTTCGGAGGAAGCATGGAGCCAGTTTCGGCTCTCCCCAGATTGGCAGAGGGTGGAGCAGCAACCAGGATAAATAAATTAAAATTAGCACTAATGGGGGATAAAAATGGGATAAAAAATCGGGGGGGAAAAAAACTTATTTGTGATGGATATATATGCCACCTGGATTACATGTATGTTTCACATAGGGTTGTGTTTTGATTTTAATGTTTTATTTTGTCAAATATTGAAATGTTCTAGAATTGCATGTTGTGTTAACATAAATATTATTTCTATCTACCACTTATGTTGTAGACTGCTACGTCAGCAGAAGCGACAACACAAACATCCAAAATGCCGTCTGCAAACATTGTAAAAAGAAGGAATTTTTCATTTCTGGATTGAGAGTGCGTGTGTTTGTGCATGTATGTCTCTGGGGTGGGGTCGGGGGTAGAATGTTGGTTGCAATGCAAATACCGACTGTAGCTAATTGTCTCTCTTGTGTCTGTCTGGAGTGTCTGGTGATCTATGATTTGTGACAGTTCGTCATAATTTCTTGGAAAACATAAAAATGTGTTTGCATATCTAAAAGGATATTGACTTTTTGCTCTCTGCCTGTATCATTCATATAAGCCTTGAGGTAAAGAGTGGTGTGATCCTTCACCTGACAACCATTTCTAATATTAAGCCATTTTTCTCATTTAGTAATCTGAAAAAAGACAGTCATGCTTTTATTTCTTACACTTTCATTCTGGCAGCAATCAAAAGCCTTTTTTCACGTCACTGTTTTGAACAAAGCGTGGCAGCTAGGCTTTTAATCACATCACTTTGATTCTCTGGTAGAATTAATTGTAAGATTTCACTGACTTTTAAAGCATGGTTAGGTGTGGCCCCAGGCTATATTGCAGGCAAGGTAATCCTCTATGAGACAGTGTGCAGCCTCAGATCCTCAGGCTGTTTCAGGCTTAAGATAAGTGGTGACGGGCCTCTGCCATCATGGCCCTGAGGCTTTGGAATGACAGCTTAGACTAGCAGAACCAGCTATCATATTGTAGATCACTTGTGTGATGTCTTTTACAATATTATTCTTACTCCCATAGGCTCCGATTCAGAGTTGGCTCACGTAAATTGTGCACCTACAGTACATCCTTGAGCAAGGCAAAAAGTACCCCAGCCAAGATACTCAGATATTCTGAGTTGTGCCACACCAGCGTGTAGCTCTGAGTTGAGGCAGTGTAGGGAAGAATATTTAATGTATCTTTTGCCCCTGTCCACTGGGCCGGATTCTGACCTGAATACGTTTTTGCAGATTGTCCCACTGATACGTTTTTGCAGATTGTCACACTGAATAGGTCAGTCACACTGCCAAATGCGAAATTAATTGTGAAAATTAAAGAATATTGATAAATTGAGATTTCTATAGGCCTAAACTAAGTACAATCAAAATAAATGTATTATTGCTATGATGCAAAATTCTGTGCAGATGAATGAGCCAATTACAGCCTTGACTATTTCCCCCGTCAAAACGGCTTAATTTAGAGTAAAATCAAATCCAAGAGACATTCAACACTGTGGCAAACACAGTCGAAGAAGACAGAAAATATTCTTGAGAACATGTTGATTCTTTATACCATTTTCCCATTACTCTGTGCAAGATGCTGGACTAACCATCACTGCACCTACCCAGCCATGGCCTTTCCCTTCATTTCACATAATGCAGACAGACACCCACTACAGTTAAATTATACATATACAATACATTATTTCTGACTTTTCCCTCGAGTGCTTGTATTGGTCTGAAAAGTCATTGTATTTCACAGTGGCGTATTCAATTCAAAATTCGTTCTTATTGTCTCTGACTCTACCGGAGGCTTGTTCAATACTTGATTGTGATTGACTGGGAGGATTTTTACGTGCAACATCCGGTCTAAACCCTCTTCTAAATTAACATAGTGTTACAATTGGAGAAGGCCAAACGGTATTACTGCTAGTTATTAGGATTATGATTTATTAAATTATGCCTAACCTAGGCTGAATTACTACCCAATACAGTTAGCCTCCTAGCCCCACTGTAAGAATATATCTCTATCCTAGCCCTCATGCTCTTTCTATGTTCGTGTCAACACTACACTGTAGTAAGAGCCCTCATACCGACCAGCCAATTTTCGTTAGGTAATCTGTGTCTCACCTTATTTCTGCACTTTGAAGTCCCAGGTAGGGTCGCATGGGGCAACCTTATTATATTGGAAGCCTAGTTGCGCCAAAAAGTGAGCGGTTGTTCCTTTAAAAGACAAAGTTTGACAAGAATCACCGAGTTGCCTGGAAACAGAGTCTAGACGCATGCACACTGGCATCGTTTCGTCTTCGACATACTGTACTATCTCTATCCATGTATTGACGTGACAGTGAGACTTACTTGTTTATGTATTATGCAAGTTATCTCTGTCTAGTAGGGGTAGTAATTCACAAGTCGTATCTTCTAGTTCCCCAATGTCGGTCTGGATTTGGACCAGCTCAAGCTTTGTTTGTGTGCTGCTGGCTTGCGCTTTCGAAGGATGTTAAGGAAATCCAGAATCCCCAAACGTGATAGTAGATGGTCCGAGTCTATTTTTGGTTCCAGAAGTAGTCTGCTTCCATTAGCTAGCTTGCACCTAGCCACTAGTAGTAGCTCCAGATAATATCCAGTTGCAAGCGCGTGTATCTTCTCAATGTTCACACACACAACTAGCTGCTCTCAGCCAACAGCAGCTCCAATCCTGAGTCCATCATTCTCTGTGGTCTCAGCAGACAGTATCAGCTCAGCTGCTGAGCTGCATCCACTCTCTTGTCTTCCTTTGCATCATGGACAAGAGAAACCTTTACCCCCTATGATGTCAGTACTTTCCCTAGAGCTCCACCTAGCAGCAAACCTCCAGTACAACAATAATATAAACAAAATCCTAGGAAGTACTAAAAGTATGGGAAAGATGGCACTCGATTACAGACTCAGACTACATGTAATATTATGATTAATAATTTCTTGAAGGGTGTCCTGTAGCGTAACATAGTGATGGATATTTCCTGGAAATGGAGATAGCTTTTTTATATTCCCTCACCCTTGGAACTCTTTGGGTGGATGGTAGGACAGCATGTGGCAACAAGCAAAACCAAAGTGGTTTAAATCCCTTGAGGAATCAAGTTTTGCTACATCATGCCTTGAAGTGTCTTAAGAAACTGCACAGAATTTGGTCAGTGCTACAATGTGATAATCTGTGCCCAAATCCACCACACTGTCCTGTGTTGTTTCTGGCTGTACTGTATCATAATTCTCTTGTGGAAGTTGTTTGTCTTGTAACACAACTAGAAAGCTGTACAGTATGTTTTTTGGGGTCGATGCAAAGCGACAAGCCCTGTTAAAAGGGTCTGTCCGTTACAAGTAAAGTTGAAGATGAAAGTGGACCAAATGCTGAATGTTTAGACTTGTGAGGTGATGAAATGTGACACAGCTGAATAGTAATTTGTTGGAAGAGAAAATTGCATGCAGGGAGAGCCAAATACTGATTGTTGCGTCTCCGCTGTTTATACCCATGGAGGACCAGATCTTCTCCCTAGTGGGTGAAATCAGCTGGAAGCCAGAGCCACAACCATTGATTGGACAAAAAGTGGAATGATTTCACATAATTCATGATGGTGGCTATTCACCTTGTTCCAATGCAGGGATCCGCCAATTACTTCCTGTTGTGTTTACACTTCCTGTGACAGTACAGTATTATATTGTGTTCATTGTGTTAACTGTGGCCAACATTGCTGAGGGGAATTAAGGTGTGTGCAGACCCCTAAGAGCCAGAGTCAGACTAGGTTTGAAACAGACGGCGATTTGAACAGGAAGTCATAACACAACTGGGTCAAGTGGGCGGGGCTACATAAGGTGAATAGCAACCGAATTTTAAATGTGGTGCAGAGTGAACTGTAAATAATGCGGTTTGGGTTTTCTACTGAAGGTCTCGCCATCACACAACTTACAGTAAATCTTTACAGTGTTACAATGTTGCTGTATAGCACATTTATGGCAATTATGTAGTGTTGTAGTACTCGAGACCGGTCTTGCTCTCAATGCCACATTTTGATGGTCTCGCCCTCTCTCGGTCTTGGTCTCTCAGTCTCAAACAACTCAGGATTTTATTTCAAGACCAGTAGAGACCACACTAACCCAAAAGTCAAATGTGCGCACGATCATGCTTGTGCATAGTAACCGCCCAAAGGCCCATTCTGAGCCAGAAAAAACGCTGTTTTCCATTGTGTCAAATTATTTTCTACTGCAGACCAACAGGTTTACAATTCAAATACCACTTTTACCGCAAAACACCAAAAGCCACCCCAACCATGCATATTTGCCTCCTAATTTCATCTGCCACAGTGTGTCACAGGGTAAACCAAATTAGTTATCTAACATTGAGAAAAAACAAACAAACAAACAAAACAAAACACTGATACCTCTTCTTACAAAAGTATCCCTGATGTGAAAATAAAGCTCGGTATGGACCACAATTAAAGTTACTGTATGAATCATCTTAACACATTTGAATACAAATTTCCCCCAAAATAGAATCATTGCGTTTTGCTCTCCTCTGTATCTTTGTCCACCCTGAAAGTCAGACAGACAATAACAATAAAGTCCAGAGACCTTGATTCCTGCTACTCACTCATACAGGTCATTTTCATGATACACTTCATAAAATTGCAAAATATTTACCCATTACAATGTCATATAGTAGCAGAAGAGAATCATTATTCCAAATGGGTATGCACATAACTGGTTCGCCACAAAAACTGATGTTGACATCTTAAACACAAAGAAAGCAGTGACATGGAAGGCAAAGTTGAACACAAAATGAAAATTGCCTTGAAGGTATACTGCAAAAGGCACTTTGATATCCCTTGAGTTGTCAAACTTTTAAAGGACAACGAATAAAAATACATTTGTTCAACCTTTTACCACTCCATTTATCTAAACCAATCTGCCAGCAAAGGCAAGCAGCCTGCGCCTCCTTGGTCTGACCCCCCCCCCCCTAAAACAAATCTAAAGCAGTTTTCTTCTGTAGTTGAAAGTGTAGATAAATATTTAAAATATTGTCACTATCAACAGTGACAATTGCCATTCCTGCATGTGTTTTAGGGTTCAATCAGCAGCAGCATCTGACATGAGTGACATATCTCAAGGCCAAATAAAGTACGGTAACTGCTCAAACATAGTGAAACTTTAACTCCTGAGTATTTCATAGTACCGTAATATATTTTGATCAAAACATAATGTTGTCCACATATTGGTTCAGACATACATTTGAAGAGTTTAAGAAAGCACTTAAGCCTGGTTTATGCCCGCATTTGTGATGCAAAGTTGCTGGATTTTCAAATCCTCAGACAGCAATGCGTTTATCTGCAATCAAGTGAAGATTCAATCTCACTAGGATTCCCTGACACACTGAGATGCTCAGATGTGTGATCCTGGTAAAAATGCTAAACTCAAAACTACAAGCAGGTCTTTTAAATGCATCCAACATTTTCAGACAAATCCTTTGTTAGATCTTCTTAAAAAGCTGAGGCAAATTGTTTCCTTGATGCTTATAATACTTAGAATAGTTAGCTTCTCTCCAAACTGATATCACCTCATCACAAATGAAACTTTCTCCTCTAAAATCCGCCACAATTTATTAATTATTAGAGAGTCCTGAGGGACAGGGATCAAAAGTTCAAAAGTTGGTTCCATTTGATAGTACGGTTTAACGAGCAGACGAAGGGCTGTCTGTTCAACTCCCAGTGATGAAGCTCAGAGGGTGGCATACAGAGCATGGGCACTCCTCTGGTAGGTTGAGATAAACCAGTAAAGGACAGAATCCATTAGATAGACAAACATGAGTTATGTCTGTTATGAGTTATGTCTGCTTTATGTTGACGATTTTCTTTTCAATTAATAACTGTTTTTGCTTGTGTTTGTTTTATGTACAGTATCTGTGTGGTTTAGAATTATTTTCAACTAATCAGTTTATTGCATTATTTGTATTACTTTTTTCCACTAACATTGTAGAAGATTGTTTTCTGTCCAACTGAACTTTAGAAAACTGTTTTTGGCAAGTTTATTTTCTGTGTAATTGTTAGGGAATGGAATTTTAACCACTCCTCATCCGCTAAATGTATATATAACAGCTGATATAAACCAAATGATTCGAAACCAGGAGTCCAGGAAGATGTCTTTATGAAAGTATACTGTATGTATTACCATAACATTCTCTGTCAATATGTATTGTCAGAGGACTGAATCTCAATGTACCATCCGATCAATGTACAGAGTCCAAATATTCAGTGGCGATGTCACAATTTGACATATGCTTTATAGTGTAAGGCAGGACAGAGAAAAACAGAGAGAGGAGGGGGGGATAAATGTGTGTGTGCTGCTCCAATCTGACTGAGAGAGTTATCAGTTGTTATGGAACTCGATGCACTGACCAAGGTCTCAGCAAAAGGAGCAGTCCTATATGTGTGAGATGTCATGTCATTGTAACTCACTGTAGCATAAGTATGTGTATGCAAATATAGCTTATTGATTAGGAAATGCCAATGGAACTTATATTTTTCTCCAACAGTAATGTTTCTGGTTATTGTTGTATTACCGTAAATTCCGCACTATAAGCCGCACCGGAGTATAAGCCGCACCTGCAAAATTGCCTGTTTGTTACATATATAAGCCGCACCGGACTATAAGCCGCGGGTGTTTTAATGTATTTTTTTTTTTTTTTTTTTTTGTGTTTTAATGTTTAATTACCATATGTAAGGGTTCATGCACAGAGGGGATTGTCGGGAAAGAGATGGCTGTTTGAGGAAGCTCCCATTTATTAACATTTCAACAAAACAACATAACACAACACCACCTGTGTTTTTTTTTACAGTGCACACAGTGTCCGCGGTGTGGTGAAAAGAGGGAAAGAGAGGAAATTAAAACAGAAGTGGATTTATAGTTAGAAAGAGTGCTAAAAAAGAGATTTTTTTTTTTTTTGGAAAAAATCCATAGATAAGCCGCACCGGACTATAAGCCGCAGGGGCCAAAAAAGGCCAAAAAACGGGGGAAAAGCCGCGGCTTATAGTCCGGAATTTACGGTATTTGATTTCATTATGTATTTTTATTTTAAATGCTTTGCTTCTTGAATTTTATATTGTAATTTCAGACCCCAGGAAGAATAATCGCTGCTTGAGGCAGTGGTTAATGGGGATCTTAAATAAATAAATAAATAAACATGCTCTGGACTGACCAATGGAAACACTTGATCTGGAGGTTCAGGATTGTGCACTAACTGCTGACCTCTCTAGTAAAGATATGCTACCAGAAAACATGAGCAATGATTCTACAGTATAGCTCATTGGATAGAGCATAACGCGAACACTGCCAGGGTCAGGTTTTGATTCCCACTGAGCCACCAAAGCAACAAAACAAAAGAAAAAGAAAAAGGAAAAAGAAAAAGGGGGAGGGGGCAAAAAAAAAAAAATACACTACCAGTCAAAACTTTGGACACACCTGATTGAAGATACCGTTCTGCATTATCTTAAAGCTATTGGATCTAAAGGCTTATGCTTATTTTTTATTTTAGACAAATATAAATAGTGAAGCTGATGCCTATGTTTGCATTTATTTCCAAAGGCTTTGCCTTTCCTCAAGGCAAGGGTGACTACATTAAAGAATCGAAAATATAAAATGGTTTTGATGCATTTAACACTTTTTTTGGTCACTGCATAATTCCATGTGCATTATTTCATATTTTTGCACTCACTTTTGCACTCACAGTACTGTAAGATGCTATTGATAAACATGTGCACAAAATGTTTTTGTTTTGCCTTCTTTTTTGAATGATGCATGTAAATGTATTTTCCAGGTAATGCGTGTTAAGGCCAAGTCAACCAAACCCACCCTTACTGTTCAAATCATACAGTATCAACCAAATAGTCAGGACTGTGGGCCTGTCAATGGCTGACCTTTTGCCTGGAGCTCGTGCGGTTTACGGCTACTACAGACTTCTATTGAAAGGATGTGCCAAACCCTCTCAAATCACAGAAACACTCAAAAAACATTGCAGCATACCAGAGTTCAACAAGTTATGGCGCCTTCATTTCTTTTCAGATTTAAGTGCACAATACATAATTTTTTTTAGATTTGGTTTCCTTCTTCCATAAAATGTGAAAAACCCAAAGCATTGCCTCACATCCCTAAGTGATGAAGTCACATTTACAGCAGCCATGTCAACACTGTACCACAGTTCTACTAATCAGGCATGTGATTGGCAAAGGACAAAAAAAGCAGGAAAATATATACGGAGCGCAGATCACGGTGTGGCACACCCCCTGTGTGATGGTGTGATCTGCCATGAACACATGGGTGTAAATGAAGCAGCATAGTAAACAGTTTGAGCAGTAGTCTATACAGGCCAACAGTGATACAGTTGTAGTGTAGGCTGTCTCTCTCTAGCTGTGTTTCCATTCAGGTTTTGTGCAAATTCTAAGCAAGCCTTTGAAAAAGAGACCATCTTAAAATTCTAATCAGGTGCGCTCACATTAACGGCTGTTAAGCGAATAAGTAGGTTGTGTGTGGGCCCGGGGGTGAGACAAGATGGAGAGAGAGAACTTTCCATTACTTACCATAAGAAAAGTAATAATTGTTCTGTCATGTAATCTGCTGGTGGCACAAAAAAAAATCCTTCTCGCGGTGATAAGTAAATATTACGGCCGATATCACAGGAGAAATATGCATTCTGCGACGCTACATGATATCTGGGAAACAATATGCACAAAACAGTTTTGGGAATCAGCATGCAAAAAGCATTTTAGGGAGGGACTGAGAGCCTTTGGGTGCAACGCTTTAGGATCCAGAACAACATTTGGGCCCCTATCGTTGCATCAGCCTTTAAACTGCGCTGAGTGCCAGGCGCAGCGCAGCGCAGATCAGTGGGCGTGGACCAGCCCACTCGATATCTTGGTGTTGGCGCTACACGCAGCCTTAAGCATTACAACCATGCCTTTTAAGCGTAAAATTATGCACAGTCTGCTCATTGGAGAAGTGCAGTAAACGAGTCCCAAGCTTGCCTTTTAAGCTCCAATTCCACGAAGCAATCCAGTAAAACCAGACAAGCCAAGCGCTCTGCTCCCCCCCCTCCCTTCATCCCGTCTGTCTGTCTCCATATATAGGCTATTATTCCATATTATTATGCTTCTCAAACCAATCTAACTGCAGTTTAAATACTGCAAGCATGTAAATACGCTACACTATAGCAAGATCAAAGTGAAAAGAATGTTCTAAACGCATCGGCTAGAAAAAAATAGCGTATCCCTGTGATGAGATTAGATTGGTGAAAGTTTGTCCAGAATCATATCGTTTTCTCTCCCCTGCTGCAGGTAGGGTGATGCACATAAATATAGCCTACATTATGTAAAGTCATTGCAGAAATGTGTTTTTATTGTAAAACTAAATGTAAAGTAGGGCCAATTTATTGGAGCAGACATCACAGTATAGCACATGACAGTTAGAACCGCGTTATGCTGTCACTTATCTAAATCACGTTAAATCTACGAGGGATATATATAGGCCCAGGATGACATATATGTTTCACATAGGGTTGTGTTTGGATTTCACGATTTTATTTTGTCTAATATTGAAATGTTCTACAATTGCATGTTGTGGTAACATTACACATTATTTCGATCTATTTCTATGTACCTTTCTATCTATTTAGGCTAATTTGGATGCTATTTATTATCGAAGCCAGGCAGTGAACATTTGTTTGGCCAGAATGATCTCGTTTTCTCTCGCCTTCACTGCACAGGTAGGATGATGCAACAGCCTCTGAATGTCACGGGCTCAAAACTGTCATGTTAGAAAAAACTGTCATGTTGTTATACTATGTACGGTATAACAACTTATTTTTTCTATCGGACTTGTGTTGTCCTTGTGCCTGTCTGAGTGAGGAGAGAGAGAGAGAGAGGGGGACAAACTGAGATCAGCAGAGCAGCCAGAAGCTGTGCCTGGAATATCCGCGGCGCACTGACTAAGGCCTGGATTTCAAAAGCGCAAAGCGCTAAATTAACGCCAGGAGGGAAGATATCATTAGGCCGGTATTTAAGGCCGAAACGCCCATTCTGGCCTATTCTGCCACTGCGCCACGCCTATTTCGCGTAAAGCGCATTTCGGGGCGTAAAGCCATGTTGCTATCTTCCCGAGGCAGGCGCAAGGCGCGTTTTTTTCAGTTTAAGGCCCGTTTCTGCGCCTAAGGCCTGTGGGAAAATAGAGCCCTTGATCTGCTGCAGGATTATTGGGTCGTTTGTTCGGCCGGTCGGTTCCGCCAGCAGAACGCATCGCAAGCTGCCAGCTGTCCTGTGCACAACACAGGGTCCAGCTGATCAGTCATGTGAGATACTGTAAATGTTCACTATGCCAGACCTCCTTCGAAAAAGGCGTTTCCCTTTACCATCTTGTGAAAATCCTTTCTAATGCAATAATTCAAAATGTGTATCTAAATACATTGTTGGAAACACAACTTCTGTCTCTGTCTCCTCCTCTCTCTTGTTCATTTCAAGGTTTGCAAAAACAAAACAAAAAAAACACTAGCCTGGTAAGACCATCCTGATCATTCTGTTTCGCTATGTGAGGTCACGTGCTCAAGATGGTCTTACAAGAATCTTAAATTGAAAATAATATAGATGTTTCATGTGAAGATAATTCGTTTTTGCATTTAAAGGTATTACAGCTGATTTTGGAGAAAGAATGAATTAACAGTTCTTATTCCCAGGTCATCAAGTACTGATGCTTAAGATTGAGTCAACACGGTTCTCATTTTGCCAGGTGGTCAAATACAGACGCTTTGGGTTGGTGCGCCAGACTGACCCAAAGCGTGACAACCTGGGAAAATGAGAACTGTGTTGACTCAATCTTTCTCCAAAATCAACCTGAATGAGAGGATATAGATGTCCTCAAATCTTCATTTCACTCATGCAGCTCAATATTTTTTCTCCGTGAAATAAGCATGTGATCTGTTTTGGGCTAAGCAGAATCGGAATCAGAATTGTCAAAATCCAAACGATAACCAACCCTACTTAATTCTTCTATTCTTCTTTACTTCTCAAGACCACCAATTTCAGACCAGACTCAATTTCCTACCTGAAAGGCCACTGATGACAGACAGGAGGAGAAGTAGTTTCCATGGTGACCCCATATTTGTTCAGGAGGGTCCCGTCTGCGAGAATGTTAGCAGGTCTGTTTCTTCATTAAAGCGGTGCCTAAAAAACAGAAACAAAAGCAACTGGTAGGTAGATATAGATATATATACAGTAGATATATATAGATATTGGTTATTATCACCTAAGAGGCATGTCAGAACTCAGAAGGCCCACTTCACAGCCCACTTCACAACAAGGGATATGTGTACAGTAAGTTCAGGTGTGGATGTATTGTGGAGTAGTGTTGGCTAGTGCTGTCAATTCTGAAGCTGTTGTAGGCCTCAATTTCACATGTGACATGTTAGTTGCCTACTTCATATATTTACCGGTACTCTAAAATTCAAGTTTCTATTGGTGCTCACATTAGTTTAGAGATGTGTTGGTAAAATACACACAGAAGAATAATGTTGCTGCTACAGCCTGCACAAGAACCATTACAAGGATGGGCATGAAATCACGAGCAAAAGCTTACACTAATCAATGGCTGATTCTCAGTGAAAATTCTCAGGGAAAACACTACTTCATAGATTTCCTCATAGGTGAAATGACTGAAATCCATTCCTATACCCAACTGTGCATGCAATATTCTATTTGCAAACATTGCCAATGGGCCACATTATAATGTCCTCAGCCTTATATTGTTGATGGCTTATAGCAGTGATACTCAACTTGCGGCCCGGGGGCCAGATGTGGCCCGTGATAGGGTGCAGAGTGGCCCCCTGACCATTTTCTAATTCACAATGAAAACTAATAATTAAATGAAGTTTGAATGAGCTCCAGCTACATTGTCAAATAATATTGCTGCCTGCTCGCCACCCAGGCACTTATATGTACTGTACATGTCTAACATAACTTAACCTAACTACCTATCCTGTGTGCCCAAAATTGTCAGACTAAACTCTGGCTGGCACCTCAAAAACCTACAATCCGCTACACAAAAATGTATGTTAATGTTTGTTTATTAACTGGCCCCTGGTCTCCTGTCATTTTGCAAAAGTGGCCCCCGGGCAAAGCAAGTTGAGTATCGCTGGCTTAGGTGTATGCTATCAATTGTTGACCCCGTTATTCTCTCCTAGAACCATCTCCTTCCCAAAAAGCAGGATTTCTCCATCTAGAATAGATCATATATTATTCCTCCCTGTACACTGCATGTATGAATACATGTATGTATAAATCTCTCTCTCTTTCTCATCTTCATTGAGCTTGTCTCCGTCATGGAGATGGTTAATGCATGTGTCACAGACAGCACTGAGGGTTGAGGAAAGCATGTCCACACCCAGCAGGAGTCTTCACACATTGATCATTTATGCCTCCTTGTCTTTGGCTCAGCTCATTTGCTCCCTATCCTCCCCACAAAGCACAAACACTTACAGATTTGCTCACTGATACTAGCAGGGTAAATACTTTGTTTAGAGAGACAGACAAATAGATAGAGAGCAAGAAAATAAATGCCCTTCCTTTCCTTGTAATTTATGGTATTTGTTTTGTTATAGGTTACTTCAGTCAAAGGTAAGGGTAAAATTAAGCCTCTGCTTTTGTTTTTTTAAGCACACCCACACACAATGCACAGATGATTTGGTTCTCTTCTTTGTGTTTTATCATTTTTATGTATGCAAATAAATGAACAAACTGTAGTTCGGAGCTGGAAAGGTAGCTACTCTTACAAGAAACCAATGTGGAATGTTCTGCTTAGCAGTAGCCTAGGTAAACCCAGCCCCACGTGACCCCACGTGACCCAGCCCCCAGGTCACTGGGGGCTGGGTTTACCCAGGCTAGCTTAGCAGCAGCAACAGCAGCCTCTGCTGCCACAAGTGGTAAATAAGTTGCTAATAAATGCTACACTTTACTGTTTGTACATTCAGATATCAGCCTTATTTGATTGTTTCTGCTTGTACTCTCTACATTGCTTACCTCTTTGCAGTCTTTATAACTGATTTGCTGGGAAAAAATAGTTCCAAATATCCCCAAATGCTGTTGACTCGACTTGTTTTATTGAAACAAGAAGCTAATCCTGCCACTAATCAAAGTAGCCAGCGATAAACATGTTTCACTTCTTATACATACTTCACAATAAAAGCATTCTCTTAGTTTGTCAGAAGAAAACTTTTAATCTGAAGGCGCTGCGAAGGAAATGGAGTTACATGTTCCTGTCAACTTGACATGCTCCGGGATGGAGCCTCAGAAATACATCTGAACAGCTGCAGGAAACAGCCATTCCCAAGGCACAGAGTGGGAATGATAGAGGCACCATTCTCCATATGAGAAGTCAGTATACCGTCAAAATGATTGAAAAGCTGTAAAAAAAAAAGTTGTAGCATGACATGTTTGAGTTAATTTGCCTTACTTGACATCGATGTGACTATTGTGAAAGTGCACATCATGATGACGATGCTAAAACGATATATTGTACAGCAAACTTAAAAATTGTGGATCTCTCTCTTGGTTATCACTCTATTACAGTAGTAGATGAGATAGATCGCTGGACATGGTCTGCTGCCCCTAGACAGTACTAGATGAAGAAGACCAGTGAAAACTGCTCTCCATTTTTGGAAGAATTTCTAACCCTGAAACACTCCTTCACCTCACTATGACCTTACTTTCATCTCACTTACAGATGCATAGGAGTCACAGGATATCACTTGCCTTAACAGTTTAGTACTGTAGAACATGAGCCTACCGCATACATTAAAACACAGAAGTTGCCTCAGGAAGAGAAACCTCCTCTGTCCCTTCTTGTAGAGGGCTTCAGTATTGGCAGACCAGGTCAGCTTGTTGTCATAAATCCATGGACTGGACTGGACCACCTCCACATACATGAAACCACCCAGTTGGAGTCAGTGGAGTGTCGGAAGCTTCTTCTTCTTTTTCCTACAGAAACCTACTACTGTACCAGCTCCATCTCTGCAGGGTGTCTTCACACCAAGGGCTCTATCGTTGCAGCGGCGCAGTTTCTAGGCCGAGCGCCAGCCGCAGCGCAAAGCAGTGGGCGTGGAAAGGCGCACTTGATATCTTGGTATCGGCGCTAAACTCAGCCTCAACCATTATAACCACGCCTTTTAAGCGTAAAATTATGCATTGTCCGCTCATTGGAGAATTGCAGGGAAGAGACACACGCTTGCCTTTTAAGCTCCAATTCCTGGACAAATCCGGTAAAACCAGACAAAGCCAAGGGCTCCGCCGCCCCCCCCTCCCTTCATCCGGTCTGTCTATCTCCATATATAGGCTATTATTCCATATTATTATGCTTCTCAAACCAATCTAACTGCAGTTAAAATACTGCAAGCATGTAAATACGCTACACTATAGCAAGACCAAAGTGAAAATAATGTTCTAAATGCATCGGATAGAAAATTATATAGCCTATGGCTGGATGTCATGAGATTAGATGAAAGTTTGGGCAGAATGATATCGTTTTATCTCTTCTCCCCCACTGCACGATGCAACATCCTCTGAATGACACCTATCACTTTTACTGGATCTGATTACTTTATTCTATTTTATTTACAGGATTTTATTATTGAGTAATTGTATTTTATTTGGCCTATATATGCCCCCCCCCCCCCCACCCCCTGCCCACAGGCGCTGACAAATATGTTCATTCTCAATAAAATCTTCAGTAATCAATCAGAGTGGCTTTAATAGCCAGATTGGCAGCAGCTGGCGCAGTGTGATCAATATGGCAGACCACAACCGATCCGCAAAGTTCTCTGCTGAGGAGAAAATGGTGCTGGCGAATCAGGTGATATATCTGTCCACCATCCATTTTGAATAGCTACAAAACAACTCTTTACTTAAGTCATTTATTCATCTATCCATCCAGGTTCAAATGTACCATCGCGCACTGTTTGGGGAGGGGAATTACCCCGCCGGGAGGGCCGATATGCGCTGCGGCTTGTTCAGCACCTCGGACAGCGCCGCTGCCACAGACGGGGGAAACATTTGGAAATAATTCTAACTACTATGCTTTGCACAGAGAAAATATAAATACAACAGACTATTCTGGAATGAATAGCTGTAAGGAAGAGTGGGGTTTGAAGAAGCGCTACACAACAGTTTATCCAGTTTCTCTCTTTCTCTCTTTCTTTCTCTCTCCCTTTCTCTCACATTAAACGATATACATGCCTATAATGTCAATTATCTGAATGAAATAATAATACATATTAATTAGGAATATTAGTAATATTAGTAGCCTAGCTAATTTCGGGGGGGGGGGGTAATAAAACGTAGAGCTATATTACACATAAATGGGGATTATTAAAACTAAATTTATGAAACTGCATTACAGCTTCACCCAAAGCCTGAGAAGGGTTGCAATCTTATATTCTATTGTATTCTAAAGTATTTTTTTCTATATATTGTATTCTCCATTCACTTTCCTGTCCCCGGTGCACAGAATCCTGCTTTAGGCCTGCTTTTCAAAAGCGCAAAGCGCTAAAAGTAGGCCAGGTCGGAAGATGGCTGGAAGATAGCAGTACGCCGGTATTTAGCGCCGACACGCCCACTTTGGCGCATTCAGGGACTCCGCCACGCCCATTCGGCCTAAAGCGCATTTGGCAGCCTAAAGCCTATTGCTATCTTGCCGAAACAGGCGCAAGGCACGTTTTTTTGCGGTTAAGGCCCGTAATAGCGCCGATGGCCTGTGGGAGAATAGAGCCCCAAGTGTATTCAAACTGGAGCAAATTTTATACTCGTTTAGTTCAGTTCATTTTGGTCAGTTCATCACTGCGTCTCTCCTCCCACTTACAGTAGGCGCGGGCAAGTTCAGTCACCAAAATATTAAACAGGTGCAGGCTACTGCAACATTTATTTTGTTTTAAATGTGCACAATGCTGCTTACAGTGGACCTGATACTATGTACAAATGTGAATGTAAAATGAATGCCCCCCCCCCCCCCCCAAAAAAAAAGAAGAAGAATTTTATATATATATATATTAGGGCTGTGCCGATTCACTTATCTCCCGATTCGATACTATCACGATACTTGGGTGCCGATTCGATATATATTGCGATTCTTAAGTATTGCGATTCTAAGATTATTGCGATTCGATATTACGATTAAGTGCGATTTTTGTTTCTTTTTTCAGTTTGTTTGCTTGTTTACACTAGATTAGAACATGGGAAAATTGAATCATACACTTCTAGAGACTATATTATATCATGAGTAGGGCTGGGCGATATACCGGTAGTTAAAAAGTATATTGATATAACATCTTTCATATCAGTCTATATCGATAATTATAGATCATTTTAATTACCTGTTTTTATTAATAAAAAACATAAGAAAAAGGTTGCATTTAGCCACTTTATTTTGAACCACCTTATTTTCAAGGCACACATGTAGGTCTAATTTGTCACACACACATACATGCTCTAAGTGCAACTGCAAGCATTATTTACAGACATGGTGACGTTTTATATATACTGGCCCCTATCGTTGCATCGGCGCAGTTTCTAGGCCGAGCGGCAGGCGCAGATCAAAGCAGTGGGCGTGGAAAGGCGCACTTGATATCGTCGTGCTGGCGCTAGATGCAGCCCAAAGCATTACAACCACGCCTTTTAGGCGTAAAATTATGCACCGTCATGCTCATTGGATAAGTGCAATAAACGAATCGCACGCTTGCCTTTTTAGCTCCAATTCCAGTGATCCCGCAAAACCAGACGAAAGCCAAACGCTCTGCCCCCCCCCCTCCCTTCATCCAGCCTGTCTGTCTGCATTATAGGCTATTATTCCATATTATTATGCTTCTCAAACCAATCTAACTGCAGTTTCAATACTGCAAGCATGTAAATACGCTACACTATAGCAAGATCAAAGTGAAAATAATGTTCTATGCATCAGCTAGAAAAATATAGCCTATTAGATTGGTGAAAGTTTGTCCAGAAAGATATCATTTTCTCTCGCCTGCTGCAGGAAGGATGATGCACATAAATATACCCTACATTATGTCAAGTCATTGCATAAATGTGTTTTTATTGTAAAACTAAATGTGAAATAGGGCCAAGTTATTGGAGGGACATCACAGTATAGCACAGGGGTGGGCAACTGTTTTTCATGGGGGGCCACATGAGAAACCCAGATTGTTGCCGGGGGCCGAACAAATATTGTCACGCCGTAACCCATGGATGGGCAACTTAGATGATAGAGAGGGCCACAAAAAAATGTCCTCGCTACCAGTTTTTGCTGAGGGCTGAACGGCGCCAGCGCGAAACATTTTGGGCATTTGAAGCCAGGTTTAGAGGAATAACTCATTTTAAATTAACAGTTGTGATGTCATTATTCAGTCTTAACCACCAATAT
The DNA here is from genome assembly GCF_964638095.1 of Poromitra crassiceps. NCBI lineage: Eukaryota > Metazoa > Chordata > Actinopteri > Beryciformes > Melamphaidae > Poromitra > Poromitra crassiceps. Next base: position 42,434,054 of record NC_139642.1, read on the forward strand.
TTGATCCTTTTCTCACGCACTCCTATGTCACTACCTGCTCTCCCTGCAGGGCTTGAAATTAACTTTTTTCACCACCTGCCAATATGGCTGCTAGATTTTAAAGTTACCAGCCAATTCGAATTTCCACTAGCCGAAATGTTTTTCTTGAAATAAACCAGAATATGAGTGGGTTATTTTAAGCATAAGTATCAGTAAGTGGCCCGGGATTCTCAAAGCCTGTGTTGAGGGTCACACAAGAACAAAAATGCACTCTTGAAGCTAAATAAATCCAAAACCAACAAGTTAATTATTTAAATTTCTACTTCAATGTAGAACAGTCATTTCTTACACATGAGATTACTTTTAGCCTTTTAGTCATAAATATTATTGAAATATATTCCATATTCCAGACTGAAATGCTACAACAGAAGAGTATTGGCCAGAATGACATGAACATTTGGACACTTATTCAGCGGGTATCTTGCATGTTGCGTTCAGGTGCACTGTAAAAAAAAAAAAAAAAAAATTTTTTTTTTTTTTTTTTTTTTTTTTGCAATACCATCGCGGGCCACACAGGGGGCGCCGGCGGGCCGCATACGGCCCGCGGGCCGTATGTTGCCCATGTATGGTATAGCAGATGCCATTAGAAGCGCGTTCCGAAGCGCGTTCCGCTGTTACTTCTCTAAATCACGTTAACTCGACAAGGGGTATATATAGCCCCAGGAGGACATATATGTTTCACTTAGGGTGGTGTTTTAATTTCGATGATTTATTTGGTCCAATATTGAAATGTTCTACAATTGCAGGCTGTGTTACCATTACACATTATTTTAGATCGACCTTTTATATCTATTTCGCCTCATTTGGTTGCTATTTAGTAGCGAAATTTAGTACCCAATTGCATGCTGGGGCATTCACAGGCAGTCAGAGAGAGACAGTCGTATTGTGCCTGTCAGACTGCCTGCAGCCTCAAAGCGGTACGGACGGAGTTGTTTTACCCAGGCTGGAAGCGTTGTCACACAGGCTTGTGACAGTAACTCAACGCGGAAGGATTTATTTCACAATAAACTGGTAAACGCACACCAATGCCTGCTCCTGTCAGTAGGAGAGAGGGAGAGAGTGACACAGAGAAGGGTGACAGAAGAGAGAGGGGACGGACTGGCCCATTGAATAGGCCTGCTTTTCAAAGGCGCAAGGCGCTAAATTAACGGCAGGTCGGAAGATAAGAGTACGCCGGTATTTAGCGCCGACACGCCCACTTTGGCGCATTCAGGGACTCCGCCACGCCCATTCGGCCTAAAGCGCATTTGGCAGCCTAAAGCCTATTGCTATTTTCCCGAAACAGGCGCTAGGCACGTTTTTTTGCGGTTAAGGCCCGTAATAGCGCCGATGGCCTGTGGGAGAATAGGGCCCACACAGTATATATATATATATATATATATATATATATATATATATATATATATTAAGGCTGTCAATCGATTAAAATATTTAATCGCGATTAATCGCATGATTTCCATAGTTAATCACGATTAATCGCAAATTAATCGAATTTTTTTAATCTGTTCTAAATCTACCTTAAACCGAGGTAGGCTACCTTAAACCTTAGAGCTTTGTGCAAAGATGCACTGTTGTATTAATATGGGTAGCTATTATCATTAGTATGGGTAAGTATTTGGCCATTGACACATCTCTCAGGCTGCACTGTGAAGTTAATTGGTGCTATCCTCTACATCTCTCGAGCCACAGACAGCAGAAGCTGCGTGCATGCTCTCTCCCCCCTCTCTCTTTCTCTCTCAGTATCTCTCTCTCTCGCGTTCCCGTTCTCCGTCGGTCTCTCTCTATGGTCTGCTCGCCCTCCCTTCACTGCGTGTCTGTCTGTCTGTCTGTCTCGCTTTCTCTGCCTATCTCTCTCCCTCTCTGTCTCCCCCCCCCCATTCTCCGTCTGTCTCTCACTCTCTCTGCCACGGTGAGAGACGAGACACGAGGAGAGCTGACGCGCTCCCTCTCTCTCTCTCTCACCCAAAATGCAGGACATCTTTCTCAATTTGAAGCTGAACTTGCCAATATACCCATTTTCTTCCTCCTTTTCTGCTCACGGAGCTTTGCTTCTGCTTGCTACAGTATCAACGTTACTGCTTCCTGATTTCCCAAACTACGTGTCGGACCAAGGCTCAAACTTCAAAGAAAGTGCATGCGTTAATCGCGCATTAAAAGAAATAATGGCGTTAAAAGGAATTCGAGTTAACGTTAATGTATATACAGTATGTATTAGGGATGCACCGATATGAAAATTTTGGCCGATGCCGATAACCGATATTAACATTGCTGTTATGGCCGATAACCGATATTTACCGATGTCGATATGATCTGTATAAAAACACATTTATATGATAATAAAATTTTGTACATACTGAAAAACACATGTAAACACTGAATTTGAAAAAGTAATGAATTTCTTTATTTCAAAAACATTTGTAAAAGCCCATAAATCATAGATTTACTGCATTATTTCATCTCAATGTGAAGAATTTGGCTGATACCGATAACCGATGTTAACATTGCAACATCGGACCGATACCGATATGTTAAAAAATGACTAACATCGGCCGATACCGATATGATTGCCGATATATCGTGCATCCCTAGTATGTATATATATATCACGTACAGTAGCATACCCCTGAGCATGTTGCATGAACAAGTAAGTTAGTGTGTACAAAAAGAAAGGCCAAAGAAAATGTACTTTCCTATCTTGACATTTGTGTACCGGTAGTTTATTGCTGTACTATTTTCTTCCTCACTGAGCTTTGTTCTTGTTGTCTGCTTTGACGTGAGATGTTCTTTTTTTGCCTCACATTTGGCTTTGTTTTGAATCTCACCTGCTATTTTCTTTCCCCTTTGTGGGTTGGCTGGGTTCTATAATGTCTAAAATGCAATAGATAAACTAACCCTAAACAAACAATGATGATTTTCTCATCATTATTATCATTGACAGTAGTAGTAGTAATAGTATCAGTGGTTGCAATAGTATAGCAGCAGCATCAGTAGTAGCTATAAGCGTTGCTTTTTTTCCTGAGTCACCATTTGAATGTAATCATCCTAACAGTGCTGTGCGAGGCAGGGAGGGAGGGAGGGCACTTCACTGGTACTCATGTCTTCTGCTACTGCTCATTGAATTGTGTAAATTATGCTGGGAAGACTTGAAGATACATTACGGAGATATGTTGCACAAAGGGGATCTCTCTATTTGAATATATTCTGCTCATATAAATCACAAGAAAACTTTTAGAGGGCTGTTTTTTTGTGTGCAGATCTCTTTTAGATTGAAAGGCTGCGAATAAAGAACATTTAGTAGTTAATTAGGCTTGCATTGCGATAAGATAAATCATATTCAATGTGGATTATGATGTCAGTCAGGGCTGAATAATGATGTTGGAAAATTAATTGAAATCGCACTGTATGCGTTCTGAACCTTTACCAGAATATTAAAATAATTTAGTGCGAAACTCCACTACCTAAACTGCACTGACAACACATCTGACTGGCAGATCCCTGCATTTTAATTCAAACTGTATGTCATACAACAGTCTACGGTGTGTGCAAAGCAGGAACTTTGTCTAAGTTGTCATCTACAGTATGTGAAATGTCTGCCATCTCTGTTCATTATTACCCACACTAACAACCCACTGAGCACTACATGACTTCAACATTGCTTCTGTGCTCTCATACAACACAGAATGTAGTCCGGTATTGACCAAGCACTAGGCTACAGTAAATACAATGCATTAGTTGTAATTAAATTACAAAATTATGCACCAGATAAGTAGAGAATAATGCTTTAATTTTGTCATATCCCCCAGAAGATACGGAGCCTACTTCACTTTCACATTTAAATCCTAATATGTAGCCTATGTTAAACCAGGAAGTAATTTTGAGGGCTTACAGCACACATGGGCAAAATACGGCCCGCGGGCCGCATGTGGCCCACGATGGAATTGCAAACAGTGCACCTGAACGCAACATGCAAGATACCCGCTGAATAAGTGTCCAAATGTTCATGTAATTCTGGCCAATACTCCACTTCTACAGTTATAACATTTCAGTCTGGAATATGGAATATCAATAATCTTTATGACTAAAAGGCTAAAAGTAATCTCATGTGTAAGAAATGACATGTTCTGTTCTACAGTCATTTCTTGCGGCCCTGGGGCCTGCAGGGGCCTGGGGCAAAATGCGGCCCCAGCGCTGGACTCAAAGAAAAACAAAATGACCCCCAAAAACTCAATAAAAGGCAAAATTATGTTAATAAATTTCATCTGCTACAGCCATTGGATTTGTATCACTATTATATCAGGAGATTAACAAGAAATTACCAATCGCAATGGGAGAGAGGGTTAAAAATAGGGAGACTCCTGCGAAAATCAGGAGTGTTGGCAGGTATAATCTCCAATGTGTGGCCCTTCGCTTAATGTAAGTCAGTATGGCCCTCGGCAAAAAACTGTTGCCCACCCCTGGCTTACAGTATCAATTTAAATTGCTTCGTGCGAAGTCCAGTAGGAAGGTGTCAAATCTCATCCTGTGAAATATATTAGAGTAAAAAAAAAAAAAGTACTAGCCTTTACAGTAAAATTCTATGCACGTGCCCTTTTAATACATTCAACTGCAAATATGTCTAACCATTTATCTTTGAGAGCCTACATACTGAGTGAGTTTGTTACAATATTAGCACACAAATGCATGTCTGTTAAAACAGCACTTTACAAGGCAATGCCCTACTGTAAGTCCTGGGGCATTGGTGTTTTCTCAGCTACTACTTGCTTCCTAACAACACTTCCATGTTGAGGGACTAACAGTGCAGTGTGCCAGTATTTCCCCCACTTCCCTCCACTCTTCCACTCTCATCTTACATCCTTTAGCACTAAAATAATCACTGCTGACATTGCTTCGGGTCTAATATAAGAGTGCAATAAAATACATGTCAAAAAATTAAAATGTATACAGGAAAATATTAGAAAACATAAACATTTCAAAGCAGGTATTTGTTGATTATTCAAATTTCTCTGTGGGATTCTGTGGGATTGCTTTGGGAACCCCAGCCCTGTGGGCTTTATCATGATGCAGGTAATTCTTTCTTTCTTTATTCTCAAGAATATAATTTGTTCTCAGAATAGAACGGCACCTCCCTAAATTATGATTCAAAGTGAAATCTTTCACCACAGATATTTTTATAATGGAATAATAGGCTTGGTAATTTCACTGAAATAGAATTAAAGTGGCCTACAGGCAGCAAGGATAATTTTGAGTGCAAATTCATTACGCTGATATCTATGCAACTATTTCTCCTATAAAAATGGATTTCATGCTATAACAAAACAAAATGATGGCAAACAATTAAAGACCATTGTAGTATAATAGGGCAAACAGACAGCAAACATTTTTTGTGTGTGATATTTTTGTATTTGAGGCTGTTGCATACTAAGCTCTTTAAATGAGTCTGCTACACACACTGGTGGAATTAATCCCAGTGCTCTAAGGGATAAACTTGAAACATGATAATTTGGGGATTACACTCAATACAGCTGCACTTCCTTGACCAAAACAAGCCCTCTGTTAATAGGACATCTTCTCCCGATTAGCCGTTTGCTAGGTCATGGTAAACCCATAGGAAACTCTTAGAAGTAAAGAGAACAGCGGCAACAGCAGGATGCAACAGCAGAGATTTGAGAAGTGAGCTGCTGACCAGAAATAAGCCATTTGGAGTGTCTGAACCAGCAGGGAGAATCTGGATAGTGGATAAATAACTCCTTCCCAGGCAGCTCTCCACTCCCTTAATAAATACCATAGAGGATGCCTTTGAGCAAGGCATTCATCCACCATCTGTTTCAGTGGAGCTGTGCAGTGGTCAGCAGAAAACTGTGGGTGTTGTGTGAAACTCCCTGGTGTGCAAGCGCGTATAACTGTGTGAATGTGAAACAGGTCATTGGTGAAAGAGTATACGTGCTCAGCAACCTTCACTAGACAAAAAGAAGTTTAAAAATAGAATAAAAACTATAATCACAACAACGTTGCTGTGACTTCCCTGTGCTGTGGCCGCTAGCCTCACCTTGATAGCCACAACACAGCTTACCATTGGCTGCAGAAATTGTGTTCGGCCACAGCTATGCCATTTCACGTGCTGAATCTTTCAGGAAGTGGGTAATTAGGGCCAACTAAATCGGCAAAAATTGCTCATTAGTGGCTAAAGTGACTCAAGACAGGTTCAGTACCATGGAGAGCTCCAGAGTGTGGAGGAGCCCACAGGTGAGCGGAGTTATAAATAATCAGCCAATTGGAGTGATCTATGAAAAGCCTCTGGGGGGAGAGAGGAGAGACTGCATGCTACAGTAATGTAATAGTGTGAGTGAGGCCTGACTTAAATGGCCAGTCACAGTATCCTGAAAGCAACACCTGAAGACATTTCTTTGGGCTTTCGGACTCAATTTATGTGATAAGAATGAATAGCTCAACATTTACTGCCATGCAAAAAATCTAAATATCACCATGTAATCTGAAAGTCTTGTTAGAAATTGCACACTGTCTTTATACTATTGCTTTTAGAACTATTTATGTGTACACACTTTAAAAATGTATTATATGGCTTAACATGGACAGACTTCTGTCAATTGTAATTTGTGAAATGTGATTTTTTTTCTCTCTCCCATTTTCTCCCCAATTGTACTTGGCCAATCCCCCCTGTCGTCCCTGTCATTGCTTCACCCCATCTGTCGATCTGGGCAGAGTTGTAGAGTAGTACCTGCTTCCGATACATGTACAGTGGACAGCCGCTTCATTTCACCTGACAGTGAGGAGTTTCACCGGCAGGACGTAGTATTCCCCCCAGTCCCCCCCCCCCCCCGACCAGAGGAGGCACTAGTGCAGACACTGCCAATTGTGTCTGTAGGAACATCTGAGCAAGCCGGAAGTACCGCTGCCGGGAATTGAACCCGGGTCTCCGCGGTGGTAGGAGAGTTATTTTTACCTCTAGACACTAAAGAAAAAAGAACTCCCGCACACTGTCTCCACTTGCAAAAAGGTTTATTAACAGAAAGAATAACGTTTTGGTCCAAAGACCTTCATCAGATTATCCTGAGAATCTGATGAAAGTCTTTGGACCACAAGTGCTGTTAATAAACCTTTTTGCAAGTGGAGACAGTGTGCAGGAGTTCTCTTTTCTTTGGATTCAGTCGGGTTTTCCCTCCTCCGAGGCACCTGTGGTTTTTAGGTGTGCAGAAGCTTAAGTTTGCCCCTCTACACACTACCCAGATGCTCAATTTTTAAATGTCATTGTACAACAGTCAGTGTGTAATTTAAAACAATATTAGCATCTTTCCAACAGTAATTTACTCCCTTTAGTCTCAATAGCAGTATGACGTTGTTGGAGACGGATATAACAGCAATGACATACTGTAAGTGTAACCATGGCAACATGAATGAGTCCTGATTCTGATAATCAGTGTGCTTTTGTTTGTGATAACAATTATAGGTCAAGCATCTCACAGTTTGTATGGAATGGCAGGGGCAATCAGCATTCTCCAGTTCCAATTTTAACACTTATAATTATTGGCAACAGTGATTGGAATGACTTACCCTTGTGATTTTTCAAGATAGACATACTTCATCACTTCATCACTTCATCCCCTTATAACCACATTTAGGGGATGGCTTTTAAAAGGGGTCACTGATGGTTATTTGGTGGGTAATTTTAATTATGGTTAGGGTAAACACTTTATTAATTATTTGGTCTTTAAAGACCCTGGCAAGCAAAAGGCACCAAAACCTTCCAACTATGTAATTTAGGGTCTTATGTGACTAATTTTAAGCATCAAAAAGTCGTAGACATGTTTTTCAACCCAAATCCCAAATATCGCCATTTCCATGTTTCTACTGTTTGCTGAGGTTGCGGTTAGAGTGGGCGGTACTTAGGGCTCACTATGATCACATTTTATCATGTCATCAAAATGTATCAATCATAAAGAAGCTCTCTTTTTAAATCTGAGATTTAAAAAATGCTGCTCCCCCTCCCCAGCCTGAGACGATACTCGCACATGTATAAGTGATTGTGATAATAATTTTGGTCACTATAATCGTGATATGAGATTTTCATATTGTTTCATCTCTACTCACAGCAGATAATACAGCATTGAGAGCAGATAATTGCTGCTCCTCATTTGATATACTTGCTGACATTCAATTCAGTTCAAATTTGACTGGGTGGTTAATTTAAAAAAATGCGGTGTGACAAACTCAAAACACATATTTATGTTTGGGTTCCAGGGACTTTAAGAAAAGTGCAGTGTAATAACAACCATGAGCACTATGTTCAAAAGCCAGAGTGAGTTGATTTCAATTGGTACATTCATTTATCTGAACCCTGCTGCTTTTGATGCTTAACCCTCCATTCAATTGGAAAGGATGCCTAAAAGTTTGTGTCAAATCCTGCTCCAAATTCTGGATCAAAAATCAAAGTGAAGTGTAGAAACAAAGGATCATCACACATAGATTTAATGAACAGATCAGACATCTCCGTCAGGCATTGTTTGTGTCTACACACTTCAGTTTGATGTTGTTCCAGCACCTGAAAGGTATTTTTGGATGTGTGTACCCTATCATCAAATCATCTTCCAAAACCTCTACAATTGGAATTAAAGTGCAAGCAGTTTGATTGGCGCCACTGTCTCTCACGGAGACAGTTAAGATTTTTATTTTTTATTTTGGTAGGGGGGGGGGGGGGGGGGTTGGGGGCGGTTAGCTTTGCAAAAAGTCATCACAACTAGGAAAACACAAAACTTCATTTCAGAGAAATGTTACTGATACGCCCCCAGACTATTAAATCTGTATTACCACAGATTCTCCTCCATCTCCCATAGTCAGACAGAAGTGAGAAGTTTGTTCCGCCCCCATATCACTGGTACACTTTCATAGAGAATGAACTAAAATCGCAATTTTACTTTTATACTTGTACTTCACTGTATACAGTAGGAGGAATTCCTGAGATGAGTACATACATACTTATATGTTTTAATTGAAAAGTAAAGGTTACTTTTAATACTTTATACATTACCGGTATATTGATTCCAAATAAAATAAGTACCGTCAATTAGAGTTGACTCAGGTGCATAGAGCATGCGTTCATTGGGGTTGTTTGTGCCATTGAAGCAGCTTCATTTTGTATAATGATATTTGGTAGGGAATCACAGATTAAAGTTTTGATTGTGTGGCCTCTGCCTTTGGTGCAGAATTGAAAAGTTCATAAAAAGTAATTGTGTGATCTTACAGTGTTCCCCACAGTATCCAAATGTTTTTTGTGGTGGTACAGTACAGTAGGTTGGATGGCTGGGGGTGGGTTGGTACTTCGAGTACTTTGTGTCAAACATAGCTTAAAAATATAAACAGTGCTACACTGTTCTGTCTTTTGCTTGCTCTCATTAATCTCTCATTAAAACAATGTGTGTGTGTGCAACATGAAGGCTACCGATTTCCACATAACTTAGTGATTAAACTTAACTGACACATTCTATTGACATTTGGTCATCTACACACATAACAGGTAGGTTTTAAGTCCAGGGGGGGAATATATAATGTAGTGGTCAGTGCTGATATTGTGGTGGGCCGCCCCAAATGTTTCTATGTGTGGGAGGTCTTATTATGCCATCCAATTCATCAGTGAAGTTTAAAACACTGCAATCCCCATTTAATAGGTCAGCGTGACATCATGAGAACAAAATAAAAGCACTGCAGCAGTTACCTATATGAGTTGTGCCAAACAAACATTAATATCTCGAAAACTATACATTGCAGTTCAATCTGTTTCTTCTTGCTGTTGGGCATGTGTGAGCTAATTATATGCGGCTGATAGGAAGGCTGATCCGTGAGCAGCTGCTTCTGGGACGAGGGTCGGGGTCTTAATCGGCCTCGGCTGGGTCTACTGGGCGAGGGTGTATGATGTTCGACAGACCCGAAACACCTTACGACCCCACTTAACATCACTGATGACGCGTCCCAGCGCATGCTGTAGTATGTATTTTGAATTGTATGTGTGGGTTGGGGGGGTGGGGGGTCGGGGGGTGGGGTTGTTGCTGCGGGGAGGGGGGTTATGTTCCTGAGTGAGTTGTTTGTGTTTGTGTCTGTGTATGTATTTTGTATTTTGTGTTATTTGTAGATGTTTGTGGTTCTTATGTTTTTTTTTTTGTATGTTAAAAATTTTAATCAATAAATAATTGATAAAAAAACGATATATACATTGCATCGCTTATATTTTGAATTTGTGAGTGAGAGCAGAAGTAGCTCAAGGGTCTGATGTATAATATATGTATGTAGTGTTAAAGTTTGAACTGTCGCAGTTTTGTGTGGATTTAGTAAGAAGTACAGTACAGCCTGCTATAGAGTGTGAGACACTCAAGGCTGGTACCATTATAAAAGCAGAAAAAAGTATAAAACACAAACTGTGATTTCAAACAGTACAAAAGATCAATCAAAACTGATTTAATTGAATAGTCTTAAATGTGGTGACTTATTGAAAGTTTTAATGGAGTGTGTAGAAGGAGCAGTTAGAGTTCAAAGAGGGCATGGTTTCACCATGAACTGCTATTTAAAAGGAACTGCATTTGCCCCCAGAAGCTGCTGAAGCTGTTTGTTCACAAACAGCCTGATCCCTCGTATATCTGACATGTACAGTATCTTCTTGAAATCATGAAGTGATGATCCTATAATCGCTGACGACACCAGCTGAAAAACAGCATTCAACACCATATCCATCATATCTTTACTAGATCCATGGCATGACAGTTTAATAGCTGCTAGCAATGGGTTTCAACAAGGAAAACAAAGCCATTTCTGCACAGTGTGCTAGCCTGGCTGTCTTCAGTGGGTCTCCCCACGAACATGATCTCTTCTGTAGCTTCTGCTCACCCTTTCTCCCTCCTAGTATGGCTGTAGTATGTAGCACCCACCTCCTAGTATGGCTCTAGTATGGATGTCTCCGGTCTCTTGCTGCCACTTTTCACCCCTCAACGACTTTAATTGTCCTGGTGACCTCAATCAAAAGACACTTACCAAGGCGAGAGCAGTATGGGCAATTATTGCCATCACTGTGAGATAGAGCCCACCTGAATGGAGCAAGCATCTTTCACAGTGGTAAGATGATATGTGCAGTCAGGGATGGCTGTCGTGAGGAAGAAGTGGGCATGAAGTATGTGGCGGAGATGCTTATGTCTCCTAAGGTAGACTGAATGTGAGAAGAAACTGACACTTCAAAGCCGAAAGAGGAAGGTGCTAAGGTTTAAGGTGACACACACAGCAAGTGATGCAGAGGAATTCATGGCAAGCCGAGATGAGTTGGAAAATGGGTTAAGAAGGACTATAAGCATACCAATTTTTACACAACTTGTATCTGAAACTACCCCCACACACCCCCACTCTCAGACTTTGGAAAGTCTCTAGAACACCTGCTTCGGTTCCCAACCTTTTCCGGCTCATGGCCCACTTGAAAATCAAAATCTCAAAAATATTCACAGCCCACATCCGACCGTAAACAGTACGGAGGCCAAATAATACGTTCTCAGAGGACTTTTTACGATAAAAGATAAAAGGAGCTGTCCATAACTGCAGAGAAATCAGAAAGGAAAACTGAGGGGCTGTGTACAATAGGCTAATTAACAAATAATTGTCTACAAATTAAATAACGAAAAAGGAGGGACACACGCACATCCAAAACCCAAAGTTGGGGCAGGTGCTGCATCAAAAATGAGCCATCTTCCATGAACCTAGATCATGACAAAACGCAGAGTCTGAAGTCACTGTTAAAATTCATCATTTCTTGAATCAATACAGGGATGCACACTGAGAATGATGAAATGACAGTCATTTCCTGGACTGTGGGAGGAGTATGCCTCAAAAGTGTTTATCATCTCTGCTGCTGGTATGGATTGCAGAAAGGGTAGCCTGTTATTTTGTGCAAACGTGGAGAGACAAACAAATAATAACAAATCTAAGATGCAACATTTTTGAGAGTGTCCTTCCAATTATGTTTATTTTTGTGTATTTACTCCCTTTATGCCAGTTGAGCTTGTTCTACTCGTTATTATTGTTAATGTTAATGGCACAGGCCATATGCCTATACCATGCTGCACAGTAATACAACAGTGCTCTTCTATATTAAACATCCTTATTAATAATAATAATATAATTGATTGGATTTATATAGTGACTTTCTATGGGGGGGACTCAACCCAACCACCACCGATGTGTAGTACCCACCTGGGACGACAGTTTACGCTGGAACACTCTTCACACATCAGCTATCACAGTGGAGAGTTGAGGGCTGAATGTGCCAAGTAAGTAAGGAGGGATGATTGGGTGGCCATGATGGAAGGAAGGCTTTTGGGAGTTTAGCCAGGGCACCGGGAAGGCGGGGTTACACCCCTACTCTTGAGAAGAGTGCCGTTGGGATCTTTAATGACCACAGAGAGTCAGTACCTCGGTTTAAGGTCTTATCTGAAGGACGGTGCTCACTCATAGGACAGAGTCTATGCCCTGGGGCATTGGGGAGATTATTAGGGCTGTCCCCGACTCAGAATTCTGTCAGTTGAATCGGATTTGGCTGTTCAATACGAATATTCGACTATCCTTTTTTCTTTTTTATAAGACAGATATCCAGATACCCATTGGAATGAGCTTATTTGATTTATTTGTTGAATTGGGACTTATACCAAAATAGGCTATATATTACGATCTATTGAGAGAAACCAAGCAAATCATTCAGCACCCCCATATAGCCGGAATGGAATGATCCTTGTTTCATAACCACATTTTGCGAGTATTCGACTGTGAGATCGGCAGGTGAATCAGGCTCCTTTGAACGGATCGTCGACTTTGATTTGGGGTCACCCCTAGAGATAATCATGAGTCCAGAGGGAAGAGCACCTCCTACTGGTCCTCCAACACCACTTCCAGCACCAGTCTCTCATTCAAGGAGCATTCACAGCCAGACCTGCTTAGCTTACTGCTTATTACTGGGAAGTCAGTAATGTAATGCAGGAGCCACTGCTGCTGACACATCCGACAACAAAAGCTGAATGGCGTGCCTGTCGAGTGAGACACATTTGTAAATGTCAATTTAAACCTGTCTTGTCAGCATAGCCACATTTTCAGTTATCTCTGGCATGAGTCTTTTGAGACTACTAGAATTTAAACGAAAATTCTAGCAATATTTGAGTTTTTGCTTATTTTTTAACACATTGACTGCCAGCCGTTTTTTTCTTGCTGTAGGTAGCTTCTGCCAAGCCGTTTTTTGAGGATTGTGGCTCATTTTACAAGAGCCGAGGATTCTTTTCTGCTTGGAGTTTGTGAACATACAATATCTCAAAAGTACTAATAGAATGTGTACTTTCTCTGTCTAAAAGAGTTAGTTTGTAGAGTTAGTAGTTATGTAAGCATTAGCAGTTGAATACAGCATGGTTTTAGCGTCAGAAAAAATATTCAGAGATAAACGGCTTTTTGTGAAATTCGATATAACAGTCACTTTAACCATTCATTTTTGGCTCTCTCTCTCTCTCTCTCCCTCCCCCTCTCGCTCTCTCTCTCTCTCTCTCTCTCTCCCTTCCTCTCGCTCTCCCTCCCTCTCTCTCTCTCTCTCTCTCTCTCTCCCTCCCTCTCGCTCTCCCTCCCTCTCTCTCTCTCTCCCTCCCTCTCGGGAGGGAGACGCACTAGGTTTAATCCTAGTGAGAGGGGGAGAGGGAGAGAGAGAGAGAGAGAGAGAGAGAGGGAGGGAGGGAGAGAGAGAGAGCGAGAGAGAGAGAGAGAGAGAGAGAGAGAGAGGGAGAGAGCGAGAGGGAGAGTTGCTTCAACTCCTCCCTCCGTGGGCGTTCTTCTTGGCTGCAGCGGCCGTCACAAGCTTGTCACCAGTCTGACTGCTTTGCTGCTGTCCTGTGCCTGTCTGCACGGCCGCTGTTTGAGGAAGTCGGCATGGACTCGCTCGCTTCTTGGAGTTTTGGTTGAGAGAAGCTTTTGCGATTCTGGTCATATTTATGCTGCGTGTTTCAAAGTGTGTTCCACCAATCTATTATGTAAATTTGCAATCCCGCATCGCCAGCAATCAGCGGGAAAACGAAAGCGTTTTCCCCCATCCATTTTCATGAGAATGGCTGGGGTGAGAATGGCGTGACAAGTTAAAAAAATGCTTGCCTTCCTCTAGTCAGGAGAACACTGTTGCCACTTAGTGGGTCGGTGGAATGGGTTGTAAACGTTCGGTGGCTCCAATAATTATATAAGAGATGTAAAAGGGTTAGATGCACATCCCACGGTCAAAAAAAAAAAAAACATTTTTTTGACGAGTCAAGTCGTCGCTGGCAGTGAACAGCTGGATTGTGTTTGACGACTACACTCGTCGTTGGCAGTCAAGGTGTTAACATCCCTTTAAGGTTAATTGTGACCATTTTTACATCCAGGTGCCACAATTAAATATATTTTTAATTAGTTTTGCCATGCCTCTGGGGCTCATTCGGTCCCACTCAAATCCAAACAGTATAGAAACAACTCCAGAAACAATAAATTTGATCACTTTAAATGGAAAACTGAGTATGCTAATCAGATTTTGAACTTTTAAATTGTGAAAGAAGTTCCGTTCACAGTTTCATATTAATGCGCACATTAAACCTGACAGGAATCCGATTTATGCTTGTAAACAATAAGGCAAGGAGGCAAAAATAAAAATTTGCCAAGCCCTCAAGAGACAGTAACACATGGTAGCCTACATCACCTGTGCTAAAAAGCCAGGTTAGGGTTATGGTTTGGGTAAAAAAAGAAATCCTGACCCCCCCCCCCCCATTTTCTCCCCAATTGTACTTGGTAAATTTCCCCCTGCAGCCCCGGTCGAAGCTCCACCCTCTGCCGATCTGGGGAGAGCCGTAGACTAGTCCCATGCTTCCTCTGACACATGCGCAGTTGCCAGCCGCTTCTTTTCACCTGACAGTGGGGAGCTTCACTGGCAGGACATAGCAGGTGGGAGGATCATGCTATTCCCATCAGTTCCCTTCCACCCCGAACAGGCGCCCCCCGACCGACCAGAGGAGATGCTAGTGCAGTGACCAGGACACATACTCCTCCTAATCAGGCTTCCCACCCGCAGACACAGCCAATCGTGCCTGTATGGACGCCCGATCAAGCCGGAGGTAACACGGGGGCACGAACCTGCGACCCTCATGTTGGTAGGCAGGGAATCTACCGCTATACTACCTGGACACCCATACAAGGCTTTGTCTGAAGGAAAGAAGGAAGCTCTCTCAAGCAGAGCTTCCGCAGTTCCCGTAAAACGCATCACAGCGGAGCGTTTTGCCAGAGGATGAAATGGGAGCTCTCCGTGTGGAAAACATATAGCGAAGGTAAACACTGCCCATCTGCTTATATTAACGACATTATAATGATACAAAGTGGGTTGATAATCGGTAAAGCCATCCTTTAATAATAATGAAGTTGACATCTGTGTGTGTGCGTGTGTGTATGTACTGTATGTGTGTAGGTGTGTGCATGCGTGCGTGTGTGTGTGTGTTTGGAAAGGAGCACTTCTTTTTAACCATAACTTGTGTATGGAGCCCCCTAGATACAGTACGTGCAAATGCACACATCTGTATTAGGAGTGGGGGGGGGGGAAATCGATTCTTAGATGCATCGAGATGCGGACATGGGCGATTAGAATCAATTCCCAAATGTCAAAAATCAACTATCTAACATTAGTTAAAAACGTGATGACGGAGCGAAAAGGCGGAACTCAACTGCAATAGATTACATTTCATGTCAAGCCGGTTCGTCGGCGAGCAGCTAGCGTTAGCACTTTTGCTTATCAAGTTGAACTTAGCTCCAGTGGAATCAATGATGTCCAGCCTTCTGATTGACGTGTTCTTTTGTGTCCTGTCGCATCATCAAGGTTCCGCTTCTGGCACCATGTTTATATGATGGATGTCCAGTCAGGTGATATGTTTAGACTCGTTCTTTATTGCAACTTAACGTAAGTAAAGCTTGTGATTCTTCTTCTGCACTCTCCTCTGCGTTTACTGTAGCTCTGCTACATGCTTGGAACCCTGACTGACACCTGGTGGCTAACTCTTGTTCAATCATGAGAGACTCTTAATATAATTTTAACAAACTTTATTGAATCAGAATAGACGGTTTGAGTATGGCGTATGACTCCATGATGTGACGCTCCTCTTGCTTATGAGAGAGGGCGTCGGTGCTGTATGAGATAGGACATCCCCCCTAAGGGGATTTGTTTCCAACAGGAGTCATGACATTGGTGGTGATCTGGGGAGGTGGTGGGATGAAGCTTTTTGCTCTGGAGATGCTGGATGAATGCGTGATGCTGACACAAGGTGAGTGATGACTGCACAAGTGTGATTTAAGCTGTGGTGATGGGGGCTTTATATAGTACCAGGAGAAGGGCATTTATGATGTCATAACTGATGTCATTTATGATGTCATAACTGATGTCATTTGGGAGAAGGGCATTTATGATGTCATAACTGACGTCATTTATGATGTCATTTATGATGTCATAACTGATGTCATTTGGGACGTCATGGAGAAGGTGACGTCGGAGATGGTGACGTCATTTAGTGACGTCATTTGGGCTGAGGGGTATGACAGCATGGGGTGCTCTATTAATGCCTTATTTGGTCTTCCATGATTGAAATTCAGTCTACGACTACACTTCAATCATGAGAGACTCTTAATATAATTTTAACAAACTTTATTGAATCAGAATAGACGGTTTGAGTATGGCGTATGACTCCATGATGTGACGCTCCTCTTGCTTATGAGAGAGGGCGTCGGTGCTGTATGAGATAGGACATCCCCCAAAGGAATTTAAAGTTATTTCAGGAACTGGGAGAGTGAAAACGGGGGTCATGGAGCTCGCCTGGGTTATGCTTTAGTCAGGTCGTGGGCTGACAGGGGGAGAATTTATGCATGCCGGGAGATGAGGGGCTGACCGGGGTTTTTTAAGGCAAAGCGGGGATGCAAGGGAGTGGATGTGGATAGCCCGGGCACGGGCGCATTGAAGAGAAAAGGAGAGTTTGATCACCACCAACGAAGTGCTTGTTGCCTCTTTAGTCATGGAAGGAGGGATCTTTGGGCTGATAATATGGCGTCTTGCTCTGGACGAATGTAGGATGCACAGGCTGATGAGGACCGGCGCCCCAGTTGTTGAAGGGAGGCGGAGGACACCCCCTGCATGGCTGCTGATGTGGCTGCTCCGATCCTGAAGGAGTGACTGGAATGGTTCTCTGCAGGGATGTTGCATTTCTAGAGTGTGGTCTTGAAGTGAAGGATGAACCGGGATCTTGTCATGTGATGATGGGGAGAGATGAGGAAAAGGGGGCCAAGGGCTGATTGAGGTTTATGCAAATGCCGGAATGATGGGTTATGCAGATTGTCAGGACATTGGCTGACTTGTCAGGACGAGGGCTGACTGAGGTTTAAGCAGGATGCAGGGATAATGGGTTGAGCAAGTTGTCAGGATGTGGACTGACTTCTCAGGACGTGGGCTGACAGGTTTAAGCAGAATGCAGAGATAATGGGTTGAGCAAATTGTCAGGACGGGGCTGACTTGTCAGGACATGGGCTGACTGATGTTTAAGCAGAATGCAGGGATAATGGGTTGTGCAATTTGTCAGGACGTGGGCTGACTGAGGTTAAGCAATGGCAAGGACACTTATGGGGTTATATGCAAATTGCCCGGCATGGGCACCAAACGGGGATTGGGAGAGAAGACCACCACCAATGAAATGCATTAATACTTCCTACCAATCATGGAAGAAGGCATATTTGGGCTGATAATATAGCAGCTTGCTCTGGATGGATGTAGGACGCAAAGGCTGATGAAGACGGCAGCCCAGTTGTTGAAGGGAGGACCCCCCCCAAAAGAAAAAAGGTCAGCGATGACCTGCATTTTTAAGGTCAGTAATGACCAAGGTCGCAACAACCTGCATGAGCATAGCCAACAATGGCTAAAAGATGCAATATTTAACCTTTAGCATTATATTATTATAGCATGAAAATGTCTAAAAATGGGTAGACATAATGTTATATTCTTTAGTTGTGCACTTACTTTATCCCAAATTGTATGAGGCAAAGATTGGCTTGATATTTTTCTCATACCTGTTCTATTCCTAATAGATGCATGTTCTGATTTGTGCATTTTGACATTTGGAATATTAAAGGTGGGCTGACCATTGTTAATAAGTACGTTTTCCCCTTGGATTTGACTTTAAGTTGCGTGTCTATGTCTATTATGGGCCTTTTTCATTTGTTTTGACAGTCGTGTACTGTCACTTTGGGAGAGTTGCACCCGCACCCTCGGCTGAGCTGTTGTTGCTGTTGAGCTGTTTTTGATTAGTTTTGACGTCCAGCAGGAGGGGGAGCGGTGAATGTGCTGCATCTGTGAAAAGTTTTAAGTCGTCGGCAGACGAGACGATTTCGTCATAGAAAAATGAGATTCCGTTCCAATTTCCTAAGAGGTGTGCCCAGAATTTGAGATCGGCTCGGCCTCCCTCATTGAGGGTAACTGAGTCAAGGAGGCTGGGGACTGAAGATGCTAAATCGAGCAGCCTGGAAATGGATGACCTCCCTTGGGGAGTAATGTGCATGGCAAAATTCAGGTGGCCGAGCAGAGACAGAAGGTCTCGTTTTGAAATGTGGCTGGCTGCTGAATAGGACTGGGCTATTTCGTGGATGCGAGACAATTTCTCGAGGGGGCGGGAGCTTGCATAAGCTTGGTGTCAAGATTAATGCACAGGAATTCGAGAGATGATTGCAGTTGGAACAATAAATCAGAGATAATATCACCTGAATAAACAAGCAAAATGTAGTCGACATTAACCCATGATGCTAACTAATATGATGAGCATTGCTGCAGGTCTTAGGAATCTGCTAAGACGCATGTGATTGAGGCTTGTGAAGCCCGTATGACTGAGGCCACATAAATGGAGACGGCAGTGATTCAGGCCGTATGAATGGAGTCAGCAATGACTCAGGCCGTATGGGGTCAGCAATGACTCTGCTGTATGAATGGAGTCAGCAGTGATACAGGCCGTATGAATTGAGTCAGCAATGACTCGGGCCGTATGAATGGAGTCAGCGATGACCCTGCTGTATGAATGGAGTCAGCAATGACTCTGCAGTATGAATGGAGTCAGCAATGACTCTGCAGTATGAATGGAGTCAGCAATGACAAGGGCCGCATGAATGAGTTGTTGTAATGAATGAGTTATTGTAACTCAGGTAGCCTGAATGGAGTCAGCATTGACTTAGGTGCTGAGAGACCGCATGAGCTTAGCCCTTTAATGATGTGAATGACAAATGCATGAATGAGTTGTTGTAACTCAGGTAGCCTGAATGGGGTCAGCATTGACTTAGGTGCTGAGACCGCATGAGCTTAGCCCTTTAATGATATGAATGGCGAATGCATGAATGAGTTGTTGTAACTCAGGTAGCCTGAATGGAGTCAGCATTGACTTAGGTGCTGAGACCGCATGAGCTTTAGCCCTTCAATGATATGAATGACAAATGCATGAATGAGTTGTTGTAACTCAGGTAGCCTGAAGGAGTCAGCATTGACTTAGGTGCTGAGACCGCATGAGCTTTAGCCCTTTAATGATATGAATGACAAATGCATGAATGAGTTGTTGTAACTCAGGTAGCCTGAAGGAGTCAGCATTGACTTAGGTGCTGAGACCGCATGAGCTTAGCCTGTAATGATATGAATGACAAAATTAATGCATGTGATTAGCATGACGAGCAGGAACTCCCAGCAGATTTCTAATTTAATCTAATTTAAATACCATGACACGGAACGAGGAGTGCCGGGAAAGGGGAGCAGCCCCTTTTACACAGCCAGATGAAATCCCCCGAATGTTTAAGAGTGAAACAAAAATGACCTGGGTATTTATTAGGACCCCCGGGCGACTCCATCCGCAAGCCCCACTCATGGGACGGAGCGGGGAGGAAGCGCATTAAGCCCCCCACCTCCCCCGGCGGGGAGTGTGAGTTGGACAGGCACCTGGAGGCGCACGGCAGAGGAGCCGGAGCAGGGCTCCCCGTACCGCACTTGTGGCACACGGTAGCACCGGAAAAATGTCTGAAACACTCTGTGCTAGCGATAATAATGACACATGAACCACCTGTTGCGTTTAAGAGTGAGAGTAAAATGACCTGGGTATTAAGACAGGATGGCGATTGCTCGCTTGACACATTGCAAATTACTGGTGTTGGTGGTTCTCTGCAGAACTTTTTATTCATTCCTGTGTTTTCTGCTTTAGCATCAAAATCAGGTTGTATGGCGATTGCTCGCTACATATATTTGGCTGTCGGTGTATTTTGCATTGGTTCAACTCACCATGAGCGATTTTGAGGATCTGTTCGATTCTGTAGTTAATACTACTAATATATGTCGCTTCACACCACTGCTTCATTCAAGGCAATGTGTTCTGCTCAGTGCAGCTTTGCTAAATGTTATCATGCTGCAAGCCAAGGCAGGCTTACCTGCTAAATCATTGCAGTCTCCAACGGGGACAGAGTTGCTCAGGGATTGGCACCCGGCCTGGAATGAGTGCAGCAGCATTGCCGCAACGTTGACTGAAACCAGGGACTAAATGCATGTTTGATAATACCCGATTGGACACGGGAGAGGGAAGCGGCCGTATGCAACAGGGCAGAGTTGCTCAGGGATTGGCACCCGGCCTGCAATGAGTGCGGCGCACACACCTGGATTTTGAAGCGGGGCTGGCTGGGCTGATATTACGGAAGAGATGCCGGCTGAAAAGGGGGGATACAAGCCTGAAACCTGGGGCGGTGCTGATTGGGCTGCTGCTGTGGGGAGCGTGGGGCTCCCGAGCGTCCTCAGCCGGGCATCGATGAGGGACCCGACCAGTGATGAAATCGTTGTGATCAGGGGATCTTTGGCTCTTTTGCCGCGGCCACGGCCTCCAGAGTGCTACGCGGACTGAGATCCGGGCAAGACGACTTGGACCTCCGTGGCGCTGGATCTCCTTTTGCGGCTGCGGCCCCTGGTGAGAGGAGCGCCCCTTGTGACGCCGAAGATGAAGCCTGGGGATTGGAGATTTGTCCGGGGCTGGTCGGGGCGTTGATCGTGCTCTGGAGGAAGGCGTCCACGGCGGAGTTGACCCTTTGCTGCTCGTCTCCAGACTCAGACATGATGATGGACTGAATGAAGCTTTTTGCTCTGGAGATGCTGGATGAATGCGTGATGCTGACACAAGGTGAGTGATGACTGCACAAGTGTGATTTAAGCTGTGGTGATGGGGGCTTTATATAGTACCAGGAGAAGGGCATTTATGATGTCATAACTGATGTCATTTATGATGTCATAACTGATGTCATTTGGGAGAAGGGCATTTATGATGTCATAACTGACGTCATTTATGATGTCATTTATGATGTCATAACTGATGTCATTTGGGACGTCATGGAGAAGGTGACGTCGGAGATGGTGACGTCATTTAGTGACGTCATTTGGGCTGAGGGGTATGACAGCATGGGGTGCTCTATTAATGCCTTATTTGGTCTTCCATGATTGAAATTCAGTCTACGACTACACTAATAGATGGCAGCATTTGTATTCATAAAATATAATGGAAGTAAATGCATGTTTATTTTAATTGTGGATCATAATACAATGCAATTCAAAATGCACTTTAGTTTAAAAGCAGACAGTGAAAAAAAAAAAATCATGTATTCGGGAAAAAAGTGATCCATCGATTCAAGATGCACAAGATGCATCGATAATCGTTTTAATCTAATCGTAGCTCTCTGAATCGGAATCTAATCAAAGCGTGAGGTGTCTAGAGATTCCCACCCCTAATCTGTATAGTACATGCACTGCATGCATGTACACAGAGTGGACAGTACCTAGCCCTCCTACGCTGTACACACTCTCCTGCTGAAAGCTGCCACTTTGCCTTGGATTCAATCTGTCCTTTATTCACAGGAAACAATAGAACACAGGATTTATCTGTCACTCAATTATGCTTTAACAAGCTCTGTTGAAAATTTTGATTTAATGACTATGTGACTGACATAGTTGGCTGTCTCAAGGGCCATTCTTCGAACTCTAGTGCTCAGGTCAACACAATTAACACATTCACTTGTGTATGAATGTTTAACAGCTAACAACTGAAATGACTGCCCGGTTTTACTAGTACCGGTAATAAATCTCTGTTCTTAATCCGTGTTTGGTTTAAAAGACAAAAACTGAATAAATCTGACAAAACATAGTTCAATTTCAGAAAGAGACGGTTGTTAATATTTAACTATATACTGTGTACAGTATGTGAATGATGGTCATGTTAAAGTGAGCTGTTACAAAATAGAACTACACCATATTAAAAAAGACTCAAGAAAAACTCTTTCTGAATAAATACACATTTGTGACTCAGGTCTCAGAATACAGATTCAAACATACCACAGCTATCAGTGCCTTGGTGCCGGATGTTGCCTTTGTGATAACAGCAAGTTAGAGTAACAGATGAAATCATGACTTATGAATAGAAACACTGTCAGCTTGTGGCACACGCATTTCAAACACTAGCTGCTGGAAATCACAGGTTGCTTCTGCGTAGTTTCTATCCCTGCTATGTTCCAGAAGCTTTCAACATACAGTAGGTGAATTATACGTGCCTGTATTATTGGTTTATATTGATGCCGATGATTAGCCCATTCCCACATCCCAAGTAAAAAGCAAACAGCAGCGATGCAAAATGAGATACTCCATAATGGCATATAGACAGTGAAGAGAGAAAGAAAAGAAAAGCACAAGATACATCGCACAGGCCTTTCAAAAGTCTCATTTTAAAGTTTTAATTTGCTGATACTATCTAATCTAATACATTGTGCATGAGCCAAAATGCTTTTAATCCTGGTCGAAAATTCATTTTGGCATCCGAGTACAGACAAATGAGGAAAGAAACAGAGCTGCATATGGAGTGACAGGTGTGAAAGAAGAAACCATCTATTAGATCTGTACAGTAGTCTCATCCAACAAAGCAATAATGTGACCGGATTTCCCCTGCTCAAATCAAGGGGCACAAGTTGCTATGGTAACTAGGGGTGGCTGTGGCCCAGGAGGTAGAGCGGGTTGTACACTAACCAGAAGGTCGGTGGTTCGAACCCCGGCTCCTCCAGTCTGCATGTCGAAGTGTCCATGGGCAAGATACTGAACCCCAAATTGTCCCTGAAGGTTGCATTAGCACCCTGCATGGTAGCTTGCCACCATCGATGTGTGTTGTAAAACGCTTTGACTAAAAGTGCTATAGAGTGCCGCAGGGATGACGTATTTTTGTAGGCCAAGTTAGCATCGCCCTGGGTTCCCTTGTCTCAAAGTCCATGGGTTTTTTGAATGTGGTTTTGGTTAGATGCCTGAAATAAGGTATGTGGTTAACACAAGTTTATGAGACCTTTGTGTCCAGCAAGATAATCAACACAAATGAACATGACTTGTATGATTTTTGAAGCGTTTATGCAATCGTCAGAGTCAGAAATCGCGATAGCCAGGAAATGCTTCAAAATTCATGAAAGTGGTGTTAGGTTATGGCATATAGGCTATTACCTTATTACTAAAAAAAGAAAAGGAAAAAAACGTATCGATAAGTGCACACAAGCGAAATGTACTGTACATTCAATAATTTTTATTTTAATGGTTATTTCTATCTATTCTTATTCTAATTCAATGTGTTTTATTGTCAGATCACATGTACAGTAGCATTACCATTAAAACAGCAAAAAAATTATTGAATTAAAATTGAAAATGGTATTTAAACCGCTGAAGGCTGTTTCTGTTTTTACCTTTCAAACACAACCAACCAACTTGTTAGGCAGGTATTGAGGCAGATGTGGACTAGGTGGCTGATCAATAAGAAACCTCCATTTGTTCAGAAGCCACTTATCAGAGGGAGTGTTGAGAAGAAAATGATGTGTGGTGGAAAGAAACAATGAACAGCAAGTCAGCTGGAAGATGTTACAGCTGTGCTACAGTATTCAATGAATGGTTTGAAACTTTTTACAACAGGCTATAGCATACATTGTTTCAGTTATTTTTATACTGACAGCCTCCATTTTATTATCACAAGATTATCAGGCCACACTATGCAGCCTTCAAATCTAGTTTGGTGGGACTCTGTCCCCGTCTTGTGTTGTGTGTGTTAGGTCTCTGTGTGTTTTGGGCATAACAGCCATGTGTAAAACCACGTAAGAGCCATGTGTAAAACCACATAAGAGCCAGACCTACAGTAAAACCATGTAAGAGCCAGACCTAAAACCATGCTATAGAGACAGTCCGCCATAAAATGTTATACGGCTGGCACGCGAGTGGGGTAAAACCGCCCATACTGTATATCTCAATGGGCTGACTCACCAAAGGAAGGTGCTGCGGCTCTAAACTACAGGTTTGGGGATTCTAGAGCAGAACACAAGACGTCTGTTCAGATGTGCGTTTACTGCAGTGGTGAAATCCCAGATCGTGTCTGTCTGGGCTGGGCTAGCAGCTAAATTCTAACTTTGCTGAATGAATAGAACAGGGGATTTACCCCACCCTGACCACGCCCCCAGCCAGCTAACCCAGCGTCTATGACGAGACATCGCCTCAATCTATGCGGCCCGATGTCACTTTCATGACACAAAACGTGGCGCAAATTGTGACTGGCAGACACCACCGACCCAACCGCCCGCCCGCCCACCTAGGCAATTTTATTACAGAATGATGTACTGTATCTGTCAACAATGCCGTTATGTAATCCTTTGCAGTCACTTCTCCCATTAAGTTGACTATTATATTTATTGATCTACCAGACTGCCGGAAAATTAGACAATTTGGTATCTGCTTTTGCTCTGGGGTTGCTTATCTTATAATTTTGTGAAGGCAGGGTTTTTGGCTAATCATTTTGTAAGATGAAAACTCATTGTGCAATAGACTACCAACTGAACCACAATGAGAACACCACTGGGATCAAAATATATGCTATTTAGCAAAGAAAATGCAGTTCTGAATATCATCCAAACATCATCAAGGCCATCCCAGTGACAAACATACAGTCATCATCAGTAGCCCATTAGACAGGATAGGTCTAGAGACAGTTAGCATGCCCATGCATACTGTGCCAAGTACTGTTGGCAAGTATTCAAGTTCAAAATGTAGGCCATTGTAGATCAGTTAATGTGTGATTTTGAAGTTCTCGGAAGGTTAAGGTTTTGACTTTAGCTCAGTATTTCTTTCCGCAATACTGTATTGATATTTTTGAAAAATATCGTGATATATATCGCTGTATCGATTTTTTGCACAGCATCTGTTCAGTGACACAATAAGAATACTTATGCACTGAATTTTTTTTATTTCAATGTGTTCAGTAACACAGTGTGCAACTGCAAATTAGCAAATACTGTTCTAATAAATTATAATGGAATTTTTGAATTAGTTTTGTAAACTCAGTAAAGCACGTGTTACAAAAAGCATGGGCATGATAAAGATAAAGTGGTAAAGTTTAGAAGGTTTTAGCACATGTTCTCAACACAACAGATGGCAGAACACAGACCAGGACCTTAGAGCTAGTTATGAATTCGGTGATTTGTCCCAGCCAGGGCTGCATTCTCTCCACAGCGACTGAGCTCCAGATTTTTCAAGAGGCAACTCAAGTGTTTCTTACTCAGTATGATTGTACAGGATGTCTGATGTGAGCTGACGTCAGTCCATCCATGGTAACGATTTTTTTTGCACACCTAAAAGTGCGTAGGACTAAAACCAGAGATACTGTAGATTCTGAGAAAGAAATAGATACACTGTCTACACTTGCACGATACTTTATTGCAATTTTTCAGTCAATAAGAGCTTCATCAGGCAAACATAAAGTATCGCACATGTGTAGACACTGTAGGATTATATTTCTTTCTCAAATTCAGTCAAAGCTAACTTCCCTATACAGTAGTACTACATCTACCCTAGATGCTTGGAAGGAACCCAGTGTTTGTCACAAGAGAATGAACAGGAAGCTTCTGTACAAGCAGAGCTGAGCGTAGCAGCCCTGTTAGCTATATTGTGACAGACATCTCCATACGCATTTCATCTCCCGGGAGAAAGGAGGCATGAGAGTGGAACACAGCACCTCATCATGAGCCTGCAGGTTGTATGACGTAGTACTGTAGAAAGGTGAACCTAAAGAAAATCCTCCTCGGCTGTTGCTGCCTTCTTTAAAAAAATGCCCGCTGCATAACCCTGCAACCGGAGGCAGAACTCGTCATCTTCGGCTGCTCGGAGTCCTCTCTGAATTTCCCTACAGCTGTGCAACAATCTCTGACAATCGGGACAACTGTTGCCAAAAAACGTATTCTGAAGGAATGGAAGTCCTTTTCCCCCTCTTTTCAGGTGTGGCTGATGGACATGATCTCTGTTATACGGATGGAGAGACTCAGGTCTTTGAGAGCCAACTCGCTTAAAAGGTTCTCGACTATTTGGGACCCTTTTTTGGCCTACTTTGATGAGGTTAAGAATGAATAGTGTCTGAGGCTCTCCTGTCTGGTTTCTTGCGTGGGACCCCATGCACAATATCTATTACAGATAAAAGCACCTTATGCGGCTGATAGCAATATGTAATGTTGAACGTTGATGATGTATGTTTTGTTTTGTTGTGTTTTGTTTCCTGTCTCTGAGCCTGTTTATTTGTCTTGTTTGTGTATTATTGTTGTTCTATCCACCTTATTTCTAGCTGCCATGATGCCTATGGGTGCTTCTTCTGGTGTAATCCTCCCAGCCTTGTTGCTGACAGCTTGACACCCGTCTGTAATGTTTCAAAGCTGCAGGCGAACGGAGAAAATCACTAATCAGGTCCAGCTTGGACCTGATTATTTATCTCGTCGATAAATATCCAGAGTTGCTCAAAGAGCAAGATAAATAGTGGATGTGATAGATAAAATTATTACATTCCCTCAAATAAGTCATCAAACCAGTCTTATTTATTGTGACAAGCAACCACCCCCCCCCTCTCCCTGCGTAACGAAAACTCTGACGCTGGGAGGGGGGGGGGGGGGGGGGGGCTTTAACGTGACTTGATTGTTGCAGCTTGCACATTTCCTCGCAACAATCAAGTCACGTTAACCCACCCCCCCTCCCAGCGTCAGAGTTTTAACGAGTCGTTAATAACGAGGAAAGCGCAAGCTGCAACAATCAAGTCACGTTAAACCGGACCTTGTACCCATAATTATTTTACAGTGCGGCATTCAAAAATAAGGTGGATAAAGATTGAAAATAAAATATTGAAAAAATAAAATGCCCACTGTGTTGTAAGGACGGACGTCACCGTGCAGCTTCATCGTGAGTTAGTGGACAATAAGAAGCCCTTGAATTAAAAGGTTTTGAGAACTTTTGAATTGTATTTTGATTGGGGTTACTTTTATGGATTCAGATGCTGTTTTCAAAAAATGTTACTCAGGAAAATGATGAACTTACATTTAACTTATATGAGATGGGGAGAAAGTGTATTGGCGCTAGGTGAAAAGGAAAATCCCAATCAAGGAGTAACAATGAAGTATGCTAATGACCAGGGAATTAAGCTCCTTCCACAGACGCAAGAAAGGTGGGAGATGAGTTATTATGACTCATCCATGGTGTGAAACTCATCCACAATCAACCACCTGCTATCTCCTCTCTCCCCCTCCCTCTCCTCTCTATGACATCACTATAGTAGTGACCTGGCCACCAGGCCAAGAGGTCTATAACTGTATGACATCTTCTGTGATTTATACCTCATCACTGTCTGACATCATCAGTGATATTGACATCCTCATTAGTGATGTCATAGCAGCATGAGCTGTGATTGGTCTACGTAAAATATTGCGGTACGGCATGGCCACGAGGCATCTATCTATAAGAGGGCCTGTATGTCCCCACTAAAGAAAGAAAGAAAGAAAGAAAGAAAGAAAGAAAGAAAGAAAGAAAGAAAGAAAGAAAGAAAGAAAGAAAGAAGAGAGAAAGAAAGAAAGAAAGAAAGCGTTCTGCACTTTTCTCACCGCGAGGTAGAGCGATCTGGAGAGTGGAGCAAATCTGCAGGACAAGAGGCGAGCAGCGGCAGTGGCACGAGCGGCTATCTTCTTCTCTGATTGGTTGCACTCATGAAAGGGCAGCGATAAGTAGGTCAGCGTTGAGATATTTTGAACTCTGTGCGCAGCGCAAAAATGGTACAATCGAGCTGTGCGCGTCGCCAAGGGTAGCGCTGCCGCCTAGTTGAGCAGCGCCGCTGTTTTGACCACCCAGCATGTATAGGGGGGGCTTTAGCACCCAGGTTGCCGATGATGTCATGAGGGGAAAATACCACTGTTTCATATCATTGCGCACCTCTTTCTATGTTAAAAAAAATCAAAAACTTGAATGTATTTTATTTTAAAATAACAGAAATGATTTGATTATTTTCTGAAGCCTGGACGATGTGTTTATAATATACGTGTATACCTCTCTAACATTTGTGTTGCCCCAGCCGCTGCGGCGGGGTGGCCAAACGGAATGAGTAGTAGCTGTACAGTATGCCCTAGGGCTGGATGATATCATAATATGATAATTGGATTACAAAATTCTACTTTGCTTATATGAACCATATTGTGATATACTGTACATTATTAGTATGTTTCGAAACTGACCCCCGTGACTATTCGTGATATTATTATATTCCCCTGCATTCTCCTTCATGCTATTATGACATCATAACATTGTGACATCATAACATTATGATATCATACCATTGACATTTCAGTGATGTCCCTCGAGCAATTGCGATGTCAGCAGTGATGGCATCCTTCTCGCTGAGGCTAGGACCGGCAGACTAAATAATTGACAGGGAGATAGATACCCGCACAGACTGAAGATGGGCAAAGTGAAGAAGAAAACTGGAAAGAAGGGTGATGGAAGCATCTGCACCACATTTACAAGAGCACTCTGGGGAAAAGTCTGCACTCTCAAAAGAGACAGTAGTGTCTACAGGAGCCCTTTGTCCACTCCCCGTGCTCACCCATAGCCCCTTCGATCCCCACTACAACTACATCAACTGTCTTGAATGGCACCCTGCCCATCCCACCACACTGGCTGTTGGTGCCAAGCTTGGGGACTCTCACTCAACAACACAACTTTTGTTCAAGGAAAAGCAGCTGGAGACTGTATCAAAGGGATGACGTTTTGTCCAATGTACCTTTCCAAAGTCTATGTGGCCTCCGATGACGGCACCATGACCATGCCATTTCCACAAGTGACCGGTATGGCTGTCTCTGGACGTGTCTGTGAGCCCACACATGCTGGTGATGTGGGACAACATGGGACAGCTCCAGCTCCTGAGTATGGACGGCCAAAAGATTTTCAGTAACAAGTTGCACAAAGCCAGAGTGACCCATGCAGGGTTCAGCTCCTGTTGTGATTGGGTGATGGCGACAGCCTCTGCTGACCACACTGCTAAGCTCTGGGACCCGAGGAACATTAAATATAATAAGAGCTTCCTCCAAGAAATGCCGCATGACAAACCTGTCAACTCAGCCTATTTCAGTCCTGACTGCTCCAAACTGCTCACCACAGATCAGTATGACCAGACCCGGGGGTACTCGTCCTCTGATTGGTCAAAGCCTCAACATATCATCCAATATCTCTACACACTAGGTACTGCCTAGTGTGTGGATGTTGGATGGTACTGTATGTTGTCGGCGATGCAGGTGTTGGAGGCTGGATAATAGGCTACCATCATGTGTAAATCCTAAATTGATTTACACACTCATCAAGGCCACATGGCCCCCTCTGTATGACCTTTGTGACTGGCCGCTACCCTGATCGTTGTGTTGACATCTTTGACTCCAACACAGCAGAGCCTGTGTCAGCTGAGAGATCCCAACGAATCCCACCACTTCACGTCTAAAATATTATGGGACGTGGAATGGGGTCTGACCTACTAGTGTGGAACCTTGGGAAGACGTGATGATTGATACAAACTGCTTTTGGAGGAAGGAGAGAGGAAGGAGGCACTCAATGCAGCTAGAACCATCAACTTTCATTTTTACGGCATGGGGTCTGTCCGTATGTCTGTTCGAAAGAGGCCAGGTCGCTGATGATGTTACAGTGTTAGACGGCTCGGCCTGGTGGCCAGGTCGTGATGTCATTATATCACCGCTGATGCCACCGGTGGCCCGGCGAATCAGTGGTTTTCAAAGTGCCTGCCATTTAAGACGTCCTCAAATGTAATTATTAGGCTCTTACATAAAGTAATGAAATATATTCGGAAGTTGTATGGCTGTGATCTTTGACATTTGCAATAGTATTGTTAATGGGTTTTTAAAGACATCTTGCAATAGAGTACCGCAGGAATGAGTTGGGAAGACCTGGATGTTAGCACTTCCGCTTCTTTCGCCTAACATTTTTTGTATGGGGATTTTGGTTAAATGTTTGAAATAAGGTTGTGGTTAACTAAAGTTTATGAAACGGTGAGCTTCGTGTTGAGCAAGATAATCTTCACAAATGAGGACCACTTGTATGATTTTCCAAGCGTATATGCGATTTCTTTTAATCACAATTTTCAGAAAACGCTTCAAAAGTCATAAAAGTAGTCATTTGTGAAGATTATCTTGCTGAAGATGATGTTCGCCATTTCATAAACTTGTTAACCACAGACCTCATTTCATGCATTTTACAAGAAATCCCCATACAAAAATCCCATTGACTTTTACATAAACGTATACAATGTAATTCAGCACTGGCGAATGCATATAGAGGAAACAGTGCAAATGATTAAATCATGTCATGAAAGAATCGTAATTTCAGGCTGTCTTGAACCTGAAGATCAGAGGTATATTTGTAATTCCAGCTAATCTTTCTCTTTGGACTATCAGCATGATGCAGATATAGCCTTGGACCCTGTATCTGGCTCCACCTGACTCCCCTGAAACCACACGGCCCATTATTACACCTACATGTCACTAATCTTTCTAGGGCACGAGCATGTTAGACGTTTGGAAGATAAAAAAAACTCAGAGTGTGGTGCTTCATCATGGCCTTGGTAGATTGAGGGCCTTGCACTGTCACATCAAATCAGGATCCGCCTCCTGAAAAACACTCCATCCTCATCAACATCATCACTACCCCCATCTCTACAAATACTGGTGCTCACTCCAGTGACAAACTATTTCCACAGACACATCCAATCTACTACTGCACCACCTATTTATGACTCAAGGAAAAAATAATTTGTGTAAAGGGTGCTTATAGTGTCAAATATTATACAGTAGGTAGGTAGTAGGCTACTCAGTTTGCATTGTTACTTGTTGCCAAAAAATCAGTGAAATGTTGAAATATACAAAAATAAAGACCACATATTTGATCATTAATTTGTGATATTGTAATGTCCTGAAGAGGGGTGTGGTTCTGGTCTTTCCAAACAATATTCTTGTTTTCAAACACTTCCAAGTCACACTACCTACTTCCATGCATCCTAATAATAATGCATCCTGTAACATTTTCCCAACCAGGCATTTTAACAGCAGGGCAGTGAATTGAGAAGAAAGCCTACAGATGACTTGCTGCTGTACTTCAAGCTAACACAATAAAAACGACACCAAAGACAAACAGATAAATGAACCGTATTATCAACCTTTGGCTGTGGGACATATTAGCCAATACCAAAAGAAGTATTTTCAGCCATATAGCCTAGTATTTACTTAGTATACAAAAGAAAGTGTTCACTGCAATAATCAGCAATAAAAAGAAATCCATTGTTACCAGCCATGCTCAATCATGGTAATTACATTACTGCTTAACATAGGTAGAGTACATATTTGTCATGTTGCAAGGATTTGTTCCACAGTTGGCTTCATACAGAGAAAGAGACAGATCAAATCACTAACAAAAAGGAAAGATTAAAGTATGAGACAACAACACTGTACTCCATAAGAACAGTGCAGCACTGTAATCAAATGAAGAGATGCACAGCCATGGAGTGCATATTGTTGCAGTTTGCACATGCTGTAATGTGACAACATCAACGTGACTTGGAAATGTCTGTTTGACTCATTGGACATCAAACCGAAGTCATTCATAACAGTGACAAGTGGAGGAGGGGGGTGCTGAAAGTCAGCTTTTCTTAGGCAGATGCTTCTAAGCAATTATATAAATGAGGTTGTCAGACAGCTCCTGAGGGGCGTTTGTCTTGCAGGCTCTGCAAGACCAATGGGCTCTCTCCAAAGAAAGTGCTATAAAAGCAAGGCAGTCGAGAATGGGTTTGCCACTGTCAAGAATACCAACATTTCTTAAAATAATTTCTTTAATCTAACAAATGCATGTCATCTCCAGTGTACCAAGAAGAAAAACGCCAAGACCCACATCCTCCTTAGTCATTGTGGTGTTTTGAGAGCAAAATGACACCCATGTCATTGTCAATGACACCCATGTCAAGACTGGAGGAAAGCAAACATGTTTACAGATCCCAAGATGACCGGAAATGTTATATCGCCTATTGTGGCTGCACTTAAGCAGTGCAGCCACTTCTATAAGTGACATGTGTGTCCATCCGTTATAGAAGAGAGTGAGCACGAGATTTGAGCACAATGAGCAGTGAGCAGAGATGTGCGCATGAGATTTAGCCTAGGCCCCTCCCCCCGGCTGTACACCTAGGCCCCTCCCCGCAGCTGTACAAGGAAGCGAGAGTAGAGACAGAAAGCACTGCGGCTCAAAGCCGGTGAAACACAAACACACGCACACCTGCGCGCGGCCCGTGCGCACCAGTGGGCTAGCTCGGGCTTTGACAGAGGAAGCCACAGAAGTGATACTGAAAGCTGTAGTTCCTCGAATGGCCACTTGAGGCTGTATCAAAAATTTAGTTGTTCCCTGTTCACCCCAGGTTAAAATGCCCGACTTTCTAACAGGATTCAGCATGTTTACAGCCTGGTTCAAAACACAGTTTTGGTCTTGTTACAGATCAGCGCCCAGCTAATATCAATATTCATCTTCAGGCTCGTATTCTATTGTGTCTAGGGGTTAACATGAGAACAGAAACCAATGAACTGGCTGTTTATCGATTGAGTGCAGGCCGTGCTCACCTGTTGGCTTTAGCTGATGTGGCTTCCAGGAGCCTCCCGACACTCATCTATGGCAGCCCCGTATAGCCAAATAGGCACCCTCTATACCCTCTATACGAGCAGACCACAGATCAATTGACAAACAGCCAAAACAAATAGAAATAAACATTTATCATATCTAAGTGGCAAGGGCGATCGGTAACAGTCTATATAGCTAATTTCACCTTCCATAGCAACTGTATGGGGGGGCAAATTTTTATATAACTCACCTGTTTAGAGTAAAATAGACTACCGGTACTGTATATAAAAGACTACGATGTTTGTATGTTTGCTCTGGGAACGCCCTAGTCTCGTGCAAGCTGCGCAAAGACCCCAAGATGGCGACAGGCCAA
Organism: Poromitra crassiceps; assembly: GCF_964638095.1. NCBI lineage: Eukaryota > Metazoa > Chordata > Actinopteri > Beryciformes > Melamphaidae > Poromitra > Poromitra crassiceps. Next base: position 42,467,551 of record NC_139642.1, read on the forward strand.
AATAGGCTTCAAAACGGGAGTCAGTCCAAAAACCAATGGGTGATGTGATGTCACAGTAGCTACATCCATATTCTTTACGGTCCATGCCGCACACGCACACACAGTGCCAGAGAGAGGGGAGAGGGGGGTGGTGGAGAAAGGTCCGACCTGCGCAAACCTGCACCGCTTACTTCAAAACCTGAGTGTGATTTTTACTTTCCTCGTTGTTGAGCAAATTCCTATATAACCTATTGCACTATTCTGACGTCTGTATGATACTGTCTTCTTTGTGTACATCAGAACTGAAAGCCTCTTCAGGGACATGCCGAGAACCAAGTGTGATCTGCTAGACATTCTTGTTCATCCTAACTTTATTAGTCACAGATTTGTCAGTGCAAATGGGGGCTCCCTTGGGTGCTATTGTCTCGGTAAGAAGTTTCTTTCCCTGCACTCTCTCTTGTCACTGCCGGGATACATTTTGTGCAAGTGTCCCAAGGGCGTTCATCGGAGTTGTCATTTTCAATTAGCTATACCCTAAATGCATGCCTGTTGGCCCTTGTCAATAACCATTTTATTTAAGGGGATGGGACAGCTGTAACTTCATGACATATTCCATTTTCATCAAGGTTAGCTGATCTACCAATTTGCATTTCATCTCACACTCGCCCCCAAGTGGATTCACAAACATTTTGAAACATGTATTGCAAGCAAATACCTGATTTACATGGGATAAGGATGCGGGTAACCTCTGATTGGTGCCGAGTGAAACAGGCACAGCTGTTCATTCCCTCCCTCTATTCCCCTGATATGCAGGTTGAAGCTCTTTTTGATTAGGATTGGCTCTGCTGGCTTTAACTCTAGCCGACATCCCTCTTTGAGATGAACCATTTTCACATGATCCCAGGAAATTAAATCAAGGGGTGGTGTCACTGTAGGTCCAAACACCAACGTTTAAGCACATTAAGTCTCATGAAATAGGCTATATATCTAGATTAACATGCTGGCAAATTATGACAGACCATTTGAAATCACAGGCGTGCCTTCAAGTTAGGCTTCCATCATTACTCCTTAATGAATGCTGTATCACACCAAAAGGAAACAAGGTTAGCATTAGTGACTAGGTTAAGTGAGTATAAGTTAACAGATTTTTAGCACTGCTTTACAGTCACAGGTAGCCTATGTTAACTTTAGAGAAATAATCTGATCTATGTACATCTGAACCTTGATCATTTCTCTTGCACGGTAACATTTATGCAAAATGCCTTTGAGTCAAGCTACTGACAAGCTACATACAAATTAATTCAGTTTAATACCTTGCCTGCCCTTTCAGCGAAATTCTAGAGCTAGTGAACTGACATATGTTTGACTATTTGCTGCTTCCCTCTGTTTGACCTTTGCCCCATTAGTTCTCGGTAAAGTAAACATATTCGTCATCATAATTTAATGACTGTAGATATATTTCCCTAAACACACGCGCGCGCGCACACACACACACACACACGCACACGCACACACGTACATACATTACACACACAACATGAGAGAGATGTGTGTAAATACAAGAAAGCCATTTGCTAAATGATTTTCGCTGAATCGGCTAGACTTTCATTGCACTGTACTGTGGCTAAATTGAATATTGACTACTTCCTCGTAGCAAACGATATAGTATTATGTGACATAACAGCTGAAGACAGATTTTGCTTGTGTTCAATTCACAATACTTCAAGTGAGTGAAATTGTGCTTGAAGCAAAAGCAGACAGAAGACTATGTTTCTGACACCCCTTCACCCCCACATCCCTCACACACACACACACACACACACACACACACACACACACACACACACACACACACACACTTAAATCCACTTAAATCTTGGACTGAATAAAGCGTTGAAGATTGCAAATTAGTTTCTGTATTTTTAGACAGGCAACAATGTTCAAAAGGTTCATGTTTTAGATCTCCAAATGAGTTTTGAACCATGGAGTGACATACTACTTAATGACTCAAATTAGAAACGCTATTGCAGGGTGATGCATGGTGTCCCTGAATGTGGCCTGCATTACAAATGAGAGAAACCTGATGTACAGTAACTGTGGGATTTATTACTATAACAGCAGACACTTTAGTGGCTCAAACTATTACTTTCCTTAGTTCTTCTCCTGCTGGCCATCACTGGCTAATTCATGCCATTAATAAGAAACCCATACAAACTTGGCGGAAGTAATATTCCTAATTGGATAACGCCTTATTCTACTATAACAGTTCAAATAGCCCTCAGCTCACTGTGTATCGTCCTAAAAAGGGCCCTACAAATAAACCAAATAAATGAGATCAAACAAGAGTCTGCGAGTCCCCAAGACACTGCATATAGCGCAGCTGTCACCAGCACTGTCAGATGATAATATTAGACTAAACATTCAATCCAGCAAAAGCCACAAAATTATATTGTGAATTTGGGAATTTTGCATAATCTCTGATTAGATCATTCATGTGGGTCTACTTCTTGTGTGGCAAGTGGCGCCTTAGAAGCCCCCTGCTCTACTAACCCGATGATGCACTCTAGATGAAAAAAATGTTTTTGGTCCTTGCAAAATAGGCTTTTTCAAAAAAATGTTTTACATGGATCCCTTTGAGCTATTATCAAAAGCACCTTAGACCTCAAACCCACTTCAACATGAATGTAGGCTATTTCAAAGCATTTCTCCTCTAAAAAGGCTGTTGAGGTTCAGTGTGGGGTCACATCTCGTTTGAGTTGTAGTAGCCTACCTGGGAAGGTTATTTCATCTTAAACCAAAGATACTTAAAACAAACAATCTTTCGTTCCAACACTGCTTGGGTTGAGCATGTTAGAAAACGGCTCTATCACCACATCACATGCGTAATTGCAACTATATCTTCAGATTTGTATCCAGAAGCAGGCAGTTTTTATAACCTGGGGAGAAATAGCGGGGTGCTGAACGTAGACTGTATGAACAGCCAATTGTCAGTGAACGCCACAAGGACTCACATAATTGATCTAATTAGGACAGCATGCATCCCAAACTATTCCAAGTCTTTCTTCGAGGTTTTTATCAATATTATCATCACAGCAATGCCAGATAATTCCGCCTGCAGCGTAGTCTATAACTTTCTATTTGGACAACCTGCGTTCACTCATACAGCTGTAATGCCCCAACAATGCAAATACCAAAGCAAGTAGAAAGTGAAGTAGTTTAACATTACTTACGGACATCGAAAAAAAGTCGTTCCCTCTCACTTTGCGTTTTCTCTCCCAGAGAAACGGCAGTGGGGACCGGTCTCCCTCTGTCTCCCTCTCGCCCCGAACAGAACAGCGGAATGGCAGTTGGTAATAAGAACATCCAGTGAGGGTCCTCCTCGGCTCTGCCTTCCTATAATCTGGAAAGCCCACATACACAGTTACATCCTCGGCAGCTCCGGACAAAATTAAGATTTCTGTCGGTGCCCCCGGCTCCTCTCCGGGTGCGGGCAGCTTCTCCCCACACTTTTAGGAAGCTTTCGCCCGGTGCTGTGCGTCGAGAGAGGCGACGGACAGCGGCGGTTTGGTCTGTTGTTGGTCCGTGATGATGTCTCCACCGCAGCAGCCGCCTGAGCTTCTGCAGCGCAGCATCCCTTTCTGCCCCTGGTACTCAGGAAAGAGGTGGCCCTTCGTTATATGAGGAGGAGTGGCATCGCATCAGTTTCTGTCGCTGCACCCGGGTTAACTTGGTGGAAATGTGCTGTGGTTTCGCTTTTAAAGGTTGGTCTACTTGGGGGGCAGCGAGGGGGGGGGGGGATGGGGTGCTTCTTGTTCCCAGCCTGGTTTCGTGAAATAAATAAGGAGTTAGGTAGGCTACTAACGGCCGCTATATCTTACAATGCAAATAACGAAAAGTGAGAAAGTGCTCTAGCGCGAGAGATGACTCTGAAAGGACGGAGGAGAGTTGGACAACATCACAATCATGAGCACTCCAGCCTGGCTTCGAAACTGCAGAATGTTAGCTGACATTTAAATATCGTGGTGTAAAGCACATGTTGCCTTCAGTTTTTAACTCACTCACGTGAAGAGGTTTTCGAAGCTGAATGAAGTTCTTAAGCGAAAGTTATCTTGACCACCTGGCCTGCCCCTAACCTTTAGCCCAAATATTTTAGCTTCCTGAACCAGGGGCGGAGCTACACTCTCAGTCCAGAGGGGGCGGACCATTCTCAGTTGCCCCTTCTGATAAAATCATTTTAAAAGTCTGTAAAATAGCTGATATATCCCCTATCCTATCAAGAAAGCATACAGTGAAGCCACTTTACAGACAAGCTTATTCTGAAGAAGAAAAAAAAACAGGCTGCCAGTCCTGTTCAGATGTTTCAGCACCGAGGACAGCGCATAGCGCTCTATACATGCATCGATTGGTGAGTGGTTCAGCAGCACCACCGATGGACAGCGACAGGGTGTCACAGACAGCAGCAACCTGTCTGCTCCTGTCACACACATACACACCATGGACCATGGACAGTGCCATTGATTTATCATTAACAGTCACCTTCTGATATTTAAGCAGCACAAATGCTGATAGGCTATTGTATAACCATGGTCGCCGCCATGGATTTTACCAATAATTTGCTCAAACAAAGGAATACAGTTTGACCTCCCCATACAGAATTGCCATACAGACACACAGCCATATGCAACACATAATAACCCACACAACAAACTACAGGCTATTGCAAGCCTACACACTTAACCAAGCACACACGGCAAGCAGTAACAAACAACAAAAGCCCAGATCTGACTACTATTTTTTCATCTGTCTCCATTCATCTCATCCTCCTCTCCACTATCATCATCATCATCATCATGACTGATTTGCCTAACATCGTGATTGTCAACGTCATCAACATTGTCATAATTTCAACTTTCATCACTGACTACTGTGTCTCCCTCTGTGTCTTCATTCATCCCATCATCCTCAGCACCATCATGATCTTCATCACTGCTTTCCAATTTGTGCATGTTGACCGCAGCCCTACCTGCTCCACGGAGCTAGCTGCTGCAGCTGCGTGACCCTCCTACCAGCTAACATTTCCACTTGCTTTGCCTTCATTGCTCGGAGTAGTGGAGACGTGGAGGGAGTTACGAGCCTGAAGAAATTTGTGAGCGGGACACATGAGGCTTTTTCCTTTGCTCTGTCTGTTTTGCTTCAATGCCCTGGATTTGTACTCCCCCCCCCCTTCCCCCCCAATTTTAAAACAGACAAAATGTTGCTAGCTATCTTGTCAAAAAGACGACACAACACTGGATTCTTGCGGGCCCGGGAAAATCGAAGCAGAGTGACGGGGGTGGCCCGATAAGGGGGTACTACAGGCCAGGTGGAATCAACACCAAAATAAAGAAGCCAAACCCCCTTGAGCTGGCAGTGATTGGCAGGTCTCTGGGGCCTGGAGGAGGCTCGTCTCTGCTCTACAGAAAAGGTGTGCGCGCACACAGATGTGTTAGACTGGCTTTTTATTGTTTTGTTTTTTTTCAGAATCAAAACACACAAACAAACTTTATTCAAACGATTCAACTAAACAACAAAAATGCATGTTCAGTGAGGCAGATTGTGCCCAAAAGGTGGGCACCTGCTCCCTCTGATTATGATTCTGAAATGTTGATATGCAATGTATTTTTCGTTCACAAATGGTGAGATTCAACATATCCGTGTTTTTCAGAAACTGTAAAATGCCCCTACTGTACAGTTTGTTCTGACAACTGAGCTGGGGGGAAAAGGTTTCGGATAAGGCTAATGTGTTTCAAAGCAGCAATTATTGTATTTGTTCGTGCATTTCCTCGCCCCAGGGAAACAATTGGTCAGTTTTCCCATTGGTGGCCAAGGGGAAAATATCTTTTCTCTGTAGGGACACAATCCCACATTGTTCAGACACTTGGCACAAAACCAATTTTGCATTGCCTTGAGTTCTAAAAAACACGACTGAGACCCTTTGACAGATATACTCGGCTGTGTGAAACAAGGGGTGGGAATGCTTAGAGTGAAATTACTTTTCCCCACTTCAACAATGCCTGTCACACAGTCTTTGGTATGTGCTTGGTTTATTATCTGCGGTTTGAAATGGAATCGCAGGTGGAGTGTGGTGCGCTCCTCTCGTTAAAGAGGCGCTTGGCTGTGCCGTGACACATGGATAATCCAACAAGGAATCAATCATTACATAGTTATTGAGGTAATAGGTGGGCAAATATGTTTCCCGGTGGCTGTCCTTATTATTGCGGGGCTAGCGGAGCCCCCAGGAGACAGTCGAGCCAGATGGAGTTGAGGTGTTGTCACTACTGAGTGAACAGGTAATGAATTACTCCAGGACAAATGGGCCGCCGCATGGGAGACGAAGAATCCCCCTCACAAAGAGAGAGTGAGAGAGAGCGGATGGATGGCAGCATCCACTAACACTTCTTGGGCCAAACTTCTTGGCTGCATATTTATATAGCCTATATGTTATTCTAAATGGACTCATTGATGAATCAGGCAACGGCTGGAAGGATGCATGGCTGGATAAATGAATGGCTGCAGGAATGAATGGGCCCAGTGACCTCTGAACACCATACTGTACCTTATAGCCAAATGACTGTATGTGTAAAAGACTAAGATCAGTACTTCTGTGTGAGAGAGAGAGAGGTGGGAAAAATAATAATAATTCAAACCTATTCTGGCATGGCGAACCCATTTTGAGCTCCAACGGGATTCTGACACAGCTTTTTTAGACTTGCATGAAATTATATGATAGCCGACATGATACTGAACCTTTCCAATTACAGAGTCCAACCTTTCCCTCCCCCCCTCCCCTGGCTCCTATTCTTGAAACCAGCTGATTTGTTATGACATTAGAGTAATGGTATTTCTCTGGTGACAGTCATTGCTGGGGGATATGATTACGCCGTGGTAATTATGATTGTTATTTCCAATCACAGCTGAATGGAGTCAGAGTGTGTTATTTCAGCAGCACAGGCAGAGTGGCTATCTGCGCTAGATGATTCTGATGGGGCCGATTTGCGGTACAAGCGTTCTGCTGCTACAAGCGCTGACAAATGCGTGCAATATTTCTGCAGGGATACAGCAGATAGGCCGCCTCTCGCCTCTATATCTGATCTACTGGCCGCTAGGGTGGAGCAATTAGATTCCACATTGTGCCATATAAGACTGTGACATGGTGTATACGACTGTGACATGGTGTATAAGACTGTGACATGGTGTATATGACTGTGACATGGTGTATAAGACTGTGACATGGTGTATATGACTGTGACATGGTGTATAAGACTGTGACATGGTGTATAAGACTGTGACATGGTGTATAAGACTGTGACATGGTGTAAATGACTGTGACATGGTGTATAAGACTGTGACATGGTGTATATGACTGTGACATGGTGTATATGACTGTGACATGGTGTATATGACTGTGACATGGTGTATAAGACTGTGACATGGTGTATAAGACTGTGACATGGTGTATAAGACTGTGACATGGTGTATAAGACTGTGACATGGTGTATATGACTGTGACATGGTGTATATGACTGTGACATGGTGTATAAGACTGTGACATGGTGTATAAGACTGTGACATGGTGTATAAGACTGTGACATGGTGTATAAGACTGTGACATGGTGAAAAAACTTAAATGGAAAATAAACATGGAACTGATGCTTTGATTCTGTATAAGAGATGCTACCAGTCAAATGTTTGGACACACCACATTTTTCTTATTTTTACTTTTAATAATAGTAAAGACATCAACACTTTGAAATAACACAAATGGAATTATGCGGTGACCAAAAAAGTGTTAAATAAATCTAAAAATTAGATTCTTTAAAGTAGCTGCCTTGATGGAAAGGCAAAGACTTTGAAAATCAACTTCACTGTTCAAGCATTTCAGCCTAAGCCGTAGATCGAAATGGATTTAAGATAAACAAAAAACAAAAAACATATTACATTAAATCAGGTGTGTCAAAATTTTTGCCTGGTAGTGTAACTGGGGAGGGTTCTTTCTTTTGCTCAGACAAGTTGGAAATACTGTCATAAAACAATATATATTGTAGCAATCCTGGGTCTCGATGTACTGTATAAAGCGACACGTTGGTCCTTGGCCAATGGGATTGTCCCTTTGGTCTGATGGTTAACGTGTTGCGCTTGTAAATGATGATATCGGGTTCGATACCAGCCTCGCCTGTGCTGTTACATTGGCGTCAGAAGTGGGATGTCAGTTGGCCACGTGGTCATCAGAGGCGTAGGCCCCGGATGAGTGAGGGAGGGGGAGGGCGCCGCTCATTGGAGCGTAAGTCGCGGGAGTACGTAGAAGCACAGGGGCTGCTCTTTCCACAGGCGGAGGAGGTAGTGTAGCGATCCTGGGTATTGATGTATAAAGCGGCACATTGGTCCTTGGCCAACAGGATTGTCCCTTTGGTCTGATGGTTAACGTGTTGTGCTTGTAAATGACAGATCCCAGGTTTGCTGTTACAATATATTACTAGACTGTTATATCGGTTTGCCATTATATGGGGCCAATTCTTCTTCTTCTTCTTCTTCTTCTTCTTCTTCTTCTTCTTCTTACTCTTCATTTAAAGTTAGGAATGTGTCCTACCATTGAATATGTGGGCGGGTCACTATGTCTTAAGGAGCTGCAGACGCAGCTAAAATAATTTCATTTACATGCGTTTCAATGGAGACTCCTATGCCGCCTGCTGTTTCACCCTGCCAAGGACACGGTTCTGAGGGAAACGCTGAATCCTTGAAATTTCTTGGCATGAAGATGGTCAAATACTGTATACTGTATGTATTGATCCAATATACTGTTTATAAAGATCCCACATATTGGCACAACATATTGGCCAGTGACAGCTTCAGTACAAACAGAGCCTATTTATATCAGCATTATCTTCAAAAACCCAGTTGAACCCTATAGAGAGCCAAAGTCACCGCAATACTGCCTGCTTCAGCACACACACCAGCGTCAGTACTGCCTGCTTCAGCACACGCACCAGCGTCAGTACTGCCTGCTTCAGCACACGCACCAACGTCAGTACTGCCTGCTTCAGCACACGCACCAGCGTCATTACTGCCTGCTTCAGCACCAGCGTCAGTACTGCCTGCTTCAGCACACGCACCAGCGTCAGTACTGCCTGCTTCAGCACCAGCATCAGTACTGCCTGCTTCAGCACACGCACCAGCGTCAGTACTGCCTGCTTCAGCACACGCACCAGCGTCAGTACTGCCTGCTTCAGCACCAGCGTCAGTACTGCCTGCTTCAGCACACGCACCAGCGTCAGTACTGCCTGCTTCAGCACACACACCAGCGTCAGTACTGCCTGCTTCAGCACACGCACCAGCGTCAGTACTGCCTGCTTCAGCACCAGCGTCAGTACTGCCTGCTTCAGCACACGCACCAGCGTCAGTACTGCCTGCTTCAGCACCAGCGTCAGTACTGCCTGCTTCAGTACACGCACCAGCGTCAGTAATGCCTGCTTCAGCACACGCACCAGCGTCAGTACTGCCTGCTTCAACACACGCACCAGCGTCAGTACTGCCTGCTTCAGCACACGCACCAGCGTCAGGGGGGGAAAAAAGAGTGGTGGTGAACATTTGTTTGAATTGTGCCATGAGGCACACATGATTTTTTCTCAATTTAAAAGATGACTTTGCATGTCAAGAAAGCCGCAGCTTGTCGTACAACTGAAACGTAACGTTTAGTTCTGTATGAAACCGCTCAATCATCTACATCTCTCGTCTCAATATAGGTCACATCAACCCCAACATGGCCTGACGGGAGAGAAAGTTTTGAGTGAGTGGTTGTGTGTAGTCTTTCTAATTTATAACTTAGTGCAACAGTTTTACGAGAAGCTGCAACTTCCTTGACTTGCAAAGTGATCTTGCTGTAAAATCATTATGTGTACTTTACGGCACAATTCAAACGGGATCAAAAAATCATTCTCTCTCGCCGTTCACCACCATTCATACTTTTTTCAGATGCTGTTGCTTGTCGGGCTCGACCGGAAGGGGCATGACTTTGGCTCTCTATTGTGCTCTGAATTAATTAATTAATTTAAGACAGATGTTAACAATACACAATGAACAGATAAAACCCATACACCAGTATTCAAATTGTCAAGGAATTACACACATTAAAGTCTAGGTAGGACGTGTTTCCATTGTTGTCCTCATTTGTAAAACACAGTCAATGGTCGACGACAGAGCACGAACCATTTACGACATAGAAAAACAAGAACACATACACCATGAACAGTAACTCACAAACAAAGCAGACTTTACATACTGTAATGAATTGGCTGTCAGCAGTAGCCATCCCTTCACTGCTCTTTTAAAACGGTTGGCAGTGACGATTACTTAAAACGAGCTGACAACAACTTCCATTCTGTAGCTGCTGAGTATAGAAAGGTGTTTTTCCTCAGTGTCTCCAAGCATCGGCTCCAGAGGTTTTTCCCGTAGGAAAAGCAATGTGCAGCTCTTTTGTTTTGAAGTTGTGTGTGGCTTCAACTCTCTGACAGGCCTGAGATCTCAAATTAAGCCAAACTGCTCTTTAGTGGGTTATTTTCTATTTTTCTCACCCTCACTTTAAATAGACTTCTTTCTTTTATCCCCAAGAGTGACTTTATGCTGTGGCTCGCATGCATAAATACTCGATCCAGCAGATGTTGGTGCTACCAATAATGAAAACCATGCAATCTACCGATCAAATTATAATGTACCACCTCTATCTAGTCAGCATCTGCTGAGCAATAAATATAAATTGCCCATATTTGCTAAGCATGTTAATGTAACTCACCATCTGCACTAGTATAGTCTGCTGCTTTTCTGACATTTATATGGCAGAAGACTGTGAAACCCAGAGAGATGCAATAGCCCATGGGCCAAGGCAAAAATCGGTACCACCTGAGGTGACCGCACGATTTTGTTATTTTTGTCTTCCTACATGTCTCTAGTTTATATTTTGGTATGATAACCTGCCGATTTGGTAGCTTAAGGATAGTTATCACTCTGTAAACCAGGGGTGCCCACACTTTTTCAGCTTGGGAGCTACTTTTAAAATGACCAAGTCAAAGTGATCTACCAAACATATTTATTTATATATATATACACTGAGTATACAGTGGAAAACAGTGGAACAGTGGAAAAACAGTGGAAACAGTGGAAACACAGTGGAAAAACAGTGGAAACAGTGGAAAAACAGTAAAAAAAAAAAAAAAAAAATCCCCCCCCTTCCCCCTCAATGCCATGCGATCGACCACACTACCTTCGCGATCGACCGGTCGATCGCGATCGACGTATTGGGCACCCCTGCTGTAAACAAACCTACCCCCATATAAATGACAAAACCCTGATTTCTGTGTATTAGTCCAGATGATATGTGAAAATGATGTTCCCTTTTTCGTAAAAGCATGAAACTTGGTACGCTTATAGTTTGGGGCCCTGTACAGTTTCAGAAATTGAGCCATCGCAAAAATGCCTTGTGGCGGCCATTTTAATTCTGCCATAAGCAAATTATGTAGTTTGCATCATATCTCCTGAACCACACATGCTAACACAGAAAAGGAGATGTCTATCTCAACGTTTTCATGGTCAAGGATTACAATGATACCATAGAACATCATAAACTGTTAAAGTGACTAATCAATGGTGAATTTGATGACGTTGTGAGAAGGAAATGACAGTATCTGATAACCGATGCTATAACTTCAAAGCCATGACCATTCTCTGGCTAAGATGTTTTGATGAGTGATTTGACTTATATAGACCTTTTGTTAAAATAGCGCCCAGGTCCCTCCTAAAGATCCTGGGATTTTCCTTGCCAGATGGCCAAATCCAAGATGGCCACTGGCGCCATGTTAAAAATTTTACTTTTGATCCAGAGCACATAGAATAATGTATGAAGACACTTTTCGGTGTAAGTCAACCACGAGGAATCCGATTCTGACATCAATTTGACATTATGGCATAGTTTTCATCCAGAATTCCAAGATGGCTGCCATCCAGTATTCTGAAGATTTACGGGGCCCCAAACTATATGCGTACCAAGTTTCATGCTTTTATGAAAAAGTGAACATGATTTTCACATATCATCTGGACTAATACACAGAAATCAGGGTTTTGTCATTTATATGGGAGAAGGTTTTTTACAGAGTGATAAGTATCAATAAGCTACCAGATTGGCAGGGTTATCATACCAAAATATAAACTAGAGACTTGTAGGAAGACAAAAATACAAAAATTGCGCGGTCCCCTTAGGTGGTACCGATTTCACCATTGGCCCATGGACTAATTGCATTGTATCCTTCTCAAAACACCACTGAATTCACCAAAACACCACTGAATTCACCATTAACTATTCATGTGAACAGTTTATGATGTTGTATAGGGTGTCATTGTAATCCCTGACCATGAAAACATAGGGGTAGACATCACATTTTCTGCGTTATCATGTGTGGTTCAGGAGATATGATGAAATCAGGGTTTTGTCATTTTTTGGGGTATAGGTTTGTTTACAGAGTGATAACTATCCTTAAGCTACCAAATCGGAAGGATTATCATACCAAAATATAAACTAGAGACATGTAGGAAGACAAAAATAATAATAATCGTGCGGTCACCTCAGGTGGTACCGATATGTCAAAATGTCAGCCTTGGCCCATGGACTACAAGGGATATAATCAACACACATGCATGCACGCACACACACACACACACACACACACACACACACACACACACACACACACACACACACACACACACACACACACACACACACACACACACACACACACACACACACACACACACACACACAAACAAATGAAAATACCAGTAAGCACATAGCATCAGTACACAGTATACATGATAGTCTCCTTGTTAGGCGGGAGACAAGTGGGTTCACCTGCACACACTTGAAGGCCTTGAAACACTTGGTAACCTGGAACTGCCAACAGGTAACCTGGAGAACAAGGATTGGTAGCTGTTGCAGGAGCTGACTGAAAACAGAATTTACGATCGAACAGCCTGAAGCTGGCAGAGTACTCTTTCACATTACATTATGACATCATAAGTGTAATCACCAAACTTCAACAGTGACATCATGTGTCCAGTGTCATTATGAGTGAAAACATCAATGATGACATCATCACTGTAATCATGAATCACTGTCGACTCCTCACTGTACAGTAGTTATGACATCATCACTGTCGACTCCTCACTGTGGCATCATCACTGTTGTTATCCTTGGTGACCTCATCATCATCGGTGACATCTAACACTCCTGCCATTATTTATTTCAATTTTCCATCTTTGAATTAGAAGTTAATGCGGGAAATCTGTGCAACTGAGACGCAGCGTAGCACAAACCTCCTTTCAGAGTGTGTAATGAAGATCAATTAAGAGTGTTTTGTTGGTGGTTAGGGCCGTGTTAGTTCACATGGTGAGGATTGCCTCTCCTTAGCCTTTTCCTGGGAGATTAGGATCCAGTGAGCTGCAACATAATCACACATCACCTTTCAAGCCACACATGTCAGACACTTGTGTAACAATTTGAAGGTGAGAACCGTTTCACTCCCACATGGACAGAAATATAGACAGATATGAGTGAAGTCAGATTAAGCAAGCAAGCTTGTTTCACCCAAGCAATCTTATTGCATTTCAGTTATGTTGAAAGACATATACATGCTTTGGTAATCGTTGGGAAAGGTCTATAATGCTCTTAAGGATGATGTTCTTTAAATGATTAGCCTAAGGCTACTGTACACTTCTTACCACCACTGTACATCTACAGTATATCTGAATGGCAGCAAGATGTCCCCCCAATTTGCATTTACTTGCAGCTTCAGTCCAAATGCTGGATTCAAAGGATTCAAATCCTTACCCATAATCTTTAAGCATTTATAGGCAGCGCTGACAAGACAGATCTACATGACTTAGCCCAGCGGTTTTCAAAGCGGGGGCCGGAGGCCCCTGGGGGCCTGCCAGGGGTCACTAGGGGGGCCTAAGCAAATTGATGGAAATGCTTTAAAAAACATCTTTATGGGGAAGGAAATGATTCAGTTATATTTGTTAATACTACAGTATAATAAATAGAGAATATATTTTTTTATTATATTTTATAATTTTATTTAGTGTAATGTGAACAAATATAATTGAATCCTTTCCTTCTACATAAAAATAATATTTGCCATGCCCATCTGTCTAATTGCCTGTCAGTCATCATCACATTCATTGTAATTCCCCCCTGGTGTGCGTAATACAGTAGTCTGACTCTGGAACAAGGTTTATAATGGAAAACAGAAACAAAAAGATTTGAGATCCAAATGTAATTATTATGTTATTACATTAATAAAAGTAAGGAAATATATTCTGAGGTTGTATGGAAGTGATTTTCGACATTTTCAATAGTATTGTCAATGAGTTTTTAAAGACTGTTTGCAATAGGGAGGCCGCGGCCAAAGGCTAATGCTATTTGGGGGGCCTTGGCATGGAAAAGTTTGTACTGTATATAGCTGGTCTAGAGTGGTAGATTGAGAGTGATATGCAGGCCAAACATGCTAATTCTAATATACAAAGCCACAATTCATATCAATTGCATCATACAAAGATACTTATTGGATTCGTCTGCTCCACATACCACTTATTTTGAAATTTGACCTCGGCCCGCAGCTGTGGCAAACGCCAGATGCAGAGAACGGCACATAAGACTATAATGGCGCTTTTCACCGCATGGTACCGGCTAGACTCCACTCTACTCGCCTTCTGCCTTTTTGGGGGGTTTCTATTGGGCCAGATACCAGGTACCAGGGACCAGGTACCAGGTACCATGGTATCTTGTACCTTTTTTGGTAGCACCTCCGTCGGGGTTCGAAGCGAACTGAGGCGATACCAAAAGGTGATGTGAAAACACTGCAGACTGCTGATTGGTCAGAGAGAATCATCACATCCTATTTTTGACAAGCCACTTCTTGCCACCAATCTAGCACCCACCTATAATCACAGTAAAGAATGCCCTCTCAGGTATTACTGCTATAATGATACCTGATATGAAGGGCACCTTGTTAGCTGCAATAGAAATGATAATACAGTATTCTCTAATGCTGATGTGAACAAAAAACATTGCCACAATTCACTTCAAAGTGGCTCTTGAACTACAAATCTAATTGAATATTCACAGCGTCCCGAATCCAAAAGATCGTTCAGTACAGCACAGCCGATAGTCCTATACCACTATGGTAAAGGTAACAGTTAATTGATGTTTGGCCTTGCAACTCCGGGGATCGGAGATATAATATGACAATCAGTTCCATGTTGGTAATATAATTCTACAATTCAAACTATAAGCCAAGCTCCCACATGCACCCTAAGATTTAAAAAGGACCCTTAAACATAGTGCTTCTCAAAAGACATCTAAGAGCAGATAAGAGCAACCACTAATGGATCAATTGTGCAAGAGGAGGAGCACTCAGACACGGGTGCTGTTTAATTAATGATGGGGGTCGAGATAGGCTGTTAGCTCCATATTGTCACTCAAACACTCACAGCAGAGGGTGGCAATATGAGCTATGTAACTGATATGGAGAACAGAGGAGACAAATCTATACTCACAGTCCAATACCATTTATGTTCTGTGGAGAGTGCAGGGGAGCCATAGTTTACCATTCCTTTGAGTAGAGAAGACCAGTTAACAAGTACAAAACAAAAATAGAGAGACTGCATTCACTTCTCTCAAAATTAACAATTAGCAATTAGTATTAGTACCATAAAACATTAGGTTTGAGCAAGAATAAAAAATAACAACAGGGAAAACCTGTTGTTATTTTTTGTTCTTGCTTAAACTGAATGTTTTATGGTCACTCACGATTCAGTAGGTCATGGGTTGGCTTGGTTCAAGCCTTAAAACTCTCTCTATATAAGGATTTATCAAAATGTCTATGGAGAAAATTTATGCGGAACTTACTTCCGGGGGCAAATTACGTCACGAAAAGTCACGTGCCTGTTGAGCTCTATTAGAGTGCCCCTATAGGATGTGAAAAGAAATGGAACAGCCACAGCGGACTCCATGAAAACAACATGAAGAACCTTTTCTGTGTCAAAGCTTATCTAATTTATCTAGCAAAACAGATTGAACCATATTAAAACCATATTAAAAAGTTCTATGTATCCAAACAGAGCTATCAGGACCACGAAGTCTGATTCTTATACAAATAATTTATTCAAACGATTTATTATTTATTTATTTGAGATGGTCACAAGTAAATGAATGCTAAAGAGTTATGAAGATGAGTTTACCCTCCACCTGATCTGCCACATAGTTATCCCACGCCTTTTTTTGGCCAGCATGAATCTTGATGACATACATCTTTAGTATATTGTACGTAGTAAAGTCAAACTAATGCAGGCCTTTTCAGGGGGAAAAGCACACAAACGCGTTCCAGAAAATATACATTATTTTCATGTTTGGCTCATGTTGTCGCCATCTGGAGGTTTGCCTGCCTTTGTCCATTGCACATTGTGCATTGCACAAGCACATTGTAGTTGCCTTGTGTATTTAATGTGCTATATAAATACAGCCTTGCCTTGCCTCTTTATTTACCACTATATCACTTGTCACAAGTAAATGACTGCCAAATGTTCGCTTCTCAAAAGAGTATCTTAAACCAACCAAATCATTCACTACCCGGCCTACAAATTGTCTCGGTGCTGGATGAATTGAGTCATTTTATTTTTTATTTTTTATTTACCCTCCATTTTCTCCCCAATTGTACTTGGCCAATTTTTCCCTCTGCTGCCCTGGTCGCTGCTCTGCCGATCTGGGGAGAGCCGAGACTAGCAGCATGCTTCCTCCGAGACATGCGCAGTAGCCGTAGGGCATTCACGACTAGTGAATTTTACTAGTCGACTAGTCGTCCCTAAAGGTAGTCGACTAGTCGACTAGTCAGAGTTTTTTTCTCCCCCCAATAAAAATGCTCAATTCACGTCAAAAGGTCTCAAATACAACCAGGCAGCAGGGCTATTGAGATGCAGGCATAACTAGCTAATGTAGTAGACCTTTTCTGACCAAGCTTGATTCCCAAAGCATTTGGCAATAAATTAGTATAAAACGGCATGGCTGATGGCTGTTTTCTCTAACGTTATACTTTTATAATCCAGATAGGCCGAGGCTTCACACGCTAACGTTTCGTTGTTTTTCCACTTTTAATTTGACGTCGAAAAAGGGAAATGGTACGTGTGAAATGATAGAATTGACAGACCAGTGTCAATTCAATTTACTATCACACCATTTCCCTTTTTGGCCTTCAAATTAAAAGTGTGAAACCCAGCTAAAAAAACGGCGCATTATTCACAAACAAATGGGTAATGTTACTTAAGTAATGACAGCTAGTCATTTAATAAAGCATGGTTAAAACGAACTCCACTTACACTTGAAGGTCTGCCATGCTGCTATCCTGCTGGCTGTGTGTAGTCCTGCTTTGGGGCGCGAGGAGAGGTTTTCTGAAATTAACATTAGTTAGCAACCTAGCCTGGGCCGCTGTCCACATACAGTCCGGTAGGATACTTCCTAGTATCCATCAAAAGTGACTTTCCTGACACCGTACAAACAACTGGCTGCACTAAAATGAAGTAATGGTTTATGCTATTGAGTATTACTAAAATAAAAACAAAAAAGAAAGTCATGTGACTTGTGAGGTTATTGTTGCACTCGTTCTTCTTCGTCAATTGGAAGGGTCGCAAATGGTCGCAAGGTACCCACAGCACACACCAACACTGCACTGTGGAAAGAGGGAAAACCAAGAATGACGACTAGTCGACTACTAAGCACAGTATCGACTAGTGGTTTTACTAGTCGACTAGTCGACTAGTCGGTGAATGCCCTAGTAGCCAGCCGTTTCTTTTCACCGGAGCCAGTAGGACGTAGCACGTGGGAGGATCACGCTATTCCCACCAGTTCTCTTCTGCATCGAACAGGCACCCCGACCGACCAGAGGAGGCGCTAGTGCAGCGACCAGGACAAATACCCTCAATCCAGCTTCCCTCCCGCAGACACCAGCCAATCGTGCCTGTACGGACATCCGACCAAGCCGGAGGTAACACGAGGATGCGAACCAGTGCTCTCCTCGCGTTGGTAGGCAGGGACTCCCGCTACACTACCCGGATGCCCGAAAAACACATTATTATTCAATCAGAAAACTGATCAACTACTGTCCCCTCCATTGAAGGACCATGTCAATATGATTAGAGGCCTTCACTGAGGTCAGCAGCTCAGATGATAAATAATAATAATACTTTATTTTTTATAAAAACCATTCATACATAGGATGCAACTCAAAGTGCTTGATTGATTAAAACTTTAATGGATAATGATTAGCAGCCATTTGGCATGTCACAGTGTCCTTGAGCAAGGCACTTACATCCGTACCTGCTCACTCACTGTACAGTATGCCGCTTTGGGTAAGATGATCGATTTTGTCGATTCAGGGTAAATGCCTAAATTGTAAATAGTAATTCTCCAGTAACTTACTAAATGAATGATGATTGATTGGAAACATACCTCTGTTGAGCCAAACCACCAGACTCATTTGAATAAAGGCAATTACCGCTCTCAAAAATATTTGGTTACTGTTAGGTTTGCTCATGATTAAATAATAATGACCAAATAAATGCTAATTTAGAGTGAAACATTCATTTTTCCTCTCCATTTAATCCCTCTAAGGATTACAGGGATCTGCAGTGTATCTCAGCATGCAGTGGGTGGATGTCTGGGAAACACCAAGACGCCGTATAGGACTCAGATTGCTGCTGTAAGTTCTGTGTTTGAAAAGTGAATACATGATGTCACAGTTCATTAGTTTCTGACTGACTCTTCCAACTCGGCCACAAGCTTGTGGTCCAGTATACATTTTTGCCATCAAATAAGTCCTGCAGCATGTATCAACATTGCTTTTAGATGCTTCATGGCTCCTTCCACTTTCTGTGTCACTATCTTTAATTGATTTCAAAACGATGACCAGAACATCTTGAGAAGTTGATCTTTTCTATAAAGTTGCCTGATACTTCTGCAGTGAACTATGGATCGATGACCTTGATACAGGCTACAATAAAGCGATAAGAAAACCACAGCTCTCTCTCAAAAGATCTTTCCTTTCGTCTCCTTCTCTATGATGAGGAAATAATTGTTCCCATGCAGCAGCCTGGATAGCCCATATTTCTGTGGTAAGGGAGAAAGACATTAAAAAGCAAGGTGTGTGTGTGTGTGTATGTGTGTGTGTGTGTGTGTGTGTGTGTTGTGCGTGCGTGCCTGCGTGCATGCGTGTGTGTGTGTGTGTCCATCAGACCACAAGTTCACATTCTCCTCTACCTTGAGAAAGGTTTAGGTCCTGTGGGTGCGTTTTTATTTTTGAAATGTGCACATTAACCTTGTCATAGCCTACCACTCCCACCACTATTTCCTGGAAGGTCACATTATGTAAACTCAAAATCACCACTTTTGAATTTCATAGCTTGATTTTCAATTGAGTTTGAAATCATATGTTCCGAATATGTATTGCAATTCCTATTGTAAAGACTCAAGGATGCTAATGTGACTAATGGTCTGTGATGCATAGCATAGATTGTCCATATTACATAATCATATCCATCATAAACCATGTTAGAATATAGTTTTTAGAATTAGGAGGAAATCCTATATTTTACTCTCTCACGCTCAAATAGTACTTGATTGCTACCTGCCAATAAAATTTCTTACCTCAACCAATGGAGTTGCCCAGGAGGTAATTTTCGCCCGTTTGCCTGCACGATATCTCGAAAAGTTGTGAACGGATTTGCACAAAAAACTTGGCCAAAGGAGGCATGATAATGGATGTGGCTAATCACAAAAAGGCACCTAACTACCAAACAGATTCACGTACATGTAACAGAAAATACAGACCCAGGGCCAGAACCGGCCCACGGCCCATCTCAATCGGCCCGCAACGTCCTTAAAGGAAAACGAAATGACCCACACACAAACATACAACAACAATAAAAGGCAGCATTATGTTAATAAATCTCGAGTCGAATGACTACAATGAATCAGTATTATATTATAACATAATGCAATGTGTTGCATATCAGACAACTGGCAAGATGTATGCTAATTTAAAAGTTGACATTGCATATAAGTGGATTGTTTTATCCAAGTAAATCTTTTCATTGTAACCTCAGAGTACAACAGATTGACAGTGCGTGTCCACTGTCGCTATGAATCCACGCTATAGGCCGGGACCGCCCTGCTCCACAGAACTGAAGTAGGGTAATTTTGCCAAATTGCCATTGACTTCTATACTGTGCTTTTGGATATGGTAAGGGGGGCAGTGCTGGGGCACTCGTGAAGACCACTAACATCTCTACAGTGCTGAGCTTGTTCAGCTCCAGGTTGTTCTGACCGCACCAGAGGGCCAGCTGTTCAACCTCCCGTCTGTATGCAGACTCATCACTGTCTCAGATGATACCGATGACTGTTGTGTCGTCTGCAAACTTCAGGAGTTTGACAGATGGCGAGATGGGTCCCCTGAGGTGCAATCGTTTGTGATGAAGAAGAACCAGGGGAAGGCCACACACCTGATTATTCGGATGCAGGATGTGATTGATATTTCTAGATACGTGTAATGTTATAATATAGCCTGTAGACCTCTAGCAGTCATGTAAAAAAGACAGCCTGGTATAGAAATAGCACGGTGTGAAGTAAGTCTACATTTCAACTGTACTGTAAATCACATTTAACATTTTTGTTATTTGTTTCGAGTGCCGGTCCCAAGCCCGGAAAAATGGGGAGGGTTGCGTCAGGAAGGGCATCCGGCGTAAAACCTAGCTAGCTAGATGCCAAAGAGATTATGCGGATCAATAATCATGTTTCCATACCGGATCGGTCGAGGCCCGGGTTACCAACGACCGCCACCGGCATTGCTGACCAGCAGGGTGTCGGGGGAAATTGGGCTACTGGTGGTAGAAAGAGAAGAAGAGGGGGGGAGCATGTCCGGAGGAGGAGAGAGAAGAGAGTGGGGAGGAGTGTGGAGGTGAGGGTAGGAACCCTGAATGTTGGCACCATGTCCGGTAAAGGGGGAGAGATAGTGGATATGATGGAGAGAAGAAAGGTAGATATTCTGTGTGTGCAGGAGACCAGGTGGATGGGGAGTAAGGCCAGGAGCATGGGGAGAGGGTACAAACTGCTCTACTATGGGGTGGATGGGAGAAGAAATGGGGTAGGAATAATCCTAAAGGAGGAGTATGCTAGCAGCGTGGTAGAAGTGAGGAGAATATCAGACAGAGTGATAGCTGTGAAGCTGGTGAGGGAAGGGCTAATGCTAAATATTATCAGTGCGTATGCCCCCCAGGTGGGGTGTGAGATGGAAGAGAAAGAAAAATTCTGGAGCATGTTAGATGAAGTGGTAGAGAGCGTGCCGGCAGGAGAGAGAGTGGTGATTGGAGCAGACTTCAATGGGCATGTAGGGGAAGGTAACAAGGGAGATGGGGAGGTGATAGGAAAGTATGGCGCAAAAGAGAGGAACGCAGAAGGGCAGATGGTGGTAGATTTTGCAAAGAGGATGGGGATGGCAGTAGTGAACACATACTTCATGAAGAGGGAGGAGCACAGGATAACATACAAGAGTGGGGGAAGGTGCACACAGGTAGACTATGTCCTATGTAGAAGGTGTAACCTGAAGGAGGTCAGGGACTGCAAGGTAATCGCAGGAGAGAGTGTAGCTAGGCAGCACCGGATGGTGGTCTGTAGGATGACAGTGAAGGCCAAGGGGAAGAAAGCCAAGGGAGGGAAGATAGAGCGAAGGATTAAATGGTGGAAGTTAAAGAGAGAGGAATGCTGTGTGGAGTTCAGGGAGGAGGTAAGACAGGCGCTGGGGGGTAGAGAAGAGCTGCCGGTTGGTTGGGCAGCCACCGCAGAAGTGGTGAGGGAGACAGCAAGAAAGGTACTTGGTATGTCTTCAGGAAAAAGGAAGGAAGAGAAGGAGACCTGGTGGTGGAATGAGGAAGTGCAGGAAAGTGTACAGAGGAAGAGGGTGGCGAAGAAGAGGTGGGATAAATTAGGAGATGAGGAGAGTAGACAGGAATACAAGGAGACACGGCGGGAGGCGAAGAGAGAGGTGGCAAAGGCAAAGGAAAGAGCATTCAGCGAGTTGTATGAGAGGTTGGATACCAAGGAAGGAGAAAAGGATCTATATCGATTGGCTAGACAGAGGGACCAGGCAGGGAAGGATATACAGCAGGTTAGAGTGATAAAGGATAAGGAGGGCAGTGTGCTGACCAGCGAGGACAATGTGATGAGAAGGTGGAAGGAGTATTTCGAAGAGCTGATGAATGAAGAAAATGAGAGAGAGAGGAGGATGGACAATGTGGAGGCAGTGAACCAGGAAGTACAACAGATAAGTAAGGAGGAAGTGAGGGCAGCTATGAAGAGGATGAAGAGAGGGAAGGCGGTCGGCCCAGATGACATAGCAGCGGAGGCCTGGAGATGCTTAGGAGAGCTGGCAGTGGACTTTCTAACAAGACTGTTTAACAACATCTTGGTTAGTGAGGAAATGCCAGAGGAGTGGAGGCAAAGTGTACTAGTGCCTATTTTCAAGAACAAGGGAGACGCACAGAGTTGCAGCAACTACAGGGGCATAAAGCTGATGAGTCACACTATGAAGCTTTGGGAAAGAGTAGTGGAGGCTAGATTAAGAGGAGAGGTGAAGATTAGTGAGGAGCAGTATGGGTTCATGCCAGGAAGAAGCACAACAGACGCATTGTTTGCCCTGAGAATGCTGATGGAAAAGTATAGAGAAGGCCAGAAGAAGAAGAAGTTATTCGTTTTGGTTATTTACAGTATTTTGTTGCTTTGGTTATTTATTTGGTATTTGCTTTATTTATTTGGTATTTGGCATTTAGCTGAGAGGAGTTGCGCCCCTCTGTCCTCACATGGCATTGTAAAGCCTAACAATGGAGAATCCAGTTGGGCTCATCTGAGGACAACCTAATTATTTAACCCGCCCAACCTAACCATAACCTTAACCAAGTTGTTTAACCATAACCCATTCATAACCCCCAAATAGTTTTATTTGCGTGAAGTTTTCAAAGGAGGACTTGTAAAATGTGAAATGTTGATATTTAACGTAGGCAATATTTGGTTCACAAACATTGTGATTCAACACCGTGGTTTGCAGAAATGTACCAATGTAACATATTGGCGACTGGGTTGTTTCTCCCCCAGCTCCAAATTAATTCGCTCAGTTGTGTTTTGACTGCACACAATTTTACACCAGACTAAAATGAACTAAAATGCTATTTCTATTGTCAAAGATCAATAATGAGAGCGCGCGGCCGCAGGAACCCAAGGCCACATGGATATTCAATAGGTTGGTTGCGGCACTGTCTTGTCGTAACCCAATTGATGGGGCCACCCTAGGACTTGTGTCGCCACCACCCACTGCATGCTGCCCTCACCCTAGGCATCACTTCAGAGAGCACCACCCACTGCAGGCTGCCCCCGCCCTAGGCATCACTTCAGAGAGCAGCTGCTGTGACTGACAGCTGGACACATGTTGCGAAGGAAAGGCTTTCTGTATCCTGGAGCGATGCTTTGAATCCATGCATGCTGATCACAGCGATATCTGTGCTCTCATTTAGGAAGAAATAATGGCAAGGCAAGGCAAGCAAGGCAAGGTGCTTCCTATGGTGCCAGTCACTCCACACTTAGCTTCCTGGGTGGAACCGTTTATGCATCTTCGTTTCCATTTGAGGTTTCAAGCTGGTATACGCAGAGCGATTTGCAATGTACAGTAGGTGCAGCAGCGGAATATAAGCTTCCAGTTCCATTCCATATCTATCGATTTGACTTATACGCTTCAATTTCAGCAATTGTTTTTCTGCATATTCTCATCTTCCTCTCATTTGTTATGTATTGCCTCTAAAGTGATGTTTTTATATCCGAGTGCATGCAGCACATATTTCATATTTTTATATGCTTTCATGAGTATTTTTCATTCATTCATTCTTTCTTTGTCTCAATGTCTACAGTTTATTTTTGCATAAACGCTTATGTTGTAATCCATACCTAATAATTGAATTCATACTTTTCTACATAACATGTTTTAGTGTGTTGAAGTTGTGTATGTTGATATCGCCCTTTGTGCCTTAGCCCTATTCTTATCTCTATCTATGTATCTATCTGAGGGATGTTCATTTTGAAAATTTTCCAAAATCGATAATCGGTGAAAATTATTTTTTACAAAATGAATGCCTATGGCAGAAAATACGAAAGACAACGTGTTCTCCTCAATGAACTCTTTATTTCAATGTGTCTCCTCTCCAACACTGCTGTCCCCGGCGCATGCCGGTGTGAATTTCCCATGTTTAAAACAGTTTTGTTGGCACAAAGGCCCGTGCCCAGCCAGAAAACTAGAGACTATATGAAGCTCCACCTCACGTTAGTCGGCTGTGCAATGGAGTGGGGCGAGGAGGAACGAATTCCACCCAAACCTAGTCCAATTTTTTTTTTTTTTTTTTTAATAATTAAAAAATCGATCCAAATGCCACAGGATCGATTCCAATCCTTAACGATCAATTATCGATTTTCGATAATTGATGAACATCCCTAATCTATCTATGTATCTATCTATGTATCTATCTATGTATCTATCTATCTATCTATCTATCTATCTATCTATCTATCTATCTATCTATCTATCTATCTATCTATCTATGTATCTATCTATGTATCTATCTATCTATCTATCTATCTATCTATCTATCTATCTATCTATCTATCTATCTATCTATCTATCTATCCAGCATGAGACATAGTATTAGCATGTGAGATTGCTTTCCCTCCACTCCCTCTCTTCCACAGACAGACTCACACGCACACACGCACGCACCCACCCAACCACCCACACACACACACACACACACACACACACACACACACACACACACAGCATATTTCTCAGTCTTTTGGATCATGCATCTGGGATCCGTTCCAGCTCGACTAAAATTGATTAATAGTGGCTCTAATTCCACAAAATGCTGACTGCAGACTCTGCAACAGTGTGTCTTGAAACATGCTCCTTCCAGTCTCATCATCAAGATGTGTGTTTTGAAGAAGTTAATGAATAAGTCATTAGGAGGTGACAATGATTGATGGGTTAGAAACAAACACAAACAAGTTAGCATAGGCTGCTGCCTGAGACTGTGTGGCAGCCAAACAAACTGCAGGTTAGCTTACTGCAGAGTCAAGCACACAGTACATTCATATCGCCACCATATGTGTGTTATCTACCCAAGGACAGAATATTCACCTGGGCTTTGCTCTTTAAATATATATTTTTAGCTGCGACCAGCAGCTCTATCAGGCACTCTATTGGTTGGTTGGTCGGTCGGTCCACAAAAAGTTCACCACCCATTAGCGGCCGCCGGCCACCGTTTTCACCCTAGGAGGCTGAAATTTGGCATGGAGGTCAAGTGTGTGTGTGTGTTCATGCCAATTGGCTAAAAGGGGGTGTTGCAGCTATTGCGATTTCGTGGTTGTTTTCTTGTCTGCGCCTTTTTGTTTCTTTCAGTAGATGAGATCTGAGTTAGGCGAGAACGTTGTAGATCCCACATGGCTCGGGTGGCTAAGGCCAAGTTTGCTCCTTTACTTTTATCAGGGTGAAAAGCCTCTGAAACAGCATTTAAACCATGAGATGCTAAAACCTTCCCTTGAAGCCCATACTAATGACATCCTGTTACAGTAAGTGGGTTAGCAGCTCTTAAAGGCAGGGTGACCCACTGCACATATTCAGCAGGGGAAACTCAGGAGCATAACACGTTACCGCAACTTCCTTATTTAAAATCTGGCTCGGGACATTTGTCGCGCGTGTCATCTCTCATCTTTTGCAGCCTCTCTCTAACACTAACAAACAGAGCTGAAATGAAAGGGAAAACTGCTGGTGTGCAGAGATCTTGAACAGTACACAATTATGTAAAAGAAGACTTTGGTGTACAAAGATGTTCAACAGTAATGTCAAACAAGACACAGTATGTGTGTGTGTACACTCCTCATTAAAACACATGTTTTATATTCAGTGTCGGTCTGTGCTATTTGCTGTTTCAGTTGTTTATTCAAAAGAAACTGTGATTTAAAATACCACTGGAGGGAAACTGAAAACGAAACTTGTCTTATAGTAGTAATGCAAACTCAACACTTTGCTACATACACAGTGCAAGGTAATAAGCTGCTCTGAAGACGAAAAAACTCTGTTGCAATGGTTGCATAAACAGCCGCGCCTTCAGCCAAACAATTTCCAATGACAAACTACTTTGTAAAACATGCCCTCATATAATCCTAATCATACGTCAAAAGTGTCATGTACAGTAATGAATACCGGAGGCCTCATCTGTGTCTCTTCTGTGCTTGTATGTGTTCTTATAACTCACATTGTTTCAGTGGTTTAATGATGGTTTTGTTTGGATTGTTTTGGGGAGTGAAAGCAAAGAAAAATATCCAGCTTTGATTGGACAATACATTAGTATTATAGTCTGTTCCAAATGCAATACAGTTATGAACATGGGTGATTACTGATTGCAGATGAGAGTGGGCTGGTGAGCTTGCTGGCTGAAATCCCCACACCAACTCTCTCACCATTGATGTGCTCATGAGCAGTGGTGGGAAGAGTGACCTACGATGTCCAAATAAAGAAAGTACTGTTATCTGAGGGAGAAGTAAAAATACTGGTGTAAAAATCCACTGAAGTAAAAGTAAAAGCTATTTTCAAAAAAATGCCCTCAGAGCAAGAGTTACTGAGTTACCTTTTTAGAAAAGAGAACATTTGGATCTGATCTTTCCCATGCAGTTCTAAAAGGAGGAGCCACAAAGTCTGTACTCTGTAATGTAATGTACTAACAATTATTGACTCTTATTCAATTATACACTTGAAGTACAAGTACAAACAAGCTCAATGACAGTAACATGAGTAAATGTAGTTACCGGTACTTCTTTTATCTTCCCAAAGACTGCGGTTGTTGGCTACTGGGCAGTTTGTGATTGTGTGAAGCTGCTTAAATCTGAACCAGGACCGGTGCTGAAAAAGTGCCTACAGTACATGTTCAGAAAACATTCCCTGCATAAATAAAGGTTGAACAATTTCTGATTGATTTTTGATGTTCAGACAGGCGGACTGATTTATGTTCATATTACTGCCTGATATTGATGCTGTCTTGAAATGTGAGGGGGATTATAGAAATTCATTTTGCGGGGAATATTAAAGTACAAGAACCCGAAACTGTCCTAATGATTTTTCTGTAAAAGCAGTAAAATATACAACAAAGTGCATGGATTTTACAGAATTAGTAGCTTATAATGGTGGAGAATAGTAGCCACCCACGTCTCCGAAACATGATTCATTTGTCGACTCCTTGGATGATCCTCGGCTTCGGAAAGGACAACAGTAATTTGAAGAGTTTGAACACAGACCATTAGCATCACTGCGCTCTCTCTGCCGATCAGTGAAGTATATGTCATGCACACTCCAATCATCACGCAAGCTTCCACATTAATACACACTCAACTCACCATAGACAGTTTAATTACTGCTTGTCTGAGGGGCAGTCACAGCAGAGTCATGGCTCTGCAGCCCAGTGGTGATCCAGGGTGACTTTCAGGGCACTGCAGAGAGAGAAGAGGTCCCTGAGCCGCTACGCATTGAGCCGTATCAACATCAACACTCACATAAAAACAAGATTTCTGCATGAGATTCTGTTGTTGCTTCAAGTTGTTTGTAATGAGGTCAAAATCTGTTTTCCGCCTTTTCCCTTTCTGTTTTTCTGAAGCACAGCACTTAGACTGACGTATTAGTTATTTTAACTCTCTCTCTTTTTAAGGGGCATTAAGCAATCTATTACAGGGACTTTAAAGTCAAATTCAGAGATTTGTCTCTAAACACTGTATTAGGGTTCACATGTTAGAAATTACTTGCTGAAAATGTGAAAATAATTTGAACCGTGTACAGTACTGAATTGTGGAGTGACCCTTTTCAGCAGTTTTGTGTGGACACTTCAGCGGACACGCCCCCACAGTTTCAGAGCAGAGAATACTGCTTATTTTTTCATGATTTTGAAACCTAATTTTATATACTTGCCGACAGTTTTTATATTTCAAATTTGGCTGTGTGGTTAATAACACATGTTTATGTGGTGTGACAAACTCAAAAACACATTTAGTTTTGCTACAGGGACTTTAATCGACTCCTGTCAATGAACCAGGAAGGACTTGCAACAGCTTACAGTTGACCCAAATAATGTCACATTTGTCACAATAGAGATGATTAACAAGCTAATTAGAGCAGAAATAACACAACTGCCTTGACCTGGGGGGCGCGTGTTGTAGACTACAGGCAAAATGTTTTGAAGCCAGAAATCTCAGCAACAGGCAAAGTGATCCTTGAGTCACTGGTATGATCAACAAACCTACTGACGCATATACTTTATATTAGGAACATCATGTTTGTTGTTATCGTTGTCATTTCAGTAGTCATGTCTGGATGAACATCATAACATGTGCAGATACACTATGAAAATGCACAGCCCACTATAAAGATTGTGGAGCAGATAAGCATGATGCAGGAATGCTTAGGCTGTGTTCAATTTTTTCTCTCTCCTGCAGACAGGTTAAATTCCGATGCAGTAAAAAGCAATATACTGTAATTTGGGCAATTTAAATGGTTTCAACTGACACAATCTATGCAATTTATGTCCAGGTTCCAAACCTAGCCTCGTTTCCATACGCTCCTCCCCCTTGCAGGTCGCCTCGCCCCTCCGTTGCTATACAGTATGTGGGCTGAGAAGTCGCTCACCCTGCTCACGACCCTTCTCATCCAAATTAGAGCCCCACCACGCCTCCTTCTGTATGTTGAATGATCGTTGTTTGAATGTCTAAGCAAGACATTCCGCCATGGTTCAAAAATAGTTCCAAAATGGAAGTTACCTGGCTGTCAGCTGGATGTGCATCCTAGCAGCCCCACAACATTGAAATATGTTGCACTTGTTACCATGTATACAATGTGCATTCAGCCGCTTTATACGCCCAGATTAACAATTTATGCTACATTTCTACATTTTATTTTTTATAAGATGGTTACCCCAACAAGGGCTGAAACCCAGCCAACAGACACAGCAACTAACCAAGTGAGCTATCTGCTGAAGCAACTTCTCCTACCTTGAAAATATATACAGTACCATACAATGTGGACCACTATTCACTTGTTGTCTCCAACAGTGAGTGTCACGTTTCCAAGGGCGGAGTCAGGACAGTAAAAAAGAAAAGAACAAGTAATTCATGCAGCAGGGGGCACAACCTGCACTAAGGGAAGGCGTAGCCTTCTCTTCTACATTAACATGAAGTGTAACGTTACCCGCCACCACTGCACACCACGATGAGACAGGAATATACTTTACATGTATACATAGAGTAAGTAGCATAAACCTGTTTCAAGTGATACTAGTCTTTCTACGTGGAGTGGACCTCGCAGTGTGGCCATCTGATCACAACCATTTCACAACTTTGATTCACAATAAATTGTCAATCAAATGTTGTATTCAACAACAAAAAAGACACATGCTTTTTTCAGAGCAATAATCTGGTCAATATTTCTTGATTTGTAAGACAGAATCTGACTGGACCAGGACGTGGAACTGACACCATGATTCAGGGTTATGATGCTCTCTTACCTCTGCTTGCCCTGCTGTTATTCAGCCTGCCCCTCTTTTGCTCGACAAGCTACCTTTGCTCTTCCTGCCATGGGCACCTTCTTTATACCTTTCCTCTTCTCTTCCTGCCATGGAAAGCTTCTTTATGGGGCTCAAAGGGAATTATTCACAGTCTCCTCAGGGCTCTGACAAGGTCGCGGGCATTCTGTCTCTCCTCTCTCTTGGCTTGTGTTCTGAACCGTAATTGATTAGGTTAAGCAGCAAGAGAGGGAAGGTCAGGCCTGCAGTGGGAGATCTGGAGCGCTCGACAGCACGCGTGGCCACAGACACATGCTCTCCATCACTGAGAGACAGCCGCGGCGCCGACACGATGAACCACACCTCTGAAATGGATCCACTCACAATGTGATCCGTCCAGCCGGAGCTGAGACGCTGCTTGAGATGTGCATGCTCCAAATGATCTAATCATGGATACACATGGAAACCGAAAATGGTTCTTGGGAGTGATGCCAGAAGAACCATTTCTGGTTCCACAAACAACCTTTCAAGAACCTTTTATAATATCCAAAAGAACCATACAGTAATGTACTTTGGGATATTAAAAGGTTCTTACTTCATAGTTATTAGATGGTGGGTGGTGGCATAATGTGGAAAAGAACCAAACCCCTCCATAGAAGGCATATCATCATCATCATCATCATCACCGGGAGCTGGGGCTTTGTGTCTCTGTCTGTCCCATTGATGACATCAGTGATGTCATAAATTCACAGTGATGATGTCATCAGTGATGTCATAAATTGTGACATCATCAGTGGATGGGAGAGAGGGGGAGAGAGACTATGGGAGAGAGAGATGCCTGGCAGGCAAGACCACACAGCAGCCGAGCTGCGGGCAAGGTCACACAGTGGCCGAGCTGCGAATGCGAGCTGCAGGGCCAGCTTGGCGAGCTGCAGGACGGGCTCAGAATCTCTAGGAATCTCTGCCTAGTATTGTCTATGAAAGGGAACAAGTGGGCAATCTCTGTTCTCTGTTAAGATTTTTGTCCCATTGATGATGTCATAGGCATGGTGACATCACTGATGTCATAGGCATCTTCAGTGATGTCATAAGAGCAGTAGTGATGTCATCAGTGATGCAAAGTTGGGCAATATGCGCTGCACATGCCAATAGAGCAAGCGAGGCCACACAGCAGCCGAGCTGCAGGCGAGCCTAGGAATTTATATCCCAAACATAAATGGGAGGTCGGGCGCTGTTTCTCTGTCCCACTGTGATTGTCCCTGTCTCACTGTGATTGTCCCACTGTGATGTCATAAATCCCACTGTGACATCATCCGTGATGTCATAAATCCCACTGTGACAGCATCAGTGATGTCATAAATCCTACTGTGACACATCCGTGATATCATAAATCCCACTGTGACATCATCAGTGATGTCATAAAACCCTGATCCCACTGTGATAAATCTGACCTCATCAGTGATGCCGGTGGGCAAGGCCGCGTAGCGGCCGAGCTGCGAATGCGAGCTGCAGGGCCAGCTTGGCGAGCTGCAGGGGCAGCTCAGTGAGCTGCAGGACGGGTGAGGCCGCGAAGTGGCCGAGCAAGCGAGCCCGCAGAGGGGGCGAGCCTAGGAATCTCGCGCGCTACGTATATTTATAAAAAGGAGTAATAATACTGATAACCGTGATAATTTTGGTCACTATAATCGTGATATGAAATTTTCACCTAAAATTACTATTCTCTCATCCTCTCATCTCTCATCTCTCATCTCATCTTCCATCAATATGATCCTGCAGCATAGCAACGGCACATTCTCATTACATTTGTTTTCCCTTCGTTCAAGGCTCTCACAAACCCCAATTTATTCACAAGGGATGGACTCATCATCGCCCTGACCTCTCTCTCTCTCTCTCTCTCTCTCTCTCTCCCCCCGTCTCCCAGCCACACTCTGCATAGGATAAGAAAGATGTGCCCCTCGTCATCAGCCCTCTTCAAGCTGAATCACAGTGATCCCCGGTCATTCAGAGTAAATTAAAAACGGCAATTATATTGTAATGAATATGCAATTAGTAATTAAAATTAAGGCAGTGTTAAACATTATTCAGTGAAATATTGCATAATTTCTTTATCATTCCATATCTGAAAACCCAGCAACCCTAGTTTGAAGACAATATTTACACAGTTGTTTATATAATGGGAAAATGAATGTCGAATTTAAGAACTGTGACTGAATAAATTGAATCTCTATCTACTTTCATATTATCATTTGCAACTGCAATTGACTCCTTAATTTGGCTAAATGTCATGTAAATGTATCTACCAGTCAGTCAGACACAACAACAACCTGGTTGTGAAGTCCAAAGTGATACATGTGTAACTCCCTTTCTATTCAGGGAAACAACATTGGAATGTAAAGCAACCTGTGGGCTGAGACCCTTAATTCCCATCACTATATTTATCTTTACAACAAAGTGAAGCTATTTTTATCTGCAGTGTGAATAGTCATACATGCGGATGAGAAAGTGATACAGTATCACCCCCTGTGGTTTGAAAAAAATAAAACATGGTGGGGGGCGTGGGGGTGTTTTTGCCATTACTTCATGTTGAAACATGTACTATCTTGAAATCTTTCCATGAACGTCCACAGAGAATTGTGGTGTCAAACATATCTTTTTCAAGAAGGCAGAATTTACTTTGTG
Source organism: Poromitra crassiceps (assembly GCF_964638095.1). Taxonomy (NCBI): domain Eukaryota; kingdom Metazoa; phylum Chordata; class Actinopteri; order Beryciformes; family Melamphaidae; genus Poromitra; species Poromitra crassiceps. The sequence continues at coordinate 42,499,972 of NC_139642.1, forward strand.
TTTGAAGAATGAATTCTTCCAATTGTGTGCCTGTATGCGGGTCTCACGCTGAGCATTGTCAGCTTTTGATATTCCAGACTGAATGGCATCAACCTGGGCTGCTGATTCTGGATTTGCTTCGTTGACTGACTGATTCCAATGTAAAAAACATTCCGATCTTCCCCTGCAGTTTACTGTACCCACACTGTGGCTGCATTCCAATTTGGCGTGTTCTATCTCCTTCAAGCATAATTTACCAAGGCTTACTAATGGAGCCCAGCTGATTCTGAGGCACCCAGGCTGCACAAATTGAGCATAGCACCATTTCTGTCAGGAACATTGTTCTTGTTAAAATCTACTTTGATATTTCCTTTGTGCACTAATGTGTGACGGCAGGATGCTCTTTTTTGACAGACTACTGATGCCAAGATGAACATGTTAGCATTCCTAAAAGCAAAATCCTAATTAAAGTAGGATAAATTTAGATCCCCGTTTAAATCCTACACAGAAAAATACAGGTGTGAACTGGAACCGAAAATGATTCTTCGAGTGATATCATAGAAGGTCCATTTCTGGTTCCACAAAAAAAGTTCTTTAGAGACCTATTTCTGCACTCCTTTGCTTAGACATCTGCATTTTGTCTTTGTTTATCCGCCCTGCATCGACTCATTTGCTTGCCCGCTGGGCGGCCTCACCTGCAGCTCGGCTGCTGCGTGGCCTTGCCTGCTCTATTGGCATGTGCAGCGCACAATCGCCTGCTCTTTTGGCATGCACAGCACACAATTGCTCAGCTTTGCATGACTGAGGGAGGCTGGTGACAGAGCTTCAAGAGGCAATAGTAATGTTAGGTGAGGGTGTTGACTGGTGACAGAGCTTCAAGGACCGTTTGTGCGGGGCGGGTGAAGAGCAGACAATGGACGATGCAGCCACTAGCATTGCCAACCCAATCGCCAGAATAAAGCGTTGTCATTTTAAGTAAGCAGGGCTATGAAGAATGTAAATTTGAAACGAAACGTTGGCGAAATACGTTTCTAGAACGAGGCATTTTACGTCTCTGAAAACTAATCTCAATGTAAATTTGAAACAAAACTGCAATACTGTCATTTGAAAATGTCGCTGCCTTTAACTTTAAACGCAAATACAACAACTTTAACAACTTTGGTTATGTTTAGGCAACTAAAACACTTCGGTTAGGCTCATGGTTGAAATGCACTTTGGAAATGCTGTGACCGTGAATCGAACATGGTCCTTCCTCCGGTGTGAAAGGCAAAGTATTTACGCCTTCATAGCAGATTCTATGACGTGTATAGCATTAATATTCACCTATCTAGAAACGTGAGGTGCAACGTATTATGGCGGGACTCCCTAAAACCACGCCATTTCACGTCCGGTTTTGTATTCCTGATACAGGTTCTTGTCGGCTCGCAATGGGTTGCCTCGTCACAGTAAGACTCTACGACAGCCTTGACCGTAGAACCTAACCCTAACCCTCACCTCAGTGACCCATGCCTAAACTCAACCACCTCCTCTGTGATTTTTCTTTTTGTGTGAGTCAGAAATGTTCATATTCTACATATCCGTGGATTGCACAAAGTGCCGACATTTTATTCTGGCGACCAGGCTGATGATCATGGCTGCAGAATAAAAGAAAAGACCTTATTCAGACTGCAACGTCAAACTGAGATGACACTCCCTTTTCCATCAGGGGAGTTGACCCAAGTGAAATAACGCTATACTGGCCGTTGAGACCTCGCTTCGTGTTGTGTTGGTGTCTCATCAGTGCAATGCAACACAACGTTGACAGTGGCTTCTAACCCAGTGTCAAGAAGAAATTTAATTTTCTCTATTTTTCCTTGACAGCGTATCACTAAAGGCTGTGCCATCTTCTTTTCCCCTGGACCCTTATTAAAGGGCTAAGCCTGATTTGAATATTAATAAACCGATCATTCTGTGCATCACTCTGTTTGAATGCATTAATAAAACACAAAATGTTTTTTAAATGAATGCAGCAGTAAAAATGATATAAAAGTGTATGACCTTCTGAAGGAGGTCATTCAATTCTGATGGAATATTAAATTATTTGGGAGAAATAGGAAGGAACGTAGCAATAAAGTTCAGCAATTAAATTATTTAGACCATCCACTGGGAGAAATTGTGCTAATTAGCATCTTCAGCAAGAAAAGATGAGCCAATATCACGCAGGTGCAATTGTCTTTGTTTTGTTAAATAATGGAGGAGCTGACACTTGTTTCAAGGTCTTGTACCTCTTGTACTGAGATCTGTGCAGGAATGTAAAACCTGATCTCTGCTGGAAAAGGCCATACTGTATGTCACTGTTATGTGCTTTGCACTAGAGCACTTGATGTGGAATAACAAGAATTGCTCTTTTTACAATACAAATGAAAAACAGTAATTTAATAATTATGCCTATCACACACAAAGACATTAGCAGACAAATAGAACATTACGTTAATGAATTGGGAATTAAGAAGATGTTTGATGAACTATGACATGAAGCAGTTTGCTGCACATATCTGGTTTTCCCATATTTATTTCTTCTTCTTTTTTTCCTCCCATGTTCTTGTACTTGGCCTATTCCCCCTGCTGTCCTGGTCCTTTGCTCCACTTCCTCTGCCAATCTGGGGAGAGCCGTAGACTAGCACGTTTCCTTTACATGTGCAGTCAGATGAAGCGCTAGTGCGGCAACCAGCAGACTATTGGACTATTGTGTCTGTAGGAACATCTGACCAACCCGAAAGTACCGCTACCGGGAATTGAACCCGGGTCTCAGTGTTGGTAGGTCAGTGCTTTTACCTCTACACTACCCCCGACGCCTCTACGTTCTCCCATATTTCTGCCATGAGTAATCCTGTCATGGTGCATCTTGGGATGTAGGAGTGTGATGGGTGGGTGATGGGAGGTTGGGCGCGAGCAGTCAGAGCACACAGCTTGTTCCCCATGAGCAGCAGTGTCCGGCTGCAGGGGGAGGCAGAGAGGCTCCCCACCGGGCGGGGAGCGACGGCGGCCTGCACAGGGACAGCATGATGAATGAGAGCAGAGCTAAAGGAGGCCATGAATCAATATGTGCTCTTTCCTCCTCTCTTTGAAGGTGGATACTCTCCTGCACACCTCGCCTGGCTCGGTCTTCTTTTAAAGATGATGGAAGAACACCCTCAGCTCACACCGCATATCCCTGAAGTCCCACCTAACCTCTGGGCAGCTGTTAGCCATCGTCCCAAAATAGCTCTTACTGTAGAATATGAGAGCTTTTCAGGAAAGCAACCTAAACAAATGAACTGGCCCACAGGGGGGTCTTAGGACTGAGTGCTCTAACACTAAATGCATTGGTCTGGCTGCATGAATGATTTATCAAATGGTTGGGAGCTCATTTCAGACCCGCTGTTTTGTCTCCGTGCCTGCCTGCCTGCCTGCCTGCCTGCCTGCCTGCCTGCCTAGGTTTAAAAACATTAAGCCTGCATCTTTCTTCAGTGTATTTCATTCCATGGCATATTGCTGAACAAATAGACTTGGCAACACCGTTTGTGCTGTTTGACATGATCCTAAAGCCATTTGGATCTATAAAGGCTTATGCTGTGTTTCTTATAAATGGTGTGTGAGGTTGATGCCTATGTATGAATTTCTTTCCAAAGCCTTTGCCTTTCCATCAAGGCAGCTAAAGAATCTAAAATATAAGAATGATTTTCCGATTGATGAAATTTTCTTTGGTTACTGCATAATTGAATTTGTGTTATTTCAGTTCGACTGCATTACTATTATTCTAAAAATAGTAAAAATAAAGAAATTGTGGTGTGTCTTCTGGCTGACAGTGTAGCTCTATCAACTAAGAACTAAAATATTTATATTTTGAGATGCATAGTGGACAGTGGACAGTATATATCTTTTCCATTCTGAAGCACTGCTTGTAAAGACATTGAGCAAAGCCTGCCGTGCATGCTCTAGGAGCAGGCATCTGGTTTGGTGGTTCGTCCCTTATTGACTTGTGTGTATCGGGACTTCCCATGACTATAGAGCAAACAGAGGTCTGTCTCTCATCATCCTATGGCTCTTATTACTCTCCTTGACAGCATCTACAGGCAAATATTTGACTTGAGATAAGTGTCGCATTATAGGAGATCTAAATTTGGTGGAGGAAATGACATGGTGGAGGAAATGACATGGTGACCTTCCTCATTGGCAGCAGTAATTGAGCTGAGACATCAAACATGACTGATGAGTGCTTATTTTTACAGCCTCTATACCAGTGATTCTCAACCTTTTTCATATCACGGACCCCTGATTTAGGATTTTATGAGATTTTGTCTCACAGGCACATATCTGAGAGTATTTCTTATTGTTAGATATGATTTTGTCCAGAATTCCATGACTACAGTATCTGTATTGTCGGTAGCAAAATAGTCATCCCTCTACATTGTCTAAGATATGAAATTATGTTATAATATGAAGCTCAGTGGAAGTTCAGACAGAGAGACTATAATCTTTTGCACATTTAATTTTAACGCACTATACTCATTCCACTCTGCCCTGCACATTTCCCTTCCATGCTCTCACATACCTGTCACTTCAATTGGTGTCAATTGACTCATCAGATGCTCACATCAGCTGGTCACTTGTATCCAATAGCATAGCGACACACCTCCATGGTAGCCAATCATTGCACTGCTGTCTTTTTAACAATATGTCTCTCTATCCAATCTAGTCTGCTAAAACGTCATGCAGCTGTCAACGTGCACCCCTCCACCTCCCTGTCTCCACCCAGTCTTCGCAGATACATCAGCTTCATCAGTCACAGGAGAGTCATCAGCCATCAGCACCACCAGTGTCTCTAGACTCTACGGTGGATATATCTAGATGCTGCTGAGGGCCCTGCCCTTCGATGACAAAATCTCCCTGCAATCTCCCTGCAGAGTCTGAGTGCCAAAGACTTTATTGAACATTATATCATCTGTATAATAATCATTTTAATCATTTTACTTAAAGGATTCACTGTCTCTCCTGATTGAAATAAAGTTGAACCATTCAGCAATTTTCTCTGGACCCCCTGGAACCCCCTCAAGGACCCCTGGTGGTCCCCAGACTCCACATTGAGAACCGCTGCATGCTCTATACTATACTGCTATACAAATTAATACATCACAGTGCTTAGGGTGGTGTTGAAATATTGTTTTTCCGCATGTCAAATAGAACCATATTGTGATTGATTGATTGATTGATTGATTGATTGATAGCTAGATTTTTTTTTTTTAAATAGCATCATTATCACCGTGCCTAGTCAGAAGGTAGCATGTGGATTATACAAACACTCGTTTTCAATGTGGCTCTCATAATAATAATAATAATTCATTAAAATAAACATGAGTTACAGTAGCCTATGTGATAAAGGAATAATTCTATCTTACAGATCATTACAAGACATTGTGAAACAACTACAACACATGCAGAGGCCGAGCACAGACAGTATAACATCAATACAGATGGAGCTGGTTTATGAGTCACATGACATGTGACTGATGCGATAATAAAGTGTGAATCATTTCAATTGTCTCCTGGTACTCTAGTTATTATGCTGCATATCACTATGACAGCTGAGCATAAAATGTTTTGCAACACATGGTTGGGTAAAAAACGTTTCAAACTTTTGTCCAACTATCCAAAAAAAAAGCAAACAAGTTTAGGCACCAAAGGAGAGAGGCGAAGAAGTGAGAAAAAAAGATCAAAAAAGTTCACAATGTTAATGAAGGCTGTTGAAGGAAGGGATATGTTTTGACAAGCATAAAAGCTTGATCAAGGGACTAAAGGGCCACTAAACATCCAACAAGTCCAGACAATATCAAATTATAAACACAGAAAGACCCACTTTCAAGATCCCATCCATTAATGTTCGAGAAAAAAAGAGCATGCAAAACCATTAAACCAAATGTGCTTTGAAATATCGTTTCATTAAATTATAACAGAATGGTGCTTCTTGAGGTCCCGAGTGTTATTTCTGAAATATCAATATCGAGATTAAGCTGGGAAAAGAAAGCAAAGAAAGGGAAGACAGAACAGCAGGAGGGATACTTGCGGTGCACAGCAATCAATATCTATATCAGTAGGCTACCTCCGCCTGCTGACCCACATCAAAGAGACAGACTGCTGGGGGCTTCTAGCCCCACGCAATGCAAATCCTGCAGTCATGAGTGATGAAAATGAAGCTGGGAAAGTGCATGAGTAACAGAGCACAATGCAGTTCCCAGTGTTCTACAAAAGCTCTGTATGCGTGTGTGTGTGTCAGTGTGTGTGTGTGTGTGTGTGTGTGGGGGGGGGGGGGGAGTTGTTGGAGAATGTTTGATTGGTGTGCCATGGGCAAACATGGACAAGCAAGGATGAACCTGTCAAATCTGACCAAACATCTCCAAACAATTCCAAACAAGGACAGACAGCCATGGCACTCCAAACAATCATCTGTGTTTGTCTGCGTTTGTTGGAGAATGTTTGATTGGTGTGCCATGGGCTTTAATGTGTAAAGATCAATGCTTGTATAGCATAATACAGTGTATATGCGACTGATAAATGTGACTGCAAGTAACAATTCAAAATATGGTTGGGTTAAGATCTGCCATATTGTTTTCTATTGGGTTGCCATGGTGGCGACGTTGGGTGGAGCTTACGAGGTTACGGTGATGCTAGTCTCACGTGGTCAGACCCACTGACCGTCGACGTAAGCAAGCTTCCAGACTAGCCAGTGCGGAAGCCTTGAAGTTGCATTTCTGGGTTAGGATGCTCTCTCACAGTAGCTCTGAGTGAGATGCTCGAATTTCCCCCTTTTCCGAATGGAGTTTGTCAGGTGTTGTGCGTCCATAAATTAACTGCCAAACGGACACCAAGCGGAGGACCACGGAGACCATGCTGGTCGCGAGTCAGCGGTTGGACTAGCGTTGGAAGCTATCAGCTAATAAGCTACACTCTAACTCATCAAGTTTTGGCAACCCCTTCTTTCCTAACCCAAATGTTCATAGCAGCTGAGGCCACTGGAAGCCCCTAGACAAATGAGTGCATAATGATATTAACAATAACGATGCCCAGGGCTTGCTGTGACAATATTGTAACATTATTTTTGTGAAGATTCAGTGGGAATTGGGCAAAAGTTTGATATTAGCTTTTTTCCCAACAGGCCTAGTAAATCTAATGCCACTGGGCAATCACAGAATTTTTTTGCAGCCCATAGCTTTGAGGATAAGTCTTCACCTTCACAGCAGGTACACGTCTCCGTTCTCCTCCAATGAAAGCAATGACTATTATTACCATTCAGAAAGCATCTCACTAATGCTACTTCCCAGTGTAATAAAGCATCCCGCTAATGCTACTTCCCAGTGTAATTGTCAATCAATTTTATGCACAACAGAAGCAAGCAGTGCTCTAATTGCATTTGTATAAGATCTGTTTGGTAGTACATTGGCAAACAGCGCTGAACCACCCACTTCCATTTCACTGAACAAGAAAATAGGACCTCAGTGATGTTGGCAGGGGAGGATAAATCTGCCACTCTTTTTGGAAACCATCACACCACAATTGGATTGCAAATGTTATCACACTTGTGGATATCAAAAAATGATTTTATGATTAATAGCTACTCTGAATGCTGTCAGTTGAAATCACTACCGCCCTAATATTCCCCTTGTGTTCATGGACATACAAAATATTTTAGTCAGTGCACACAAATGCACACACGCACATGTGCACACGCACACACACAAACAATATCCTTCTACAGTACAACAAACTACAGTTAAACATTCAATAACACAGATCCATTACACCAAAAACATACACATCAAGAATATTGCCTAATATTGCACAGATGCCCTACCCCAGAGCACTAGGCTCTGTATTGAACAAAGTTCAACACTGTGGCAATCTGGGTTTTCATGCTTACGCACAACTGTATAACTCATGTGTCTGTCCGGTGTCAGTCAGATTATGCTATGGTGTTGGGGGTTTCCGTGAACACACAAACTGTAACACTGTGCATTTCAGAGCCATCCGTTATTTTCTGGGAGTTCATAAACTCACCCCAATCTCCTTTTATGAGGGGGAGAATGACTTGTGTAACGGGGTTGAGGGTGACTGGGGGACGGAACTAAATCATGTGATTTTAATGAATAATCATTAATTTATTTAGGAAAAAAACATCACGAGCAATAAAGCACAGATATAAGTTTATGTTAATGGAAAAATGTATGGATTTTAAAATATTTTTAGTACTCAATATCCTAAGTACAATTTCATCGAAGGCCATCGGACATGACAAAATAGGTGGTGTCTACTGAAACAAACAAGATAATTTCTGATATAAAGATAACATTTACGTAATGTTTTTACTTTATTAAAGGGGACATTCCAATTGATATAAAAAAGCTTTTAAAATAGATTTTGGTGACCCAATAGATAAAATACACTTAAAAAGTTCAGGGGGACACAGATTGTATCGGTATGGTGGAATGACTTGGTTATGACAGGCGGCTGTCAAGCCAGCGGCCCCAGATTCAAATCCTGCACGCTTCATGATTATATTTTCACCAAATTCTGAGACTGGGCTGTTATTCACACGACCGCTAGAGGATACTTAACGTTGAAACGTGATGTCAGGTCGTATTAGCCTGCTTGTACAAACGACGTCGTGGGTCGTATACAGTTGGAGGTCAGGCTGTGCCAATACAATGTTTGAATTTTGAAAGTCAGTCTTTTTTGAGTTGTCCCACTTTATGAGGCCGACAAATGGGAACAGCATGTTTTACATATTTAATTTGGGGCTTTATATTTAGGGTAGCCTGCTTGAACTTGGACTTGAACTATAGTCTATAGTATTCGGCGCGTATGGTAGTAGAGTGCCCCAATTTTTTCAACTTGCTGTTCCACTACGCCAAATGCTGTAATTACCAGCTGCGATATCAGGGTTGGTATTGTTTTCACCTTGTGAGTCTGTGTGTGTGTGTGTGTTCATGGAGACACCTTGTAGTGGGAACTACCACAGAAGCGGGTTTGAGTACTTTGCCAGGTGTTCAGTCTGTCTGGGAACAGATTTTGTCACCTAGCGTCGAAACCATGCAAGATGCAGTCACACAACTTTACAGGTGTGTAGTTGATATGAGCGGGCTACTCGGGTGAAACGAGTATCTGTTACAGATAATGTACTTTTAACAAGTAAAATGTGTCATTATCTGTATACTCATTATCAACGAAAATCTTTCATTCGCTCTGTGCTTCAATGCAGCAGGCACAGACACACATACGCACACTGAGCGACAGCCATTGTTGCCATGATACATGGGTGTGATCCGAGCAAGGGGGCCGGCCCACATTGACCCCACACACACACACATATGCCCCTGGCCCATTCGTTTTAAGTCACGGGCATCATGGCTGGTGTGGTCCCACTGCAAAAATGGTCTCTAGTGTTTTTTTTGTTTTTTTTTTGGGGGGGGGGGGAGGGGCACTGCAGACAAGTGAGTCATGAGGAGTCATGCCTCCTGTAAATTTCATAAGAACAAGGATTGTTCTTATTCAGTTAGGCAAGGTAAGTCAGCAATATACTGTAACGGCTTGAGCTACTGTAGTATGTTGGGTCAAGGCTGATAATGTCATAGATGTCAGAGATGTTTCCCACTTACGCTACATTCCTCCTCACTATACTGTTCAAGCTTGCTGTATGCCTACTTTTAAAGTATGCAGTCCCACTTTATTGCCAAATGATTGGTGATTAATATTTTGTGTAATGGATTTCTTACAGATGCTGCCAGCCAAAATCCACAAAAATCTATGTAATTTACGGTCTTATGTGCATACTAGTGTGGTAAACCTGCTGTGAGAGGAGATATTCGTGGGGGGTGTCTGCAATCATGGACTGATTGAATTGATTGCCTCCAGCCATTTTGCCTGGGAACTCTGCATGGGTCTGTGGGTTAAATGGCAGAGCCTGCAGTCTTTTCGTTGTTGCTGGAGAGCCAGTTTGATCCTGTGTGCGTACATTCTCTTGGTGGGGGAGGGGCTGGTTGCCTCCTTTAGCCAGACATGGCCGGGGACTTGTAGGGTGTGTGCCCACTCCGCTCTCCAGTCCTGTGTCCAGCGTCCGTCCCGCCGCTGCCAGCACCGTCGACCAAAGCTACTGTTTCCCCGGGGAGTCGGAGAGTGCCATAAGCTCAGACCCCGGGTCTCCCTAGCTGGTGTTTTGGGGTAGCCCCTCTTGGTGTAGAGACTCGAGATGCTGTGTATTGCATGCCCTACCTTTCACGTGTGCCGTGCTAGTATGCATAATCCTATTAGACTGCTGTGCTGATTGACCTGAGTTTGTAGTGGTTTACGCTTACAGTAGACACTCCCTCAGCTGAAGTTGCTGACTGTGATTCACCTGCCATTCCCTCCAAGAATTTTCGCCCTGTTATATTGATTAAAATAAAGACGTATCTATCTGTGTTGTGTGTTTGCTTGGTCTCAGGCAGAGCCCTATTTCTGGGCTGGTTCATTACAGTACTATGTATGCAGAGATGTAAAGTACACTTCTCTTATAAAGATGATAAACATTGGACCATTGGACTTTTACGCTAACGTTAGCCTGCCTTGGAAATTTTGAGCATGGCCTACACATACAAACCTGTAGCCTGCCATACTTATCCACACAGCAGTCTGAAGCTGGACAGCAGAAGCAGTTGAAAAGTTCAAAGACTGGATCATCAATACGCAGTGGGAGGCCTTCACATGTGAGAGTGCTAGTTTTGACACCTACACATGACATTATTGTCTTCAACTATTTCTTGTTTGGAGTGGAAGCCTGCCTTCCTCACAGAAGAGAATGTGCAGACTTTCTCTGGCAGCAAATATAGAGAGCCGCAGGAATGAGTCCGGAAAACATAGATGCTAACACTTCCGGGTTCTTCACTGTTTCTGCCTATGGAATTTTTGAATGGGTTTTTGGCGCGATGCTTCAAATGAGGTCTGTGGTTAACGCAAGCTTATTCAAATGCGAACCAGTGTTCAGCAGGATAATCTTCACACATGAGGACCACTTTTATGAGTTTTGAAGCTTTTACGTGCTGTTAAAAGGGCGGCTAGCTAGCAAACGGCTAAATGAGACACTGTTGAGTCGACGGGGATATTATATGTCAATAACGTCATCACTTCAAAGGATGAACACGGAAATTTTCTTTCCCTCACCTGGTTCAGCCCGGGGTAATCAGCGCACAGCAGCGCACACATCAACAACACTCCAGGTGTGGTGACGTGACGTGGAAGCCTATGCGACACTGTGTGTAGTTCTGGATTAGCTTAGCATGAGCTTTTTACTTCTAGGGCTCGCATTTATGCTTCAAAACTCATGAAAGTGCTCCTCATGTCACGTGTCAAGATTATCTCGCTGAACACAGGTTCGCGTTTGAATAAGCTTGCATTGCACAGACCTTATTTGAAGCATTGCGGCAAAAACCCATTCAAAAATCCCATAGGCAGAAACAGTGGAGAACCCGGAAGTCCGGGACTTCCGCGTTCCGACTACAAAAATACGTCATCCCTACGGTACTCTATTAGGAAAGACAGAACAAAGACAGAACATTTGGTTTAGAAAGTGATGGAATAATGTTGTCTGAGCAGTATGCTGAATTGTGACCTGTCTTAAATTGAATCTACCATTGTAGCACTGGTTACTGTTGTATTTTGTATCTTTGTCTGTGTCTTAGAAACCCATGAGGGTTGGGCACCATGGAATGAATGCATTTCAATCATGAGAGACTTGTAAGACATTTTAACAATCTTTATTAAATCAGAATAGACAGTTTGAGTATGGCGTATGACTCCATGATGTGACGCTCCTCTTGCTATGAGAGAGGGGGGCGTCAGTGCTGTATGAGATAGAAAATCCCCCCTAAGGGGATTTGTTTCCAACAGGAGTCATGACATTGGTGGTGATCTGGGGAGGTGGTGGGGTGAAGCTTTTGCTCTGGAGATGCTGAATGAATGCGGGATGCTGGCACGAGGTGAGTGATGACTGCACAAGTGTGATTTAAGCTGTGGTGATGGGGGCTTTATATAGTACCAGGAGAAGGGCATTTATGATGTCATAACTGATGTCATTTGGGAGAAGGGCATTTATGATGTCATAACTGATGTCATTTGGGCAACGTCATTTAGTGACGTCATTTGGGCTGAGGGGTATGACAGCATGGGGTGTCTACCTATGCCTTTTGGTCTTCCATGATTGAAATTCAGTCTAAGACTACACTTCAATCATGAGAGACTTGTAAGACATTTTAACAATCTTTATTAAATCAGAATAGACAGTTTGAGTATGGCGTATGACTCCATGATGTGACGCTCCTCTTGCTATGAGAGAGGGGGGCGTCAGTGCTGTATGAGATAGAAAATCCCCCAAAGGAATTTAAAGTTTTAGGAACTGGGAGAGTGAAAACAGGGGGGGTCATGGAGCTCGCCTGGGGTATGCTTTAGTCAGGTCATGGGCTGACGGGGAGATTTATGCATGCCGGGAGATGAGGGGCTGACTGGGGTTTTAAGGCAATGGCAGGGATGCATGGGAGTGGACGTGGGGGTCATGGAGCTTGCCTGGGGTATGCTTTAGTCAGGTCATGGGCTGACAGGGGGAGATTATGCATGCCGGGAGATGAGGGGCTGACTGGGGTTTTTAGGCAATGGCAGGGATGCATGGGAGTGGAAGTGGATAGCTCGGGCATGGGCGTATTTAATGAGAAATGGGAGAGTTTTGATCACCACCAACGAAGTGCTTGCTTCCTCTTTAGTCATGGAAGGAGGGATCTTTGGGCTGATAGTATGGCGTCTTGCTCTGGTTGGATGTAGGATGCATAGGCTGATGAGGACCAGCGACCCAGTTGTTGAAGGGAGGCGGAGGATACCCCCTGCATGGCTGCTGATGTGGCTGCCCCGATCCTGAACGAGTGGCTGGAATAGTTCTCTGCAGGGATGTTTGCATTTCTGGAGTGTTGTCTTGAAGTGATGGATGAACCAGGATCTCGTCATGTGATGATGGGGAGAAATGAGGAAAAGGGGGGCCAAGGCACTATCGGGTACATTTCATATAATGCGGAGGACTGATCCAAGCCGGCAAACTGCTGCGGCCAAGTGCCAGCGAACCAGTGGCCTTGGTAGACCCCCCCAAAACCCACAGATGGGGCTGCATCTGTGAAAAGTTTTAAGTCGTCGGCAGACAAGACGATTTCGTCATAGAAAAATGAGATTCCGTTTACAATTTTCTAACGGGTGAACCCAGAATTTGAGATCGGATCGGTATCCCTCATTTGAGGGTAACTGAGTCAAGGAGGCTGGGGACTGAAGATGCTAAATCGAGCAGCCTGGAAATGAATGACCTCCCTTGGGGAATAATGTGCATGGCAAAATTCAGGTGGCCGAGTAGAGACGGAAGGTCTCGTTTTGAAATGTGGCTGGCTGCTGAATAGGACTGGGCTATTTCGCGGATGCGAGATAATTTTTCGAGGGGGAGGGAAGCTTGCATAAGCTTGGTGTCAAGATTAATGCCCAGAAACGTGGTCTATTTTTGCATAGTGGAGGGAATAGGTTTCGGGAGGAATGAGGCTGTTTATGCTTGGAGTGGGGCCGTGATGAGGGGCTGATAGGTCTATAATCAGGCGCTTTTTGCCGGAATATTTGCGAGTGGTGACGCCTACTGGACTTGTTCGGAACACCGGGAAGGGGGGACAATCGAAAGGGCCGATTATGAATCCTTTAGATAATTCCCTGCTAAGGAGTTGAGATACTATTTTGGGCTCTTTTTGAGCCGTTTGCAGATTTTTTAGAGACGTGGGAAACTGTGGGGGGAGAAATTACTCCTATTTTGAACCCCTGGGAGAGGCCGGTTTAAGAGATGATCGGTGAATATGCGATCAGGGTGGCAGGCTAGTTCGAGAGCCAGGGCTGGGATGTCGATGGGGGTGGATGGATGGGATTCTAGGATTTTTAACCCAATTTCTCTTTTTTGGGGAACTGCCTTGGGGGGGTTAGACGGGGGGCAGACGGAGCGGGGGTGCGCTTCCCTGTAGGCGCTGCAGACGTGCAGAAAAATGCAATTTAGGATAGGTGCATACTTGATTGCAAATAGCCATATTATTATGCATACGCACCTTGCGCCCCTGGCGGTCTGATTGCGTTTGGCTGGAAGGTTCCCTGCTGGAGGAGGGGGGGTGGACTGGGGGAAAACGGGGTGTGGCTGCCGGAAGCCTGGAAGGCAGTTTTAGGGCATAGGGGAGCCGTGTGGCCTATTTCGCCGCAGGAAAAGCAGTGTGATCGCCTGATGACCGCCCGTGAGCAATACCAATAGCTCGGTATCCAACACGGACCAGTCCAGGCGGGTGTTGGATCGAGTTATGTACAGCGCTGCTTTCGCAGAAAACGCTTTGTGGTACTGGTAGAATATGCCCTTCCCGTATTTTAGGTGGAGGTCCCCCACCAGTGCCATGTATACGTCTAGCTCGGTGCGACGGTTGGGATACACGGAGCATATTATGTCGCGGAGAACCCCGAACGCAACAAAGAACTCGGTTGGTGATAGCTCTCTGGCGAGACGGGGGTCGGAGGATTTTAGGACGGCCGATACGTCTTGGCCGCCCATTATTTTCTTGCTGCACTCAGCAGATGGCAGGATAATACTGACTAAGTTAATATCTCTACCTTGAAGGATCCTGGACCAAAGTCTGGGGGATACGTTTGCAGAAAGTGGGATATATGGCCTTCCGTATGCGGGGGAGGGAATAGCGGAGGCGAGGGAATTCATCGGGGGACTATGCACGGGGAGGGGAGGGAACTCGGCGCACACACCTGGATCCTGAAGCGGAGCTGGCTGGGCTGATATCACCGGATGAGATGCCGGTTGAAAAGGGGGATACACGCCTGGAACCTGGGGCGGGGCTGATTGGGCTGCTGCTGAGGGGAGCGTGGGGCTCCCAAGTGTCTCCAGGCGGGCATCGATGAGGGACCCGACCAGTGATTGAATGGTTTATAGGGATGTCGAAAATCATAATTTTTCTTGACCGACAACCGACACTCATTAGCCGACAAGTGTCGGTTAACCGAGAAGATTAAAATGCGATATTTGACTGTCTGTGACCCATTAAAGAATTACCACAACAAATGCTTTATTTTTTTCATTAGAAATTGTTTATTTTGCAGCAGCAACAACCCAACAACATGTAATGAGGAGGACTCACTCACATAGCCTACTGCTGTGAAAGGATTATAATTAAATACAGCCCGACATGAACTAGCCTATAACGAAATATTCTGCCTTAAATGTTTAAATAAATGATATAGCCAGACTTTCTTATGAACAAAAATAATTAAACAAAACGGAAAATACTATTAATAAATCGAAAAAACACATTGACAAAACGAAAACACAAATTGAAGCCAAATTGAATTGAGCGAACTCAGCTCCCCGCTGCCGCATGCTGCAAAGAGTAGGCCTATAGACGGCACGGCACACATGCAGGCCGACATTGAAACTCACTCCTCTTTTTCTTATTTGTACTCTTAACAAATGTAGCCTACTCTTAACAAATAAAATAAATAAATCCCACCATAAAGGGGAGAGAAAGAAAACACACAGCCGCCGAGGGGAAAGAGAAACAGCCGCCGAGGGGAAAGAGAAAACACACACACGGCCCGCAGCCCGCACAAGATAAAGCCGTCCTATAGCCTATTAAACAGTACGTAGCCTATTAAAATAAATACAAAAATAAAATATTCGATTTTGTAGGCTAATATGAGAATACTGTAGGCTACAATATATATAAAATAGTAAAGGCTATGGTGAAAACAAAGACTTTTCAAATCCTAAAATTAAAATAAACGGGGCGGGCCCGGCCTACCTCTCTCCTCACATGCACAGGACAGTCATTTGTTTTTATTCAGGAAAATCAGCATGTCAACATGCTCTGGGGTCAGCCGGGTACGCAATCTATTAACAATGATGCCCGCAGCGGAGAATCAGGGCCGTAGCTAGCTATGAGGACGGGGAGGTCCGGACCTCCCCTAATATTTCAGCCTGCCAAAAAAAAAAAAAAAAAAAAAAAATTTTTTTTTGCAGGCCAGGCCAGGCCACTCACTGAACAGCAGGCCAGGCGCCGCCTACTGGTTTACTAGTGGTTTTATTACTTTATTCAGGTTTAAAGTGGGTGCATCTCATTGTAAAATTGGACTTGGCCCAAATTGGGCTTCAAATGGCCCAAATCAGGCTTCAAACGGCCCAAATCTGGCTTTAAACGACCCAAATAGGGCTTCAAACGGCCCAAATCTGGCTTCAAACGGCCCAAATTGGGCTTCAAACGGTCCAAATTGAGCTTCAAACGCCCCAAATGAGAGCTGAGCAGGTGGTGACATGAAAGAGAATATACTGAATAATGACATCACAACAGTATAATCCTAATGTTGATTTAAAATGATATATTACTCTAAATATGGCTTAAAAAGGGGAAAAAAAAAGCTCAATTTTTTTCCGGCGCCGCCGAATCCGCCTCCCCTTGCTGGACCTCCCCTATTTCGGAACCCTGGCTACGGCCCTGCGGAGAATACCCGCTCAGAAGGGACAGAAGTCCCGGGAATGCAGAGGTAGCGCCTCGCCAGACTGGCCAGCCTTGGGAAGCGTGTGTGGTTATTCTTCCACCAGTCAAGGGGATCGCTCTCCAATGAGGGGAACACTGTCTCTCAGGTAGGTGTCCACCTCTAACTGTGGATCAGCGGCCTGGGGGTTGCTGTAGCCTTCTCCCAGAAGCATCATCATGGCAGATGGACGGCCTCCATCTGCAGCCTGAGAAGGACCCGCTGTATCCCCGGTCTCATCTCCCCCTGTAAGTGCCGTCCAGCAGTCGGTTGTGAGAGCCACAAACTTTTCAGGACCAAGGCACGCTTTCAGCTCTTCTTTTTTCTTTTTGAAACGCGTTTCAATTCGAGTGGTGACGGTCGACCTTGCTGGGACTTTGTAATTAGGCTCAATATGCTGCATCAGCTCCAGAAACCCCCCCCCAGAGACCATGCTGATGGGCATCATATCTTTTTCCACCATTGAACATATTTTCTGGGTTATCCCCTCAGACCACCGTGCATCACATCGTCTCCCCATTTTTTTGGGTGAAATGATCCCACACGCTGCTCTTTTTTGCTCGCTTCATTTTGGTGCTCTGCTCCTCGCTTTGCCCTGACGCGTCTCGCTGCATTTGCTCCGCCCACCCACATGGCATGCACGTTAAAGGGCACGTGCAACATTTTTTTTGACCGTTTAACTGATAGTATTAATCGGTTAATGTCGAAACGGTCGGTTATCGGTTAAACGGTTATCGGTCGACATCCCTAGTTGCAAACAGTGGATCCTGGAGGCTTGGAGGGGCTGGAAGCCTCGTAGCGTCCGCCGAGGAGCTGGCGGTTTTGGTGCGTTTCGCTGGGGCTTTCTTGGAGGCGGATTTCTTGGCTCCTTTGCCGCGTCCACGGCCTCCGGAGTGCTGCGCGGACTTTGATCCGGGCGAGACGTCTTGGACCTCCGCGGGGATGGATTGCTTTTTGCGGCCGCGGCCCCTGGTGTGAGGAGCGTCCTTTGTGATGCCTGAAAATGAAGCCTGGGGATTGGAGGTTTGCCCTGGGATGGTCGGGACGTTGATCGCGCTCTGGAGGAAGGCGTCCACGGCGGCGTTGACCCTCTGAAGCTGCTGCTCGTTTTCAGACTCAGACATGATGATGGACTGAGTGAAGCTTTTGCTCTGGAGATGCTGAATGAATGCGGGATGCTGGCACGAGGTGAGTGATGACTGCACAAGTGTGATTTAAGCTGTGGTGATGGGGGCTTTATATAGTACCAGGAGAAGGGCATTTATGATGTCATAACTGATGTCATTTGGGAGAAGGGCATTTATGATGTCATAACTGATGTCATTTGGGAGAAGGGCATTTATGATGTCATAACTGATGTCATTTGGGCAACGTCATTTAGTGACGTCATTTGGGCTGAGGGGTATGACAGCATGGGGTGTCTACCTATGCCTTTTGGTCTTCCATGATTGAAATTCAGTCTAAGACTACACGACACGTTAATCGAATCAATCATCATCATCAATCGACTTCAAACTTGGGGAGTGTGCTAAGGGGGACCTGACGGAGTGCAGTGCCCTGTTTTTGTGCAATTCGGCATTGCGCCACCTACTGGCAAAAAACAATTCGGTTTATCTCGAGAACCGTTCGTCCGATCGACTTCAAATCTGTGGAGTCCGCTGATGGGAACCCGACACAGTGCGGTGCCAGATTTCGCATGGGAGACACGCGCATAGTCATTGCGCCACCTACTGGCAACACAAAAAGCGGTTTATCTTGAGAACCGTTTGTCTGATCGACTTCAAACTTGGGGGGTGCGCTGCTGGCAAGCCGACAGAATATGGTGCCGAATTAAGTGCAATTCAGCATAGCGCCACCTACTGGCAACAAAAAACATCTATCTACCAAGTTTGTAGATGACACCACTCTGACACACAAAAACCACAACACTGAGTCTATGTGCAGTGAGGTACTGTGCCTGCCTTGTAGTAGTGTAACGTTCATCAACCCCTGGAAAGGAGCGTTTTGACTGTGAACCTGGCTGAGTCATTCAGAGTGGAATTCAGATTCCACCATCACTGACACTCATATGCCCCAATGGGGCAAGGCCATCTCCTGACTGATGAAGAGGAACATATCTTCCTGCAGCAAATGATGAAGCTCAACATCTATATCTATCTACTTTATATCTAAGAGTGTAATCAGAACGATCCTCCTCACATATCTTTCTCACATATCTATTCATAATAACCTCCAGTCCAGCATACTGTCCACAGTGCCGAGCAGGACGTGGCTGTCAGCTGCTGTCCATCAAGAGACCACATGATGTCAGGGCAAAGATAACGGCAGGAAACGTTGCCATCTGTAACCATCTGTTCCAAAAACTCTCTCTTCCTCTTGACTCTGGGAGATTGTACCAATCCATTAAATCCAAGACCACCTATCGTCTTAAAGGGCAAATAAACCCACAGGTTTGAGCTGAACTCTGTTCAGTGCAAAATCTTCAAAAAGGCAAGAGCTGAGGAGGGGAGCAGGGTGGGGAGGGGAGCAGGGTGAGGAGGGGAGCAGGGTGGGGAGGGGAGCAGGGTGAGGGGGGGAGCAGGATGGGGAGGGGAGCAGAGTGTAATGGAGGTGATGCTTGCACATGTGGTATCATTCGGGCAGTGGTGAGCTCACTGGCATGTCTAGTCTTGCCCAGCGGCAGCTTCTATGTGGCTCGTGGTGGCTTCAGCTTGCCCAGTGGCTTGGAAAAAGTAACGCTATTAATAATAATGATGCCCAAGGCTTGCTGTGACACAAAAAGATGAAAACAACAACATTTCACCTTTAATTTTCATCTTCTTCTTTTTCTGGACAAGTTGACAAGATAGTATAGTTTTAGTTCCTACAGTGTTGCATATTTATTTTTTATTTCAGTTCATGAAATAAAAGTTCATGTTTTTTTAAAGTAGTTTCATCTTGGTTTTAGTTTTAATTCACGATAATAACCTTGCGTGGCACATGACACTTTTCAGCCACACAAATGACAGTGTAACATTTCTCAAAAATGAATGCATCCTATTCTATACAGTATAACCTCCTCATGGCACACTGTACACT
Source organism: Poromitra crassiceps (assembly GCF_964638095.1). Taxonomy (NCBI): domain Eukaryota; kingdom Metazoa; phylum Chordata; class Actinopteri; order Beryciformes; family Melamphaidae; genus Poromitra; species Poromitra crassiceps. The sequence goes on from NC_139642.1 coordinate 42,519,658, forward strand.
GAACCAATCTACTGGTGTTCACTCAGCAGTACTGCTACAGCTGCAAACATGCTACAGTATATACAGTAACTGCTCTAATATACATTACAGAACACTGAATGTGTATAAATAGAATACTGCCTGCAGTATGTCTTTTTCAGAATATATTTGCATTGTATTATTCAAGGTCCTAATGTCCATTTTCCGGTTCCATATTTATGATAAAAAAATATTTATAAGATTTCAGCACTGTATATTACAGCTAAAATGCATAGCTTTTTATTTAGGGGAAAACAAAATACATCACATCGGTGTCCTTAGGTTGAGGGAACTAGTGAATCAAATCCCCCAAAATGCTTTATTTCACAAAGCCTATGTTTCTGTGAGGAAGCCTATGAATAAATGTATACTAAAACAACAGCTGCATGTGGCTCACACTGTAATGGGAAAGCACATTATCCCAAACTTTTTGGACTGGGGTTGCCTTTTCTCTTGTGGACTTCAGATTGAAACACTCTCCCGCTCTTCACTGTACACTCTCAGAAATAGGGGTACAGTAGGAGTCCATTTCTGTCCCCCAAGGTACAATCTACATTAATGTACATCCTACTGTAGGGCTAACTATTGGACCTCAAGGTAAACTATGTGCATCTTTTTGAGGGCCAAAATGTAGTTCCCAAGCAGTAAAATGTACATGTTGTTTCTTTTATGTACAATATCAGGAGATGTTTGTTAGGCCGGGCGGAAGAAAAAGTTGGGGGAAATATACATTTTACTCTTATATTTTCATTTCACGGTTTCCTTATTGATTTAGGGTAGGCTTGTAGGCTATGGTAGAGTAGCTTTGATATCAAATAAATGCATGTTTTGCCTATCCGTTAGCCTGCAGTGGATCCCTCACATCTGACGTCTCAATCAAAGGCAAATAGATGGTTCAGATGAGAGACCTGAACAGATGTTCGGGGCACATCAGCAAATCCCTCCTCAAATAGCACTCACTCATAACAATGTCACAGCTATTTTAAGTCACTGGCAATAAATGTAGCTTGAAATTGCTGTGCCCCCCCCCCCCCCCCCATGGAACAAGTGTTTGAAATTCAGTAACCATGAAAGTAGGCAGACAGACATATTACCCAGTAATGACTCAGAGGTTTCATGACACATTCTTGTTTACACGTTTTAACTCAATCTAGAGGGCATTCTTTGTGATTGCTTAGATTCCTTAATGCTAATGATGCTGATTATTAATATTGTTATTTTTGTTCTCTCTGATGATATACTTGAGCAATAGATCACGACAGGCCGTGGTATATGCTTATTATACGTGTCTGAGGAAGGGCTTTGCCCCGAAACGTCACACGCTTGTGGTAACTGAATAAAACCTTTGGGAGCAGCATTACCAGTGTGCGGACTCTACTACTTTTTATCCTCACTTGCACTTTGGTCCTGCACCTGGTTTTAACTTTTTTATCGTTGGATGTGCGGATGTGTTCAGGGCAGTGAGTGGCTCTAACTGTGGTATATTTATTAGTGTGTATTATCCTAAATATGCCACAGCTGTGAGCCAATCAGATTGCGTGATTTGACAGAGCCGTTTTTTAATGATGGATATACTGCAGAATGTGCAGATATGGCATTTAGACATCTGAGATCAAGTCAATAAGATGCCATTAGCAGGGACAGGTGTTCGCCTAGGGATGTTAGAGTGAAGTAATGCTATCCCACAGAATATGTTTTCAACTCCCCGGAGAATGCTGTTAATGCACGACATTAAGACACTCTTGCCTAAGAAACTTTCAAATACATACATGATTATAGCTTCATGTCCATTACACACAAATTACAGATTACACATTCCACTTGCTGTTAGCCATGGTTACTCTATTGATATTCTATAACCTCTTTGTGCACAGTTCAATTCTGTGACTCTAGCGCCATCATAATGGGTAAAGCACACTTTAGATATCGACTGAGAATGTATACATACGATTGTACATGCTTGGGAATAGCTGTGGAAATAGGGGCACATAATTGGTTTGGTGTAAACATCGGGGACTACAGTCGACACACACGTCCTTCTGGGAGTCCTCTAAACCCCACTAGACTTTCAAGAGCAGCCAAAGAGCATATGCTGCCCACAGCATGTATAATGACCCCATCAAAGCCATCAATAACCATAATGGTCATTAAAGACATTTGTGTTACAGTTAGTGGGATGAGGAATGAGGCAGAGGGCAACCTTTTTACACACTCATTTCAAAGGTCCCGTATCATTCCGTTTTCATGATTTTGTTTAACTTGGGCTCAGGGTAAGAGTGATGTCCTTCGTGATCCTTTACGAATAAATCTAATTGAATTAAAAGGGTCTTTATTGAATGAATTTGAAGACTAGTCCTCACAGGCAGAATAGTCCCGTTACTGGACTGTGATTGGCCTTTACTGTAAATGAGGTAAAGCTGCTGAGTGAAGGCTTTCCAGTTCAAATGCTCCAAATTGGCCTGACTGGACAGACTTCAGTAATTGCTCAATGCCATGAGCAAATGAAGAGTCAAGTCCAGTTGTGATGTGTTGACTACTGTGTTGAGTATACACAGATGCCTGTGAAGGTACTGATTTTTAAAAGTGCAAGCATTTAGAATGTATCCACTAAAACAAAATCAAATTTTCATGTCTACATCAATCAACTTCGATCATATGAGAAAAATAGTAATTCTGATAATATGGACTTGTTATTTTTTAAATAAGATATCGACCATTAAATAATCATGCCATATACGCTTTTGAAGTCATTCCCACCGCAAACTGCTCATTATTCATCTGAATAATGCTGTATGCTTAATTTTAAAACATAAATGTATGAATTCAAAGTAACTCTTCATGTTAATTTAGAAATAAATTTGACAAATTGTTTTTATTAATTTGTAACAATTCATGTATTATTTGACTAATCTGACTAGCATTCATAAAATCACAGATGTATTCATTTGCTATCTGGCTGTGTGGTATTAACGTGACTAATAGCAGAATGTACAGTACATGAATATTGATGCCCTTAGAAAATCCAAAAGTACATTCCCATTACTCAGCTTTCAAGAACTTTGTTGAATAAAACATGGTGTTCAGAATGTGACGTATGGATGAAAAAGTTGTGTTAATCACTTGCTTTAACAAACTGTGCCCTTCAACTTCAGCAGCTAATGTGACGGCTGTCCTAGCTTTCTACAGTCAATTACTGTAATATTCATTCACCAAATCTATCAAACCTTATAGGAACCACAGCACAAAACCAAAGTATGCAAAAGTAAAGTGAAGTAGAACTAGACGAGGCAGGTTGAGGGAAAGTGGATACAACAAAAAAGTAACAAAATAACATTTGATGGTATCTGTGGGTGGAATTTTCCTTTAACCGGAATATATTCAATTAAAGATGATGCAGGACAAGGACATGCACGTCTTTATTGGACAGGACGTCTTGTCACGTGTACACCACAACACACACACACACGTACGCACACGCGGACAAACACACACACACACACACACACACACACACACGTACGCACGCGCGGACAAACACACACACACACACACACACACACACACACACACACACACACACACACACACACACACACACGCAGGATCTGAGGCTTAGCTCATATAAGGCACCAAGAGGTCTGTGATGTACCAAGAAGGCTGTGTTTTAAAAATTGATCAATACAATCTTTTAAAATCAATTCTATATCTCACTGGTAACCAGCAGAGGGATGCTAATTAGGAAGATATGAGGTTTTCTCTTCATTTGGCAGCAGTTACCTGCTGCATTCTGAATGAGCTGGAGACAAGGGACTCTTGACTTGGGCTGGCATAGAGGGATTTAATGTAAAAAAGATGAGAGAAAATAATACTGTATGGATAAGCAATGGAAAGGATAACCTTCTCCAAATCTGTAGAGGATATACAACTAGATGTTTGAAGGGATCAAGACTGCACTCCTCTCTTTGCCTGTTCTTCAAACATGTTTCCTGCATGTTGGAGGATCCTTAACATCAAGGTCTTGGAGGTTGGGGAGGAGGGTGGTGCAGGTGGTGGTGGTGGTACAGTATGATTTCAGTTCTGCAACATCCATCACTTCATGTCTTGTCTGTGAGCCAGTATTAATAGTAATGAGATTGGGTCAGAAGGTTTTAATGGGAGGTATATCATCTGATGTACCCTAGTGGGAGCATGCAGAGGGATGGGGTCTACTGATCCACGAGGGACTCCCACAGGTGATGTCTGTCTGCTGAAGTAGATGAAAAATGGCCCATTATAACAGAGTAGGTTGTATAGTATTAGATATTTCATATGAAAAGACGTTATTTTGTTTTTGTCATACCTGACAGTTTCGACTGCTTTGCTTCCTGCAGTCTTCTTCAGAGACGTCACGTGATGTTGCTGTGACATACAGAGAGTAGGTTGTATTTGAGAGGTAGGATCTGAGCAACCAGTGCTGAGCCAGCGATAAGGCAGTCAATGTGCTTCAGGCAGCCAATTAAAATTGCATGATCAACTGAATTAAATGGCGCACTAAGGTCAGTCGTTGCTGTGAGAAGGGATGTCGCTGTGCCATGTGGTGGTTTTGTAATTTCATAAAAATATCTTTGTTGTTCATAAACGACAATTCACTAGCAAGGACCACGCCACAACAAGAGTATCGTTAAGGTTCTTTACTGAAGAGAATGAGTTGTGTATGGTGTAGTGTGGGTGCGAGATGAGCCGTCTGTTCCAGGAGGTCACGTGTTCCGGGGGAACGTCCTGATGACCGGGGCAGAGGGAGACTCAGGGTGGGGGTTCCGTCTCAGACGTGGTCTGCCCGAGCGGGTCTGGCGTGAGGCGTGTTTCAGCCCGAGCAGATTTCAGGCCCCCCCCGGATGGATCCTAGAACGAGACGTGGAGAGGCATGCACCGTGCCTAGTGAGAGGGAATGAGGATGTTAAGGGTTGAGGGGTGCGGGAAGGGATAGGGGATTGAGGGATGAGATATACAAGGGAGGGAGGGTGGGCCGAGAGATCGAGACAAACAGGGTGAGGCAGGTTAACCAGGTGTAGTAATATTGCCACGTAATTAGAGGAGTGGTTTAGAGGGGTGGTTAGGAAGTTGGGGGAGTGGTTGAGGCGTGGCCCAGCTCCTGAACTTAAGTTAAACGTTAACTTTCATTTCACTAGCAAGGACCACGCCACAACAAGAGTATCGTTAAGGTTCTTTACTGAAGAGAATGAGTTGTGTATGGTGTAGTGTGGGTGCGAGATGAGCCGTCTGTTCCAGGAGGTCACGTGTTCCGGGGGAACGTCCTGATGACCGGGGCAGAGGGAGACTCAGGGTGGGGGTTCCGTCTCAGACGTGGTCTGCCCGAGCGGGTCTGGCGTGAGGCGTGTTTCAGCCCGAGCAGATTTCAGGCCCCCAAAATAAGTCGGATTAAGTTGAGCTGAGTTGCACGTGAGCTTGACTGATCCTTGAGATCGTTAAGATCATTGAGATCGTTAAGATCATGGAGATCGTTAAGATCATTCAGGATGCAGAAGCGACATGCGAGAGATTACGAAGGGTCGAGGGGCTCGATGGTTTGGTTCGATGTGCTCAGTCTGACGTCTATGGAGGAGTGGCTTGAATAGTGTTCTGGAGATAAGCCTGGATCTGAGGCTCGGTGTAGGTACTTCTGGAACCAGAATAGTGTGGCAATTCTTCCTGTTTCCATGAGAGAGTGGATGTTGAGGTGATGCCTGTGGCATGCCTGAAACTGTTGTATTTAGTCGCTGGCTTGTATAACTAAGATAGGAGTTGAGGTGGAAGTAGGTCGGGAGACCGATTCTCTGATAATCTATTGCTCCGTTGGAGTGGCAAATGCGGGTAGTTATGACCGATAGACTGGGATGAGGAGAAGACCATAGGCAGGTGAGGTCAGTAATTCGGGGGACCTCCGCAGCCTGAATCCGGCGTAAGCGTGGATTTATGAGTAGCTTAACCATTGAAGATATGTTGACCGAATGTAGAGAACTGATACAGGGGTAGCTTAACCATTGAAGATATGTTGACCGAATGTAGAGAACTGATACAGAGGCTGAGTGGAGAGAGAATGGCGAGTAAGAGGCCTTTTAAGATGGCTTCTAGGAGCTAGTAGAATGACGTGGCTGTTCCTGAGATGAAGTGTCTGTATTCCTGTTAGGAGTGAGGGTGGATGAGTTGGGACTTCCCAGACCCTACGTGCCCCCCCCAAAAAAATGGCCTATCTGAGGCTGATGTGGCGAACTGCCTCTGCGGCAGCTGATGGGTTTGTAGCAGCTGATGAATTGAACTGCGTTCTGTGCAGTGACTGAAGGAGTAAACTGCGTCTGCAGCGACTGATGAATTGAACTGGGTTCTGTGCAGTGACTGAAGGAGTGAACTGTGTCTGCAGCAACTGATGAATTGAACTGCGTTCTGTGCAGTGACTGAAGGAGTAAACTGCGTCTGCAGCGACTGATGAATTGAACTGCGTTCTGTGCAGTGACTGAAGGAGTGAACTGCATCTGCAGCAACTGATGAATTGAACTGCGTTCTGTGCAGTGACTGAAGGAGTGAACTGCGTCTGCAGCGGCTGATGAATTGAACTGCATTCTGTGCAGTGACTGAAGGAGTGAACTGCGTCTGCGGCGGCTGATGAATGGAACTGCACTCTGCGGTGGCAGATGGAGCTAACTGCATCTCGACAGCTGACGGCATAACTGCTCTGCTCTGTGCCGTAACTGATGGGGCAGACTATCTGCAATAGGTGATGGAGTGAACACTACTCTGTGCGGTAGATGAGGCTAGTCTGTGCATTAGATGAGGCTGACTGCGTCTGCAGTAGCTGATGGAGTGAACTCTACTCTGTGCATTAGATGAGGCTGACTGCGTCTGCAGTAGCTGATGGAGTGAACTCTACTCTACTCTGTGCAGTGGATGAGGGAGACTGCGTCTGCAGTAGCTGATGGAGTGAACACTACTCTGCGTGGTAGATGAGGCTGACTGCGTCTGCAGTGGCTGATGGTTTGAACTCTACTCTGTGCAGTAGATGAGGCTGACTGCATCTGCAGTAGCTGATGGATTGAACTCTACTCTGTGCAGTAGATGAGGCTGACTGCGTCTGCAGTAGCTGATGGAGTGAACTCTACTCTACTCTGTGCAGTGGATGAGGCAGACTGCGTCTGCAGTAGCTGATGGAATGAACACTACTCTACTCTGTGCGGTAGATGAGGCTGACTGCGTCTGCAGTGGCTGATGGTTTGAACTCTACTCTGTGCAGTAGATGAGGCTGACTGCATCTGCAGTGGCTGATGGTTTGAACTCTACTCTGTGCAGTAGATGAGGCTGACTGCATCTGCAGTAGCTGATGAATTGAACTCTACTCTGTGCAGTAGATGAGGCTGACTGCGTCTGCAGTAGCTGATGGAGTGAACTCTACTCTACTCTGTGCAGTGGATGAGGCTGACTGCGTCTGCAGTAGCTGATGGATTGAACTCTACTCTGTGCAGTAGATGAGGCTGACTGCGTCTGCAGTAGCTGATGGATTAAACTCTACTCTGTGCAGTAGATGAGGCTGACTGCGTCTGCAGTAGCTGATGGATTGAACTCTACTCTGTGCAGTAGATGAGGCTGACTGCGTCTGCATTAGCTGATGGGTTGAACTCTACTCTGTGCAGTAGATGAGGCTGACTGCGTCTGCAGTAGCTGATGGATTGAACTCTACTCTGTGCAGTAGATGAGGCTGACTGCGTCTGCAGTAGCTGATGGATTGAACTCTAATCTGTGCAGTAGATGAGGCTGACTGCGTCTGCAGTAGCTGATGGAGTGAACTCTACTCTGTTCAGTAGATGAGGCTGACTGCGTCTGCAGTAGCTGTTGGAGAAAACTGCGTCTGTAGCAGCTGACAGATAAACTGGTGAGGATAGACAATGTGGACCGGGCTGTTGCCATGTGAGGAGAGATGAAGGGGTCGAGGGGATGAAGGGATGAGGGATGAAGGAGTCCAGCGATTGCTGGATGTAGGTTGCGGGGGGGGGGGGGGGGGTGGCCTCCTGTAGCCAGGTGCTCCTGCCTAGATTGGCTGCTGCCAATGCTGGACTGGATGGCGGGGCTCTGTGTCATTCCCTGAGTGAAGCGGGCTGACCACGACGACCGTCCTGTGGTATGTCGTCGTGTCTTGTTGTGTTCTGTGATTGAGCTCACTAAATTGAATTCCTGTCAACGATGATGAAAGGCAATGAAGTATTGGAATTTGAAACTTGAAACTTGTGGTAGCGGCGATATCGGTTCTGATGGGGACTGACTGTAGGTGGCGCTGTAGTAATAACTGAAGCACCGGCCGTAGGTGGTGCTGTGGTGAAGGCTGGAGAACCTGCTGTAGACAGCGCTATGCTGAAGCTGGATGACCGAAGGCAGGAGCGCTGAGGTAAGGCTAGGGATCAGCTGTGGAGGTGTTATGGTTAGAGAGACAGCCAGGTGAGTTATACATTCGGGTGATGGGGAAGGGAGGGGGGGTTGAGGGGGGGGGGGGGGGGGAGAGGGGCGACAAGGACAGACCAGTTGGGAAAAGAGGAGGGTTGGGCTGATTAGCCGAAGCCGTGTTGGCTGAGACAGAGAAAGTGGGGGCAGAAGCCATGTTGCTGTTCTTGGCTGAATGAAAGTTAGAGGAATTCAGGGATGAAGGGATGAAAGGATGCATGTGTACAGGGTTTTTGTGCAGCCTGCGGGACTGGGATGAGAGGGAAGCTGAGATCAGCTGAGAGAGATGGGAGACGTAGGGAGCAGGCACGGGATATGACTTGAATATCATGTTTTGAATGAATGTAAACAAAAATACATGAAGAGATGAGATCAGCTGTGAATGTCTGGCAGAGGGAGCCAGGGAATATACGACCTGGCTGCAGCCGTCTGCAGCTTCAGTGGCACTGTGACATCAAACCGGACAGCGCTGACGGTGATTGGCTCATGGCTCTCGCAGGTTTGGCTCTGGATTGGCTCTGCCAAGCAGGACCCGGAAGCGCTGTCTGCTCGGAAGTTTGTTGTGATGGACGGGATATGACTTGAATATCATGTTTTGAATGAATGTAAAACAATAATACATGAAGAGATGAGATCAGCTGTGAATGTCTGGCAGAGGGAGCCAGGGAATATACGACCTGGCTGCAGCCGTCTGCAGCTTCAGTGGCACTGTGACATCAAACCGGACAGCGCTGACGGTGATTGGCTCATGGCTCTCGCAGGTTTGGCTCTGGATTGGCTCTGCCAAGCAGGACCCGGAAGCGCTGTCTGCTCGGAAAGTTTGTTGTGATGGATGCTGAATGGCATGAATTACTATCGCTTTTCCTCTCTCTCTTATGTTGAAAGGGGATGCATTTCCTTCTCTGGAACGTTGGGTGCAGGTGACAGTAAAGTCTGTATTCGGCTCCGTTGTGTGAACGTGGAGTTTGGCACGTGAAGACCGGGGTGCGCCGTGTTGAAGGGGATTCGGCATGACACCGGGAAACGTAGTTGAAGAAGATGCGCTGCCTCGCTGGAATGGATCGCCTTCTGCGTTTGTCGAGTCGATTTGGCCCAGGAATATTGACTGATGATGCCATCTGGCTGGCCGTGGAGACTCTGCTTTGGCACGGAGGCTGTGATGTGACGATAGCATGTCTGGTGGACGCTGCTAATCGGTAGCAAATCACGCAGTCGCCGTCTGAAACGGGTGGATTGCAGATCTGGATTGCGGTGAGTTTGGCTGTTTGAAATGGTAATTCCAGCGTTTGGCAAAGTTTACTGATGTGTAAGTGTGTGATGTATGTGTGCTGCCTGCACAGGCTGTCTGTCGAGAGATCGAGACAAACAGGGTGAGGCAGGTTAACCAGGTGTAGTAATATTGCCATGTAATTAGAGGAGTGGTTTAGCACCCGATCTACTATGAATCACCTCATTCAATGGAAAGGAATTGCATTCAAATGCCCCCATCGAATGGAGAGGAGTTGTACAATCTCTACAACCCAGTTTCCCTGGGGTTGTAGAGATTACTTGCAAAACCCTATTTAATGGGTAGGATTCAGGGGTTGTACAGATTACTTGCAAAACCTCATTTAATGGATAGGATTCTCCATTGGCTCTTCTCTCAACCACCCTGCCCACCTCTGCAGGCATGGGGAGGGTCTGCTTGGACCCCTGTGTCCTTAGGTTTAGGCATGGGGGATGGGAGAGGTTAGGGTTAGGGGTGGGAGAGGTTAGGTTTAGGCATGGGGGATGGGAGAGGTTAGGGTTAGGGGTGGGAGAGGTTAGGTTTAGGCATGGGGGGTGGGAGAGGTTAGGTTTAGGGTTAGGGGTGGGAGAGGTTAGGTTTAGGCATGGGGGGTGGGTTAGGGTTAGGGGTGGGAGAGGTTAGGTTTAGGCATGGGGGTGGGAGAGGTTAGGTTTAGGCATGGGGGGTGGGTTAGGGTTAGGGTTAGGGTTAGGCATGGGGGGTGGGAGAGGTTAGGTTCAGGATTAGGGGTGGGAGAGGTTAGGTTTAGGCATGGGGGTGGGAGAGGTTAGGTTTAGGCATGGGGGTGGGAGAGGTTAGGGTCTGGGTTAGGATTAGGCATGGGGCATGGGAGAGGCTTGGAGGGGTCTCCAGAGACGACCCCTGAGGGTCTCGAACCCTCCGTTCGGCCCCCAGACCTTCCGTTCGGCCCGCAGACCCCCCGAAGCGACCCCAGGACCTCCACAGGGTCCTGCGGCCCACCCAGGCCTCGGAGACCCCAGGTTTATCCATTGAATGGGGTTTTGCAAGTAATCTCTACAACCCAGAGAAACTGGGTTGTAGAGCTGTCCATTGAATGGGGTTTTGCAAGTAATCTCTACAACCCAGAGAAACTGGGTTGTAGAGATTGTACAACTCCACCCCATCGAATGGGGACATTTTGAAGCAATTCCTTTCCATTGAATGAGGTGATTCAGGAAGTTGGGGGAGTGGTTGAGGCGTGGCCCAGCTCCTGAACTTAAGTTAAACGTTAACTTTCATTTGTCTACAAACAATTGTATTTCTATTTTTTTTTAATACAAATTGAGATAGGCCTGTGTTTGTGTCCGCGTTGCATCACTAAGCCATGGAAGTGCAAAGGGTAACTTTATTGTCCCTTACAGGGAAATTGGTTTGCACCCAGGTAATATAAAACACACACACACACACACACACACACACACACACACACACACGCGCGCGCGCACACACACGCACACGCACACACACACACACACATCATACAAAACATACAAACATTAAAGACATTATAAAAGACGGAAAAAAAGGGAAAAAAAGAAGTAAACCAAAAACAGGGCAATAGAGGCAGAGGGGTTTTAGAAAGTACAACAGGTAGCAGCATCGGCAAAAGTGGGCAGTCTGTGCAAAAGGTCAAAATCAGAAAAATAAAGTGCTATCTGCTGTTCATCAGCTGGGACAAAGAAGAGTTTGAAGCACTTTGTCCTCGTAGCGGACACCCTCAGCCGACGTGAGGGCAACAGTTCAAACTCAGACTGAAGAGGGTGATCTGGGCCCTCCAGGAGGGAAGTGTCTTTTCTTAGCATCTGCCTCTTGTAAAGGTCTATGAGCTGGACATCACATGCTATGGTATGGCATAGAATGTAATAGCAGCTATACTATTAATCTGGTTTCCAAAGGTGCAGAAGCATCCAAGGCTGATAAGCAAATAGTCAATGCATTGCAGGAAATATTCTTTGTGATAAAGTAATTACATTTTTTGGTGAATCCACTTTCTGTCAAACTGTCTTGTCTACTTGTACTTTCCTACATTTCCCAGAATGACTTTGGACACAACTCCATGTCTTGTATTCAGCTGTGGGTTGTATAGTATTATGCGGTGAGAGTGCTGCCACAGTGATAGCACAGAATATGCAAGAGAGTGAGAGTTTTTCATGATGAGAAAAGCAAGCATCTGGTCTATTGAGGCTGGTGTCGGTGGATAAATTGGTATCTCTGCTGCTCCTACATTACCACTATAGTCAGACCCCTGCTATTTGATCCAGGGGGACAGGAGAACAAAATTCAGAACATTGGCAGATCTGAACCTAAGCATCTGTCCATGTTGTTCAAGGTAAAGTTATTGGACAAAGATCTTAAAATAATCAGGGAAATATTTACAGGGTACTGTATCATGTTGCATTCTAACTGTGATGCCAGATTTAGTTTTTGAACAGCAAGGAGGTGTCTAGGATTTCTGCCAACTGCACTGGGAGAGTGTTAGGCGTATGATTTAGAATAATTGGGATGTATGTGTTCAGTCATATTGATTTGGGTTGCATCATGCTCTGATGGAGGTTTCTTCCAAATTGCTGGCCAAAAGCTTTATGTCCTGCTGTCAGGAAGCAAACCATCATTGTCCCCCACTGGTGGAAGATCGGGGGTGGGGGGGCTATGGATTGTCTCGGTCTGTTCGTCTGTCCGTTCATTCATCTGACCTCAATCTATTTCACAAAAATCGCCTTAAGGAACGCATTGTCCTATGGTAAACAAACCTCATATATGTGATTGTGTACAGGTTGTACTCTGAGTTACACAAAAAATGCTGTGATTTGCCTATAGGTGGCACTATAGCAACATTTCACATGTTAAATAAAAAGAAATAAATTAAAAGCCATAACTTCAGTGTCTGTAGATCATAGGAACACAATTCCTTGGTTGCTGGATTCCTTGGTCCAATTCGCATCTATCTATATAGGCCAGGTTTTTCCGCCATGTTGAATTTTGCCCAAAACAGTTATTTTGTTCGCTTTTTTTTACTGGCTAGTTTACTGAGGTGGAACTACATCATTTAGCTGATGCTTTTATACAATAGTTGGCTACATTCTGTGAAATCAACTGTGTAACAGTCATCAGCTAAGACTTTTTAAAAGGAATAAGTGGCATTTGTTAATAGTTGAAGGCAGCTTAGTTATTTCTTTGTTTGTTTTTTAGAAGAGCGGTTAGTCCAAGAAGGGCCCAGACTGATGTAGCCTGAAGAGGTGTGTTTTTAGTCTCTTTGTTCCACCGTTGTGGCACCAGAAATCAGAAGAGTAGGCAAGGAGGCTTAACCTGACTCTGCCAGATGCGGGTGGTAAAGTACGCTACCAGTGTCTTGAATTTGATACGTGTTGAGATAGGAAGCCAGTGAATGGACCAAAAATGACATCACTGGTGGGGGACGGCACGTCGTTTATCAATAAAAAAAACATTAGCTCCTCAACCAGTGGTGGAAAGTGAAGAGGTGGATGAAACGCTCAATTCCACGTACATGGCTTAGGGCAGAATGCAGAACTTCGTGAGGCTCTGAACAGTTTTTGAAACCGCATATCATCTTATTTATCGAGTTGTTTGAGCCTGATGTCATTGCACACTCATCATGGTGATTGTTGTCAGATGTGTTCTTTTAGAGCTAAAACTTTTTGCACCCAGGAAACAGAAGGTGGTGTCCAGGGGGATTCCCCCACTCCTCAAACAAACAGAGAGTCTGTCATTTGTACACCCACCACAGAGAAGTTAGGCAGTAGAGATACGTCATTTTTGACAGCAGTGCCTTGGTGGTGGGAGCTGGGTGAGAAACTGGCAGATGGTATGCACTTCCCCTTCCTGTTGGGTGGGCCGTCTCTGAGCTGTCTTGCCCACAATGTTGCTATTCTCTGCTAATACCACTGTTTGTAAGTGGGAGAGGGTCCCCATCAAAACACAAGTTTTGGCCTCTTCCTCACCAAAGCCTTGTGTCAGTAAAGTAATGCCTTCTCCTCTCTCAGTCAGGCTGACTGCGTGAAGAGCTATGCTGAGGTCTCTTGTCGGCTCCAGCAAGGCCGACAGCCCAATCACACCAATTCACCAACTTGTGTATCTGATTCTTTATCGACAGCTTTGTCTCGATGGAGGAAAGCTCAGTCTTGGTACTGTTCCTGTCACAGAGTGCAACCAGGACAGAGAACATTTAGCAATTTGTATGATTTCTGATCTAGCATGGGCTCTTTTATTGACTTTCATAGATTTATATGAACTTTGTTATCTTCGTTGTGAAACTCTCTTATAAGTAATTCCCCTCAAGATCCCAATCACGGTACAGATTGCCAATCAAGGATTTGTACCGTGATGATTGTCACAATGGAGCATAGTAAGAGTCCGAGTTGGGAAGATGAGGGAGCACTGTCCTGACAGGTGAATGAAAGGACAAGAAGGCCTGACAAAATGAATGTGAGGAGCCTCTAACTGGGAGCTCAGACGCCAGAATAAACTGTCGGCATTGTATGTTTCTGGAATCCACGGAAATGTAAAATATGAACATTTCTGAACCAAAATACGTTGCATATCACGTTTCTAAATAAGTGAATATCAATGTTATTATACACGTGACGTCATAGAGTGAAACGACTGTCTCATGTTGAAATACATCGCTGGCGCCTGAAGGGCAGTTTATAGGACAGCAATTTATGATCGCCCGACGAGCATCGCTGAACGTCACGTTACGTTGCATTATCCCTGGATGCTGATTTTGGATGCTGTCGCTTATAAAAAAGTATAAATACAAGGCGATAGGATAACACATCTCAGAGGCGCAGTTTCATTTCATTTGCTTAATTTTCAGTGTCTCAAGACATGGAGGTAGAAAAACAAGAGCTAGTAGCACTTTCTTGAGCCAGCGATGGGGTCAAAGGTGAATCCAAATGAAGTCTTGGCGATGGTCGCAAAACAGTAATCACAGAGATGCTATATTGCCCGTCGCTGGAAGTATTAAACATATATATCGTTGCCACCGACGATGGAGTGCGGGACCTAGGATGAGTGCGGGATGACCACGCCCCGAGCTAATTTCATTGCTCGACGCGACCGGAAGAAGCCGATTACTGCTCTGATACCTTTGTAAATAGCAAAATCTGCCCCTAAAAAGTTGTTTATTAAACAAATTCTTGCCTTAACCTTCAGAAGACCTCACGCCTAATTCAAACAGGTATGAGTTTTTCTTTTTTTGGTGATCAGCTTTTACGAACACTTATTAGTGCTAGTTAGTTGTTTGCTCCTTGTAACGTTGCTGCTGGCAGGCTGCAACCAAGACTAGACTTCCCTGCAGATACATTCTCAAATTGACCAACATAACACTGGAAAGCTGCAATAGTGTTCAAATACTTTGAGTTTACATTTATAGATCGTCTAAATTATGCCCAACAACAATCTGATGGTCAGATGAGGGGATTTGTATTCTGATATCAGTATCTTGCATCAATAGATGCTCAGCCAATACAGATTTACAAGGCATACAACACCAGGATTGTTTCCATGTACACAGATGCGAGACCAAATACAAATTATGTACAGAAGAGTAGAGGAATAAATATATTTTAGGCATATTTCAGATGGTATTGTGCTATGAACAACCAGAATTATGTTTAGTGAGTGCATTCTAGAAGGGAGAAAATTTACTAGGAAAACACAAGTTTCAAAGTATGTCACCGACCTAGCGATTTATTATGAAAGTAACGTTAATGCAATAACAATGTTAAAATAGTGGTGTGACCTGAGAAAAATAACAAGTCAATGACCATATAAGTTACGAGCTGATAGAGGCAGATATTCACAGTGCTCAAAGCAGGTATTGGGGAAAGTGCAACTCCCTTTAATCATTGTGTGTTTTTGGCCTGCCTACAGCTGGTTTCCAGCAGGAGTTTGGGCAGATGGGGACACCAATGGGATTCCCTGTCTACAGCTCTTCCCAGGTGGAGTGGAAACCCTGTGACAGTGGCAGTCCAACAGGAGAGGACTCACAGGCCTGCATTTCAATCACTGCAAACATATCTCAATCTTAACAAGTAATTTTGTCTATTGAGTCCTAAAGTTGGAATTTTCTTAAAGTGGACAAAAATCTGGCAATGGGGTGAAATCATTTCACTTCAATTTGTTTCAGGCATTTTGTAGAATCAAGTGTCAGTTTCTGATCTGCCTTTTACTCTGTTTTTAAGGTTGAATATGAGACTTTTTCCCAGTGAAATAAGGGAAAGAGAGATTTCCCCCTCTAAACCCCTTTTCTCTTTGGACTCCATTGTTCCTGAACTGACACATTGTGTCTGTGTTGACAAGCCAGAGATGAACAAACGTGTAATTTATTCCCCTTGTTAGACGCCATATAGGCTTTTTAGAATAGGCAGTGTAGCAGCATTCTTGTTACAATCCCTCAAACCATAGAGCTGAAACTCTCAACTACTCAATTGTTTGAGAACTGCAGCGGAAAACAGCAACACAGAGCTCAAATAGAGGTGGCGCTTGTCCCTGTCTCTGCCAGAAGAGCTGTTTGGGAACCAATGCAGTCTCACCCAATGGCATGCAAATAACCAACAGGTTCTCATTCCGGCCACGTAATATATCACCACTCTGTCAGGCACCTTGGGTGCTGAATGGAACACAGCGGGTACCCTTGTGTGCAAATATGATACAATATGCCCATGGGTTAAACAAGCACAGTGCACCTGTTACCTGGGGTAAGGCAAAGGTCAAGTTGTGTCTTGGGAGGCACAGGTTAGCTTTCAGCATTGAGGAGGAGGTCTGTTAGGGTTAGGTATAGGCACCGGTAGCCACTTGGTTATGGTTAGGGTTTGGATATGGGTTAGGGGTTAGGGGTAGTCTGACTCAATGGAAGCAGGCTGCGGGGATATGCCATTAGCGGCGACCATTTCAGTCGGAGCGAAGGGAAATCTCTTTCGGCTCCCCGCGTGTTACCGCTCTCAAATGCCTCTGCCGCTGTGAAACAACAACAACGCTAGCTAGCAAGCTACTAACCTACACGCTGAAAATGGAAAGCTTTGCCGAAGATTTGGATTGTGCAATAAAGCAGGCCTGCTTGGTATTTTCGGTGGATGATTGTAAAGATAAGGGAACATTTTACCCCGCGAGAATGGGAGTGAGTTGAGCTAGACTCTCTCCTGCGTTGGTACAGCGCAAATCAAAGTGTGGCAGTATTTTTTTTATTCTATCATGCTTCCGTTTTAATCTTTATTTTGTGAGCAAGCCAATTGTTAAAAAGTACACACACTGCTGCAATGACCTTGTTGTCTATGTTGGAAAGAAGTGGCTGATGCTGATTGGCTTTTGCGTTACTGTGTCTAGTGAATTTATTGTGCAAGTTGCAATATTAATCTTGAACAGATGTTGCTTCACCTCAATGTGCAACACCTAGAATGAAGTTGCATCCATCTCACTCTGTTGGCGTCTTTCCATTGATGTTGCATGCATTCGTGCTGCCTTTTTTCACATTCTTTCTGAACATAGGGTCAGGGCACAATTAGAAAATAATGGCCTTGTTTCTTTATTATGACAATGAGATGCTATCATCAGATCTCACAGATTGCTAGTATGTATAGTGTAGTGTACAGTATATACAGTACTGCATGTAGACCATCCTAGTGACAAAGCTTGCATAACCCTTGCTTGTTAGTTTAAACCTGCTCAGAACAAGATAATTATTTGCCTGACAGGCTGTTAATAAGGCCTGTCCTATTTACTGAGTAGAAATGTTATCATTGCATACCATTTCAAGAATCCTGTATTACTTGTGGGATTTAGTTGATTTTGCGCCAGGTATGAGTCAAGAATCTCAAGCATTACCAAGGGAACAGATGGTGCTAACAAAAAAGCTTTAATTGTGCAAAACTAATGAGCCAAAATCAAGCAAGTTTTTTGGTACATTGTTGATGGTGCTGTTCTGTTAGTAAGTCAGCATGGCAAAATGAACTGGATCAGGTCTAAATGCTACCATCCTCACCATTTAGCATTTAGAGTGCAGAATGCCCGGCCCTTTCTTCATTTTTCCATTAGAAAATCATTGTCAAGGTCACTTTTTCAATCTTTCCCAATTCGTTCTCTATATTACATCTGTATGAAATCTGTAGGAGGCAGTGTAAGCTTTTGTTTCTTATTTTTCAATATGAGACAATGGAAAATTTACAGAGTCCACAGGTGCACGATTACATAAAAGTGTATTAAATTTCAGTCCGTCTTAAAGGAACAGTTCACTCAAAAATGAAAATTCTGTCATCTACTAACCCTCATGCCAGGTGAAAGACAGAAAACCAGTCACCATTGACTTGTGCTGGCAAACTCCCTGTGCGTTATATGGACAACCCTCACCTGTGCTTCAACTGACATGAGGGTGATGTAATCTAAGCCTTTTCAGCTTCAACATACAGTACATTAAAACCCATGCAGTTGTTGCATTATCCTTGTATCAATCAATTAATGTCTTCATTTGCCACATGTTTAGCTGTAGACAGTTTCATGCCTAGTGTATGAAATATTATAATATGAATGATTTCTTTTCCAACAACAGTTTAACCCCAGTTGGCATTTGGCCTTGCACGACCGTGCAAATTTAGAATTATGAAACTGAAGAAGTGGGCGTGTGAAGATGTGTGTCTGCATCTGTGTACGTGTGTGTGTGCACGCGCGCATGTGTGTGTGTGTGTGTGAGTGTGGATGGATGGGTTCAGCCAGGTTGCAAGCCAGCAGCATCTGCAGGGGTCTTGCGAGACGTCTGAATGGAGATGGAGCTGAAGATACCTGATCAGCGTGATTGATGCCGCTGAGCCGTGTGTGCCTGCCGTCATGCACACCTGCTGCCTGTGCCCCACTTATTGAATCCATGAATCAATTTAATGAGCAGAGGATGGGGTCAGCACTTCAATAAGCACCCCACCAAGCCGTCACATGCAATGTCTGCCGAGTGAATGATGCTGCATGTTGAACAAATGCCCATTAAAAAAACAGCACTGTAGATTACAAACGAGTCTATAAAAGCATTTGCCGTGCATGTGCAGTTTATTGGATATTCTACATCTCATTCCTATCTCCTATACCTACAGCATATACATTTTGAAATACATCCATTGCACTGCAAATGATGAATGAATATCACTGGAAACACAGGGTTCAGATGAAGTACAGAGCATGATCTAGTTGTTGCTCTTGTTGTTGTTGCTCTTGCATTCTGTATAAAATCGATTTACCGGCAACATAAGACACTCTTCTATATATTTGATTTTGAAATAAAAAAGACTATTGCTGTGCCATGCTCCATGTGTATTGTGTCCTGGGACATGTATTGGGATTACAGTAATACAATTATAAAACACAGTAACTGTAATCTGTCACAGGTTAAACAATTATAGAGGAAAATGTCCAGTAATCAGACGACAGCCTAGCCTACTTTTGAATAATGGAGCATCACTAGTATTATTACTCACAAACAGGATGGGGAAACGAGGTCTAGACTGTGACATTATAAACACTAATATGATTATAAATTGGAAACAGTGCTCAATTTCGGAAGTCCAGCAATCCAAAAGTAACTGAAAATAATCTGATTTATTTCGATTATTGAGTCTGCATATTCCAGCGGAATTTGTGGCTGATTACAATTTGATGCAGGGATTGAGTAATCTACAACAAATTACATCTGGACAATACAACACATCTGTGTGTGTGTGTGTGTGTGTGTGTGTGTGTGTGTGTGTGTGTGTGTGTGTGTGTGTGTGTGGAGAAAGAGCCAGGGCTGGGTCTGGTGAGGGTAAAAGAGTGAGACTGGAGGAGGAGAGTCAGACATCTTGCGTTGCTAATCAATATAGCAGCAGTGACCTGAGCGTTTGCTTTGTGATTCATCACATTTAGAACTACAGGCTCGGCTGTCTGACAGAGACAACTCCATGATTTCCCTCTGGATTTAGCCATGCCTAATCCACAGGCTTTATGGGGCTACTTCCTCATCTACATCGTCACTGATACCTGCTGCCATTATCCTGCCCCCTGCAGGTACTCTCTCCACACACCACCATTTCTCAAAAGTTGCTGCTTTACTTTGTTGCAAAAATTTCTTGTACAGAAGCATTGCACCCTATTTGTGTACAGACAAAGTAGCCCATTAATCATCTTTGAACGCAATTTAACAGTAAAACAATCAGTGGCAACCTATGATCCTGGCCTGCTGTGAATATAAAGTTAGCTTCCATTCTGCTGATTTAACCACACGCGTGCTTCCAGCCATGAGGTCATCCGCAACACTGGGGGCCACAACAGAAAGGACAAATGGTTGCTATTTAGATGTCTGCGGTTGCAGCATCCCAGTAGTGAATACATTTTTCTCCATCCACTGGGGACGCAGCGCCTAATGGAGCATGAGAGCGGCGGTTCCCCCGGAGTGGTGTAGTTGAGTCATGCCCCCGGCTGGAGAGGAGATGCGGGCGTCAGTTCTGTGAGACCACGAGCACGAGAGGCCATGCTGGGAAGACCAAGGCCGATCCAGAGGTAAACATTGGTGGCAGTAAGTGGAGAACCACAGCAGGGTATTTCATACATTCCTGATCCCTGTGGCTCAATTGAGGATATCCTGACTGTCGTGTTTCGAGTTGAAAAGGAGTGATGTTCTCTACGCTAAAGGTCTTTGCAGTTTTTTTGTATAGGGTTTGGCCAGGCATGCATGTTACTCAGTCTACATTCATTTTATAGCACAAAATTTCATCGACCAAGTAAGCATCAATCTTGAAATTCAAAGGGCTCACCTGTGTGCTGCTCCACTCTGGAGCTGTCCATGGTGCTGAACCTGGCTTGAGTCATTTTGGCCACTAATTAGCCATGTTTGCCCATTTAGTCTGCCCTAATTACCTAATTAAAAAAATCTGGCTCCGTTAGGTCACACGCAGGGCTGCTTTTTACACTTCCTGAAAGATTCAGCAAGATCACACAATTCTGCTCTCACACTCACTCACAGACACTTTGCATTTGCATTCTTATTATAGGATGGGAACGCTGAATGCTTTTAGGCAGGCGTTACACACATGGATGAAAGACCTTGTTTGGCGACGGCACTAACCCACTTTTGTTCACTTCAATGTTTCCAATTCAGTGGAGCTCAATTGTCTACACAGAAGTGCCACTACAGTCGTGTGTTTGCAATTAGATTGAATCAATATAATTAGACAGCAATTAAAGGCATTAAAGCATGTCCATTCCAATTCATGTGGATTTGTTTGCTTTATTTTCATTGGTACATGTGCCTGCATTTGTTTTCTGTCTGTTTTGGGCTTGTGAAGACAGTCGAGGCCCATAGCAAGAGGCCAAACCTTTTGAAATGCTGAGATGCATGGATCAGATATCTTACTGCTGTGTTTATCTATCTTACCAATGTCTATTGTCACAGCTGGGACAGGCACAGACATGTTACAACTGCAACATATGAATGATTTGTCATTTCAATATAATATCAAGACATCGCTATATACTGCATGAGACACATGCACAGTACACACACACACACACACACACACACACACACACACACACACACACACACACACACACACAGAGAGAGATGCATTACTAACTTGGGAAAGTAGTACAAGGTTAGCCATGGGAGTGATATCCCACTGTTCCACTGAGGTCTCTTATCAGGGTCTGCTCCTTATCATCCAGCCCCACAACAGCAGAAACACACAGAGACTATTTTAGCTCCACCACCAGAGAAGAAATGATCTTTATCAATGTCTGTTGTATGGCAATCTGCTTTTTATTTTATTTATTTTTATTCAGTGACAAAGAATGATTTGCATATAAATACGCACATACAATAATACGGTATACATCCAGAGTTCAGGAGGGATGTGTTGGACAATTAACACAGTAATGCACATTGCACAATCAGACAATCAGTGCATGTTCAACTCCATACAGGCCTATGAGGGCTTTCAGGTGACGTCTTTCCTCTGGCAACTTAACATACAAAGCAGTACAAAATGTGCAAATGTATGTGTTGTCGTTACATTGTAGCTATCTGCTCGTACGTATGGAGATTTGAAATATTTATGTACACAATCTAGAGGTTTTATTTTTCATTTCTCCTCTAGAGCAATGCTGAAACCTTTGCACATATAAAGATTTTCCCACAGGGACAAAACACACAACTGATTAAAGGCTTTGCACTTTATTATTTAACTTGACTACAACAAGCTGTTTTACTACTTTCATGAATTTTATATGATCTATCATTTATTATGGCTGTTTTTGGCCGTGAGATGACTTTGTGCTGACAACTTTTCTTTTACTAAGTATTCCTTCTTTCAGCAATTATTAGCTTCTGTATGAAGTTGATTCAAATGCCTTATTTACAATTTTTGAGTTTTTATCGTTCTTCTGTTGCAAAATGAGACAAAGCACCCTGCCCCGGAGGGAACCTATAAAGACATCATTACAAGGTAGCTTTAATTAGTCTTTGTAATTAAAAAGAAGAATATTGGGTTCAGAAAGGCTGGAAGCTAAATTGATATGCACATAAACATTTGCATGATCATCCGCTAGCATTAGCAAGCCTCCATGTCCTCCATCAAGTCCGACAAGAGGCTGGAAGAGTTGAACGGCAAAGGGATTTAAAAGAAAATGTGTATGACACCCTCTTAATTAATGGAGGGGGGGGAGAAAATGGCCCATGGTTATGGATAATGAGGAAAATGGTGATAACTGGGTGTGAAGTCGGGTATGCACAATGTCTCTCCTATTTTTGCCTGACCATATGCTCCAATATGGCGTCCAGAAGGGGCTAGCAGCATCGCATCCATCCAAAGCCGTACTCTTGAATTTGTCCGACAGCTCTGCTGGTCATTTGCAGCGTCAGGTTATGAAGGCTTT
This sequence comes from Poromitra crassiceps, assembly GCF_964638095.1. Taxonomy (NCBI): domain Eukaryota; kingdom Metazoa; phylum Chordata; class Actinopteri; order Beryciformes; family Melamphaidae; genus Poromitra; species Poromitra crassiceps. Next base: position 42,542,333 of record NC_139642.1, read on the forward strand.
AGTACCTTGAAGGTGATGGAGACAGTTTATGATAAAAAAAAATTAAATTCCCTTAAAAAAATACATTAATACATTCCTGGATAGGTTTTGTGCAGGAGAACAAGAGATCTTGAATGTTGAATCTACAAGTTTGGCACCTGCCAAAAGAATGAAATCAGTTGTGATAAGAACGCCATTTTTGGTTTATCAGCCTAAAAGTTCAAAATACATTTTTGAGCAAGCACAGTTTTCTGGGGGCTGGTACATTTTCATAACATACAATTTCATAGCCTTCTAAAGCTTATTTATAGGTTCCTGCTTGGCCACACTCTGTAATAGAAACAGTATTGTGACCAACATATTTTATAGGTCTACATTTTCTATTACATTTTTCTGTATGACATCGGTTTCTGCTTATTAATATGTTTGTGCCAGGCATAATCTAGATTGAAAGCCAAAAATGGGGGTGATTCTTAAGCGGAATAGCAATATGAGGGAAACTCTTGGAGAGAATTGGATGAGATTTATCGTAAGCAGTTTTCATAGGATAAACTATCTGAGGATGTACTGTACTTAAAACATCAACTTTGAATCCATGCAGTCACAATAATTGATCAGTTTGCTGTGTGTTCACAGCTTTTGAAGTGCCTCCGGTGGCCAGGATATTAATCAGGTTTTACTTTTTCCTCCTCTATTTAAAGTTGTCCAGTCACATTTTACAAAATAAAATTAGAATTAAATGACAGGCAACATACTGTAATTCACTGGATTGGATGAATCATTAACCCATAGCCTTTAAATTGTTCAAATCCCTGCAACAGAAAACGAGTAATTATCCTCTTTTTGAGCTGCCAGGTTGCGTAAGAGTTCAAACCGAGTGCGCTGAATCATAAGCGGTACTACTGTGTTCTGTGAAACAGCTTGTCATTTTGCAAAAAAGATCCCTTGGTTACACTCTACAAAGGGACTATTCCAGGCTCTAGTATCCTGTGCATTCAATGAACATAAATGAACAGAATTCTAAAACAAGTGAGTATAAAATGTACAAGCATAGTGGTTCGTCCTTACATTGTTCTACGACTGTACACCGGTCTAAGTAGCCTACATTAGATCTTATGGAGATTTGATGTATTCATGGGAATTTGGAATACCGTACATCTTAAGTAAAGTGTTAGCAGCCTATTAAGTTAAACCAGAGTCCATTTGAAAAGGGTATCAGTGAATGTGGCAACAATAATACAGAATAAACCAAACCATTTTGCCAAAAACGTCTTTCAATCAGTACACCTGCTTGAAAGCAATTATCTAAGTATCTAAGTCCAAAAAATATAATTCCCATGCAGTCTCTGTGAGGCTGTGTGTGTGTCTGCATAGTAACATGCAGTCTGGGCTGTGTGTGTGTGCATAGTAACAAGGCATTTGAGACTCTTGATTAAATGTATGCTGATTAGAGAGCCTATAGAAAACCACACAGCTGCCTCAACAAGCTGACAAGCTGTTCATTGTTTCTGTGCCAGGTGAGAAAAAAAATGCATGAAGACTACAGATGATTTGGGTTGTTGTGCATTAGCCACTACAAGCTAGTTTAATTTGATTGTCCACACAACAAGGTTCTACTCCTAGCACACAAATCCTCAGCACACAACAGATGTGTTCTGATTCTCAAGTTTGATTTAAAAATAAACACCGTCACCTTACACCCCCCCCCCCCCCACACACACACACACTCCCCCACCCCACCCCCCCAAATTTGCCAAATCAAGCTTATGTTTGTTCCCTGACAGCAGAGACACCTGCTGGAAAAAACATATAATCATTAACATTTTGTAAAGTCTGCTACTGACATCTAGTGGAAATATGAATTAGCACAAATGAGACTATGCAAAAATCATTCTTTTAATCTTTTCATTCATGTAACACCTCTAACAACAAAAGCAACACTTAATAAAATAGGAACCATTTATGAAATCCTTTAAAAAGTGATCAAATGTATTTTGATTTTGTGCCATAAGTAATTTATTTTAAGTCTAGTGTTCCTACCGGTATATACAAGTAGGTATATAATTTTGGAAGGATTTATTCAAACTTCTATAGAATTGGAATTGGAAAAGGGAAGGATGAAGGTTTTATACAAGAATATAATGCGCAGATGATGTAAAAGGGCTGATGTTATTTGGACACTCACGTTAAGTTATTGTTTTGATTACAATGCTGGTCATATTATCACCACACACTCACAGTCCAGTAATAGTAGAGGCTGTAACTTGACCTTGCCTCTTAATGGCTGTGACAATGGTGCCCCGTCCCACTGGCCTGTCTGCCCCCTCTGTTGTGGCTATTTATAATGTCCAGACACAGTGCAGAGGTTATTCAGAGGTGCAAGCAACACAAGGTGACAAGCTCAGTGCGGACAATGGAACAAAGGGTGAGACATTTTACTGTTGATGCTGCTGTTAAATGGTCTATTTCTAATCTTCTAAAACAAAATATACCATACATTTCCCTTTTCTTCCTCTTTCAGAATGGCTTATATTGGTGTAGCAGAAAATACAATTCCTCTGCATTTTAATGGCAATATACTGTATAAAAAACCCACAGTGAGGCATCTTTTAGTTTTGGGAACAGCCTCCCAGAAGACCTGAGGGCAGAGGGTTTTTAAAAGCAAACTCAAGAGCTACAGTTGTAGCCTTCCTCTTTAGTCTATATTTTACATATTTAATCTTTTAGGGTTTCTCTATCTTATTATCTTGTTTTATTTGTTTTAATCTGATCTCTGGTGTTTCCTTAGTTGGACTGTCTGATCAAGTTATCATCTGTGAAGTTTCCTCATTTGTATTGTGTTTTATGAAGTTTTCATCTCTGAAGCACTTTGTGTTACATGTGTTTGTATGAAAAGAAATATACAAATACATTCTGATTGATTGATTTACTGATATAATTTTCTGAATACTCCTAGAACCAACTTTTACAAAAAAAATTTTTTTTTCCCCTCTTAGATATGTAAATATTAACACTATTATTCCTGGTAGTAGATTTCTATCTTATGGATACACGTTGCTACTGTATGTGAAAAACAAAAAGAATCAAAGTGTGATAAACAAACCTTTCAAGTCCAGTGTTTATGACATGAAACTCTTTTTCAGATGGTCATACCCTTGTGTACATACATATAAGCCAGAATGGTAAGTGCATTTCTGCATGTTGAATTTGGGGTCAAATAAATAATTTTACCATAGATAACAAAACATACATTCTAACCTTCCTTGTAAAAAAAATACAATATAATACAGTCAGTTTATACCATAGTTATAGCTTTTCATTAGTTACATTACACATCTCAAACGTTCTGTTGACCCATCTTTTCTCTCTGAAGGTGAAGAGCAGGAGGATCCCAGTGGGGCAGCATGAGCATTGCGACAAATGTTACAACATCCACTGTCAAGTCCCGGTGCAAATCTCTGTCTCATGCCTGGTCATTAAGTGCCATCGAAACTGTGGTGCCATGCTGCATATGTGCAAGGAAGAGGAGCACCTGCTTCTCTGTCCCAATGAGAAGGTCCCCTGCCTCAATGCCGGCTATGGCTGCCCCACCTCCATGCTCCGCCGCAGGCTTGCCAAGCACCTGGAGGTCTGTCCCGCCAGTGTGGTCAGCTGCTCTCAGGAATGGAACCGTTGGCCGATCTCAGACACCGACTCTGCCTTTTACAGAAATGTGTCTGCAGAGCGACGGTCTGAAGGACACCTGGACGTGGCTACGGCTTTCAGGGACCAAGATCTGCTCTTCAGGTCCATCAAGATGAAGCACGTTTTTCCTGAGCTGATGGAGGTCATTGAGGAACCGGGCCTTCAAGACATGGCTGTCGGAGGCAGCAGTCCCGCAGAGGAAGCTGCCAATCCTTTTGATTGTGATGAGTTTACAGAAAATGACAACGTTAGGATGGAGGACGAAGAGCTGAGTCAAGAGGATAGGGATGCGTTGGCCAAGAATAGAAACATAGAGGGTATTCAAAATTACAGTTCCTGGGAGGTTATGTTCAGGAAGGAGATGGAGGGATGCAAGCAAACTGAGAAAAACCTGGATGAACAAACTGATTCGTGTGGTGTAAACGAAGAGCAAGATTCATCGAAGAGTGGTGGAGAGACAAGAAACTCACAGCGGCAGGAGAATGGTGCAACTGGCCTTGCGCCATGGCAAGATGGAGTCCTAGAGAGGTTAAGCAAAGAGGTCAATATTGCTGAATATAACATGTATATGGTGCACAATGGGGCGATGCTAATTCGTTTTGGCCAACTTCCTGCTTGTACCCCAAGAGAAAAGGATTTTGTTTATGGAAACCTGGAGCCCATAGAGGTTCAAACTGTCCGGTCATTTAACGTTCCCACCAGCTACCGGGCAAAACGTAGTCATCTGAGGGACCCCACACGTAAGCCCCAGAGCACGCATCAAAGTGTCGACACTGCAGATTTAGGCGTGTCAGTTGAAGATCTTCCCAAGACCGATGAGGTGAGCGCCACATTGTTGTGCTCGCTGGAAAAGGAGCTGAGAGGACATCTGATCTCAGAGAGTGTGGGGATAGACGGCCTGTATGTAGATGTAGGAACACAGACATACAACTTCGCCTCTGCTCCGTTCAAGATTGACGCATCGCTGGCCGACATCCTCGCGGACAAACCTGACGGCCTTTATGTACACGTTCAAGCAGAATCTGTCACCAGAAGACATAATAAAACAAGTTCGGCCTTCAATTACATCTGTGGCCACTTCTTCCGCCGCGACGAGTACCGCTCTCATTTTAGGAATGTGCACGCAGACGTACAAGCCGGTCTGAATGGCTGGTTTGAACAACGGTGCCCTTTATCTTACCTGGGCTGCACTTTTAGCCAGAGGAGATTCCACCCCGCTGGCCAGCGAGCCACCATCAGATACTGTCCAGATCTCAGCACCTTTGCCCTCCAACCAACGGTCTCTTCATCCCTCTTTGAAGGCGGGAAAACCATCCAGCCTCAGCGAAATCGAGCACGTAATCTAGATCCCCTTAGCAGGCTGCCCTGTGAGATCCTCCAGCACATAGCTGGTTACCTTGACAGTTTTACATTATCCAAGCTAGCCCAGGTCTCCCGGCTGATGAGGGAAGTGTGTGCCTCGCTGCTACAGGAGAGAGGAATGGTCTCCCTCAAGTGGGAGAAAAAGACATACTCCCACGGGGGAACATCCTGGAAATGTCGAAAGAAAGCAAGTATCCTTTTAGATGATTTTCTTGTGTGTGTGTGTGTGTGTGTTACTAATTTGTGATTCCTTGCTCAAAACTGCAACTAGTCACACAATTACTGATCCCCATTTCTAACCAGTAATTGTAATCAGAAGTAACAATTTGATTAATTTCATGGGCTTTGGAGACAAGTTACCCATTTAGCACACTGCTGCTTGGAAAGTTGTTAATAATCAGAAATCATGCTAAACCATTATACTTTTTGTTGTGCAAAATAATGCTGGTATGTAGAGGCCGAATATGTAATAACTACTGATAATGTAATAAAACTAAATGTAATGAAGTTGATAATGTAATAGATTCCTGAACTATAATGCGTTGGCTTGTTAAGCGTTTTTGGCTGAATAATTTAGCCTATAATAACCCCAACCAATGATGTAATATCACTGAAATCTGTGTGTGTTATGTAAATAAGCTGTTATTTGTAAACAGTTGTGAGTGATTAGCATGGCAGTAATAGTCAGGACAGCTAATTATGTCCTCAGTGTCTCGACTGAATTTGATCATTCTGTATGAATGTTAATTTGAACCTGATATTTATATATTTATATTTATACTGAGTGATGGATTACAGTGTGAACTAAGGGGAACTTTAATTGATTATTCTGATGCACACTAAGAATATTTAGATCCATCAACAGCAATGTAGCTGGGAGCATAGACTTACATGTCAGATAAATAATGCTTCTGTACCTCTTGTTATGAACAGACTTGTGAAGAAATTAAAAACTGAACCACGTTAAAATATGAAACTGCCTAGCTAGTAGAAAGAATAGAACCCACACACACATATGCGCCAAAGTTGAATACTTTACAAAGACAAAGTTTCAAGCCTCAGCTCTTCATCACGTCATCTTACAAACAATTGTGTGTCACACTCATATAAAGTAAGTAGACTCCCACAGGTCACATCATCAATACTGGGTGGACCTACACAAAAGTCAGAAAACATATAAACAAATAATGTATAATCATCATCATAACATATACATACAAAAACATCAATATCAGAGACATCATGAATATCAAAACCATGATTAGCCATATCTAATTAGAAAGATTCACATAACCAGATATAACTTTGGTGAAAAGAGTCTATCGGACTACAAAAAGTTAGTTTAGAACTACAGAAAGTGATGGATGGGAAAGTCCTCATTCTTGCCTTTTGGAGACACCGTGTCTAAAGTGTAAATCCAAAAGGATTCATGTTGTAACAACAGTCTGTTTATGTCTGCTCCTCGTCTGGGGCCCTTGACATGTTCAATCCCCTGTTATTTTAGGGATGCCATGCCACGCTGTGCCACTTTATGCTGGCAAAACACAGCGTGGCATCCCTAAAATATCAAGGGATTGAACATGTCAAGGCCCGCAGACGAGGAGGAGGCATAAACAGACTGTTGTTACAACGTAAATCCTTTTGGATATACAGTTTAGACACGAGTCTCCAAAAGGCAAGAATGAGGATTTTCCCCGACCATAGATAGTCAGGGTTCAAGAGGTGGGTAGGGGAGTGTCTGGGGGGATGTGGGTGGGTCGGGGTTAGAGTTCTGATCCGACTCACAAAATTTGCATATCCTAGCAGACTGTAGTATTGGCCTTGGCGGAGGTCTGCACTCTCTGAGTGCCATTCTAGTTCATTTTTTTCTTTGGTTCACTAGCTACAACTCCATTTCATATAATCTATTATTTCCCAACCTGATGCAACCAGCCAGAAGACAGTGTAGGCAAAGTTATCACCGGGCCAGATTGCTATATCAGATCCCCTTCGCTATCCGACTGCATTCTGGAAACTGTCACTGAAAAATGTCAGTCGTTCATACAGCGTGACAGCTGTTGCATTGTGAACAGCCTCCTCACTCTCAGTCGTCCTCTCTCACAATATTACAAACTTAATCACAGCCATACTATCATCGACTGGTGTGTACCATAGACTCTAGAGCAGGGGTGGGCAATTATCTTTCCTGGGGGGCCACATGAGAAACCAGAGATTGTTGCCGGGGCCCCCAAAAAAAAAATCATCCCGTAAACTCAAATTTTATCACTAATTAAATTATATATTTTATTATATATTATTAAATTATAGAAAACATAGTGTGCAGTTATTCTTCAGCATTTATTATATTGAAAATCACTCCAAACAACGAATCTCATTTGATTTTTCTAGCTTCATACTGTAAGTAAAATGGTGTGGTTTGTCTTAGACCTCTTAGGCCAGGCAGGGCCGGTTCTGGCAACCAGGCCGCATAATGCCCAGGTCTGCTCTAGAGCATGGCTGACCAATTTGGGGCCCGAGGGCCAAACTTGGCCCACGCTCAGTTTGTTTAGGCCCTCCATGGTTTTGAAAGAGAAAAAAAAACATGGCCAATATGACTGTCTTTCAGAGGCTGTGCCGGGCTCATTTTCAAAGCTAGCTAGATGATAGGTTTACCATATGAAACTATAAGACCTTTGGATTTAGTCTATAAAATAATATAATTTAATGTAATTTTTTCCCATAACAACATTTATTTTTGACCCACGGCCATCCATCCAGGTTAATGTTGGCCCTTCATATAGGAAAGAATTTGGGCACCCCTGCTCGAGTGTGTAGCGGCCACAAGCAACAGTGGATTTCCTACATTTTACTACATCCTTATCCATCCCCAGTACGAACCATTTAAAAACAATGAATAAAACAATCTGACATTTAGTGTTGGGAAAAGTAACTAGCCGGTTGAGAAGCACATTTGATCTTGCAACACAAAATCAGTGTGTTCCATCATAACATTAAAGAAGCATCTCAGTTGCAGACAGGATAAATCAGTGTAAATGCATGAGGGTCTTTACTGCACTGCATCACGGGATGGAGAACATGCCGATGATATCAGGGATCTGGAATGCCACCAAGCCTTTGCTGCCAGTAGCCTAAACATGGGCACACAACAACACCCCTAATATGTGATCCTTCACAGAAACACAGCATGTTGGTAACACTGTGTGTGGCAGCTGGGGATCTGTTCCCCAGTGAAAGGTATCATTTGGGTATTTTTTTGATGGACGGATAAAGACAATAACGTCACACACTGCTATGCATGCGGTAAATCTAAAGATATGCCATGATCTAGATTCCATGAGTATTGCAGCTACCGTATATATAGATGCCATGCCATGACAGCAGCCTCCTACACCCTACTTCAACCCTGTCCTCTGTGTTTTGCAGGTATGGGAGTTCAGCTGTCTGTTTTCCAGCGTGGACAGATGGAGCTTCAGCAACACCCCCTCCATGTCAGAGCACCTGAAAGCCTGCTCCTTCTACCAGAGGGAGGAGCGCAGCCAGCCCGTGGCTTTAGCCTGCCTGGGAGAGGTCACACAGACACATTGTGCAAAAGTGAAGCACAAAAGATAATACCCACGGTCCCATAGCTCAGTGGGCAGACCGCAACTGTATAACAAGATATAACCAGTGTCTGTGTGTGTGTGTGTGTGTGTGTGTGCGCACACACCTGTAGGACTGTGAAGTGGATAAAGCCTCCACATAATGGTGTTTTATTGCTGCTGTACAGAAAGGAAGGCTGGCTGGCTGATGATGGTTAATAATGGTTTTATTGTGTGAAGTATCACTTTGGCATGAACTGCAGTTTCTGAGGTCTGTCATATTGTGTTTGGTTAGATTTTCTCAGCCTCTTTAACCTAACCTGTAATGTCACTTGAGAACAACTTGTTTTGGATAATAGTTCAGTGTTGACTGCATGACTAGCTGAATAGTGTTGACTCTCAATGCCTCCTACTTTACCCTGAATAGCCTGTTTGCATGGTTACTATCAGGTGTTGCTGCTCTATACTCTTGACATATTATCAATTAAACTGTATTTTCTATGGAGCTGGAGTGTTCAACAACTTTTGACAGTTTTCCCTTGTTTACCAGCAGTGATCAGTGCTCAAAAAGAGTGTGTGTGTATGTGTATGTGTATGTGTGTGTGTGTGTGTGTGTGTGTGTGTGTGTGTGTGCGTGCGTGCGTGCGTCTCCACGACAGTGCCTCAGCTGACCGTAAACAGCTGCTCAAATGACTATCAATAGACTGTTGGTAGAGTGTCAACAGCATCAGCTAGTTTATTGTTTACTTTAGGGATAAAATAAATGGGTCAGGGTGAGGATTTGGATTTAAGTTGAGGTTAGTCTAGCCACCTAAACACATAAGTTACAGTATGTAAGGTTAAGTTTAATATAGGAACACAAAATATTTTGGTAAAGTCTAGGGTTATTCTAGGCCTAGGGTTTAGTTTAGTGTGGGTTAGCTACAGGTAATTAACTTGTGTGTGAAACACATAGGCCTACATTTTCTCCCATATACCACAATGCAATGCTGTCGTGTTTACCAAAGAAGAAGAGTGAGGTAGTGTCTGAAACTCATTGATCACGCCCCAGTTCACTATATGATAAACACTACATTGGGGAATAGTGAGTGAGTGAATGAGTGAACTATTTGTTTCCACCGTTTCCACTCAGATTGTCCCCGACTCCCGACTGGTCGGCTTTGTTCTGTACTGCAAGGCACTCTGGGTATTGTGGTGGAATGTTTTGGTTGAAGCCATATAGGTATAATAGGTAATACTTTCTGGTATTGATTCAGAAAAAAGTTAAAAACACGCACATCCCAGCCGAATCGGGCAGGTGCACAGCTGGAAGAAGACACTGGAAAAAGAAATAAAACAGCTCACACACTGCAAGGGCTCCAGGTGAGGTTTCTTCTATTGCAGCGGTGGTGACGTTTTGAGTAGGATGACTGCTCTTCAGACCAAGTCACCCTGCTCGAAACATCACCACTGATGAAATAAAATAAACCTCACCTGGAGCCCTTACAGTGTGCGAGCGGTTTTATTTATTTTTCTGGTATTGATTCAGTCACTGCCTCACTCACATTACATCGAAATTCTATTATTGTTCCTTGAAAAGCCATGGAAAAGTTTTTAAATTTGATCCATGAACATGTATGGGAACTCTGTTAATTGCTATCTGTGGTGAGGGGGGTTTGAGTGTTTATGTATATTATGTATGTGGATGTTTTTCTTTTTGTGCTTTGTTCTGCTGTCCTGTGTTTATGTACAGGGTTCGTACAATGTCTTGAAAGTTTGGAAAATGCGTGATTTTTACCGTCATGTTTTCAAGGTTAGGAATTTGCTTGTCTGTGATTTTCATCGTAATCTAGTGTTCCATCTACACAATCAGTCACTCATGTTTAGTTTCATATGATATCAGTTGCTTCGTTCTACCTTTAAAAATGAGCCAGCTACAGCCTCTGAAAGACAGTAAAATTAGCCGCGGACAAAAAGGGCACTTGGACATCAAGGAGCAAAGGGGCAGGTTCTTGAGCCCCCCTCTGCACGTGCCTGATAGTGTGTGGTTGTTTGAATGCATGATACCTGTCTGCTGAGAATCTTGTTGACAGTCAAGTGCCATATTGTAGAGTCAGTGGACTATCAAAACAAATTGTTGCCTTTTTTTTTATTAATCTCAAAGCAGATAAATATTAAAATATTTTGCTCTGGGATAAATTAAGCATCTTGATCTATTTGTGGATTTATAAAGTGTGTTTTGATGATAAGATGATATCAGGTTAATGAAACTAATGATCCCTTTGGGCAAATAGCATACATTTATTGCTATCGTATTTGAGGGGAAAAAATGTCATCACAATTTCTAATATCAACTCATTGTCTTTATTTATCATATCACAAGCATAATCATGTTTTGTTTTGGTGGAAAAAGATATGACTGAAATAAGACTACTTATCTAATCAAATAAATGCTGCTGATGGTGACTTTCTTCTTTTCAAAATATCAATACTGACATCTACTGGAGAAAAAGTGCCTGAACTATTGGGAATGTTGTCCATCACATCACACACAGGAAATAAAACTGGTACTTGAATGTCTCTCCACCCCCCCTTCCCCCCCATATTTGATTTTCAACTTTTTGAATAACACTCAAACAAGAGACAGGAAAAAAAACAAAAAAAAACATACATATATCATCAACATTCAGTATTATGTTGTGCTACTGTTTTTCTTTTTTGTATTTTTTTAAGTCTGTGTCTCATAACTCCTAGTGAGTGGTCCGTAATACTTGTTGTATGTACCGAATTGTTTTTATGCTGTTGTTGTATTGAGGAGTGACACATAAATTAACTTTTCTACTCTACTCTACTCTACTGCTACCAGTTGCATAAGGTTCACATTATGCCTGTAGCGTAAGAGATACCGTCGTGCCTGGGATCCCACGCAAGGGGTCCATGAGAAACCAGCCGGGCGAGTCACCCGTCGCCCCCAACCTCAACGAGGTAGGCTAGAAATGGATCCCAAATAAATGAAAATGTCTTAAGAGAGTTGGTCCTCAGGAACCTAAGTCTCTCCATCCGTATAACAGAGGTCATATCCGTCAGCCACAATTGAAAAGAGGATGAAGGATGCTCCATGATGGGAATACACTATGTTTCTAATTTAGACATACGGACAATGAGAACTCTGTTACAGCCATCATACAATGTGTGTTAAATCTGATTAATTTTACACATACTGTAGCCTACTGCAGCACACAATCACTGAAAAAAAGTTGAAAAGACACACACACACACAGAGTTAGTAGACGGACAAGCCCGTCTTTTATTGTCACACGAACACACCCAACACATGCATGCGGCCACAAACACAAACTCATACTGACGGTGGCCGGTGAAATTTGTCCGCATTTAACCCATCCAGGCTTGTCCTTTCCTCCGGGGGGCAGGCCAGGAGCAGTGGTCGCTTCTTCTTTCCAGCGCCCGGGGACCAACTTTGGATGTTGTCGTCACTGGTCATATGACGATGACGATCTTCTGCATGTTTTTAGTGGGGGGGTTGTGTACGGAGGAACCCCCTGGGGAGCACGGGGAGAACATGCAAACTCCACACAGAAACACACACACACACACACACACACACACACACATATATATCTATATATCTATATATACATGTATATATCTATATATAGGTTCAAGTACTGCATGCGCTGGGACGCGTCATCAGTGATGTTAACTGGGGTCGTGGGGTGTTTCGGGTCTGACAACATCATACACCCTCGCCCAGTAGACCCAGCCGAGGCCGATTACGACCCCGACCCGCGTTCCAGAAGCAGCCGCTCACGGATCAGCCTTCCTACTCTGTCTGCAACGTTGCCCGCGGAAGGGTTGATCACGCCCAATCCGCTGCAATAGAGTTTAGTGCTACACCACAGTATTGCGAGACCTTCGGTGCATGGAGGTCTAAGGCCCTGTGGGGTGATTCCAGGCCGGGCACCTCCTTCGTCTCACCACAACCTCCCGCGGAAAAAGGCAATCCTACCATGCCGTACCATGGGCAGGGAGGATGCCTCAGGGAGGCCTGTGCGCTGCACGTCATTCACCTGTGCCGAGCACCTCGCTCTAGCCTGAAGGACCACAGGCCGTGCCAATGTTTACGCAGATTTTCAGGAGGCTGATCCGTAGCGTTTGTGGATTTCTCCCTCACTAGAGAGCCAGGCTGGGGTAATCCTATATATATATATATATAAATATATATATATACTGTATATATATGTAACCAAGGTGAATCAGTGCGGATTCCTCGTGAGTCCCGAGTGGATGGTTAAACTCACTCCCCAGTATAAAGGCATGTTAATCGGCTCCGCCAAGGGAGCTAGCTGTCTTGGTGGAGTGGTAAGTGTCTTTGACTCCCAAGCCAAAGGTCGGCGGTTCGTATCCACTTCTGGGCAAGCCCTAAACATGGGTTGCTGCAAGTACCACCTACACAACGCCGTTACACATACACACCACAAACTTTATTGATCTAGTTCAGTGGTTCTCAAAGTGGTGTCCCGGGTCCTTGAGAGGGTTTCAGGGGGTCCCCAGCTAAAAGGGGAATCATTTATTTTCGCTATAATTCCAACCATACAGTAACACAATGACAGAATGTATGACTATTTTGTTCATGCGTTTCATACATTTTCTGGGGCCCTGGGGCAACATTTTTACCAAATGCTCTAATTTGTGTCAGTTTAGGGGTCCTTGACATGAAAAGGTTTGAGAACCGCACTGATCTAGTTCATAACAGTTAATGCATGCAAGTGTGCAGTTGTGTCTCCTCGGATTATCTCACTATTGCATCTCAGGCACTTCAGGATTGCGTAGTTTGTTCATCACCTCTGACAGCATTCGGTTGCACAGCGCGGCATACGGATTGAGCACCACCGCCTGCTGTCGAGCAAATTCACTACCGAGTACAGCTGCCTTTTCAAAATCTGCCCTGGCTTCCTCCTCCTGGCACGCTAAGCGTAGTAACAGGCCCCTCTGCACCAGCGCCTGGCAGGCGGTCCGCCCAGTGCCACCACTCAGAGACATGGCTCGCTCCAGGTCCTGCAGCGCACCTGAGGGGGAGAAGGGCACATGTGAGGCTCAGACATGGCTGCAAAACTGATTTTCAAAGTGCAACCTCTCACACATTACTGAGTCTGTGTTTAGGGGAGAAGGGCACATGTGAGGCTCAGACATGGCTGCAAAACTGATTTTCAAAGTGCAACCTCTCACACATTACTGAGTCTGTGCTTAACACGGAGCTCAGAAACTAGTATACTCTGCCAAACTTCATCCTATGCAGTTATGACCCCAATTTACTGACTATAATCTGAACAGTGTCATAAAAACCATCCACAACCTCAATCTGTCATTATCGCAAAGTATCTATCAGGTCACAATCAAGTGTCCTTCATTAATTCAACAAGTATGGCAATCACAAAAGTATCTCTGGATACTTAAACCATGACATCTTCATCTGAATACATTTACATTTTACTGCTCTCTATTGCTGACTGATATAATAGTAAATCAAACTATATGCAATATATTTGATATTTGTAACATTACTACCAGGTATGGTCTTTCCCTGGATAAATTGTCTGGCATACAGGAAGTGATGCATTTTATGTTATCAAAAACAACAAGAGCAGTTTATTTGGAATAAATAGAGGAAACTTCAACAGAAATCCTGAGGAAAAAGTATTGCTTTGATAGACAAGTGATCTCTATATGTGCAGTTAAGAAACACCAGAGCAATGTGTGCTTAGCACCAAAGAGGTCACCAGAATCAAAACAATAAGAAGCTCAGCTGTAACTCATTACAGTAACCACTTGTGGTATCAGAGTATTGTAATTCATGTATACACTATACAAAATAAATGATTAGCGCCACTTACTCTTTTCATTAAAGTAGCCTACACTGACAAGGTGAATCCAGGTAAAAGCCGTATTATCCCTTATTTATTTCCACTATTACTGTAAATGTGCACACATGACAAAGGAAGATATTCATATAAAGAAGAAGCAGCCAGGTTAGAGAAGGATTTTAAAGCATTGCTGTAATTGTGCATAAATGGCCCTGCAACAAAACATCAGCAAGGTGTCTCTAATGTTGTGTACATTCAACCTCCAACTCCCCAACCCACGTACAGCAACCAAAAGGACAGCACACTGCGGGGTCTAGGGATATGAGATCATTGTTGGAGACCTAGCGAGTGCAAAGTCGTTATTCTAGAATGTGTGGCATGTACCTGCTGTGTCCCCTTGGAGGCGTAGGGCCTGTGCCCGGTTGTTATAGGCCGAGGCTCTCTGAGGCAGGATCTGGATTGCCTGGCTGAACTGTTGAAGTGCAGTTCGCAAATCCCCAGCCTCTGCCGCTGAGACGCCCTGCATCTCCAACTCTCTCACCTGCTTCAGCAACTCGGCGTCAAAGCCACTGTCTGGCAGAGGGAGATAAACAGGTTGAAAAAGCACTCAAACTCAATTGACAGGCACCGTGGCGAGGAAAACATAGAATTGTCACCCAAAACTCAACTTGGATTAAAATGTCATGTTTTTGCTCGACCAGGGATGGAATACGTTCAAATAATTTCAATATGCAATGGAATGATAATGCAGAGGCACATCAAGCCAGAAGCTCACACTCACCATCATCAGTTAATTCCTCCTGTTGGTTCAGGCCAGGGACGTCTCCAAAAGGGCTGGTGGGGTTGAATATAGCCTGCAGTACGGCTCTGTCATGTGCTGAGGCCATCGCACTGATGTCTGTGAAGGAAACCAACAAAGAAGGCATTAAAAGGAAAAACCACAACACCTAAGTTATAGCTGGGTGGAGAACCCCCTCTATTTTTCTTCTTTTCTCCCCACAGCCAATCAGAGTAGGGGGTGGAAGCAGGAGTGGACTTTGAGATTTCTCTGAGCCCTGGGCACATCTGTATTTGGTTAACTCAGAAATGCAGACCAGGGAGGATGGGGATCTGCTGCTTGCTGTAATCGCAGAATGACAGAGAGAGAGAGAGAGAGAGAGAGAGAGAGAGAGAGACAGAGAGAGAGAGAGAAAGAGAGAGTATTTTGTGAGAGATATTTGATCAGATCATTTCGGTTTGATGCAAATTGCTGAATATGAGTGGTTCATATATACCGTAGTTTATGTTAATCTCCATTGGCCTGCAGGAGAGAAATCTACCCAACATCTTCATTTTAAGCAGGACTTCCTCTCTGCATTTTCATATTTTCATAGTCACACTTTTTACAATTCGAGGTGTGTTACACCTCAATATAGTGTATCGCGCTGGTGTAGTTTACACAGTTGGCTTAAGTATTTATTGTCCCTAAATTGTGTCAGTTGGTATGAAATGAGGCGTGCAAAGAACAAATTATGAATTGGAGTGACAACCTGATAAAGTATGTTTTTGGAAGGCTGGCAGAAGGGAATGAAATAAAGACATTTTGGATAAAAGTGATAGGAAAAAAACAGTGGGAAAACATCATAGATCCAGGAAAAGGTCCACATGTCAACAATGTAATGGAACAGCAGATAGGGAGGGTTACATTGGGAAATTGAATAGCATCCGTGCAGAACAGACTCGGGCATGAGGCAATACATAATAATAATAGTAGATTGAAGAAAGGAGTGCATTAGGCAGATAACAGTGGGCGAACAACATACATTACAGTATCACTGCAAGGACACACAGATAGCAGCCATATAGTGAGGGATACAAGCGCGCTGAGCTTGATCCCAACACTCAGATAGAACATGGAGACAGTGGGTTGTCAGAGTTGTGAGTCGTTAGAAAGTAACTGCTCAAGGAAAATGTGTGTGAGTCATGGAGATAAAAATGGTTGCAGCTCAAAGCCTTTTTCGGCCCATTCCAGTTGCTGGCAGCAGTGATGTGGAACAAGGCAGCGCTCATGCATGTGTGGGCTCTGGGGACGTCTGAAAGGATGAGGCAGATCTGCTGCTGAAGGGAGTAGTGGAAGCTCAGTTTGAAGTGCTGTACCCCGGGGAGACCACCAGGGTTTGAGATTTTTCATTAGTCTGTTCTTGTTATGACTTGTCGTATTTCCTGTTGATGTGTGTTTCTTTCCTCCTCTGATTGGCTGTGCTTGCACCAGGTGTGTGTGTGTGTGTGTGTGTGTGTGTGTGTGTGTGTGTGTGTGTGTGTGTGTGTGTGTGTGTGTGTCTCTCTCTCTGGCCATGTTAGGCCGTTTTTTATGAATACGCACTTCGTTTGCACCTATTGTCCACACTGGCCCTCTTGTTCTCAACAACAAAGACGGTCTCCGTTTATCTAGCCTGTCTTTGTTTGCAAAAGCCGTGGTTGCCTGGAAGTGTGGAAAATGCGCAGACCTTTGGAATGACCATTGTAGGCTATATAGCTATCTTTTCCTATTCTGAAATAGTGTTGTCGGGATTATGGGCTGCCCCCTGAAAGTTGACAAGGACGGAGATTCAACATTTCAATTGGGAATTATAGGCTACTGGCAATCATATAGACCAGGGGTTCCCAAAATTAAGAATGCGCGCCACGGCCCACTTTGAAATCTGAAAATCTTCCAGGGCCCATCCAACCCTTTAATCGCAACTCTGATCAACACACGAGACTAAGATGATGTATTTATTTCCCTATATGTTGTTTATATTATATATATTTTTTATTTTATGGGTTAGGGTTAGGGTTAGGAGCAAACAGTGCATGTGAACTTGGACATAAGGGAAATTAATAATCCATCCACATACATTTAGGCAAAATACCCAAAAGCAGATTGCCAACATTTTCGCCTCTTGAGTTCCTGTTGCACCACATTGAAACGGGGCTGCCCCCAGAAAGTTAGACGGAAAAAAATGTTTTTTTTTGTTTAACCGATGGGTTCCCATCTTCTTAACACACACCACATCAACTGTTCCTCCCTCTTCACCAGTGAAAGTGATAACATGCCCAGTATTTCTGAAGAATCTGTTGTTTTAATCAGTTATGTTACTCAACAATGGATACTCATTTTTAAAACTTGGTTAAATCCACTGTCAGAGCACCCCCCTTGGGATTAACGATGACCAAAATGCATAACCTTAAAAGAGAAAATTGAGCACAGGTTGAAATCCAGTAAGCTTCATGTCCATTTTTTTTTACAGTTGAAGGAACTTCAGTTAATTTCTGCCAACCAGCAGCACTCCAGACTAATTTATAGCATCTATCGGCTTGTAAATCCTGCTACCCCTAGTGCATATGTTTCCTCTGCCGCTGACTGTGAACATTTTCAATCCTTTTTAAGTGGTGCAGCCGCTTCTATATAAGTATGTGTGTCCCTCCGTTCTCACCTGTGGTGAGCATGAAATGTATCTAGGCCCCTCCTCCGGCTCAACAAATCCCAGAGCGGACTTTCGAGTTGAAACTGGAGTGAATGGAGTTGGGCAAACCTGCATCGCTTACTTCAACACCTTGGTGTGATTTTTTAAAATCAAAGACTGACCACATCAGGGCAAATACCATTTAATGTGAGCTATATGTGCTACCCTCAAGACTGCAATATCATCTGCTGTGCTGAAAAGGTGATGGGATGCAGCCTGCTATCCCTTCAAATTCAAATTTCTCGTATGTAATCTGATTACTTACTGTGGCAATAGAAGTGAGTCTGAATCTGAATATCCTGTAAGGCTGAAAGAGTAATCGGTTTAAAGTTTGACAGAACAGCATGAATGTTGGGGGAAATTGAAAGGTAGACTGGGAGGGGGGAGAAGATAACCTTGCGAGACAGCTTCACGTGAAAATGAGATCACGACCACGCGACAAATTCATCTCGCCACACTCCAATCTACTCATTTGAATGCGTCCGATGAAGAAGGAGGCGGACCTATTGTAAGTGGTTGGAATTGGATTAGAATGGTTTGTCAACAAGGCTTGTGGCTTCAAGGTGGGAGAAATGCTCCTCCCAAGAAGAGGCTATAAGTTTCTAGCATGAATAACACCCACAAGACTGATGCCAGGATCACATGTTGAGCCAATGTCCTCAGCTGGGGTGGGTCATTGCTGTGGCATTACTGAGTTTATAAGGGACTGTAAGAAAGCAGAGCAAGTTTATCGCTTTGGAAGAATTACGTGCCTCATCCAATTCAAGAGTGTTCTTTTTTAAGATTATTTTCGGGGCATTTTTGCTTTTATTTAGATAGGACAGTAGGCAGACAGGAAAGGTGGGGATAGAGGGGATGACATGCGGCAAAGGACCTCGGGCCGGATTCGAACCCACGTCGGTCGCGCAAAGGACCGAGCCTCCATCGTACGTGTGGCACCAGGTGAGCCACCAGGACGCACTCAAGAGCGTTCTTTGAAATGATTTGTTGTGTAGCACGTTCAGGATTTGTGACTTTGGGACTAGGGAGAATCATTCTGCAACGACGCTACCCCTAATGTCACCTGTTTGATGCTGTAATTTAAATGTCTACTTCTGCAATTCTGCAAATGATGTATTCTGTAGCCATTCCCGGACTTACTTTAACTGTGAGAAGAAAATCTGATCTGGCCAAATTACTGCAAGCTTTAAAAAAGCCAATTAAAAACCTTCGACAGAATGGTTATTTGCTTGGATGATAAAAATCCAAGAGGATTAAAATAGAGCTTCATGATTGCCGGGTGGGGAGAAGTTTTCTTTTCCACCACTTGAGAGAGCTCTTGCCACTTTCATTGCTGCCAACGCTCCTCTTCCCCATGCACCATGTCAGCACAGAGAGCTTGATCCTGCAGGACTTCCATTTTCCAGGCTAATAAGAGTGAAAGTGTGAAGGCTACGCTATCATGTTCACGGTCACTCGGTAAGCAGCAGATTTTCTGCAGGAGCACAGTGTGTCCCCCATGGCCTCCCCTATGGTGCAAAAGTGGAGAAGCAATTGTGTGAGGATTATCAGTCTCCCATTACTGCAAATGTCACTGCATCAGCAGCACCACTCAACCTGATTATGTCAATAGGGAAACACATTGCAGTGTTCACAGACTCCAAAACCAAGAGCTGAATGGATGGAGCGGCTTCTGCCTTAGGCCAAGAGGGAAATTAAGAGATAATCAAGAATGGTTGACCTTAGTGTTAGTAGTGCTGTAAAAGGTACCGTAATAACAACATTCCTTGCTATGTCCTTTAAAGGGACTCCAGATAGATCAAATGTGACTGAGTATAAATAATGCAACAGCATTTACTGTACTGCTAATCGAATGAGACAACATAATTACTCATTAGCTGTTTTGGAAACAAATCCTTTGGACATTTCTTAAAGGGCTAATATCAAATCCCCCAATGGATCTTTGTTTTCTAAGTACAACACATACACCAGAGAGAATTTCCTGCATGGTTCATTGTTTTTCTCTTATCTACGAATAACTAACAAAAGCAAGTTCAAAAACAGGGGCGAATATCCCTACACTGTTTTTCAACCACTGCTGTGGCACACTAGTGTGCCATGAGAGATCGTCAGGTGTGCCGTGGGCCCGTGGCACATTGTCCAATTTCACTTACGGTAGTTTTGTTGAAAGGAGGAAGAGCAGCTGATGGGTCATCATGTTAGAGAATGTAGCCAACCTGTATGATGTGAATTCTGTTAAGATTGGAGATATACTTGCCCATATGATATTTCCATAAAAGAGATAAGGGTAAATCAAACTGTAGTAAAGGGTTAAGAGATTGATTAAGCATAGCTTTCTTGAGTGCTACCGCCACCCACAGGCATAGAAGAGTAGAGTAGCACAACCATTAAGCCTATGGGTGGCAGTACCATGATTAGTAGCCTGAAGCTGCCTTCACCTGAGAAGAGATCTGCTCTTCACTCACCGTGAGGTAAACAGCAGCGGTATAGCGGTTTGCTATAAGCGATATTGGTTGCGCTCATGAAAAGTTAGCGGTAACTAGGTCAAAGTTTAAGTAATTTGAACTTTGAGCGCAGCGCTCTGTGGCAAATTTGAGCGGTGCGCGACGCCAAGCGTAGCACCCTAATATTTGAAGAGGAAAAATACAGATCTCCTAATCCAGATCCAGCCCTCTACAAGCAGGGGTCAAAAGAAAGCAAAAACAGTGAGCATGGATCACAAAGTGCTTTACATACACAAAATAAAAACAGGTTTATAGCAGGTTAGTTCGAAATTTAGCCAACTGGTACACAAAAACAGACTAAAAACGTCAACCGGCACAAATTGCAACAGGTAAATAACACAACAATAGCATGTGCAGGAACAGGAACAGCACATAAAACAACGAAAATTTAAACCAATCAGGCAACAAATAAAAAGAACCAAGTGGGGTAAAATTAATGAAAAGCTTGTTTAAATAAATAGGTTTTAAGAAGCGATTTAAAAGTGGACACTGAATCTGCCAATCTAATAGGGGGAGGCGATTCCACAGTGTTGGCGCTATGGACGAGAAAGCCTGCTCACCTTTCGTTCTGAGTCTGGTTCGGGGGACAAGTAACAGTCCTTGGTCCGATGACCTGAGTGGCCTTGCTGAATTATATGCCTTCAGGAGTTCAGAGATGTAGCGAAGGGCTAGGCCTCGCAAAGCTTTAAAAGTAATTAAAAGTATTTTAAAATAAATTCTCTGTCTCACTGGCAGCCAGTGTAAGGAGGCCAGAATGGGGGAGATGTGAGACCTACGGCTTGTCCTGGTTAAAAGCCTTGCAGCTGCATTTTGGACAAGTTGAAGCCTGGACAAGGTGGCATCGCTGAGGCATGTAAAGAGGGCATTGCAGTAATCGAGGCGTGAGGAAATGAGGGCATGAATGAGTGTTTCCATATCTTTAGCAGAGAGGACTGATTTAATTCTTGCAATATTACGCAGATGAAAAAAGCAGGATTGAACAGTTTTTTTAACGTGCAAGTCTAAATTGAGGTGAGGGTCAAAAATAACACCTACATTTCTTGATGAATCTTTTATGTTGTTTCCAAGAGGGCCTATAGTGACTTATATCAGTGGCAGAGTGATCAGGAGCAAAGCACCTTTTCCAGAATTTTGGATGGAAATGGTAACTTTGAGATGGGTCTGTAGTTCTGTAGTTGGGATGGGTCCAGGGTGGGTTTTTTAAGGAGGGGATGGACACTAGCAAGCTTAAAGTGATCTGGGACACAACCCGAGGAGAGTGATGTATTGATAATGCTCAGCAAGGATGGCGCGATAACGGCAATAACCTCTTTGAGAAAGTTAGTGGGTAAACAGTCCAAAAGGGAAGAGGATGAACGCATATGAGCCACAACATCAAGTAAGTCTTGCAGAGAAATCTTAGAAGACTTAACAATACCATTGGAATCTGATCTGTGCATTTGCAACTTTCATGTTGTTGGACTCTTACAGGCAATGTACACCGCCTCCGGAACAGATGTGGTACAGCTGAGAACACCCACACTCATGTAATCTGTAGAGAACAGGTGCATAATTTTTCCGTAGCCTACTGCATGTATCATGGTCGAGGAGTCGATCCGGCAGTTTTGCCGGATCCGCAACGCAGCCGTAACGCATGTGGTGTACATTGCCTATTACTGGTGCAAACAAACCAGGGTATTTCAAAACATCAAATAAAATAATGCCGTATATTCTCCTTTTCTTTTACTCTTTTCCCAGCTACAATGTTGCTTCATAACTTCTGATGAAGAAAGGGACTTAGATATCACATTAGCCCTGAGAGGCTTTAGCTTTGCTTCCCTACTGTCTGTGAATCTGACATCAAAGCTTGGCCTCCTAATCCCTGTGCCCTGTGGAGGTAAACAGGGCCGTGTGTCGATACCTGGCCTGTTGCGATGGCGAGGGAGTATCGCGTGCTGTGCGGGGGCACTCTGAGCTGGATTAGAAGGTAATCCGCTCTGTGGAGAGCCAGGGAATAACAGCAGAGGTGCTAGAGGTTAAGCAAATAAACAATGTGCTCCTTTTATGGGAAATCTTTGGCAACACTCTCCTCACTACATGTGCTACTTCATATCTTGCTCAGTAGCCGCTCACATACTGATACACAATCAAACACGCAGTTTGGAGTTTTAAGTAAACATTTCACACATGCAGAGCTGGAGGTAGAAACATTCCCATTGGTTGAATTAAACCTCAGGGGGCTGAGGCAAACAGCCACTGTTTTTCTGGCTAAGGGTTAGCTATCAGCAGTGTTGCCATGCCAAATTGCCAGTTTGACAGCTTTGACACTATATTTAGGCCTAGCTGCTTTTCACATTTTATTTCTCAAAAGCAACTAATTGCAAGTAAGCAATCAAACCCATTCAAATTGATGGGCAGTACATGCAGTACAAAAAAAGATTACGCACCTGTTCTATTTTTGTCAGATCCTGCATCCATCTGAAAGATTACATGAGTGTGTTCGCAGGCGTACTGGAGCCGTACCGCATCTGTTCCGGAGGCGGTGTAGCCTACATTAGCCCTAAATATTACCGGCGTACCCCAAAACTGGCCCAGATGGACGGAGTCAGTACTTAATATTAAAACGGGCTGCACCACATTCATAACAAGTGTAGATTTGTATGCTAATTATAATGTGTCATCTATCGACTTTCTTGACAGTTAATAGCTTCCTTAGAAAAGAGTGGGGTTAGGGTTTGGTAACTTTTCTAGCGTACTGTAGTTATCTAGCCAAGTTCAAACTCGCCATACAAGCCCATACTAATCTATAAACTATGTAGCTAGCCTGCAGACCTTTCAGTTCACTCTATAGCAATATAGGCTATAGTCTAGGAGGCATATTGCTAGTTTGAACTTGAAAGAAGGTTAGCAGGCTAGTTAACTTACCTATAGCTACACAGCGAAGATAATGAATTCAATGGTCATGAATGATTGAAAAAGGTATTTGTTATTATTCATTTATTAACACAACAATACGATTTCCAGAGCAGCTCTGCCTCTGAAGTGTTTATATATAACTAAAACTCAAATTTGTATACAATATGTGCACAGTTGGTCAGTCAGTCAGTCAGTCAGTCAGTCAGTCGCACGCACGCACACACAGACACACACACACACACACACACACACACACACACACACACACACACACACACACACACACACACACACACACACACACACACATTTTCCAACCAACCATGATTGCATCAACCAAGGATGAGGAGAAACCAAACGAATTGTAATTTTAGGATTTTGGATATCTGGACATGTAACTGTAAAGTTTTCCTAAAGTAATGTGGTGGAGTGTAGCCAGAACTGTCATAAAGAACCAGAGATGATTTATGGTTTACTTGGGCAAAAACAGAGAAATATAAGTGGATCTGGCTGCTTTGTTAGAACTGTTGTGCCACCAGAGTCCCCGGCCCAAACTTCAGAACAAGACTGAAACTGGTGAGGCAAACCGCTAGATTTCCCCAGGCTAATGCACATCTGGGGCCTTTTGTGTGTTAGGGGTCCTGAATGAAATGTGGTATGGAGTGGGAGGGGCAATCATACTATAATACAGTAAGCTAGTGTTAATTATCAATGACCTTGGAAAAAAGTAGCATGTACAGTATGTAGTAAGTATTTTAGAATGCTTGAATTTCGCATGGCATTATAACACCAAAAAACCTTTTAGATGTTAGAGAGGCAAGATTCAACTTTTGTTATAGACAAATCAGACAAAACAAAAAAGGTGTTTGTTGTCAAATAAGCTGGCATGTCTGAGGTGACCATGTATCCACGTATTGCTAACATTAACAGTTATAATGCTGCAGTCTACATGCACTAACCAGTAACATCTAGTGCTGCACACAAAGGGACGGCACAGCTGTGGCACAACATTCACATCCATGCCTTGATTCAAACTGATATTGGTCTTTTTTGTCATCTGAACATAAAAAAACAGATACAAGTTAAAAAGCTGTGTGAATGAGGTTATGTCTAGAATACTCAAGTATTCTCCAAACCGACTTCATAGTTATAGCATTTGTGATTAGGACAAAGACATTTTCATTGAT
Source organism: Poromitra crassiceps (assembly GCF_964638095.1). Classification (NCBI taxonomy): domain Eukaryota; kingdom Metazoa; phylum Chordata; class Actinopteri; order Beryciformes; family Melamphaidae; genus Poromitra; species Poromitra crassiceps. Next base: position 42,566,868 of record NC_139642.1, read on the forward strand.
ATCAGAAATAATAAACACCATAGAGGTTATCTATGGTGAATCCGATCCCAGGAAAACAGATAATATCAAATCCGTTGTCCCATTCTACTTTCAGAGTGACTATTGATAGATAATGATAGACTTTACCATCTTCAGCAGGATGGAATGTAGGCTACATTCTGTGATGTGATATGATGGTGTGTTATGTACTACTGTCCGAGCAGTGCACAAATAAATGCCTGTACAACAATTTGCTTTGTTATCTTATTGTCATTGTCCATGTTATTGTCCATTTTATTGTTTTTGACAGTCTGAGGTTGATGTTGGCGGTTAAGCAAGGCTAGAGGGTAGGTAGGATTGTTATGTCAATTCCAATATGCTATCTTTTTCCTTGAGCTTTCTTTTGTTTCCTTTGGGTTTATGTTGTTGTACACTGCATTGCATCATGTTGTTCTGTGATTGATTGTTGTTTAGTTCGAGCTCAGTTGTCCCTTGAGACATGCTTTCATGATGGAGGGGTTTATAGTAAACAAACGTGACTTGACAGTCGTTCATTTTCTCACAATATTGGAAAAAAGGAGACGACTAAAAATGTAAACTCAAAATCCATCCATCTGCAGGACCTTCTTTGACAACGCCTGGCCTCTAAAACTTATTTGCCATTTGCCATTCAGAAAATAAATAAAACATTTTTGCAATATGAGCCTTATAATGTGAACAGCAATGCACACATTCACTTCTAACCTGTACATTTGACAACAAAGATGATGTATCATTATACATCTGTTAGTACTAAATGTGTTTTGTTATAAATTACTTAGCCTAGGCTTTATTTTCTACTTTACTGTTTATCCTCTTCTCCTCCAGTTTCCCAGTGCAGAGCATTAATCTCTTTTACGTACAGTAGTATTATCATGATCATGATTGATTATCATTGTTGTTGTTGTTTTAGGAGTAGTATTGTTTGCCGTTATTTTTGATAACGTTGATGGTTTTCCTGATGTTATTGTTGTGGACATTTGTTGCTGTTGTTTCAACATTTCCAACAGCACCAGAACATCAGTAAATAAAAAGCAGCGTCCTATCTATAGACTAAGTGAAAATGTTGCTTTCATCTCTGATTTCCCCTATATGAGTCTGTCATAGATATGGGCCTTTTTCCCCACTGGGTTGACAACACACACACACACACACACACACACACACACACACACACACACACACACACACACACACACACACACACACACACACACACACACACACAGGCACACTTTCTAAAACAGATGTCACACAGCTATTCAGTTGATGTTATTCCTCAGATCATCTGATCGTTCCGTCTGGATTCATGAGCATGAGACTCTCCCACAGCGCCATAAGAGGCATGAGACTCTCCCACAGCGCACCATAAGAGGCATGGGACTATAGGATGTCATTCTGAAGTCAAACATCAAAACGCCCCTTTGACAGTATTCAAGGTAACTTTGGGAGACACATTGGCTTTGTATGGTGTAGAGCTGAAGGCACACTGAAATAAACAGTGTCTGTGTCAGTCAGATTGTTAAAGCACAATTTATTCAATATTCTGTCAGTTCACATATTCTGGCTTGATTTCAGAGAAGCTCACACTTCACATCTGACAGATGAGCATCACATTATTGTCTGATTTTTCATAATCTGACAATAATCCAATAAATAATCCAATAGAAAATAATCTGACAAATAGCCTAATTTACAAAGTATTACATTATATGTACGTGCATCAGCAGAGGAGGAGAGGCAATATGAAATGCTGGCCCACTTGCATTCATCCCTGGAAAGCACGCATCCACCTACCAGCATATTTCTCCTGCATTTTATAGTCAAGTGTTCTCATGCCAGGAGTCAACTGTTCCCATGCCAGGATGCACTTGAGAGAGCCTATCTGGTCTTTGTGAGAAGCTATCTGCATGTCTTTAAAGTCTTATATTAGAAGTTAAATGAGCACATGCGTATATCCCCAGAGATCGTTTACCTGCACTGGATAGAAAATAAGATTTTTATGGTGGAGCAGACATTAGAATGCATCCGCAAAGTAGAATGGATAGCCCTGGTCCAAAGCTTATTTAACACTTGATGTCGTGCGGCTACATCATTTGTGCAGGCGCGGGATAACTCATTTGGAAAATGAAAAGTCCCTCGGAGTGATGTGTGAGATCTAATCAGCCGCAATATTGTATGGTTTGTAGATTAGCCCTTGTCAGCCAGTTCACCGGCTGTAAAAGCGGCATGGTTAATGTGTCAGGCTGGATTGTTTGAAGGACTAGGCACAGCAGTGGAAGAGACTGAAATTTGTTTTTCATTAAAGAACCATCTCATTACAAAGAGATATTGTTCACTTTTCATCTCATCTGTGGAACTGTCTAAATGGCTTTGGGAAATACAAATAAGAAAGAGAAGCAACCAGAGAACAGAAGATTCCCTTTGCTGCACACCGCCCAGCACATCCGTGAGACAACTAGCATGCTTGTAGATGTAGTTTTGCATATTGACCAAAGGATGGAGCCCAAACAGAGCTTTCCTGCAGGTCACTTCAAGGGATTCTCGCTCATGCTTTGAGGCTCATGCATGAGCACTAAATAAAACATGCTCATTCTCACATGCCCTTAGCTATACCACAACATCAAGACTTCATTTCACCACTGTCTGCTCACATGCCCTTAGCTATACCACAACATCAAGACTTCATTTCACCACTGTCTGCTCACATGCCCTTAGCTATACCACAGCATCAATACTTCATTTCACCACTGTCTGCTGCATCTGCGTTTTTCTTCCCTTTCCTTTTAAGCTTTGAAATACACAAAGGGCTCATCACTTACAGCAAGGTCTTATTTTGTGTGATGTTGTGCTATTTTGTGAGAACTCCGAGGCAGTTTCCATCAATATAGGTCAACAAGGTATTAATAGAAACAACATGGAAAAACATTTATGGTGAATTTACTGGCCTCTTTCTTTGGTGACTCATCACAGTCATGTATATCTCCAGGTGCCACTGTTTTCATCCAGCTGTCTGCCCCCTCCCTCCCTGCTCCCATGTCTGCCCCCTCCCTCCCTGCTCCCATGTCTGCCCCTCCCTCCCTGCTCCCATGTCTGCCCCCTCGCTCCCTGCTCCCATGTCTGCCCCCTCCCTGCCTGCTCCCATGTCCGCCCCCTCCCTCCCTGCTCCCATGTCTGCCCCCTCCCTGCTCCCATGTCCGCCCCCTCCCTCCCTGCTCCCATGTCTGCCCCCTCCCTCCCTGCTCCCATGTCTGTCTGCCCCCTCCCTGCTCCCATGGCTGTCTGCCCCCTCCCTCCCTGCTCCCATGTCTGTCTGCCCCCTCCCTCCCTGCTCCCATGTCTGCCCCCTCCCTCCCTGCTCCCATGTCTGTCTGACCCCTCCCTCCCTGCTCCCATGTCTGTCTGCCCCCTCCTTCCCTGCTCCCATGTCTGTCTGCCCCCTCCCTCCCTGCTCCCATGTCTGCCCCCTCCCTGCTCCCATGTCTGTCCGCCCCCTCCCTCCCTGCTCCCATGTCTGTCTGCCCCCTCCCTCCCTGCTCCCATGTCTGTCTGACCCCTCCCTCCCTGCTCCCATGTCTGTCTGCCCCCTCCCTCCCTGCTCCCATGTCTGTCTGCCCCCTCCCTCCCTGCTCCCATGTCTGTCTGACCCCTCCCTCCCTGCTCCCATGTAAATACAGTTGTTTGTTATGAGCTGCAGTCCCAGCTAAAGGTTGGAGGCAGTGACCTCAGTCCAGTTCAAATGAATCAACAGAGCAGTGCCACGTCCCACACCATTAACCTTACAGGAGGGAGAGGTTCATAAATGGAACAGGCTGCACCTGCATGGAGCCCCTGCAGGTTTCATGCATCACTCTTTGCTGCTGGTTTTTACTTAACTATAAATTCAGCACCCATACCTATCCATGTTACTCCAGAGAGTCGTCTTCTCATCACTAATGTATCTTGTTCTCAGCAATTTAATTGCCTCCTTTTTTGTACCAGCCCCAGTGGGGCTGGTATTGTTTTCACCTTGTGAGTCTGTGTGTGTATCATCATGGTAAAAATGTGGTCCTGGAGACACCTCTCGTAGCAGGAACGAAGCTCTTTTGAGTAGCTACTTGGCCACGTGTTGCTATGTCTGTCTGTCTGTCTGTGCCTGTGGACAGATTTTGTTCACACGATAGAATCAAAACCGTGCAAGATGCACACAAATCGTGGGCATCGTGGCTGGTGTGATCTCATCTCTTTTTTACTATTACTATTAAATAGTAATAGTAAAAAAAAATAGTAAAAATAATTTTTTTCACTTTTAGGCAGCTTTGGCTTGCATGCTATTTTGTCAGCAAAGCCCTGCCTCTTTTTCATAGAAAAACATTCAAACCTGGCAGCCGCCCAGTACAACCATGGTCTGGCCGAGATATCATATAATATTGATATTGTGATATGAGACTAGACATTGTCTGGGATTTTGTTTGTCGTAACATTGTGAAATAACTAAATGTTACTTATACAAGAGTGAGTAAGCCAAAGCAAGACGTTTAATACATGTTTAAAGTCAAGCTGAAATGGCATTTCCAGGATATGTGATTCCTTATCGTGACGTATTCCCAGTGAGAGGCGGGACATCACGTGTGGACAGCAGTCCACACTCCACACCACAAAATAATGTATTTTACCGGACAAATCTGAAACCTACCGGTTACGTTTCAATAGTGAGAGAGCTGGCTGCCCGCCTTGAAGCTCTGATGAGCCGTGGTAAATAATGATATTCCTGGAATGTGAGTTAATGAGCCAGTCACATGTGATTTGCATTCTACATTAAATAAAGACATTACCGTATTAACATTATGGGATAGAAAAGTCTGCCCATGTATGAAATTGGGTTGAAATTTGATAGTATTACCTGACGTCAGCACACTGTAGATATCATTGTGAATGGAAACCAAACCAAGCCAAAGTTTTTTTGTTTTTGTTTTTTGTTTTTGCATACATTGTTAAATAGGTGCACTGTATGACCAGGGATGTGAACAAAAATAGCTAAAAAGTCATTTTTCATTTCAGCTCGACTTTAACCTTTGAGCCATGAGAAAGGTGGAGGCTGGGGTGGTGGAGGCTGGGGTGCTGGAGGCAAAGCTTAGCCAGCAGCAGCGATGTGTGGCAGCATTTGAGTAGCAAAGATCAGTGAAGACGGGAGACATTTAAATAGACCGCCTTGTTGTGAGAATGGATGTGATTGGTGATGGTGAATGATTAGAAACGCTGATCCAATCAGCGGGCTGCCAGCTAATTACAGCTGGGGCGTAGGCCTATGCCTTCTGTGTCCTGCGTGAACTAACGCAACGCTTACCTTACTGATTACACATTACTGTACTAATGATTATTGCTAATTTTTATATTTTTTTCTGCTTTCGTAAATAGCCTATCTTACGAAAGCACTAATACTCTTCCCCATCTATTGTCCACATTATCATTATTGATATTTTATTTTGTCAATATAGTACACCTTCAGTCCTCTAATTGGCCAATGAGCACCTTCACTGCAGCAGTTGGATGTTAAATGCCTTGCTCATGAGCGGCTGGACAGTATTGAGGAAAGAGGAACAATTTCTCATTCACTTGCCCAGCTAGTCCAGAATTCAATTCACCTAAGTCCATTTCTCAAAGGTCTGAGAATCAGCAGGAACAAATAACCATCTGTTTCACGACAATTGTCTTGTGTATTGTAAATGGGAATAGGGAGAAGGTGAAAACACAGAGCACAGAGCACAAAAAGCTCTAATACTGTCAGGTACAAAACTGTCAGGTATACAAAAGTGTTCTGAAACTCAGTGAAGCACCGGCTCTCGGCCTACTTTACTTCTCCGAAATGGGAAAACTGAGTTTGCGGTCTTTGCCAATGTCTGCTTATCTGTAGCTTAGTCACTGCTGATTTGAAGTTGCCTCATCTATATGGAAACAATGTTTCTGTATCAAGCAATCATAGTGTGCCAATCAAAGTTTGAACAAGGTGAGACGTTATGAAAATATGATTTTCTGCTGCATATTTTCACAGCTTTGGAATGAATTGACTAGAAGCAATAAAAAGGTACCAATGTTAAGGATATGTTGTCATTTGGAATGGATTGTTTTTCTTCACAAATTGTCATTTTGTTTTGTTTTTCCCGTTAGTGAAAGTCAATGCAGCAGTTCTGATTCAAACCAATGCACACACACACACACACACACACACACACACAGACGCACGCACGCGCGCGCGCGTGCGCGCACACACACACACACACACACACACAAACACACGTCATCCATCATCTACCATTCGTATATTTTCGTACTTTCTATATTTGCACATGTTCACATGGCTTTGGGCAGTAGACTACAACACACACACACACACACACACACACACACACACACACACACACACACACACACACACACACACACACACACACACACTAGGGATGTTCATTTTGAAAATTTTCCAAAATCGATAATCGGTGAATATTAACGATCAATTATCGATCATCGATTTTATTAATACTTAGAAAATTTTCAATATTTTCAATATTTTCATTTTTTTTTTTTTTACAAAATGAATGCCTATGGCAGAAAATACGAAAGACAACGTGTTCTCCTCAATGAACTCTTTATTTCAATGTGTCTCCTCTCCAACACTGCTGCCCCCGGCGCATGCCGGTGTGAATTTCCCATGTTTAAAACAGTTTTGTTGGCACAAAGGCCTGTGCCCAGCCAGAAAACTAGAGACTATATGAAGCTCCACCTCACGTTAGTCGGCTGTGCAATGGAGTGGGGCGAGGAGGAACGAATTCCACCCAAACCTAGGGTGAATCCCAATTCCTATCTTAACCCTCAATCTTAACCCTCAGTCTCAAAAATGCGCACTCCCGCGAAGTGCTAGTGCTGTCCCGATTCTCAGTGTGTTAAGTTAAGGGTCGAGTTTGAGGGTGATACGGCCCTCACTTTTAAGATTTTCCAGTACCACCCTTGGCGGTGAGTGCGATCCCAGAATCCCTTGCGTGTCATCAGCTAGATCCATTCAGATGGAAGATGGCGGCGAACGGAGGAAAAAAGTAGCCCGACAAAGTTAAGTATTTCCTTGTTAATAGCGATGTAAAAATTACGATAACCATTGTATTAGCTTAGTTTAATGTCATTTTATGGATTTCCGTTTTGGAATCCTAACAACAATGTTGTTGCTAACGAGTGGGTGCTAGAATGACCGTGCTTTCCGACGCGAGGGCTGGCTTGACTGCAGTTAAACACTGCAGTCAAGGAAAGCACGGTCATTCTAGCCCCACTTGTTTTGTGGTGCGTTGCATTACACGTAGGCTGTATCTTGATAAAAACAACTCAACAACGACATTACCACCGAGAATTATGGCATTTCGTAACAACGTTAACAATGTTATAATATAATAATAATAATATGGCTTGACCAGCACGGCTGACTATCGATAGTTAGCAACAACAATTGTTGTTAGGATTCCAAAACGGAAATCCATAAAATGACATTAAACTAAGCTAATACAATGGTTATCGTAATTTCTACATCTATATTATCAAGGAAATGGATGCTTTTTTCCTCTCCTTTTGAATTTACAGACTGGATCCGGAGCTTTGGCATACTGCTGCCCCCACAGTCTGAAGACGTATCTGCCTTTAAGGGCTGTCCCATTTTAAAGTCGCAAGATAGCCCTTAACACTTAGTTTTGAGGGCTACTAAGATTGAGGGTTGAGCTTGAGGGTTAAGATTGAGGGTTAAGAAAAGAATTGGGATTGGGCCCTAGTCCCAAAAAAAAAAAAAAAAAAAATTTTTTTTTTTTTTTTTAATAATTAAAAAATCGATCCAAATGCCACAGGATCGATTCCAATCCTTAACGATCGATTATCGATTTTCGATAATTGATGAACATCACACACACACACACTTTGACTTTGACCCAATGCAATTGAAACAAGTTAGGTTGTATGAAAGCCAACGTCTACCAGTCAACCAAGGAGGAGCTCCTTCCTCATGGATTGTCGCAGCATGTTGGCGACATCGATGGTGAGATGAGATAATCACTGGCGGCTTCCTGCTCTCTGAGTGGCAGGTTTCATCTGCGGGGGATGTCACCTAATGTGACAGCAGGTGAGGTGACACCCTGGAACTAATTTATTCTGCCCTTAAGGGAAATTCCATTTCTTGTCTGTCTGTTGCACGTATAGCCTAATAACACACATCAACTTAGCAAATCATGGCGGCGTCTCTGGGCTGACCAATGTATCAAATGAAATACTGGCTGCATACGTATTAAATCTGCCTCGACGGCCTAGCAATCATTTAATTGTAAGGGAAATCTAAAAGTGATACTTGGAACAAAGTATAGTCAGCAGTGAGCTCATTCTCTCAGCGTCTGGAAGCAGGGGCTGATGGCACATCAGGTAAGCACGTGCATAACTGGATGTCACTTTAATAAATGTATCAGACTATGGAATCAATTATAATTGATCCTGCATTTATGAAAGCTGGCAGGAACATTTATTAAGCCTCTGAGGGTTTGGGGTTTGATTAAATGGCTGAGTGGCTGGGCTCTGCTCGTTCTCATGTCAAAACAACACTTCGTTTTTTAAAGGCCTGTGTCAGGTAACATTTATTTCCCAGTTCTGTCTTGTCAGTCTGTTGTCAGTTGCTGCCTGTGTGCAGAAGGGGAAGCAGAACTGGCTCACAGCGAACACAGTTTGACGTGTGATCCATCGCTGTTAAAAACATTGCTTCAGCTAATCATGAGAAGAAGAAGAAGAGGAAATGTAATTGTTTTTGTAAACTATGTCACATACACAGCCACACAAACACGTAAACATGTGCACACAGAACTAAATTGAACCTTGTTCCTGCAACACAGCCCAAAGCTATTTTTTGTCACACAACTTTTGTGTTTTTGCAGCTATTCTACTGTGGCTTGTTGTTTCTGCCACATCGGTGGCATTTTGGGTCTGTGAGGCAACAACAGCCTGTAGTCAGCTCAGCCAATCACACGTAACGCATTAAAACCAAGCCCCTAGGAACATGTCCGGGCTGTGAAGCAATTTTGGCGTTTTGGCCAAGCTCGGTATTGCAAGTCACGTGACTTACAGGACCCAGAATGCCTTCTCCATATACATCTAAGAATGCAAAGTCTGTGTGTGTGTGTGTGTGTGTGTGTGTGTGTGTGTGTGTAGGTGTGTGTCAGGGCCATGCAGAGACCCTTAGAGGGGCAGGGGCTCAAAAGTTATAAAAGGGCACAACACAGCGCCGCGGGCGGTTTCACTGTTGCTGAGCCGCCAGTCAGGCGGAGCTTGGCAGCTGGGCAGTGGGCAGGATGGCGAAGGCATGACCCACCTATCTCTGCCTCTGATTGGCAGATGGAGACGAGGAGATGACGCAGGATAGGATAGCCAAGCGAATGTGATCGGATCAACAATGTTTGACACTAGGCCAATCAGAGACAGAGAAGGGCAGGTCATGCCTTCGCCTTCCTGAGAAAAAAATATCGCGCACGTCACAGAGACACCGACGATTACTTCCGGTTGAAAGGTCAACATGCTGGTTAGCAAATCCGTCTTGTTTCCAGGTGTTTCAAGCTAACTGCAATGCCCCACCGGCAAGCTGGAAACAGCCCATTTTTTGGGGTGGAAGCAATGAAATAGTTTTCAAATCAATAAAATCATTATTATTATGATGTATTATGATTTATTATTATTTAGTAGGTAGCCATGTAATAAGCGGATGTGCATTGGTGATCTGTTATTTTCCAATAATGACCAGCTTGCTGTACATTATCCCTTCTTACGTGCATGCAATCATGCTGTATCTTTCAGCAAGTGTAAAGAGCACCTCTGCGGGTGACCTATTCACCTTATGTAGCCACGCCCATTTGACCTGGTTGTGTGGCCGTCCCAAAACTTCCGGCTAAAAATAATAATAAAATAAAAATAAAAATGGCTGTGCTGCTCCAATATCATCTAACTCTGAATGAACTAATAATTTAGCCAATTGTATGTAACATACCAAATAAAAGCAAATGGCAATGTCTAAGAATGCAACGCCATGTAACTGGCTCGTTAAGTCTCGCATTCCAGGGAATTACGTTAACGTCTGCGGGTCTTTATTGACGTTAATGGCTCGCGCTGCGCTCGGAGGAGAGAAAACTATCTGAAGCTTTCTTTGTTGGAGTCCAGGTATGTTTTACAAGAAAGTGCTCGTCATTGCCGACGATAACGTTATCTGACCTGGCTAACAGTGGATACTCGCTTGCTTGCTGTGTACCGGCTCAAAGTAGTAGGCTACGTTCTTTATTTTACCCCTGCACTGTCCGCTCCAAAAACAACTCTCTTATTTTGCGCCGTGACCGCCGGAAGTGTTAGACGGACCCGGAAGAATTTGGTCCACTGTAAGGTCTGAACATAAGGTGAATAGGAGCCAGGTTTTTGAATTTGGTAATTAGGGCCGAATAAATGGGCAAACATGGCTTATTAGTGGCCAAAATGAGTAGAGCTGGGTATTGGTTCAAATTTCAAGAATCGATTCGATTCCGATTCACAAGGTTGCGAATCGATTAATTTCGATTTGATTTGATTTGATTTGATTCCGATTCGATCGATTTCAAATCGATTTCAAATTATGTTTCAAAATGTTTTTTGATCTGTACCCTGAATTACATGTCCAGTTATGTAACACAGGGGTTCCCAACCAGCCAAGTAGATACACGGGGAAAAAAAGTTGCAGACCTGTTGTCAATTTTAATGGTTTTAGTTACACATACAGTATATTTACTCACCAGGTGGTGACAAAGGGTAAATAACAGTCTTTTCATCTGTCAATAAAGACACTTTCACAATTATGCACAGTGATTTGATGTCAGCCCATATAATTTCTAAAAGTAGATATTAATGATCAAACATTTCCATTCATGTAGCCTACAGTATTTGTTTTTGTTTAAACTACAAACATAAATAAACGTCAACTTGAAACTATGTTTCAACTACCACACACAGCATAATATTTTAGCCTGTTTATCCCCCTAATTTTTTTTTTTTTAAATCGATCTCTGGACATATGAATCGATAATCGAGGATTAAAATAAAAATCGATTAAAAATCGGAGAATCGATTTTTTGAACCCAGCCCTAAAAATGAGTGAACACAGGTTCAGCACCATGGAGAGCTCCATTCATTAGCTACTGATGGAGCTCACCCGAGCAGAGTTGGAATCAGCAAGGGAAGTGGACTATGAACACCCTGTGGGGAGAGAGAGGAGAGGCTGCATGCCAACTCTGTGAGCGAGGCCTGGCTAAATGGCCAGTGATTGTGTGCTCCAACGGGTATCAGAATCAGAGATATAATAAGAATGCAAAGTCTGTGTGTGTGTGTGTGTGTGTGAGTGAGTGAGTGAGTGGATGAGTGAATGAATGAATAATTGAATGAATGAGCCACCACCTTGCAATGCCTTCTGCTGTTGTTCTTTACACCTCCATGATTAAAACAGCAATGAAGCCAACAAGGTGGCATATAGCAGCCATGCAGTCATGAGATAGTACTTTGATTTGGAAACATTATTTATTTGAGCCACTAAAATGTGAAAACCGCAAATTAGTTCAACTGGTGTAGCCGAGATATAATCAATTAATGTGAGCTTACGTTTCATTAGATATTTGCCGTGTGTGTTGAGTCCAAACACCCACAGCAACATTCCCTCCTTCACTCGCTCGCATGCACACACATGCGCACGCGTGTACACACACGCGCACGCGTGTACACACACACGCACGCACGCACACACACGCACACGCGCGCGCGCACGCACACACACACACACACACACACACACACACACACACACACACACACAATTCAATTTTGGTAATCAGATTTATTTTCATCATGGACAATGTTGTTTCCACTAAGCCAATGTCGGCACCTTTCATCAACATATTGACATGATAACAAGTCGGATGCCTAATTTGCATTTGGTCAAATGCCACTGAGCTAATTAAAGATTTAAATCCATTTAGATGGTGAAAACAAATCAATAGTTCTTCTCTTTAGACACTTTAGTGGAGTCATCAGTTGGAACGTAGAGGTGTGGCACCTGGTGAAGCCCTTCTTACGTTTGTTCCGTTTGAATAATATTCCCTAACCTTTTTCCCAATGAACTCCTCCCATCACACATTCTGCATGATGCAAGAGAATGGAAATGATGAGAGCAATGAATTTACGTTTACACTCTTTCACTTTTGTAGTCTGTGAATGTGCCTTAATGTGCCTTAATTACAAAATCTCTGAAATTATGGCATCACTGATTGTAATATGGTGAAAGAAAGTTGAAGCCAAAAGTGTCTCACAAATTATAGTAATGACTGTCGGTGGAATGTAAGTATTCATTCATTCATTCATTCATTCCTAGCACAGTATTTCTACTCTAATACCTTTTGATTTAGATTTTTAGTCAAATGGATATGGATATGGATATGGTTGGCAAATAGAGTATAATTTATCAGAAAATGAAAGATTTTCACCAGAGGACTATACAATTTGAAGGTTACAGCTTCATTTTCTAAGACTTTGTGTGACATAAATCTGTTACTCATGAAACATTCAGGTGTCAAATGCACTGATCAGACCTCTGACAATTTCTTTTCTACAAAATGTAATTAGGATTAAATAATGGACTGGGCAAAATTTCCAATTATTGTTAGGGCAGCGGGTTAGTCAGTGTGCGGTAGTGTGTGATATTTAAAATGCTAACAATCATTCACATGACTGTGCCTATACTGTAAATGTGCTAATCTTTGTTTCCTCGTTGTTTCGTTTCGTGTCAATTTGGCGTCCTGATTGTCCAGCGGTTAACGTGAAAGCTAATGGATTTTGTGTCCCTCTCACCTGGGAAGCATTTCACTTCAGCTCTCTTGCTGTGATATAACTTTCATTTGAGCTGTTTGACTGCTGTGTTTGCCTCCCAGAACAGGCCGGTCTTTTTCATTTGATCTCTATACTGCATTCTGAACAATGCGGATGAGAGCGGGATCACTGTAGCCTCGGCACCAGCAGCTTATTGCATTGGTTTGGATCATATACATGTACTGCCTTGTACAATATTGGCTCATTGCACTAAAATAACATACAACAGTACGATATAATACTGTAAATGTGTACTTCAACAACCCTAGCAGAAAATTGTTGCTTGTAACGTTCCAATACAAACTAGAAGGTAGCCTATATATGATTGTCAACAAACTTGTGAAAACAAAGTCGATGTATTACAGTTTTTGTTGTTTGAAATATCCTCAAAAGGGTTGTTGGATTTTCTGAAGAAATACAGATTTTAGTCCTGTCACTGAGGTCCATCTTGTTTCCTTTTACCTATTTGTCAGTCTTTATTGAAGATTTTCAGTAAATGACGGGGTTAATCAATGTTGTATCTTTAGAGATCTTGAAAATGTAAGGGCAAGTTAATTTCAAACTTTGCTGGACTAAACAGGCGAATGGAACCTCTTTATTTGTCATTGCTTGTAAGCATACTTCTTGTAGATTATTCTGATTTGGAATGAAAATATCAGATAAAAATAGTAAAAATCTCTATAATCTCTCACCATAAAACAGCTTTGAAACAATAAAGTCGCCATCAAGTCAAGTGTTTATTCGGTGTTTATTTTGTAGCTTATATCAAAATACAATTTCCAGCTCCTCAAAGCAGATTGTGACAGTTGTAATTGGACTGTCTTAGGCAATGTGAATAACAGCCTATAGGATTTTTTTTTTTTTTTTTGCTGTGTTCCTCTTCACAGGTTTCAGAGGCTTTATCTATTCTAACCTTTATCTGTAGCCTACACATACTTTTTGACAACTTGAGACGGAAGCACAAATGTAGATTTTAAACTGGGTGAAATAATACCCTCATATTAAAGCTGTCTGTCACTTTAACCTCAGCCTTATCAGTTGAAAGCAAAAGAAATAGAGAGCAAAATGGAATGTGTTAAAGTTTTAGAGTTCACTCTGTAACAGAAGTGTTGCATCATTTGAACATAATATCATTCTTTGTACGTTTTTGTTCTAAAAGTTTTACAGATGTCTACAGAATTGTAAAAGACTCATTATGGACCTTTATGCCAACTACAAAACTGCTTCCTCACGTTAAATGACCTGACATTCATATCACACACGGAGATCCGCGGCTCTATCTCACAGACAGCAGATTAAAGGCTTTGAAGAAAATAGCCTATTATAGAATCTCCTACGGTTATCAAGGGTTCACAACCTTTTCCATGTCAAGGACTAGTAGAGACCACAAGCTCTGAAAGTTTTGTTACCTCCATGCAGGAAGATACTTCCTGTATGCGAGGCATAGGTGTGTGTATAGATTTTGGAGGGGGATGCATGGGGATATGTCGTATGAAGTACGTATTTTAAAGTGATATACAAAGGGTGGGAGGGTGGGGGGTATAATGTCCGTGGGATCATGTCCACATAAATGTCCATGTGCATCTAAAATGTCCAGTAAAAGTTCAGGCAGTGTTTCCCAAACTTTTTTCTAGGGATTCACACACACACACACAAAAAAGACAAACCATCACTACCCAATTCACAATAGGCCTTATTATCTATAAATTGTGAGAAGAGTGAATTAGTGAATAAATGAACTTTCCCGACCATTTTTTACTGCTATTTACCGTATATTATTATACGTGCATGCACACGCACACACACAGACACAGACACACACACACACACAACACACACACACACACACACACACACACAGAGTATGATGTGATCTGTTGACACACAGATATGTGTGAACACTGTATATAACTGATATCTATCGCAATGTTGTATTGTATTGTAATGTGTATTATTGTGTAATAGTGATGTAATGATTATTGTTCCATTGTTTCTTGATGCTTTGGCAATATTGTTATGACATTCATGCAAATTTGATTTTGAATTTGAGAGAGGCAGACAAACAGGTAAGAGTTCATACAGTACTGGAGTCCCATGGCCAACTAATCTTATCGTAATGTTGCCTGCTCATACAACCTTGCTAGACGGCTAAGATACCAGCAGACTAGCTAATCAAGCATTAGCTGCGCAACAGCTGTCCAAGACAATCAAAAGAATGGCAGCATGTGATTTGTTGACAGCATGGGACATTTGAATTTGAATTTCATCAGTTGGAATGTATTTACATATTATAAATTCATATTATGACAGTGTTAAATAATATATTTTTTCAACATGAACATGGTGCATTTTGGTGCAATCTGAGCTACATGCAGATTTAAAGAGTTACTTCCCCAGACAAAAGACACAAAAGAAGACAGAGGAGTAAATCATGCCTATATTATGTGTGTTGACTCAGCAGGGATAATATTAGATGAGAAAAGTTGATCTACATGAAAATAAATAATTTGAAAGCAATAGACTACAGAATGCTTGAGAGCCTGACTGCATTATATTCCATTATACTTTGAAGCATGTCCTGGTGGTTTGCTTTACATATTTATTGGCATTTCCACCATAAATTGATGCAGAAAATTCACCAGAATGCAGCAAATGAAGTGTTTGACGCTCAACATGTCCAGGGGGAAGACCCTCAGTCAGACCCTCTGCTTACCCCAAAGTTGCTTTTGTTGCCCAAACCCAACCATTGTTTTACTTGCCTCCTTAAACTTCGAGCCGAGGCTCCCGCAAACTCGCTACCTGCATAGCCGGCAACACGGGTGGGCATTTGGTGGCAATGCCCATCCAATGATCCAAATGAACTTTCATGCCCCCCCCAAAACGGACTGAGGTGCTGAGTCGCTGTGTGAAGCCTGTCATCTGTTATGTCACCTATGCAGAGAGCCACGGCAGATACGGGTAGGTTGCATGCCTGTGAGTAGCTGAGACTGGAGTATGAGGGAGGAGGCATTTGTTGTCTGTTTGCTGCGAGCTGTGAACAACCGCATCTCCAATTTTTTGTGACCACGTGGACATTTTGTGTCCGCATGGTCTGGAAAACTAAAACAGATGGTGAATTTGAAGAGAGGTGTTTTGGACCGCGGTGAAGTTAGTTTTAGGTTGGATATTCAACAGACATTCACTGTGAATGGCCTAAAACTAGCTTTGTTTATGCTGCTCTCAAATGGATTAGTTTTGCTATATATTCTTCATTGCAGTGGTGGATGATTAGCCGCTGTACATTTAAATACACTAGTTCCGGTGAAGCACTCTCTCTCCTCCTTTACCAACTTCCTCACTAATCCCAGAGGTTTACCTGCTTTTGAGATCTGCACCTAGTCTGCTTCTCTCTCTCACTCCCTCTGTCTCTTCACACATCCTCGTCCAAGTCCAGAAACTAGTATAAACATACAGTCCATGGTATGAAAATATAACAGAACTATACTTGTCCGTGGTGTCTGCAGCTGTATGTGTGCACGTCCCATAGACTGTATTGCATGTCCTCTCGAGACTATAATGGGGTGGGGTGTGCCTCTGTGTGTGTGTGTGTGTGTGTGTGTGTGTGTGGGGGGGGGGGGGGGTTGGGGGGCATTACGTTGAAATCATGCCCCCTCCATCAGATGTAATGCCCACCCACAAATTTGTCTCTGCTGCCGACTTTGGCTACCTGGCTGCTCAGTAGCGGTGACAGGAACTAGCGGTGACTCCTCCGAGGCGAGGGCAAGCGATGCGGTTACTTGGCCCAGCAGGGTGAAGCCTGCTGGGCCAAGTAAGCAGGAAGAGACGGTGTCTGTGCTGGAGGACCCTCGGCGGGAGAAATGTTCATCTTTATATTTCCGTGGATTCTAGAAATGTACAATGCTGACATTTTATTCTGGCGAATGGGGTGCAAATGGCAAATACTTAGATGAGATAATGAAACTCTTCCTGTTTGGAATTCAGCTGCTAAAAATAATAATCTACCTGATTTTTATGAATTAGTGACATGGTTCTCATAATTTTTAGACAATATCTTGTAATTCTGAGAACATATATTGTAATTCTGAGATCATGAACTTGATAAAACGAGTGGAGATTATATTGTGTGCTACTTGCAGAGGTGCATGCTACTGAATCCAGTTTTATTTCCATCTTAGTTTGAGACACTGGGAATACTCGGGTCTGAGTGCCTATAGCCTATACTGTCAGTGTCATCACTGTCACCTTTGCATCTGGCTTAGGACATTATCAGAATAATCCTAAAATAAGATTTGGATGTTTAGCCTTCAAAATTAAAGCGCAAAAGTTAAATGTGTAGACAATTTTGCACCTCAGCAACACTAAAGTCATACGCTGCCTGTGCAAAGTCAACAAACTAATGACACTGCTATATTACTGAAATGTCTCAAACTAAGAAAATACAACTATTAAATAGCTGCGTCATAATGTCCCTCTGTGAAATGCAGCTCTACAAGCACACAACATCCTCCCATTATCCAGCTCATTATCTCAGAATTAAAATACTATTAAATATAAAAGATTAAAAAAATGACAGATTTTATTTCCCCAGGTGAATGCAATAGGCTTTCATGTAGGAATATGCTCAACATCCGGTCCGGGTACGGTGGCGCAGTCGGTAGCGCTGTCGCCTCACAGTTAGAAGGTCCTGAGTTCGATTCTCGCCTGGGACACTGTGGGCGCTGTGGTTGTGTTCCCCCCCATATCTTCAGTGCCTACTGCCCAGGTGGGTTATCTCGTCGAAAGGGCCTTACTCTCTGTGTGGAGTTTGCATGTTCTCCCCGTGCTCCCCCAGGGGGTTCCTCCGTATATAACCCCCCCACTAAAAACATGCAGAAGATCAGATCGTCATCGTCATCCGACCAGTGACGACAACATCCGAAGTTGGTCCCCGGGCGCTGTACGAGAAAGCGACCACTGCTCCTGGCCTGCCCCTTGGAGGAAAGGACATGCCTGGATGGGTTAAATGCAGAGGACACTTTTCACCGGCCACCGTCAGCATGAGTGTGTTGTGGCCGCATGCATGTATTGTGGTGTTCGCGTGACAATAAAAGACGGGCTTGTCCGTTACGAGTTCCTCTTCTTCAAGAGCAAGCAGAGAAATCTGGCACTTTTCTTGTTGCAGCACCATTAGTTGCCCTTGTTACAGTACTTCAGGTTAGCTGACACGTACTAATTACATTGTACAGAAACACAATGCTGTATTGCTGCTTGCGCCCTTTAAGCTCTTGCTGTCTGTTAATAGTGATCTTCACAGTTGCACTTCGCATCTGAGCATGAGACAAAAGTGACCTCTCTGATCACAGCATTATTCATTCTCTGGCATTGGTAGATAAACTACTGTACAATTGCAATGAATGTAATCATCATTTTAATGGAGACCCTCTGGGCCCTCTCAAGGACTCTTGGTCTAGGTCTACGTCTCGGAACCACTGTATTTGCATGGACCAATCTTCATATTTACAGAAGAATGTCTTTTGCAATGTCTCACTAAATATCAGATGCACTGAAAATCTATCTTGGGTATAATTGTTAATAATGCATTTGGAATGAGAAACAAGTCATTGGTAAACAAGTTGCATAACAACTGTGCGGTTCTCCTTCAGCATGATGGTGGACAGTTTTCTTTATCTGGCATTCAGAACAAACATTGACATTGCTTGCCTTTTTCCTCCCTCATTATTGTAATTGGAGCATGAAGAAATGAATCCATCTCATTTTCACAACATTTTGCATGTGTGAAAAGGACACACTAACCCAAGCAGCAATACTGTGGAATCCTGCAGATGATGTGTTATCTCGACCTGGTTCACACTCGCAGCTCCAGAGGACTTTGATGCAGCTGGCTCAGGAAGAAAACAGACTTCAAATGAACTTTCATTATCTCGGTCAAAACTTGCACAGACTCCCATTGACATAACGATAATAATGCCCAACGATTGTGTTTCAATCATAAGAGACCAGTGGGTCAAATTTAACAAGCAAGCTTTATTCACAAATGGCATGGCAACTGTGATGAACTGATAAAATGACGCTCCTCTTGTGGTGAGAGAGGAAGGCATCTGCTCAGACTAGGATTGAGAATCCCACAAAAGGAAGACTTAATTTTGGTAGCGACTCACGAAAACCACTTACCGGTTTGGCGTCAGCGGCACGGCGGGCGCTGGATGGAATGCTTGTTCGCCAACCGGTTTACTTCGGCGTGCTCGGTCTCTTCAGCGACTTGAGAAAACCGACGACTGAGCTGGGGGGGAACGCCTGTCCAACCACCCGATTTGTGTTCACATTTGGCCTAATTACCTCGCAACTAAAACCACCAACTGGGCTGCTTGGCCTCAGCGATGCAGCGGGCGCTGGATGGAACGCACACTTGTTCAGCCAACCGGTTTACTTGGCGGACAGCGACTTACGAAAACCACCGACCGGGCTTGGCCTCAGCGACCGCTGGGCGCTGGATGGAACTCTTGTTCAGCCAATCCGGTTTACTTTGGCACGCTGTATTAACATTTGGCGCATTACTAATTACTTCAGTGACTTTAAGAAACCACTGCCTGGGCTTGGCCTCAGCGATACATCGATCATAATTGATATGAATGACGTTCCGCAAACGGCATGATACCAAGAAGCATTATTATTATGAATATATGAATGATGAAAGGATATGGTGATGCCCGGTGATGACGTCATCGGTTGCGGCTGCTGTGCAGGGCCATTGATGGCCGGGCGATGCCTGGAGAAGCCTCGAGATGCGATGGTCGCTGCCGGTGCGGGAGCCCTGGATGTCTCGGGAATGGTATGACATCACCGATGTTTTGACAGATGTCCTGGGCTAATTGGCTATTGAGGAAGGGGTGGTCTTCATTCATGCAACTCGGTCCGTGAGACCCCCATTCCTTTTTCTAGCACTGGCCAGTGTCATATCGATTTAGTTTCACAAACCGAATTGAGCTGAAGTACGCTAATAGCCTGCGAAGACCCTCACCCGGTGCAATATACAAAGATGACATTGTCGCACAAGCTATATATATTCAAATACAGCTTTGTATTTAATGGTTAAGACTGTGTGTGAGGCTCTTGCATGGCACACATACTAAATGTAGCATTATATTAGGTCTCGCATGTGACATTCTCATCTGTGGCTTCCTGCAGGGTTATATAACTCAAACACCCCTGCAGCCAGTGAGACAGAAAATGTCGCCTCTAGTTCACTGAGGCATACCAGCCCCTGACAACCATTACTGTAGCCCCGTGCTTCCTCTACATTGTGAGCATGAATACATCTCAATGACTCCCACATGCTCAATCTTTCACGACAGGGATGTGTGTGAAATCCTAAAGCAGTCTCTCCTCATAAGCCCTAGTGTAGCGCTGGGTGCACAGCTATAACAACAGCATCAGGACACCCAACTGAATGCATTTTCATTTTTACATTGCCATGGCATTCTGCTGCTGCTTGCTTTTGACATCTGACATTTGACATGTGTTTGGTCATAAAAACCCAACGTTTTTTTCATGATCAAATGTCAAAAACAAGCTTTGCATTCAGAAAAGGGTAAGAGGATTTGGTTCAATCCATATTAGGTAGAAAAGATCCTTCTGCTGATTATTTACATTTATTTGGTTTGCGCTAGTGAGATATGTGAAAATGCAGTGCAGAGAACAGGCATCATACTCTCAAGCGCCAAGCATCTTAGTGCAGAATCAATTGCAATGCCATCTATTGCCACGTGGATTGTGCCAGCACTGAATATGCAAGAAGGAACAACAGAGGCTAATGATGCTTGCCGATGGGGGCTTGAGTTGATATGATAACAGATTGCACTGGAGTCAGGGTCTATAGCTAGTGGGAGAAAGGAGACGCTTCTTTATTCATGTAGAAAATTGAGAGCACAAAGAGGAGAGGTAAACGTCATGGATGGGAGAGAGTTGTTTACACTCTAAGGGAAATCTTCACACTTCAAAGGATTGACTATCTCAGTGTTGACAGTGATTTTTTTTTTTTGCTTTGCTTTGCTTCCAATCCAAGAAGTGGTTCTTGCTCCCATAGTAACTCAGCCATATATTTTTTGGGGGGGAAAGCTTATCAGGGATCTCTTTTGGCGAATTAGCAAATTTGAATAGCGGCTCCTCATCTGTGAATGTAAACTTTTCTCATTTGAGCTAAAACAGGGTGTAAATGACATATTTCCAAGTCAACTTGGCATCTAGGGGCTTCTGGAGACTTGGATTATGCCAGGCGAGCAGTATTTCTGTTGCTTTATTTATGTTTGAAAGTTGGTTCCCATTCACTTCAATTGTTTAGGAGAATTCTGCAACTGTGTTTTGCTGTGAAACGTTTGTAAATGTTTTGTGGACTAAAAAACTTCACCAGCCCTTCCACTGGCAATGGCATGGGGTGTAGGGGGTGTAGGGGGTGTCAAAAATAATCGATTATAAGATGCATCGCTATGCGGACGTGCACGATTCTGCATCGATTCACAAATGTCAAAAATCGATTATAAAAATAAAAATAAAAAACTTTTTTTTAATAAACAAATAAAATATAATGGAAGTACATGCAGTTGTTTATTTCAATTATGGATCATAATACAATGCAATTCCAAATGCACTTTTATTTTAAAAGTAGCCACACAGTGAGAAAAAAGAAAGTGAGAAAAAATAAATCAAAAAAGTGATGCATCGATTTAAGATGCATCAAGATGCATCGAGATGCATCGATAATCGTAATCGAATCGAATCGTAGCCCTCTGAATCGTAATCGAATCGAATCGTGAGGCCAGTGAAGATTCACAGCCCTAGGTGGGGGTGAGTAGTATAGATGATATGAATTTTAATTTTTGGGCGAAATTATCCTTTAAGTGACATAATCAAGTTCCCAGCCTCAAATGTGAAAGTGGTAATATGAAGTAGATGACAAGAACTAATGAAAAGGCTCTATAGTCACTATCAGAGGGACATATAAGCTTATAAAGAAAAAGTGAGAATATACAGAAAACACATTTCTTCTGATACAAGCAGACTGATATCCAAAACTGTTTCCCCTGAGCCCATTTGGAAGTCCTCCAAACTCCATGTTCGCTATTTACGGATGAAAGACCTTCTGTCTTCCTATAATCAGCTGCCAGAATTGCATATTTTTCTGAGTTAATTTCTGTAAATCAGCACAATCCCAGGTTTTTATTTAACAAAATTGACAGCCTTGTGAATCCTGTTGTCTGCCTCATCCTCTGAGGACTGTGAGAAGTTTCTCTGTCTTTTGTCAACAAGATTGAGGACATTAGATCGTAAATTATACCACCCGGTTTAATTGTTGATCTCCATCAAACTTTCCCAGTCTTAAGAGTAGTTGTACGTACGTCCATTTCTCTGCACGATCTCATAGGACACATGAAACTTTCATCAAGCCCTGTTGATATTTTACACTCAAGGGCATTATTGGAGCTGTTGGATCTTGTTTGCTCAATATTGTAAGTAGCTGACTCTCATTTGGCCATGTTCCTGATTATTATTATTATTATTATTATGCCAGCATTCACCTTGCGAGGCAGCTGGATTTGTGAGATCCCGATCGCGCAAAAAAACACATCTTGCTGCATTCTATTGGTTTGCCTCCGTCCCAGCAGTGGACTGGACCAATCAGTGTCCAGGTGCAGCTATGGGCACGATATGTATTTTCTAACTAAATAGCCATTTTTGTGCCTTCAAAGCATCCTGTACCTCTCTCTCTCTCTCTCCCTCTCTGAGTGCATGGAGAGAGCGTGGTGAGTGCAGCTGCAAGCGTGTTGGAGTGTGTGAGTTTTCTAACTCTTTTCTTGTTAGTTTTCTTGTACAGTATATGTGGAGTCAGTACTGTTGATTTTCTTGTTTGTATTGCTTCTTTCAGTGGTTCAGCTTTGCTGGTAAGCATGGCAGACTGGCAGAGGGTGGAGGCTCTGGTTTTCGGCACGCCGTAGCTGGCCACGGCGGTTAGATGTAGTGTGGAGGAGTGTGGTCTGACTGTTGGTGAAGTTGTCAGGTATAGCAGTGTCAAATCTGCCTCCTGTGGTTTTGTTTTTGTACAGCGTGGACAAAGTGAATGACATGGTTGAGAGCGGTGTGGTTATTCAGGCACGTTCATTCTGGTGTTTGCGTTGGTTAGCCCCGCTAAACAATTTCCAACCCGTTCATTAGAAATTAAGTGCTGGTGAAAGAGCCTTTCTTACACGAACTATAAGTGCACAAATCTGGTTTTAATCTCCAAGGTTGTAACTCTGTTGTCAAGCTTTTAGCCTATGCTGATGTCAAAAACAGAGCGACATTGATTCTTTAGTATAGTGCGGATATGTTTGGTCTGAGCTCTTCTTCTAAAGTCAATTGGGGGAAAAGTGAGGCTCTCTTGGTAGGTGATTGGTTAAAGTCACTCAGCTTACCTGGGGGGCTCATATATCTTGGGGTAAGTTGTCTTTTAGAGGTCATGTTATAATTATTAATAATTTGATTGCTTCTATGTTGTGGCACTGTTTGTATTGGGTTGATCCTCCAGCTAACCTCCTGGCAAAAATCAGATGTGACATGACACGTCATCGTGGACTTATTTTAGGATTGCCTCCACTGGATCCCAGTGAGTCTTCAATCAGAGTCTTGTTTTTATCAAAAGGGGGTTGGGGGGACAATGACTGATTCACCTGGCCAGTAGGGGAGCTGCTGCCTTCTGCCTTCAGTGCATACAGAGATTGCTGACTGAGCCTGATGATCTGGTGTGGAGGCCTGTAGCTCGGACATTCCTGGGCTTGGGCGGAGGTCTATTTGTTTTTGATGGACCTCCAAAATTGCAGACTGAGTTGGCTTTCTGAAGTTCATCTGGGGCTTTTCAGGGTGTGGAACATGTTCAAGAAGAAAAGGCTGCCTACTGAAAGCTCATGTACTACCTCTCGTCTGGGCTACGTTTTCCAACACTCTGTGGACTGGGACTTCAGTGATGGAGAGGTTTGTCTCTTCTGGTGTCATCATACTGGATCTGTTGCTGGTCTGGTTTCTCAGCTGGGAGTGTTTTTGGAAAGGCTCCTCACCAACCAGCTCAAAGCATGGAGAGAACAGCTCACACAGACCAAACAGAATCTCCTGGTCTCATATGCGCTCTGTTTTACCCCTGGACTCTCGTTATTTTCCAATGCTCACATTGACTCCTGATTTTATAGAGTGTTCTGGTGATTTCTTGGACTGTGCTGCTGCTGTGTCTTTGAATGTTCTAACTACGAAAATTATGTATCAGCTGATGTTAAGGATTGTAAACAAGGCCAAGCTGGGGGTTGTGTTGATACACCATGGAGTTCTCACCTGCATGGTCTGAGGGCAGAGGTGAGGCCTCAATGGAGAGCGCTCTTTAAACACCCATAAGTGGAGATTTACAGTGGAGAGTTGTGCATGGTTATAGCCTGGTTAAAACCATCCGGATCCATGAACTCACATTCTGTTTGGTTTCATGGATCCGTCTGGACTCAGCACAGTGCACACTACAATCATTTCAGTGGGTGGAAGTACCTAGTCCTTCAGCCAATCAGCGTCGGATCCAGTCAAACACAAATTCACTCAGAAGAACAGCGAAATAAAGTATTTTCTGCTGAGAAACTCATGCTCTTTAGGGAGTTTGGTGATATTCTCCAAAACAGAGTTTCCTCCTCGGTTACGAATATTCAAGAAACTTTGGGAGAAGTGTCAATTGCTAAATTTTCTGCTGGATCAAGCAAAGGTGTCCATTTACATTAGTAGGAAGAATAAGTTAAATCATTCTTTGGACGGTGATGCTGTTGCCAATACTGATCAAAATGGTAATAAGCAGCCTAAAAATTGGGCACAACTGTTAAAGGATGATGAATGATCTGGACCAGTGGTACTGTACGCAACTACTCACAGTTAAGTTTAGGCAATCAAAACAACTTGGTTGGGTTTAGGCAACTAAAATAACGGTTGGTTTTTAAGAGCACAAAAGCAACTTTGTTACGGTTAGGCAAGTCAAACAAGGGTTGGGTTAGGCAACAAAAGCAAATGGGTTTAAGGTTATGGTTTGGGTCATGGATTGAAACCAGGTCTCTCGTGAGGAGAAAGTTACAAGTCAGGAATGCTATGTTCTGCCACTACCACCTCTTCTCCCTAGCCCTCACTCACACCATTGATTTCTGATGGGCGGGGGCTACCTTTCTCTTTCGGGAAGTAACGTCAAAGGTTCCTGACCGTTCCTGACCAAACATAACTTAAACAAATCCAACCTATTAATAAACCATATAGATGTCCTTAGTTCCTCTAACGAAATGTCCCTGATGGTGTAACAAAGTGCAGTTCTCTGGTATGGCAGCCGGCTGGGATACGACTGGGAGCAGCAATTCAAGGTGGCTGCCACTGTATGTGTATGTCTGCGGGTCAATAAATCAATATAACTTGACATTAAAGTGATAGTGTAGGAATTGTCTTTGGGTGTAACAGCAAGTTGGAGAATTGTTTAGATTTGTCAGGTTGGCATTCTCTGAATGTCTTAGTATTGAGCCAAAAGATGAGAAGGTGTAAACACATTACAGTACTGTATACACACATTATAAGCACAGAGAGCTAACGTGCCTCTCTGTCTTCACTGTCGCTGAGCACACGCTAATCTAGTTTCTTCTTTCTTCTACTCTCAGGTGTAGCTCCATATTTTATCGCCTTACGCTGCCGCTGCTCAAGGACAAGAAATGAGTGCCAGACAGAAAATGAGATATTGTAGACACTTATGAAACACTGAACTGTAACATGATCCTTACCCTTCTCATCCATTTCCCTATATCAAATACAAGCTCAATTTGATTTAAGACAATACGAACACTGAGAGCAGATTAAGGTAGGTATGTACAGTTAAACCACGGTGGAAATCACAGTGAATGGTCAAATGCCCAAGGAGGTCACATCATGACCAATCCCTGTGGGGAAAGAAAGTGCTTTGGCAATTACGTTCTTGTGAACCTTGTTAATCAGGGAGCAACTAGATTAGTCCCTCTGGATTATGACAATGGCAATCAGCTGACAGAACAGGCCTGGGAACATTCATAAGATACAAGATATTCTTTGTCATGCAATGTTGCCATTAGGTTTTATTTATGCAGATCTTCAGACTGGGTTTTCATCATTCTGGCTCTTTGCAATCACATCATCCGCTCAAACTCATCAGACCGTCACAATCATGAAAAAGAAAAGATGCCTGACAATGCCGAAAATGGAAGAGATGAAAATTAGCAAAACATCTACAGTATGCTCTTTCATCAGAGAAACATTGCTTTAATCTTATGCATCAAACCACTTTTCATCTTATTAACTCAAATGGACATTTTAAAAGTGGGTCTGAAAGGCGACTGCCACTAGGAAGACGACAAAACATTATACATCAAAGAACAAAATTGACAACTTAGCGATTATTTGACGAGTCATGCAGGTAAAGCATTTTCAGACTCGGGGCAGAGTCATTCAAATGCACATGGTGCGTACGTGCTTGGAGATTCAAGCAGCACCATCCTGTAGCAAACATGATCTGCTGAGGTGCTTCTTTACAACAGGTGACAGCAAAGTCTCCTCAATTATCTTCCATCCATATTTGTCCAGATATTGTGTATGCCAACAAAACTCTGAAAATGCTTTGGAGGTGGTCTGTATTTTTGAGAGAATCCACGATATGACTTTCAGTCATAATGGATATTAATTCAACCAGTATTCCAGGAAAAAAATATTGAGCTTGGATATTCCCAGACATGACACAAGGTCATTTGGAACACATAAATGACAAAATAAGATGCATCTGATGTCCTAGTATGTCCTCACGATATATTGAGTGCATACTGTATTTGACTAGATGGCATATTCATAGCTTTCAAGGGGCGTTACGTGCTGCCGGGAACGCCCACCTGGCGGTCAAAAAAAACCCTTGTTCATTCCGTTGCCCGCCGAGTCGACTTTCTCACGCTGTGTTTGTTCAGCCAAAGTGCCGCATAGCCTACCTGTTGTGCTATCGGTTGCACTAAACTGACGAGGAGACACGCCTGGCTTGTGTTTTACAGAATCCCGTCGGAGAAACAAAGGAGAAGGTTGCGGATTTGTGCGACGTGGTTCAGTCGCTGAGGGCAAAAAAAATTGCTTTTTTTTCTACCATCAAAGTAGGCTACACACGTCTTTGCTCTTTGCGGCCAACATTTCATCAAAGGTAAGCTCAAGTAACGTTAACGGGGTATTAATCATTATTGTAACGTTACTTGAGCTTACCTTTGATGAAATGTTGGCCGCAAAGAGCAAAGACGTGTGTACTTTGATGGTAGAAAAAAAAGCAATTTTTTTTGCCCTCCTGAACCACGTCGCACAAATCCACAACCTTCTCCTTTGTTTCTCCGACGGGATTCTGTAAAACACAAGCCAGGCGTGTCTCCTCGTCGGTTTAGTGCAACCGATAGCACAACAGGTAGGCTATCAATCCGGCACTTTGGCTGAACAAACACAGCGTGAGAAAGTCGACTCGGCGGGCAACCCAATGAACAAGGTTTTTTTTTGACCGCCAGGTGGGCGTTCCCGGCAGCACGTAACGCCCCTTGAAAGCTATGAATTTCAACAAAACAACGAAACTCAGAATATGCATCAGGAATGGTCCGTAGTCTAGTTTATATATTATATTTTTATATTTCTGGGTTCTGGCCCTTTTTGCCCAGAGTGTGTGTGTGTGTATGTGTGTGTGTGTGTGTGTGTGTGTGTGTGTGTAGGGATGGGTACCGAGACCCGGTATCAAACTGGCCCCGGGGCCGGATTTCGGGATACCGGAGGATCAATAAGCTTTCACGTTAACGGTTCTCTTATCGGTACTGTCTGGAGTGGAGAAATTAAGAAAATAGATTTCCTCTATAGGCTATATAATTGCTAAATAAACGTTACGTTATCTTGCACATTTTATCTCACCAACTCCGTAAGACAGGCTTATGATGTGTTTTTTGCGATTTCCGAACGAGAAAAGGGATCATCTTTTCCGCGTTGCGCTCTCTGTCAGACGGTACGTGCACATCATGAAGCGCTCGGCGGCTTGCCTGCTGAAAAAGCCGCTTTGACGCTGCATCTTGATAGGCTGTCTTGCTCTATTTCCGTGTCTGTTTGGTCAATTTGCCTCGCGCCCCCTGCCGCTGGAACCGCCCACACGTTTCACTGTCGCAGACTAGAGGCGGCTTGTCTCCGAGCGGCTTCACGCTCGCGGGGCGGGACTAGAGCGGGACCTTTCGTTGAAGCTACCCAATGACAGCTCTTCCTACACATTTCCTCCCCCCACCCTCCTGTGTAGCTCGACCTGAGAACGTTTCTACAGGCTACAGCTCCAAGCTGGAAGCTGGTTTCCACGCCCACAAAACGCTGCGACACAGCGGAAAAGCGAATTTGCCATTGTAGATGTGCACGTACCGAGAGAGAGACACAGCTGCTGCCTGCAGCCAAGATGAGAGGAGTAGGACTGAGAGAGGGGAGGGGAGGGGCTGGGGGCGTGCCTTACAGCACACACCACACATGCAGGGAACAGGGGGCAGGCAGGCAGATGGACACGCAACTGAGCAGAGCACAGCACACGTTAAAGAATGGCTGAAAGAGCGAAGCGGTCTAAAGTGTGGTTGTACTTCACTCGAGTCGATGGTGACAATTCACGTTGTCACAAGTGCAATAAAACCTAGTAAAGGTGGAAACACGAGCAATTTGTCTAAACACTTAGCCAAAGTGCATCACATTCAAACGGAGAAATGCACCGTTTTTGACAAGCTAGCTCGCCCTCCATCATCTCCTGTCAATGATGCCACGGCTGCTGTTACCCAGTCTACCTCATCAGGTAACATAATACATAATGTGAACTAGGGGTGGGACAAAATATCGATACCCACGTTATCGCGATATTTCCACCCGCGATACGTTATCGATACACTGGCGCCAAGTATCGATATGTTTATTATTATTATTATTATTTTTTTATTTTTTTTTTTCAAGTTGACTTTATTTATGTTTGTAGTTGAAACAAAAACATAACTACTGTAGGCTACATGAATGGAAATGTTTGATCATTAATATCTACTTTTAGAAATTATATAGGTAGGTAGGTAGGTTATAGCCTATAGGTTTTCTTGTTTTAATAGTAATAATAAAAAGACTTAATGTGTAACTTTTCCTCCGTGGTATCGAAAATGGTATGAGTGAGTGAGTGAACTCAGAGAGTTCATGTCAATTCTGCTAATAAATGCATAATACATGATTTTTTGCCTTCAGAGGTATTTTTTTCACTTGTTACACAGGTATCGTGATGTATCGTCTTCCAATATATCGCAGTATCGCAGTATCGTGATATATCGTTATCGAGGGCCAAGTATCGTGACGATATCGTATCGTGAGCTACTCAGCGATTCCCACCCCTAATGTGAACGTGGTAATGATTAAGACAAGAGTGTAAAACATTTCCCAACGGTTTGGGTGTGTTCATCATAAATCCAGTCTGATATAAATCATCAGGTGACGGTCATCAACTCATCATCTCAGTTGTCGTTCAGACATGTTACTTTCAGAGCAGGGGGGGATATTTAGTGATTTGGGGGGAAGTGCAGCAGACAGATAGGCTACTGTCTTGCTTTATTTTTATTATGCTTTCAGTTTCCCTAGCTGAATGTTGGTACTTTATTGGCACAGTGTGGTAGAAGGATATTTTAGGATATTTACATTAATAATAAAAACGCACCCATTAAGATTTTGCAACTTTTTTTGTTAAAGCTGAGCCTGCAGCTACAATGAACCAGCCCAGTCCCACTGTATGCTGTTGCTGCAGTTTGCTACTCATGTGAGGAAATAAAGCAATTTCTATTCCTAATTTGTCTCTTTTTCCCCCCTTTCTCCTCTTAAAAATAACAAAAAGAACCGACAACAACCAGTCCCATTTGTTTCTGGGTTTTTTCTCTTAAAAATAACAAAAAGTACTGATAAGAGTACCGTTAAAGTACCGGATCGATAAGGAGTATCGATAAGAGTACTAGTATCGTTAATTCCTTAACGATACCCATCCCTATGTGTGTGTGTGTGTGTGTGTGTGTGTGTGTGAGTGTGTGTGTGTGAGAGAGAGAGAAAGAGAGAGAGAGAGAGAGAGAGAGAGAGAGAGAGAGAGAGAGAGAGTGTGTGTGTGTGTGTGTGTGTGTGTGTTTAAGCACAACCAGTGGTATAATGAGCATATACCACAGCCATGAGCTATTGCTTAATTTAACCATCGCCTCCTCCTCTGCATCTTAGCTCCTAGAGTCTTGCAGCGGCAGGCCACAAACCGCACTGTCAGGGGATAGCCTATGTGGGGGTTGAGTTCAGTCGACAACACGTAGCAAAATGTTTATTTAAACGGAAATGGTGGTGCATTGAATCGCATTGCATTTTCATACAACTGAACACACCCCAGCTGATCCCTGTAATGTTAGTAAGCAGCTCACAACAATAAAATCACTCCGATAGCAAGAAGAACAAGGACGAACGTGCAAAGCCACATGTAACTCTCCTCATGAAGTACGACTCAATCACTGCTCATCGCCCCCAGCTGTCAGGGATCTGTCAAGGACCAGCTAGCAATTCAAGGTGGCTGCATCTGTATTCTCTTGAATCAAGTATCTCCGTTAGTTTCATAGTGTAAAAAAATAAATGGCAGAATTCCCAGATCCAGATCATCACGAAAATCAATCAATTGTTCTTTTGCCCAAGGCCTATCTGTCCACAAATACGTTTTGGAGAAATCCTGCTGACAGACAGGGCTTTGAGGTAAATATCAGATTAGGGCAGAGACTGTGGGTAATTTCCCAAACAGGGTGTACAATATACTGCAGTGAATCGCTTGCTTTCTTACAATATCTGCGTCAACATCACGTCAACATCATGTCCTTCATTATCATCACATCTAATCACAAATAGGCTGCATGGAATTAGATTGGAATTAGATCAATGTTTTGTCAGCCTTTTAAAAGGTTGATGAAGGCAGAGAACATTGGCAAGGTTTCAACATGATCTAACGCATGTTCACATCTCTCCATAAAACAAGTGCAACTTTTAGGGTGCTTTCACACTGGCTCCCCGGTACCGTTCCTGAGCACACTTGTCTTCAAATTGACCCCAGGTCCGGAACGTTTGATGAGTGTGAACGTTGCATTGCGGGAACCGTGGCAGGGTCCACTTGAAAAGGTGGTCTCTGGGGTAGGGATGTCAACGGTTAACCGTTAATCGATTAACCGTCGCTAACGTCGTTGTTCGGTTATTGCTGTCGGTCTATCAGTTAATATTATTTTTTATTTTTTTTTATTTATTTTTTGACACGTTTTTTTAGTTTCCTTGCAGATTTTGCACAGTGTTTTGCATCATGCAACTATTTTGTTCAAATTTTGTTCAATTGTTGGCAGCAAATCGAAATAGGCTATATTTTGTTTAAGTTTTTATGCTGCAAAAGACAGTAGGCCTAATGTGAAAAAATCAAAAGAAATAACAGATTGTTGTTGTTGTAATGTTTACATAAACAGGAAATAAAGCTCTCAAAAATATATTTCCTTGTCATCCATATAAGAGCCAGAATGATTTTGGAATGATTACCTGATCAAAATGTGGCAATAAACTTATAAATTTCAGCAAAGCCAACAAAAAATAAAGGCATAATTCTAACACAAAAAGCATTAACATTTCAGCATCTAAATAGACACGCCTTGTTTGGGCATGAGCTCATTGAGTAAATAGACAAAAAAAAAAAAAAAAAAAAAAAAAATTTTTTTTTTTTTTAATATTAAAAAATTATGAATTAACCGATAGGTTAATCGATTATTAGCGTCGGTTAATCGAAAGTGAAATTAACCGAAAATTGACATCCCTACTCTGGGGAACGCTTTGGTGTGCCCGGGAACAGAACACTTGTGAATGTGAACGCCAACCGTACAAGAACCACATAGACAACACATGGGTGAGGATACACTCCAGGCATTAGTTGATGACGCAAGTGTACTCTGCAAGTGTTCCGTTCTGTTCCCGAGCGTGGAAGAAATGTTGCAATGTGAAAGCTGACCAGCAGGTGAGAGGGGAGGGGGGGCAATCGTGCCCGGGCGCAGAACGGAACGGAACGAAAGCAATCGTGAGAAAAGTGAGAAAGCACCCTTACATACTGCAGTCGAACAAACAAGAAAATGGAAGAGGAGCTGCTCAACCTCAGTAAACCAGGGGAGCGGAAAGGAGAGAGGAGAGGAAACAACACAAGTTTTTTAGTGTTTAAGTGGCATGGAGGAACTATGAGAGGGGACCAACCCAGTGCCTGCATTGCAACACAGGGAAACAAAAGCTTAATACAAAACCCTTCTGTTGTTCCCTCTGGAGGAGCCGGCTGGGATGCTGTGATTTCTACTTGAAGGGGTCAAACAGAGGAACCAGACGCTTGGGCTTTACTTCATTAATGTAATTACAGTATATGCTGAGTATTTCTGGAGGTGGAGGGAACGCATTCATTTCAGTTCTGGGATTACTTCAGATGTGCAGACAGTAAATAGATTTCAGGAAGGAGGTGTTCATTTTAATACCCCAGGCCATTTGTAACCGTGAAAGCAAGACCTGCACATCAGCATTTTGAGAATTATATAAGCTCTCCTGAGAATATAGAGAGGAGCTGCTTGCACTTTATTATATCCTCAAAAAGCCTGAAACATGCTCGGTGTGCCCGGATTCTGCGATCACTTTCAAGTGTTCCTTTGCCTGGTGGCAGTGAGTGACCAGGAGCATTTCAGAGGTAACTCTTCTTTCTCCTTCCTTCCTGTAAGCTCCTTTCACATGGCCTTTATCATTAGCCCTGTTCCCTGTTCGAAACCAGTCCCTATTACAGAAATAGTTGACTTTATAGTGTGTTTTGTACTAGTGTCCGAATTCTCAACTGTTAATTTGATTCACTATATAGTCCACCATAAATTACCCAAAATGCACTGCAATTTCTAGTGAACAGAGAATGTACCCTTACACTTTCTCCATATATCACAATGCAATGCTGCCATGTTTACCGAAGGAGAAGAAGAGTGAGGTAGTGTCGGAAACTTGTTTGATCGTTCCCCAGTTCACTATATGATAAACACTACATGGGGAATAGTGAGTGAGTGAATGATTGAAGCATTCCAAACACAGCTAGTATGTGCTCACTGAGGAGAAAGCTTGGCTGAAATTGGCCAGTAGATGTACATGTTTAAATATTTGCAACCCCATGTGTGTGGTATAACCAATAGTGTCATTCAATCAAGAGTCAAGAAGAAGAAATAATGCACTCGTCATCTGGGTAATTGAGGTAAAGTGATGTAATTATGTTCTTAACACATTTGCAAATACTATCCAAGTGTTTTGAAAATAACTTGCTTATGAAAGAAGACAGTCGTTAATGTAGCGAGCTGCAATTATAAACTCCCTGCTGGTTTGCTGCTTTCAGTTCACACTGTTCTGCTACAGTATACAGTGTAGATTCTATGGAGGAAAAATGTTGAGGTTTGAATTGACTATGTGAACCGCAATATAATTGAGAAATTCAATATGCAGTTTCCCTAAAAAAAAAAAAAAAGTACAAAAATAAATCTTCATCTTCTTCCTACAGTTGGATGTTTGAGCTTCACTGTGTAGAAGGATGTATGTGGAGAGTCAACACTAAAAGGCTGTTTCCACAATCGTCTGCTGAAAGTGGGAAGTTTCTTTGTGCTCACTGAAAAGGCCATTTTCAACAAGAATGATTCATGACATCGCAAATACAATCCCTGTCCAGTATTCAGCCCTTGTTTGTATGCTGTTCTTGACTAGTTATGTTCTAGATAACCCTAATTGGTTGCTTTGGAATTTTTTTATGAGACAGAAGGAGGGGAAGACTTCATATTATACTTGCATTTATCTAGGCAATGTTGAATTCTATTAGTGAACAAATAGGTAACATGTAACATCACGTTAGTATTCACCAAATCTTGCTTCAAACGGCCCAAATTTTGTGGCTAACTGTCATGCCCTCAACATCCTCCTAGTTTCTCTCCCCCCTCCCTTTGTGTTTAGATTATAGGATTGGAGCCAGGTGTGTGGGACTAATTGTCTGCTCTTCATATACCCGGCCCAGACTCCAAGACAGCGCCAGATTGTAAACTCACAGCATGTCAGTTTATCTCCAGCTAATGCTCCTGCCTAGCCTAAACTTTTCCTTGTGGAATACAAAGCCTGACCCCTGTCTCCTGTTCAGGTTCCTCCTGCCCGGACTCCTGCCGCCTGCTCCAACCTGCACCTGCTGCCTGTCTGTCCCTTGTCTGTGCCTGCCTGGACCTCCGCCTGTCTGTTCCCCGCCTATACCTGCCTGGACCTCCGCCTGTCAGCCCTCAGCTTTCCTTCGGCCTGCTGGACCAAACTCCATTCAAATAAAGTGTGAACTTGTAAACTTGACATCTTGCCTCTGTCTGTCTCTGCCTTAGAGTCCAAATACCCACGCCTAACACCAACACACGCGGCATGTGTGTCCGCGTGTCCGCGTGTGTTGGCCTGGCCTGCATGGTATCTAATGCCCGGCCTGAATTATGGTCCCAGTCCGCCCCTGCCCCCATGTACCCCTTGCAAGAAAGTGAATGAATATAACGAGGCTAACATGGAAATAGTTTATAGAAGTTTATTCTTCTTTGCAAAAAATAAAAAATAAATCCCACTGACTGACCTCTGCCAAATTGGGGTGTGATTGGTTGCTCTGCTCATTACGTATCGGAGAGAGTTTTGTTCTGAGAGTCAAAGATATTATAGGATAATTTAGCTATAGGTGCTCAATTAAGTAGCTTAGCTGTGGACTGGTGTGTTAAGATGGAGCGATTTGTCATTTCTTTAAACGAGGAAGGTGAACGTGAAAAATGGTCTAATGGGAAGGTGGTAAGGCTATATTGCAACAGAGGCAGAGTGATGGCGGAAGAGCGATCCGAAGCCTAGAGGGACTCAAAGATTGAGGAGAATTCTGAAACTGAAAAAAACTCCACACAGGAAGGACCAGGGTTCGAACCCGGGACCTTCTTGCTGTGAGGCAACAGTGCGAACCACTGAGCAACGTGTCATGTCTAATGACACATTTCAACCACATAGTACCGCATAGGGGTTTCCCAGACTAGTCAACTATAGTCGACTATCAAAACCACTAGTCAACATTGTGCATCATAGTCGACAAATCGTTCATCTGTGTTTTTTTAGGAATCAACAATATAAATAAATAAATAAACAAGTAAACTGAAGATAGATTTGTGCGAACATCATTTTACGCATGTTAAATAAACAGAATTTAAGGTATTTAGTGCCAGAAAGACTCGTGTCTATGTTGTAACTGCAGTCAAACAGTCGGTATCTCCAGCTCAGACAAGTTGCTGGGGTTTAGCGGCTCGTATAAAGAGCCTCTCAGAGCTCAATCAGGACTCTGCTATTTCACATAACCCCAGGTTGGTCCCGCCTACATCAGTTAACCCATTACTGTTAACCCTTAACAGTTAACCCTTTGAGATCTTTTTGATGAGAATGTATAATGTTTATTAAAAAAATATGATCTATCTCGCCTGACTAATCGACTAGTCGACTATACCTTTGGGGAATAGTCGATGACTACTAAAATTCAGTAGTCATGTATACCCTAGTTATGGCCCAATTCCACCGCAGGTAGTAGCGCGGTCCCGCTCCGCTCGACTCGATAAATGGTCTCATTCCACCGGTAAAAACCGGCCCAGCCCGGTTTGATTTGGGGCTGAGTCGTGCTACTTTTTGTCCCTGCCTCGTCAGGGTTCTATTCTGCGAACCCGGGTTCATACGGTGACGTGAAAACATTGTAGACGACTGATTGGTCAGGCAGAATCGTGTTTACTCTGTCTATCCTACTGACTGTCAATGCAGCGCTGCATACCAGTTTAGTGGGGGCTTACCTTCTCTTCTGTTATGCTTTTCCATCAGTCTTTTGTGTTGCTGCCTTCGCCTCTGGTGAAATAAAATCGTGGCGGTGGTTTCAATTGTCCAAAAGTCCGCTGCTCTCAGGAAGCGCTTGTGTAGTTCAGTGCTGCGTCGGCTCCGCTAGGCCGCAGGCGCTTTGGTGAAGCCGCGGTCTTGCCTGGTGAGAGGCTGCCGGGGTAGAGGCTTCACTCTAGCGCAACCCCCGTCCCTCGCGCCCATCCCTCGCGCAGCGCATGTGAGTTTTGACTAACAACAAAGTGATATCCATTCTCCTGGCCGATTGTCACATTTGCCCATGTACACTGTAGGTCATTTAGAGGCACCAGTATTTCATAAACAGTTTAAAAGTTCTGTGTATGGATTTAATTGTAACGTTATATGTTATAGCCTACTGCGGAACATGGGCGGAGGGCAGATATGCGGTCGCTATGACGACCAGGTGTGGGCGGGGGCAGATGAACGGCGGTCGAAGCAGAACGTCCATCGGGTTGAAACAAGTAGAGCCGAGTGGTGACGGGCTGTGCAGGGCTGTAAATGGGCGGTGGAAATGAGCCATTAGTACCACATAATACCACCTCTACTCTACTCTACTCTACTCTACTCTACTTGCTTTTGGTAATACCACCTGTTGGTTTTCCACTGCAAATAGTACCATATCAATGTGGCTACCTCCCGCAATTGTTGAAACTGTATATAGACTGTAAAGTCAGAGGCTCCCTTTTATAGTGATGAACGACGATACTTGTCATACATTTAAAGGACCAATGGCACTTTTAACTGCAAAATACCCAGCTGCCCGGCTTGCCTCCAAAAAGGCGAGTAGAGGTGAAGCAAGCCGAGCTCATACCGGCGGTCGAAATGCGCCACAACTGGACTTGGTGTTATTGTAAAGCCCTGTAAAAGGGGGATATGTGTGGAAAGAAGAGAATGACGCTGCTTTCCCAGATCAAGTGTATATTTTGTCTCAAGTCACAAAAACATAAACATACACACTGCAGTTTAAACCAGTGAGATAGTACTTAGTACACACAAGAGGGTAGGTACAGGCAGTTTTGAACATGCCTAGTATTGTACAACGGACTGGAATGAACGAAAACAACTGGTAGCCTTCATCTTCATCGTCTATATTATATATATATATATATATATATATATATATAATTTAGAAAAAAGTTAGCACCTGCTGTAAATAATTAAGCTCCCGCAGCCACAATTATCTGCAGCTGCTTCTGATTGTGAGTGATATGCAAATTTGAGCAGTTCCAAAGACTTGGGACTATTTGATGTGTGCATTTTAGGCGTGCCTTTGTTTTGCTTTAGTCAAAACCTTCAAGCCACTCGACAATTGCATTGTAACTTTGTGCATTGTTATGGCTGTTTCTGCCACACAATTAAAGCAACTGTTTGATCCTGGAATGTTGTCTTGTACCCGTCTGGAGCCGCCCACATGTAGGCCCTCGCCCATTCCGTCTGGAGCCGCCCACATGTAGGCCCCTCGCCCACTCAGTCTGGAGCCGCCCACATGTAGGCCCCTCGCCTATTCCGTCTGGAGCCGCCCACATGTAGGCCCTCGCCCACATGTAGGCCCCTCGCCTACTCCGTCTGAAGCCGCCCACATGTAGGCCCCTCGCCTACTCCGTCTGAAGCCGCCCACATGTAGGCCCCTCGACCACTCTGTCTGGAGCCGCCCACATGTAGGCCCCTCGCCCATTCCGTCTGGAGCCACCCACATGTAGGCCCCTCGCCCACTCTGTCTGGAGCCGCCCACATGTAGGCCCCTCGCCCACTCCATCTGAAGCAGCCCACATGTGAAGAAAAATAGATAACAAAGAGACAAAAAGGTGCAGTTACCCATACCCAGTGCAAACTAGAAAAGTGCACTCAGTAGATACAACAAGAAGCCGGAAGTACATCAGTGTACACACATTAATATCAGCATCACACACCCTAACAACCAAACATTCATCGAATGACAATACGCAAATACATCTATCTTAACCTTAACGTATCCAATCGTTTGAATGACCAAAGATCAACCATATAGCATTGGGTCGGATCAGACGGCGCTGTCCCAGCACTGCAGAGAGGGAGAGAGAGTAGAGGGAGGGGGGGAGGGAGAGAGGGGGGGGGGGGGGGCAGACGGTGCTGTCCCTGGTGACTTTGAAAGAGCGAGAGAACGTGAAAGAGAGGAGGGAGAGATAAAGAGGGAGCAGACGGCGCTGTCCCCTATGCTGAAAGTGTTAAAAGGGAAAGAAAATTAGAAATAATGTAAGAACTGCCACAAGGCACTTACTTTATTTGTAGATGAAGTCCATGTGCCTATCCCTCTGAACAAAGATGCAGATAACTTTATTGCAGAAGTGATTCTGTGAGCAATCCCAATGCAATGCTGTTTTCATAGTGCAGTGTGCAAAACAAAAATCTAAATTAACTCATTTACTCAGTGTACATTTAAAAGTACACAAGTAGAATATCTATAATTAAAATTACTCAAGAGTAAACTTATAGCATTATAAAAAATACTTAAAATGTACAAATCCTCAAAAAAACTACTAAATTAATTACTCTGCAGCTGCATACACATAAGCCATTTTCACACATGCGCTTTTTACCGCTAAATGACCGGAAAGCGGTCTAATGCCTTCATGTGTGAAAGTTGTTTTCCGGTATAAGCGTTCCCCCGTCATCGCGGACATTTCACCAGTTTCGAGCCAGTCAGAAGAGCGGTATGCCGCGATAAGGGACACAAGTGTGAAACGGGTCGTCATTTGCCGGTCCTTCTCTCATGCGCGAGGTGTACACACGTTGCTTAACGTTCACTTCCAGCGTGCATCATCTAATCATTCGCGCACATCAAAGCAAACTACTTCCACATTTCGCTTTGTGCATTTGCTTTCTCTACATACTGTACATACAAGCGTTGGGCGGCTTGCAAGCCGCTGCCATTCTCGCTGTGTCTGTCCTGTGTCGGGCTGCTGCGAAGTGCAGAGGACTGAAGGACTGGCCTCTCTCGAGCAGAGAGGGGAGGGGGGAAATCGGCTGTGTTTATTACGCTGGCTTGACGCTGCCTGGATACTACTCTGCACTGCAGCCCATGAGTGAATGTGAAGGATACAACATACGAGTCAAACGAGTGTGATTTATTGTGTGACAAGCAAACTTATTTCACCATCGGAGTTTTGCCGCCCCCCCCAACATACAGGCTATTTGACGACTATATTCCCACATGCGAGCGCTCAGGTGTGAAGGGAAATTCCGGGAAATGGCCGATATTGATTTACAGGTAATTTTCCTGTAAGCATGTGTGAAAACGGCTATACAGTACAATGAATGGGAAGCATGGAAATGCACAGCAAAGTGGTCACGTACAATAAGACAAACGTAATACAGAGACAGAAATTAGATCAGATCAGATGAAGCTTTATTGATGTATGGGGGAAACTGGGTCTCTGCAGACAAGACAAAATAATAGAATATGAAGAAAAATAGATAACAAAGAGACAAAAAGGTGCAGATACCCATACCCAGTGCAAACTAGAAAAGTGCACTCAATAATATCAATATATACAACAAGAAGCCGGAAGTACATCAGTGTACACACACTAATATCAGCATCACACACACACTAACAACCAAACATTCATCGAATGACAATACGCAAATACATCTATCTTAACCTTATGTAACGTATCAATCGTTTGAATGACCAAAGATCAACCATATAGGATTGGGATCAGACAGCGCTGTCCCAGCACTGAGAGAGGGAGAGGGGGAGGGAGAGTAGAGGGAGGGGGGGCAGACGGCACTGTCCCTGGTGACTTTGAAATAGCGAGAGAACGCGAAAGAGAGGAGGGAGAGATAAAGAGGGAGCAGACGGCGCTGTCCCCGATCCTGAAAGCGTTAAAAGGGTAAGAAAATTAGAAATAAATGTAAGAACTGCCACAAGGCACTTACTTCATTTGTAGATGAAGTCCATGCGCCTATCCCTCTGAACAAAGATGCAGAACACTTTATTGTAGAAGTCTTCCTTGTCAGGTGTATTCATCAATTTCACCAGTCTCTCCTTTTCTATGGAAATCAGAAAAGGAGATGATGAGTAAAGTCGGTCATGTCCCATCCTATACGTCTGTAAAAGTCTTAGTTACGTTTTAATGCTGAAAGGTCCTCTCCACAGATGCGGTTGTAACAGGTATCGTTAAGGCCAGCGTTAGCGTTGTGGCCTCGGGTACAGTCTCCTGTAGTTTAATTGTCTCTCAGAAACCTAAGCAACTGTATAGGTGACATCATTTGTGAACAGTAATCCCACAGAACAGAACGCCACGCTAATTCTTTGTTCAAGGCAGTATATGACGCGCGCACAGCATAGGCCGATGATGTACATTGCCTTGTTATGGACAACACGAAAAAGCGCATCTGTCGCGTGACATATCGCAAAACCACAGATATTTGTGACCTGCTCCATCATTTTGAGTCACATTGACCCTGAAACACATTTTGAGTTGAATACACTGTTGGAAAGAGGAGAATGTAAGCTTTCTGGGGATATAAAAAAATTATCTTTGTACTCCAAAGATTGAGTGAGATATGCCTGTTTATGTCTTGACTGTTTCCAAACTATGTTTTTGAGAAAAACGGCCTCAAAGTTTGACATCAACTCTGAAACATTTGTTAGAGAAATCATTCAAATGTAACCGAGTTGAATCAGCACGGATTCCTTGTGAGTAGCGAGTGGATTGGTTCAACTCACTCCCCAGGTATAAAGGCATGTTAACCAGCTCCGCCAAGGGAGCTAGCTCTCTTGGTGTTGCGGTTAACATGTTGGACTCCCAAGCTGAGGGTCGGCAGTTTGAATCCACCCCTGGACAAGCCCTTAACATGGGTTGCTGCAAGTACCACCTACACAATGCAGTTACACAAACATTTAAAAAAATCTGAGTTGTCACTATCACCACTACTACTCCTACTATTACTACTACTACTGCTACTGCTGGTGATTGGTGATGTCACCAGTGATGTCACTCAAGCACTCAATGATGATGTCCTCAGTGATGTCACTCAAGCAATTGTGATGTCATCAGCACTACTGCTACTGCTACTACTACTACTCCCACACCTCAGGTAGGATTGGGCTGGAAATTTTTATGCCCGTGTGTTATGATCTCGGGAAGGTCATGGGAAGGTCCAGTTTGTTTCCAGGACTTTCCAGGTGGTTTCCTGGAAAGTCCTGGAAACCACCTTGAAAGTCCTGGAAACAACATCCCAAGGTCAGATTTTTGTCTCTCTCTTTCTCTCTCTCACACACACACACACACACACACACACACACAACCAAAGCACCTGTTTTATAATCTCCTGTACACCCCCCCCCCCTCTCTAACATTACAGGCTATTTTGATATGAAATAATTTCCTCACAAAGATGCTCATAAACACACAAACATTATTAGCTATTGATAGCTGTCATTTTCTTGTCCACTGATTATCAGGAAAACACACTATGCCTACAGCAGCCAACAAACAAACAAATAGCCTACATACATACATACATACACAAATTAATTAATTATATTTAGATCATGTAGCCATGCTTACATTAATAATTTCTTTAATTTGGTCGGTCTTCTCATTATCTCGTTCGGCGTGCTTGTAACAAGGGCTGTGTTGTAAAGTTTGCAGTCACACTTGTAGCCTACTCCCATGCTGTATCAGTTTCTTTAACACTATCGTCATTGTGTCATCTGAGATCTTGCATCTCTATGGGGTCAGGAACGAGTGGTAAATGTTCCTCCCCGCCTTCATCATCATCATCATCATCATCACCACCTTCATCGGAGCTAGCCCCCGGACAGCCCGATCAGTCCGAATGCGACTGGAATGCTGTCAAGAGTCGCGCACCTCTCCTCATCATCAGCAGCTATAATGAAGAGGTGATAATCTGAAATAAACTCAGTCACATTACTCTCTGTTGTTGCACCTCCAACAGGAATTTAATTTAATAGACCAGCAATGTCTTCATTGCGCAAATTCATGGTTTAGTTTATCAGTCAGACGGTCACCTCTGTCACTTCACAGCCTGCCAACACTTTACTGACAGATGACAAACACTCGCTTTTTTCTTTTTCTAAAACGGGCCAGCGTGAAATCCATACATCCATAGGCCTACAGTAGCTACATGGACATGATGACAGTAGTAATCAAACTGTTGCTATGCAGAGAACATTCATAATTTTACGGGACGCAGGTGTAAGAGAGGAGTATGTACAGTCAATGAGACGGAGGGAAAGAGAGCGAGAGAGACACACACACACACACACACACACACACACACACACACACACACACACACACACACACACACACACACACACACACACACACACACACACACACACACACACACACAGTCGGGGAGACGGGTTGCCATGCCGTTTGCGATAAACCCCCCCGGCGGCAGATTTTAAAGAAGTTAAAACGTTATACAAACAGCTCAAACTAATCTAAAATAACAAACCAATAACTAAACTCCACAATACAATGCTGACTAACATTATAAACAGTGTTTTAAATCCTGCAGTAGCCTATTTATAAGGCTACTATTTACAAGTACTCACAACCGAGTTTATCTGGCAACAAGAATGAATGCTCAGCCCAGCCCACAGCAGCAGAGCGGGGAACTTTCACTTTCTCGTCCTTCCAAACTTTAGCTTCAAAACGATATTTAGCGTTCGAATTTCTTAATAATCTTTACACAGAATGAAAGCCAAGGCTTCATTTAACTAGAATCAGGTAAAACATGAAAACGGCTAAAGTAAACAATTTCCTCATAAAATCGCGCGACATCCGACTCATTTTGATGGAGCGGGTCACATTTGGGCTTTGTTTTTGGCCACAAACAAAGCCTTTGTTTGTGATAATTATATTGAATTTCATCCAATTTGATTGTTTTTACCTTTATAACCCCCTTTCACCCACACACTGTCGCTGGTGGAGAACATTGGTGGAGAACAGTAGAGGCGAGGGAAGCAGGCTTGCTAGTCTGGCCGCACGCGCAGCCAATTTGAAAAGTCCATTGTCTTCGGTCACTTTCTTTGAGTAAGTTCTGTCAGGTCAGGTGTTGGCTTTCCATTTGCGACCACGGTCTTTCCCCCCTCAAAAGTAAATGTTGTAAATTGTTTTAAGTAGGCAACCATATATCCATGTTGGTAGGCGAAATAAATGCAGAAATAGCTAGCGAAAACTCACTCACAGCCCGCCACAAGTGCAGAGGTCAGAGGACGGCGAGCGAGACGGGTGTCAGGGAGTCAAAATTAACAAAGAAATCGCCGTACCTGTTCCTGTTGAGAAAAGCGCAGTGCCTCATGCTTGACACTGACAGACAGTGGGACTCTGGGAGAACAACAATCTCATCAAATTAAAGTTAAACAATAAATAATAATAATAATAATACATAATAAATAAATGAATAAAAATAAC
The DNA here is from genome assembly GCF_964638095.1 of Poromitra crassiceps. NCBI lineage: Eukaryota > Metazoa > Chordata > Actinopteri > Beryciformes > Melamphaidae > Poromitra > Poromitra crassiceps. Next base: position 42,610,286 of record NC_139642.1, read on the forward strand.
TAACTAACTTTAAATTTCATTTTTTTCCTTATTAGCTTAGGTGAGGCACTGCCTCCCCTGACCCACACATGCTTGGCACATATGGAAATAAATGCAGAAGTGATTCTGTGAGCAATCCCAATGCTAGGCTTTACAATGCTGTTTTCATAGTGCGGTGTGCAAAAGAAAAATCAAAATTAACACATTTACTCAGTGTACGTTTAAAAGTGCGCAAGTAGAATATCTATTATTAAAATTACTCAAGAGTAAAATTATAGCATTATAAAAAATACTTAAAATGTACAAATCCTCAAAAAAACGACTAAATTAATTACTCTGCAGCTGCATACCCATAGCCTACAATGAATTTGAAGCATGGAAATGCACGGCAAAGTGGACACGTACAATAAGTAAGGGTTAATGCACGACGAGGTGTCCATTATCACTTTTTAAGGGACGACGTGGAGGCCTCCGCGAAGTCCCCTGTGTTTAAATGAGCCATGAAGCCAGTCTTGAACACTGGTCAGCACAGATGTCAGAACCAAGGAAGCCTCTATACAGTATCTTGCCGTGTGAGACAATGACAACATCGTCAGCGTCCGGACCAGGAATAGGAGATGAAAGCTGAGGGCGGTCATGGCAACAAATTGACCGAAGGGCACAAGACCGGAGGGGATGGAGAGTTTTCGTCGATGGCCTATGTTCCTTACAGCAGGGGCTCCCAAACTTTTCAGACAAAGTACCACTATGTACTCAACCAAATTAATGACAAACAAACAAATAATGACAGACAGACACTTGTTAAGGCTCAGGAGCAAGTTACCATATTAACTCATTCTCTGCCAGGGTCATTTAGGTCTGTGTGCTCCCAGTGCCAGGATTTTGAGCATATTTCCTGATCTTCCAGGACCCACAGAATATTCTATGCTAGGAATAAAATTACACAACATATCTCACAATAAAGCAGAGACTCTATTCTTACCCCTTGTAAAAAACTGAAACTCTACCATGTTTCCTTGTTTAGTTACAAGCAGTGGAAGTTAGCTTGTTTTCACTAAAAATGCCCTCCTTCGGAAGGGAAATATGAGATAAAGAGGTTTTTAGTGAACGACACCGTTTCAAGCAGAACTCTCTTTTGAGCCTTTTATTTTTTGCCTCAGTGACACATCAGACATATACAGTATTTGTTTTCCCAAAAAAATAAAAATAAAAATAAGTTTTTACTGACTTTTACTTCCTGGAACTTATTTACCAGATAGTCCAAGACTGGACGGACCAAATGAACCCTTATGCTCGCTCGCTCGCTCTCTCTCTCTCTCTCTCTCTCTCTCTCTCTCTCTCTCTCTCTCTCTCTCTCTCTCGCGTCTCACACACACGCACACAGGAATCACAGGCAGCTGCTCAATGGCCGCAAATGCTGCTCAATGCACAAATGGCCGCTCATGATCGTCACTCACTAACGGACTCTGTTTACTGCTAAATGGGTGACTATACTATAAATTCTAAACGTGATTTAGCGGGTTCCTTTCATCAGTTTGACTTGAAACAATGTCACAGGCTGGGAAAGGGTCTGATCTAATGTAAACAAGCAAAACATGAAAGTACGTCCGAGTACGTCCTTGGCACAGAACGCCATTGTAAAAAGTACGTCCGAGTACGTCTTTGGCAGAGAATGAGTTAAGTACCGGTAGCTGTAGCCTATTCATGTTTTCTGTTTTCCTCACTAAATGGTAAACTAGTTTCTGTCTAGCCTGGTTAAACCCAGCCTCCACGTGATCTCTATCTATGTGCTATCAGTCACAAGATCTAGTTTGTATTCATTGATGATTAGATTTCCTCATAGTTTTTATCATCACAACTTTGTTTTTATTTGTTTTTATTTTTATTTATCAGTGAAAATAGGTCATTGACTCGTAGTTTTTGTCAACTAAATTAACACTGGTTACAGGTGATAAGAATCTATTCACGATGTTGAGGACCGTTGACAGTATGGAGTTATCAGACAGTTATCAATTAAAAGTGAATATATGTGTTTCCAGAGAGTGATGTTGGGTTGTGTCCTGAGACGACAGCGGAGGGTATTCAGAAGAAGAGCAACAAAGCCCAGTATCTGTACCGGCAGCTCTGCCACATTGACACAGAGTTGAGTCTCCTCGGCCCCTCTGGCTCCCCCACACCGGACAGCTACAGCCAGGCTGTGCAGCAAGTCCAGGACATGAAGGGTCTTCTGGAAGAACAGCTTTTTACATCCAGCTGTGGAAATCTGGACCAACAGTCGAAGAAGTACACAAATCAGTTACTTAAGCAAAAGTAAAATAGGAAGAGGAAGAGGGAAATCACTTGTGATGTAGAAAGTACGAAAATGTTGTGTAAGAAAGGATGGTGCAGCCTGGCGCTATACCACTTAGTTGACCATCGCTTAAAGGTCACTATGGTGAATGGGATTTCCCCTTTCTATTTGATATAAAGGAGTTGGATGTGCTATCATTCTAAGCATTGTGAAAGAATCAAAATGCACAGTTGGCAACTAAATCCACACAATTCATATTAGAAAAGCAAACCCTAAACGAGCTGTTTGGACTTCTGTAACTTTGCGGCAAAAAGGTTTGCTCAATATCATTTTTGAAAGAATTAATAGCAACACGTCCTGATCCCAAAACTAATACCCAAATGACAGACTAAGTCTACTCGCAAAACAACATATGTGCAAATCAACACCGGCTATTTTCTAGTTACTTCTGGAGGCTCAGAGCACCGACCACCCACTCTCCCCCGCAGCGCACTTGCCACAGCTCATCAGCGAGTCGCTGGTTAAGGTTATGCACAACTTGGTTATGGTTAGGCAACTAAAACAACTTGGTTAAGGTTAGGCAACTAAAACAACTTGGTTAAGGTTAGACAACAACAAAAAATTGGTTAAGGTTAGGCAACTAAAACAACTTGGTTAAGGTTAGACAACTAAAACAACTTGGTTAAGGTTAGACAACAACAAAAATTGGTTAAGGTTAGGCAACTAAAACAACTTGGTTAAGGTTTGAGTCGAGACTAAAAATGGAAGACAGGTCCAACCAACCTAGCCCTACTCCCTTGTGTCAACAGCCTATTTCAATATCAGAGTGTTGTTACGTTAAAGACTGGTAGAGTTTGCTGCTGCTTCCTCGTTACCGCTCCCGACTCTGCCGTTCTGCACACATGCAGTTAGAGGTTGCAAAGGACAACATTGGACAACAACAACAACAACAACAACAACAAAGTTTAGCAGTTGTCATTGTTTGTTACCGGAGAGTTTGTGGTGTTTGAGGCTGTGGTGTCTCACGTTTCACTCTTGAAACGGTTAGCCAATCAGAAGAGAGGGGTCGTTACTATTATTGAGCCTTGAAGGCAACAGAAACAGCCTATTCTTGGTCATGCTCAAAAGGGAGAAAAGAAAAGAAGGGGGAAAAAGATCAGAAGATGCCAAAGTCAGGACACTCACTCACTCATGGATGTTTAGTGAAGGTCGGGAATAGGGGCTGTAGCTAGGGATAGGAAGGTCGTAGAGAGTTGGGCTTCAAGGGGTGGGTAGTGGCTAGAGGGGTGTGGGTAGTGGGAGGGGGCATGGTCAGGAAAGGACGGGTTAGGGAATAGGGGCCGTAGATAGGCATAGGAAGGTCATAGAGAGTCAGTATTCGGGTGGGGGGTGGCAAGGTACCCCCAAAACATTGCCTACGTGCCATATAAGGCTGAATGACCACACCACTGCGCTGTGGGCTTCAAGGTATTTGCACTTGTTGGTGTACATGACTCCACACAAACCGTGTTTAAGACATCCAATAAAACCCTGCAAAGTGCAGCATGTGGAACCTTTAAAAACTGTGCACCTACGTATATGGCAGGACACTTTAGGTTAGTTATGGAGGGTCGTCAAATTCATAGACCAATCAACAGCTTTCCACACTTTAATTCATTTCTGTCAGGCTTTTATATGACTCAGCAATTCATGTCGTATTTGATGTCTTTGATGTTTAGTGTGCAGACTTCTTATTTGACATGAAACAAGGGAGCACAAATATTGTTGGGTTTTAGGACGGTGTGCAAGGAGAAGCACGCACAAATGGATTCAAAGTCAGAAGTGTGTATTGCAATGTGAAGGTGGACATGCCTTCACTTGGCCTACATAAACACCATTTGGTTGGAATCAGTGGAGGCGTGCACTGAAAACAATTGTGCAGCACTAAAAGCTGCACTAACGTGACTTTTTTTTAAATGTAAAAAGAGATTCATCTTAGCAGCCAACATTACAAAATGGGAGCATCCCATCTCTTTCAATTGAAGTTCTGTAGATTCACCCTGTTTGCCCAAATTAAATTGTGGTGTCGGTATCGACACTTCTCCACCCGCATGCAGGAAGTGATGAATCAAAACTTAAGAGGGGATATCCTTCACATCAGCAAGCAAGTGCTTTGTCCATGGGAAGAGCTGGACTCATTAATGCTAGATCGTTTGCCTTTCTTGTCCCTCTGGTTTTCTTTGGTATAAACTAGCATGTGTGCAGTTTACTGATTTCTGAGTATTGAAGTACTTTTCCCCCAGAAAAGGTGCCTTTTGCTGCCATTTGGAGCCTGCGATGTTGGCTAGTGCAGGTTTAAGTCGGGGTCCAAATCAAGCCCTCAAGGAAAAGAATGAAAGCGCCAGTGTTAAATAATCCATTACACAAATGCAGACACAACATGTGTGCGAAATGGCATTTTCAAATCCATAGCTGCAATTTGGAGATGAGAATGTGCCGTGCAAAGACCGTTTGCCTCCAGGCACAGGTGACGGCGCCACCTCCATTATACATTCATTTGTATTTTGGTTCAGGCGACCAATTAGCATAAAAGAAAAGTGCAACATAAGGAAAAGAGGGATGACAAAAAGCAGCGTAGGGTAGACGATTGTGTGCTGCAGTCAGTACTCACTTCAATTCCTTTCCATAAGCAGGTCGAACCCTCCAATATTCAGTCTACTTTGATTATGTTTGAAGGGATAATCTATTTGTGCTTTCCATGTCGTCACTGGCAGTGGCACATTCGCTGTGGTTCTGACCGGCCAGCATCAAGTATAAAAACCATCTCCCTTTCCTCCATGGTTAAATCTCTCAAGGCCGTAAAAAGGACCAACAACTGTTTAAATCACAGAGAAATCGTCCCCCGGCGGGTAATTGGAAGGCTTTATCGCATCAGCTGGATGTAAAATATATTTTCTGTACGTTCTGCCTCATCACACTCATCTGGCTCATTGTGGCGGTCGGAGGCAGAGCTGAGACAGAAGCAGATAGCAGAAGCCGTCCTCTGATGAATGCTGTGGAGATACCGGCACCAGGTAGGCTACTGCTTTACACAGAGTCACAAATATGGCGAGGAGGCAGCTTGTGGCAGGGCAACAGTGTGGCTAGCGGTGTGCAGCCGAGTGAGACAAAATACAGCGAGATAGTCAATCATTGGCTGTGGCTGCTGGGCTGCAGCACCGCTGGCAGTCACACTGTTCAGCTACATTGGGGATGAGGCAGTGCATTGGCAGTGAGCTGAGGACACGATTGAAGTGATGAATAGCGGGAGCCAAACACACAAGATATCTGCGAACATCCAGTCTCACTTAGTACACAGACAGGGTTTTCATTGCTGGATGGGACAGATTCATCTTACCAGCCCAGCAGCAAAAACAAAAAATTTCACAACAATGAAATAAAAATGAAAACTCCAGTGTGTGAAAGGACTTTCAAAACTTTTCTGAAACTGTAATTTATGACACCAAAAACTAACGAGAATAAAAATCCCCAAGAATGCCCCCACCCCATTTCTTTTCAGTTTGAGTCTCTTTCACTATGCCGACTGGAGCAGCCACAAGAGAAAACTTGCTATAAAAGGGTAAAAATGCCACATCTAATGCCAGTACATGAGAGTCACAGTCTGTGCTCCTTGCTCTGAGTGTGTGCCTCTTTCAAGAAATAAAAGGGTAAAGAGTAAAGAAGTACATTTTGGCACACTTGTCAAAAGGGCTTAAAGAGTTTTGGAGCATGATACACAAATATGACAAAGTCCTGATAATAGTGACAGAATGGAATTGGAACTGTTGTACCCAGTTTGGATAATTCCTTTTATATCGCAGCAATACCCACACTGCTGTCAATGTGATGTTTTCAGTGTCTGGCTCTGCTTGGGAATATTAGAAAAGAGCCCTAATTCCTTTTCAGAAAGTCCAGCATTGTTGGAATTTTTTATCTTTCTCACTTGTATCCAAGTGGCAGCACCAAATTGACTCTGTCATCAGCTCATCACCACACCATAGCCAATGATTACCCAATGATTCTGCACTGACACACTGCTATTGTCAGTTTAGTTCAGTGGACCATTAGCATCGGTGTGGGAGACACAATCACCCGTAACAGGTCAATACTATTCTACAGCTGTTAAACAAGGCCATTATGTGTCCAAAGCCCCATCAGCACAATTTTTCTTCCGTCAGATTTATGATTTATTTGGTTAAATGTTTTCTTAAGCACAATGCGCACACTCTAAAAATGGGTGTGTCATCTCTTTAACACATCTCTGAGTCTGTTTGGAGCAGGATTTACTTTTTAACACATAATATTAACAATTCTAACATGTCTTGTGTTGAAAAGTATCACAAATGTAGACTATGTTGTTCTAAACACGATGCACAGATCTTTTAAAATGACACATCTGTTTTAAAAGTATGTGAAACGATGGTGAATGGCAAATGTCGGCATAATGAAATCAAAAATGATCAGAGCAAATTATATATTTATAGAGAGCCAAAGTCCCTCCCTTTCCGGTCAGACCCTATGCGCACCAGCGTCTTAAATATGAATTGTGGTGAATAGAGAGACGTTACTTTTTTGAATTGTGCCACAGGGCTTTTGGGGGGGTCCTCCCTTCAACAACTGGGCTGCTGTCTTCATCAGCCTATGCGTCCTACATCCATCCAGAGCAAGCTGCTATATTATCAGCCCAAAGATGCCTCCTTCCATGATTGGTGGGAAGTATTAATGCATTTCGTTGGTGGTGGTCTTCTCTCCCAATCCCCGTTTGGTGCCCATGCCCGGGCAATTTGCATATAACCCCATAAGCATCCTTGCCATTGCTTAACCTCAGTCAGCCCACGTCCTGACAATTTGCACAACCCATTATCCCTGCATTCTGCTTAAACATCAGTCAGCCCATGTCCTGACAAGTCAGCCCCCGTCCTGACAATTTGCTCAACCCATTATCCCTGCATTCTGCTTAAACCTCAGTCAGCCCACGTCCTGACAACTTGCTCAACCCATTATCCCTGCATCTTGCTTAAACTTCAGTCAGCCCACATCCTGACAAGTCAGCCCATGTCCTGACAATCTGCATAACCCATCATTCCGGCATTTGCATAAACCTCAATCAGCCCACGTCCTGACAAGTCAGCCCATGTCCTGACAATTTGCTCAACCCATTATCCCTGCATTTTGCTTAAACCTCAGTCACCCCACGTCCTGACAATTTGCATAGCCCCGGCGAGCTTCATGACCCCCCTTTCGTTATATTATCCCGTTCTAACTTTCATTTCTTTTGGGGCATTATTTATCCTATACGTCACTGACGCCCCCCCCCTCTCATCTCAAGAGGAGCGTCATCATATCATGGAGCCATACGCCACACTTAAACTGGTTATTTGTTCAATAAAGCTTGTTAAAACTTCCTACGAGTCTCTCATGATTGAAGTGTGGTCTTTGACTGAATTTCAATCATGGAAGACTAAACCTCTACAGCATAGTTTAGAGCACCCCATGCGTACATGTCCCTCGTCATTCAGGGTGTGTAACTCCTTAGTGACATCACTGATGACATCACAATTGCTTGAGTGACATCACTGATGACATCACAATTGCTCGAGTGACATCACTGGTGACATCACAATTTCGAGTGACATCACTAGTGACATCACTGCCCCTTCTCCATTTCCCAATATCCAATCAGCTAAGGACATCTGTCTCTCCTGATCTGCTGAGCCAATCACCTAAGCGGTGGTGGTGGTATATAGAGCCCTTGCTACTACGTCATTACTCACATTTGTGCCATCATCCTCAGCTGCTGTTCATCATCACTGGAGCAGTTGTCTCGCCCCACCCCCTCCCCTGATCACCACCAACGTCATGGCTCCTGTAGAAGTCCCTATGGGGGGATTATCTATCCTATACGTCACTGACGCCCCCCCTCTCTCATCTCAAGAGGACATCTCGTCATCATATCATGGAGCCATACGCCACACTTAAACTGGTTATTTGTTCAATAAAGCTTGTTAAAACTTCCTACGAGTCTCTCATGATTGAAATGATGTTTGTCAATTTAAGATAACTCCTTTGCAAGTCAAGAAAGTTGCAGTTTGTGGTAAAACGGTAACATTATAAATCAGAAAGACTACTCACAACAGTCGCATAAGTGACGGCTCTCCCACCAGGCCATGTTGTTTTTGGTGTGACGTATATTGTCTGACACGAGAGATATAGTCGATTGAGCGGTTTCATACAAAACTAAACGTTACGTTTCAGTTTCAACTATAGGACAAACTGACTTTCTTGACGTCCATAAATTTTATCTTTTAAATTGACAAAATTTACATGTGGACCTCATGGCACAATGCAAACAGGATCAAGAAAATATCGTCTCTTGCCGTTCACCACCATTTTTTAAGACCTTGTTATGCATGGTGAGGCAGGAAGTGACGTCCACTTTGACTCTCTATTGGACAGAACAGTTTCATGGAATCAAGCTAGCTTGATTTAAATAACCCCCCCCCCCCAACAACTTTGCTTGATAACATCTGCCCTGATTTCTTTGCACTTTTAATGGGATGATGAATTGTGTACTGGGTGGTCTTTTAACAACCATATGGCTATCGCTCAGAAATTAATTAATTCCATTTATGTCTTTGGAAAGGTGGAGTGACTCTAATTCACCTAATTCCAAATAAAGTGCTTAGATCGCCCTGCTGTTCTCCATTTTAATACAACTCCAAGTCACAGCTTTCTCTCTCTCTCTTTTTAGGGCTATAGTATATGGAGTGCAATCATTCTACCATGGTTGATACATGATTTACTCTGCTGCGCAATATTCCTGTGGAGTATGCCTTATTCCCATCCCACCCACTTAAGCATGTGTTTTATGACTGATAGAAGTTCATAATTCACAAGATCCATGTATATGTATAAGCAAGCAATTATTAATGTACTTTCCCTCTATATTGTTCCCTGATTAAATAAATAAAAAATACACTTGTTGCCATAATTTCTTCATTTGAAGGATGTATTTTACATCTCTACGTTCTGCTCTCTGGCTGCCTCATCAAGCACTGCCATTATCCAAGGTCAGCATATGCTACAAGATAAGAACAGGTAGCCTACATTATACAGCAGTTATATACAGGAAGGGTAGATAAGAACAGGTAGCCTACATTACACAGCAGTTATACATGTATACAGCAAGGGTAAGCACAGGTAGCCTACATTACACAGCAGTTATACATGTATACAGCAAGGGTAAGAACAGGTAACCTACATTACACAGCAGTTATATACAGCAAGGGTAAGCACAGGTAACCTACATTACACAGCAGTTATATACAGCAAGGGTAAGCACAGGTGGCTCAGTGGTAGAGCTGTCGCCTCGCAGTCAGAAGGTCCTGAGTTCGATTCTCGCCTGGGACACTGTGGGCGCTGTGGTTGTGTTCCCCCCCATATCTTCAGTGCCTACTGCCCAGGTGGGGTATCTCGTCGTAAGGGCCTTTCTGTCTGTGTGGAGTTTGCATGTTCTCCCCGTGCTCCCCCAGGGGGGTTCCTCCGTATATAACCCCCCCCACTAAAAACATGCAGAAGATCAGATCGTCATCGTCATCCGACCAGTGACGACAACATCCGAAGTCGGTCCCCGGGCGCTGTACGAGAAAGCGACCACTGCTCCTGGCCTGCCCCAGGAGGAAAGGACAAAGCCAGGATGGGTTAAATGCAGAGGACAAATTTCACCGGCCACCGTCAGCATGTGTGTGTTGTGGCCCTCCGTGCATGTGTTGTAGTGTGTTGTGTGACAATAAAGACGGGCTGCCGTCTGAAATCGTTTTTTTTTTTTTTTAGGTAACCTACATTACACAGCAGTTATATACAGCAAGGGTAAGAACAGGTAACCTACATTACACATCAGTTATATACAGCAAGGGTACATTAGAACAGGTACGGTAATCTACATTATACAGCAGTTAAATACAGCAAGGGTAAGAACAGGTAACCTACATTATACAGCAGTTATATACAGCAAGGGTAAGAACAGGTAACCTACATTATACAGCAGTTATATACAGCAAGGGTAAGAACAGGTAACCTACATTATACAGCAGTTATATACAGCAAGGGTACATTAGAACAGCCTACATTACACAGCAGTTATATACAGTAAGGGTAGATAAGAACAGGTAGCCTACATTATACAGCAGTTATATACAATAACAGTAGATGAGAACAAGTACAGTAGCCTACATTATACAGCAGTTATTTACAGCAAGGGTAGATAAGAACAGGTAGCCTACATTATACAGCAGTTATATACAGGGGGTAGATAAGAACAGGTAGTCTACATTATACAGCAGTTATATACAATAACAGTAGATGAGAACAAGTACAGTAGCCTACATTATACAGCAGTTATTTACAGCAAGGGTAGATAAGAACAGGTAGCCTACATTATACAGCAGTTATATACAGGGGGTAGATAAGAACAGGTAGTCTACATTACACAGCAGTTATATAGGCTACAGTGGGTAGATAAGAACAGGTAGTCTACATTACACAGCAGTTATATACAGGGCAGACAGTAAATGGTCCCAGTAGTGGAGCTGTATTAAATCGGCTCTCCCCACCACAGAAGTGTCTGCTTTAGTCTGAAGTCATGTTTAAGGTGTTTTGCAGCATGGAACCTCATCTCCTTTCACACATCCTGCAGCACATAAAAGTAGAGTGCATGGCTGGACTTCTTCTAGTGATACATGGAATTATGTAAATGAATGAGATCCTCCCCCCCCCCCCCCACCCCCCGATATGCTGATATAGAACTTTTCATTTTTGGGGTAAAAACTTGATGCTGCTCAGCTGGAAGGTCAGTCTTTTTTTTTTCTATCATTAAATTCCCAGCCTTGAGGTACTGCAGACTAAGTACAGTATAATCACCATTCTGCATTAATATGCTGATCAAATTCCTACTTCCAGGCAGATGTGGCTTTTCATCCTTGCCATCCTGCCCCTGCAATTTGCCATCAAATATTAAACATCAAATATGTCCCAGCAACATCATCATTGCAGGTTTGGGGGGTACAGCACACTGTACCTGCTCCCGGGTTACTCCCCCCACATCACATGGAGGGGATACAGCACACTGTACCTGCTCCCGGGTTACTCCCCCCACATCACATGGAGGGGGTACAGCACACTGTACCTGCTCCCGCGTTACTCCCCCACACCACATGGAGGAGGTACAGCACACTGTACCTGCTCCCGCGTTACTCCCCCACACCACATGGAGGAGGTACAGCACACTGTAACTGCTCCCGGGTTCCTCCCCCCACATGTACCTGCTCCTGCGTTACTCCCCCCACATCACATGGAGGGGGTACAGCACACTGTAGCTGCTCCCGTACTCCCCCCACATCACATGGAGGCGGTACAGTACACTGTACCTGCTCCTGCATTCCTCCCCCCACATGTACCTGCTCCTGCGTTACTCCCCCCACATCACATGGAGGGGGTACAGCACACTGTACCTGCTCCTGCATTCCTCCCCCCACATGTACCTGCTTCTGCATTACTCCCCCCACATCACATGGAGGGGGTACAGCACACTGTACCTGCTCCCGTGTTACTCCCCCCACATCACATGGAGGCGGTACAGTACACTGTACCTGCTTCCGTGTTCTTCCAACCACATCACATGGAGGGGGTACAGCACACTGTACCTGCTCCCGCATTCCGCCCCCCACATCACATGGAGGGGGTACAGCACTCTGTACCTGCTCCCGCATTCCTCCCCCCACATCACATGGAGGGGGTACAGCACACTGTACCTGCTCCCGCGTTACTCCCCCCACATCACATGGAGCAGGTACAGCACACTGTACCTGCTCCCGCGTTACTCCCCCCCACATCACATGGAGGGGGTACAGCACTCTGTACCTGCTCCCGCATTCCTCCCCCCACATCACATGGAGGGGGTACAGCACACTGTACCTGCTCCCGCGTTACTCTCCCCACATCACATGGAGGGGGTACAGCACACTGTACCTGCTCCCGCATTCCTCCCCCCACACAGGCCCGCGGGAAGTAGGGGTGCTGCAGGTGCTGCAGCACCCCCTAGATTTTTTCAAAAAAAAAAAAAAAAAAAAAAAAATTTTTTTTTTTTTTTTTTTTACAAATGTAATTAAAAATATTTTGCAGTGCACTATGTTCCTTTCTTGTTTAAGAATGTTTCAGGAAATGAAAATGTAGCCTATTTAAATAGAATTATCAACAATAACAATCAAGGAAGTTACATGCTTGGCTAGAGAAGAAGAAGAAGCGCGCATGCATGCACATGTTGTGTTGAACCAACCAACAACCAATACGAATTGTTTAATCTGGCAATAAAGAAATGTGAACTTGACATGCTATTTTAATAGCCTACTCAAAAATGCACCTCCCACTATACAGCAAAGAGAGGAGTCAATGTTTCTTGATATATGCCATTCAGATCAGAATAATTAGTCTAGTCATTAAGTTTGCTGATAATATTTCTATCATGTTAAGTCTGTGTCATGTTAACTGGTGCATTCAGAGCAAATAGGGAGATATAGAGCATTATCATTATGCTATATATCTCCCTCTTTGCTCTGAATGAGTGAGAAAAGGAGAAAATACTGAATAATTACATCACAACAGTATCCTAATGTTGATTTAAAATGAGATATTCCTCTAAATATGGCAAAAAAATGTAAAAAAAAACGCCCAATTTTTTTTCGGCGGGGCCCTAGCGGGCCCCACCGAGAGTCCCTTCCTCCCAGCACCCCCTGCTTAAAATGACTTCCAGTGGCCCTGCCCCCACATGTACCTGCTCCCGCGTTACTCCCCCCACATCACATGGAGGGGGTACAGCACACTGTACCTGCTCCCGCATTCCTCCCCCCACATGTACCTGCTCCCGCGTTACTCCCCCCACATCACATGGAGGGGGTACAGCACACTGTACCTGCTCCCACATTCCTCCCCCCACATGTACCTGCTCCCGCGTTACTCCCCCCACATCACATGGAGGACCATGCATCCTGTCTGCCCGTTTAAGCATGAAGGGACGGCACTCGTGGCTGTATGCCTGGCTGCAGACATCATCTGCAATCTGTTGGGTTGGGGTATTATGCATTCTGAATGCATTTTGCAGAGGGAAATTACCTCCGTGAAGCATGCTTAACACCAGGCCCCTCATTCATTCTTCCTTACAAAAACATAAACCTTGCATATAATGTCCTCCCATTTCAAACAAAGTGTGTTAGCTGAGGGTAATATCATAGCCTATGCAGCGGGGAATACCAGCAGTTAAACAGATCCAACCATACTTCATAAGTTAACTAGAATGACTACTCAGGTACCCACCTCTCTAGGTTTCTCCTATTTTCTTTCATTTTTTACATAACATTGCACAGCTTTTCCGCTCATCCACATGCATTGGCAGCCTTTGCTTAAAAGCTCTATATCTTTGTGAAGTCCTTTACTGCGCTGGTGCTTTGGTGATGTCGATGCAGTCAGAACAAGCACATCATCATACCTCGCAGCATCACTGTCATACACATAATCAGAGTAAAGAATATCCTAGCTGCCTTAAGAAAGGTTTTCCACCACACCTAACAGGTTTTCACACAAATCTCCAAGACTTCACTGTTCATCTTAGATTGTAGATCTGAAAGTACTTTCTAACGTGACGAAATCCACACTGGTAAGTCACGTATTAGCGTCGAGGAGGGGACATTAAGTATTTGGAAGGGAAAATACCAAAAGCCCTAACAGAGGCTTCACAAAGCAGGCTAGTGCCAATGGTTGTTAATTAAAAATGAATCAATTTGCAAATAATAGCCTAGCCTATTATATAGTTAGAGAAAATACATTAATTAAAGTAACACTGTAGACTCAAATTGTAGAGTCAAATTACAAGCTTTAGTAAACCTTAATTTGCCCACATTTCTACTTCACAAACATACACACATCTCAGTGATAATATATTTTCAATAGCCTGTCATCGGTTTCAGCCTAGGTATGAAGAGATAGAGATAGAATCAGGGGGGAAATGATTGTAGTGGATTTTGGCCTTTTCTGGCTGATTGCACTTTGGCAGTCAGAGACTGATTATGAGTGACACTCTATGACGAGCCACAGCCTGTCTGAGCATCTGTGCTATCAGATCGAGAGAGAGAGAGAGAGAGAGAGAGAGAGAGAGAGAGAGAGAGAGAGAGAGAGAGAGAGAGAGAGAGAGAGAGAGAGAGAGAGAGAGAGAGAGAGAGAGGAAATGGGGGGTCTTGGTTGTGTCATGGTTGTGTCATGGCTGTAATCTTCTGGCTGAATAGCTTACAGCTAGATTTCATCCACCAACAATAGAATATAGTAATGTTGGCATAGATTCCAACAGGGGGCTTTCCGGTGATGTAACGTGCCCTGGCAGCCGTCGAAGTCCTCTGCTCTCGGCAACAACAGCTGTCCACAGCTGCTTGTGTTTCTGACCTTACAACTTGGCTTTCTCAAAAACAATCAAATTCGGTGGCAAAATCATCAATGCAGTCAAAACTGCACAGAAATGAACCATGTCTATTTCATTCTGCTGTGCTGTCTTGTTGTAAACACAGATGAATACTAGCTAACATAGAAGCTATAGCATTAGTGGCTACCATGTGAACATAAACATTGCTTGCTTGCTAGCCCACTGGCCAGCTAGTTAAGAAGTCAAATAAACAACTGTTTCATTATGTTGAAGGGTGGTGACCATGGAATTGCAACAACACAGACAAGTTTCTAGATGGCACAGCTTTACTGGAATGGACAGAAATACAAAAGTCACATTCTCACAACAAGTCGAGCAGAGATCCAACAGAACCGCCTGGTGAAGAGGTCATATATCATGATTCAGAATAGCCTACAGCTTTGTCACATCTGTTTTTGCCTGGAGACAAGTGTTGCGATGCTGGTCGCCCACTCATAGCACCTCCTCCATCTTTTAGCAGCTGATGGAGTAACTCCCACACTACAGCGGCCATCTCTCCAGGTATCAGGTCTCTCTTGTGTGTCATTGATATATTTAGCCATTGTTTGTGTACAGCCAATTTCCCAGTGGACCTCTATGATGGTATCAGTCATGGCTGCTAGAAGATGAGGCGCAAAACCTCTAAATATCATGCAAGGTAGATTCTGATGGAAACAAGATGTCATTAAACTTCAATATAGAACCGCGGTCAGGTTTATTCCAAGGTGACACAATCATTTTTAAAACATGATATCACCCACTCTGGCTCATTGGAATAAATACTGATATACTGTTTCAATGTGTTGAAGAGAGTAACCATTTGAAAGCATGATCTGATGATATGTATTTGGCCTGCATGAAACAAAGGCTTTGTGTGGTTGTGGGAAGCAGTTAGGCTGCTTTTGTCTCCTCTCAAAGCGTCGCTTGTCTTGACCTAAGTCAGGATGACATGTTCACCTCGTATCCTCAGTACCTATTTCTGGATGACTGTAACTTACTCTGACTTGGCTGGAGGCAGCACTTTCCTCTGTATTACTCACTATATAAAATCACCCTAATGGATTTTGGCTGTTACTTATCTCAGACAAAAATACATTGTTTGTGTGGAGGGGAAAAAGGCAAAAAGTGTTTGGACCAACACATCATGTAATGGGCATACATATTTTCCTTTGAACTGGAAGCATGTGAAATAGTTTTGTTCACAAGCCATGCAACATTGTTTTGTTTGAATAAAAGCACCTGAACATCAACAATTCTGAACATATCTCTGTAAAATAGAAAACCTAAAATCTCCTGCACTTATAATTTTCAGAAGACATTAAAAATAAAATAAATACATCCACCAACACCAAGGAACATGTTACACACACAGAAAATAGAGGATCTAACAGATAACCCGAACTAACCAGATGTAATACAGCTCATGTCACAGTAACCTAGTGACGACTACCTCACTAGAAACGTAAGCACACATGAACATGTCAGAGTGGCTTTCAAAAGACATGTGACTCCTGCAGGTTCGCTTCATTTAGGAATAAATAGTTAAATGCAATGACAAATTTTCATCTGAAGTGACGTTTCACAATGGTGCAGTGTCATTTTGAATTGGAAAATAATCTCTAAATCGACATTATCTTCAAGAACTTGAACTTGAGAGCATCAGTTTAGATTGATCGAGTTATACATGCTTCAATCATTCTGCTGTTAAGTGAATAATCTCTTATTAAAGTGAAGAAAACACACCGTAAAGTATTAGTGAGGTGCTGGTCATGGGCAAAAATCCATTGAAAAAGATGAAAGCGCGCACAACTAATTTTTATCTAACTTTTTTCCATCACACATAATTGGCTACCTTTTGCTATCTAGTCCATTTAATCACTTCTGGTTTATGGTGCAATCAGTGACTCTATCATCAAAATGTAAGTCGCAGAGAGCGGCACAAAGAAGTCTTTCAGAGGTCTGATCTGATGGAGGAGGGTCCGGTGAACCCATCATTTAAAATAAAATATGCCTGAAGATAAAAAAAACCTGCTTTTCTCATTTTAAAGAGAAACACTGCAGAATTTCAATGCGTTGCTGTGAATCATAGGTCAGTTTACTTTGAATTAGATTTTTTGCTAGTCATTGTTATACTTTTGTTTCAGTGAGAGAGTGACTATAAAGTTGGCAGAGAGAGGTGATGAGCTGCAGTAATCAGCTAAACCTGTGATGTTGCAAACACCCACAATGTGCCAGCCTGCCAAGTCGGCGGGCGAGCTGGGGAAAGTGACTGTAACAACACATTGTATGGGTTGAGAGCTGTTTTCTATATTATCAGTGTGAGCAGCACGAGAAAATACAGTAAGCTAACTGAGGTATGCTCTTGCTCATAACACTCTTTCTTTGTTGTTAATATAATTCTAATATTGCTTGAAATGTGTTTGTAGATACTGTAGGAATAGCAATAGACAAAAACATTATATTATATTATTATTGTTATCGTTGCTCCACCCCTTCTGCCAATGTAGACTAGCATTATGCTTCCTCCTGTACATGTGCAGTTGCCAGCCACTTATTTTCCCCTGAATGCGAGGAGTTTCACCGGCAAGACGCAGCGCTTGCATGGTAGAATTACGCCATTCCCCCAGTTCCCCTTGCCCCAAATAGGCACCCCGACCGACCAGAGGAGGCACTACTGCACAGCCACCAGGACACATAGGAATCCGGCTTCCTTCCGGCAAACACGGCTAATTATGCCTGTACAGTATGTCCAGCATAGCAATGACTATGCCAAATGAAAACAGCAATTCTAAAATGATTGACACATAAAATGACAACAAACAAAACCAAAAGAATAAAGAACACTGTCAAGACAATGCTAATTAAAAGCTACAAAGTACCAAAAAAATCCTGTGGCATTATCCTGTGATTGACAATTGAAAATCCCTCCAATTGAGATGTGTACATCATGAGGATAGTGTTGCGTTTCAGAGCTCAAAAATGTGCATCAAGTTTCAAGATGCTGGAAGATACTAACTGTGGATAAGAGCTGTTCTATTTATAATGCACGGGGCACCCGGCTGTCCTCATGAATAAGCCTTATTGGGATGAATGCTTCCCACTGGGACTACAATATGGTCGGGAATGGGAGGATAATGTCCGTACTTCCATCACACTGAGACAGAATACATCAGCAACTTCACTGCATAGGAAATTAACTGTAGCCTAATAATCACAGATAGAGTGTATGTGTGCTTTGTGCTGTATGCACTGTCAAGATAATGTTTCTCTCTAACCATTAGAGTAGATGCCAGCTACTTTTATTTAGAGTGTTCCAAATTTGTTTTTCCTCGTTAATGTGGTGAGTTACTGCTGTAAGGTGTGCATAAAACATGAAGTCAATACATTAAACTGTTTTACAGTGACAGCAACCCATAGAAACCGTAAATATAATGATTGGAAAATGTGAAAATGGTATGCCAGTTTTGTTGCAGCACTGCTAAATGCTTGAAGTAATGGCACATGATTGAAATGACACGTTGAATTGATTTAGTGACCTGCATTAACATGATTTGAACATTGAGCTACCAGGTCTATTCTGGGAAGTGAGCTTGTGTGATAGACAGCTTTTTGTGCTAAAGTGCCATTTTGAAGTTTGCCAGTTTGGCTCTTTGTGCTAAGAGTTTTGCTCATTGAAATTCACTAAAGTGGAGTCAAGGAAATCTAAAGAAACACTGTAACTGTTCTTTGTGATGATGAAGCCTGCTGACCTCTGGACAGCAGCACAACACAAAAGTGATGATTCAAGCAGCACGATTCAAGAGGGTACAAATGTCTCCAGCGCTTCACTGAATATCCTGTTTTGACATTGTTGGCTCATGATATGTGGGTGTTTCTTCCTCAGTAACATCTTGCAAGTCACACTGATCCTCAAAATACTCATAGGGGCGAATCACACAGACAAATGTCAGTACAGCCACATCCGTGTCAAAAACACCTGCAGACCGTGTTGAGCAAAACAGCTTGGTGCGCCTGTGGAGCACTGAGGACCAGTACTGCGTGTGCGACGGGGTTATATCAGCTTTTCATCTGTGTTTTCCTCTGTCCCACTGGTCCCACCACATCATGCCATTTGATATGGAGGGACCGCCATGAGGATCACGCTATTCCCAACATTCCCACTCCCTCCTGAACAGAAGCCCGCCCGACCAGGGGAGGCACTAGTGCAGCGCCCGGGACACATTCCGACCCACAGACACGGCCAATAGAGAGCCGCAGGGATGACGTATTTTTGTAGTCAGAATGCGGAAGTCCCGGACTTCCTGGTTCTTCACTGTTTCTGTCTATGGGATTTTTTAATGGGTTTTTGCTGCGATGCTTCAAATAAGGTCTCTGGGCAAGGCAAGCTTAATCAAACGCGAACCAGAGTTCAGTCGGATAATCTTCACACATGAGGACCACTTTCATGAGTTTTGTAGCGTAAATGCGAGCCCTAGAAGTAAAAAGCTTGAGCTAAGCTAATCCAGAACTACACACTGTCGCATAGGCTTCCACGTCATGTCAGCACTCAACCTGGACTGTTGTTGATATTGTAACGTTCCTGGTAACTCATGAGGCAGAGGCTTCTTGCTGGTACAAGGTTCTTTATTCTCAGTTAGTTATATTACAACTCTCAGCGGTTGTCACGCTCATAGCTAGCAGCATTTCCTCTAGGCAGTGTGTGGAGACTGACCGCGCATGCTCAGTCTCCCCCCGGAAGTATCCCCACAGCATAGTGTTCCCCAATACAACACTCCCACACATCAGTTCCTATCTGTAGTTGAGACACTACCAATGCTCACCACTGTATGTGTAATGCTGATTCGCTACATACTCCCCGCCCAACAATAAGGTCAACGCCCACGTTGATACCACATCACACACCCCCCTGTACCAAAACACACCCAACATCTTTTCTTTCTTTTTAACAGCTTCTTTGTTTTTTAACCACCTTTTATGTCACCACATTTTATGTTTCACTCTCATGCTTCTCCCACATCTCCTCCCCCACAATATCTCATGCCATGCACATCATTTACTTTCGGTTACAACATTTCCAACCACCATCTCCTCTTTTTTTTTTTTTTTTTTTACTCAAAGTCCCCTAAGTGTCCCATTAAACACAGTCCTCACACTCCCTGTGGTATCTCCACACGTTCTCCTCGTGTCCGGCCCAATAGAAAAGTGCACTAACATTGCGGAGCATCTTCTCAGGCTCGTCATGTCCCGTACGGCCCCTTTGCGCCCACCGCACAACCAACCCCCGCAAGTATCTGGGCACAATCGTCTGCCTCCCCTCAAACCCGTGCCCTGTTCTCCCCAACAGCCCATCTTCATCCAGCCGCAGGTCGGAAAACATGTTCCACAGTTCTTTCTTGGCACCGGAAAACATGTGAGTTTCCCCCACGGGGGGCCGGCGTCCGGCCGCCACCCACGCAAGCACCGGACCGATCTCCGCGTCCTCTGCCTGCCTGCGTTTAAACTCCCCCGCGTCGACATCCATGATGGTCATGTCGTCGTCCTCCAGGTCCACATCTGCACAGCCCCCCTCGTCTTGCCCTCGCTCGTCCTCCCGTCCCCCTCCCCCAGGGGGCGGCGTGTTCAGGACAGCAGGGGGAACACAACCGGCCTCGATCTCCACCTCGGCTTTCCGCCCAGCAATCGTGGGGCCCGCAGTGCAGTTTCTGGCCAAGTGCTCAGGCGAACGGCACGTCCAGCAGAGTCTCACCTGCCCACCGCCCGCACGTCTCTCTTCTCCCGCCGTCCCCCGGTCCCCGACAGCCCCTCGACACTCTCTGGCCAGGTGTCCCGGTCTCCCACATGTCCAACACAGTCTCCCCTGTGGCTCCGCGTGGGGCCCGTGCTCAACTGTGACGCGGTATACAGTGATGTTGTTAACGTTAGGCCGCTCCCCTGGAACGGTGGGAGGGTGGCCCATCTGGACTACTGGCCCCCCTGCAAATGTCAATGTGCTTTTTCCTAGGTCTACTGTGCATTTGTTCAGTGTTAAGTAGTCTTCCCCCAGGATGCAGGTCCCCGCCATTTCTACCACCCACACCGGAAAGTCCACTGTCTGTCCCCCCACTGTTATCATTACGTGTCCCCTCCCCCTCATTGGCATCAACTCACCGGATACTGTTCTTAGCAGCTGTGTCGCTGGCTGCTCCAGGCGCGTCCCCTCGGGCATCATGTTGACGTTCACCAGCGTTGCCGTACACCCCGTGTCCACCAGGGCGGCGCAGTATCTCCCCTGTAGGTAGACTGGAACATGGCAGCCGTTCATCGCGCGCGGCCCGCTCTGCATGTTGACAGCTCCGGCGATGTCGTCTACTTCGGGGCACGACGGAGCCCCACCTCCCCATTGCTGTCGATGGGCTCCCTCCCGCGATGACGTGGCTACGGGGAATATGACATCGGGGACCCGTCTCGCCCCTTCTAGACGGGCCCCGTGTCGTTTCCCTGGTTCCACGCTCCTCCGCGGCACTCTCTGGCCCGATGTCCGGGGCGTCCACAGGTCCAGCAGCGCATGGCCCCGGGCCCCCTGGGCCAGGTATTGTCTCGTGGGGAGCGCTTCGGAGCAGTTCTTTTAACTGCTGCACCGACTCGGACAGTTCTCTCACCATGTTGCCTTGTTTCGTCAACGCCATCTTCCATGCTGGCTCTTCTTGCAACGGGCTCTCCGCCGCCATTCCCACCACGAGGGCGGCTCCCCCCGCGTCGCTGTCCATGGCCCAGCCCTCCACTGTCTCTCTTTCCAACGCTAGCTCCAGCGCTACTCCTAGTGTCTTTGGCCGTTGCAGCATTACTTGATCTCTTAGGCCTCTCGGCGCGATTGCCTGGATGAAGTAATTTCGGGCTAACTCCTCCCGTGATTCTGGCGGCAACCGGCTGTATACACACCGGCTGAGGATCTCAATGTCTGTAGCCAGCGCCCGCAGCGACTCCCCTGGTCGCCTGCGCCTGTTACACAGTTCCGCGACCATGATGCCTTCCTCTTTGCACTGTCCAAACCGCCTCCTCAGGGCCGCCATCACAATGTCTAAGTCTTTTGTATCTGCCATTGCCGCCACACATGTTATAGCTTCACCCTCGAGCGACATCACCAAGTGACTGGCTCTCTCTTCCCTCGACCAGCCATTCATGTCCGCTGCTACGTTAAACATGTGCAATATGGCTCCCACTCGCCTTTACCGTTGAATTTTGGCGGGGTGATTTCCTTTCTTCCTCGCCGCCCGCTGTCCTTTGTCGCCTCGACCCGTGTCCCGTCTTTGTCCTCGGCCCGCAGGCTAGCTCCGCTGGGCTGTGGCACAGCCTCCATGGCTACAGCGGCAATGTCAACCCGCTCAATCTTCACCCTCACCGGCCCCGGTTCCTCCGCTCCTTCTCCCGCCTCGCTAGCTTGCTTGCTAGCTCCCTTGAGCCGCGGGATAGCTTCCGTGACTACGGTGATGGCGCTGTCTAGTTCGGATTTTATCCTCACCAACCCCAGGCTTTCTGCTGCTTTCCCCGCTTGGCTCTCTGTGGTAGCGGCTGCGTCTACCCAGGCATCTTCCTCCTCGGACGCCTGGTAGTCTGCCCCGGCTCTTGCCTTTCCCGCCTCTCGTTCGAGTCTTTTGCGCTCTTTCTTCAGGAACTTGCTAACCATCTCGCCGAATCTGGAGGCAATATTCACCGTTTAAACTTTTGACGCCAGTGTAACGTTCCTGGTAACTCATGAGGCAGAGGCTTCTTGCTGGTACAAGGTTCTTTATTCTCAGTTAGTTATATTACAACTCTCAGCGGTTGTCACGCTCATAGCTAGCAGCATTTCCTCTAGGCAGTGTGTGGAGACTGACCGCGCATGCTCAGTCTCCCCCCGGAAGTATCCCCACAGCATAGTGTTCCCCAATACAACACTCCCACACATCAGTTCCTATCTGTAGTTGAGACACTACCAATGCTCACCACTGTATGTGTAATGCTGATTCGCTACAATATGCACTGATTACCCCGGGCTGAACGGGCTGAACCAGGTGAGGGAAAGAGAATTTACGTGTTCGTCCTTTGAAGTGATGACGTTATTGACGTACAGTATATATCCCCATCGACTCAAAAGTGCAGTCTCATTTAGCCGTTTGCTAGCTAGCCGCCCTTTTAACGGCACGTAAAAGCTTCAAAACTCATAAAGGTGGTCCTCGTGTATGAAGATGATATTACTAAAAACACTGGTTCGCGTTTGATTAAGCCAGCGTTGCCCAGAGAGATTATTAGAAGCATCGCGCCAAAAACCCATTCAAAACTCCCATAGGCGAAAACAGTGAAGAACCAGGAGTGTTAGCATCGATGAATGATTTCCGGACTCGTTCCTGCGGCTCTCTATTGCGCCTGTATGCACGCCCGACCAAGCCTGAGGTAACACAGGGGCACGAACCATGCAACCCTCGTGGTGGTAGGCAGGGAATCTACCGCTGCACTACCCGGATGCCCCTCTGCTTGATTTGATTGACTGCTTGGCCCTACTGACATTGATGAGCAGTGCATACTCTGCCTGCGCCCCTTGTGCTCAAATTTGAACTTTAGTGCGTGCCCCAAAAACACGACACACGGCGCAAGAGATCGAGCCCATGCCAGGCGCACCATAGGGAACCATTGTGTGTTTCGATCAACGCATGTTGATGTGCATTTTTAAGTATCACATTAGAAAAGGTTGATGGGGAAAAAACTAAATTCCGCTGTTTCTGTTTTTACACTCGCCTGAGATGGTTTTTGCCTTTTTCGAAAAACAGTTGACGCCTTTTTCGAATAAGTTCTGACACAGCGAACATTTAACTAACATGACTGATCAGCTGCATGGAGCCTGTGTTGTTGCACTGCTGGCAGCTTGTCCGGTCTGCTGCGATGCGTTCTGCTGCACCCGACCGGACCAACAAACGAACCGATAATCCTGAGCCAGATCAAATGTTCACCATCACCACCAGACAGAAAGAAATATGGTCACCAGCAGATTACATGACATCATAATTAGGACTTCTCCTATGGCAAGTAAGCATTGGAAAGCTCTCTCTCTCTCTCTCTCTCTCTCTCTCTCTCTCTCTCTCTCTCTCTCTCTCTCTCTCTCTCTCTCTCTCTCTCTCTCTCTTGTCTCACCCCCCCACCTGGCCCACACACAGCACATTTTAAGAGCGTCAACTTTTCAAAAGTTCGATTTGAATTTGCGCAAAACCTGAATGGAAACAGCCTAATGGTTTTGGTGGCGACGTGCTTAGTGATGCTTCCGTTCTCTGTGTGATCGCCCCCATTATGCATGTGTGTGCACTGCATCCATGCGTTGCAATGACACGCACAATGATTATTTTAGATTTGTCTATTTTTATTTATTTGAGGGACAATGCACATTAATGAACATGACTGTAAATTTGCCAGTGTTAGCCAGACGGCAAATGTTCAACTGGCACCCCCCCCCCCTCTTCACACACACACACACACACACACACACACACACACACACACACACACACACACACACACACACACACACACACACACACACACACACACACACACAACCAGGCCCGTATCCAGGGTTTTGAAATTGGGGAGGTCCAGACATGGCAAGGGGAGGCGGATTCGCCCTAGCGCCCTAGCGGGTGCCGCCGGTAAAAATGTGAGTTCCCCCCCCCCTTTTTTAGCCATATTTAGAGTAATATATCATTTTAAATGAAAAAATACGTATTTTTTTACCTTTTTTAGCCATATTTAGAGGAATATTATGGGCTGATTTATGTGCCACCTCAAATTGAATTCGAATTGCTCAACTTGAATTCGAAATTTTGAATTTTGAATTTGAATTGCTCTTTTTGAAAATCGAATTTTTTCATTTTGAAATTGAATTGCTCTATTTGAATTTGAATTGCTCTATTTGAATTCGAATTTTTTCATTTTGAAATTGAATTGCTGTTTTTTATTTTGAAATTTTTATTTTTTAATGTGAGTTGAAAAACTGAATCTGAATAGCATAATTTTAAACTGAATTTATTTGCTTTGAAATTATTCAGTTTCCACATTCCTATTTCAAAATTCAATTCAAAATTTTCAGAATCGTGTGTTCAAAAATTTCAACATGTGTGTGCGCCATCCGGGTCCTCAAGGAGGAAGAGGAGGAAGGAGGAAGAGCAATCGAGCGCTGATTGACCTAACTCCTTTTTGGCCAAGATGAGTAAGTCCACGCTGACAAAGTAGCCAACTCATGTGTATACGAGGGATCAGTGTTGTAAACAAAGCTGGGGCGAACTTATAATGGGACCCTATTGAGCCAGCCTAGTTAGCAGGCTCGTGCTTGTTGTATTTGTTTATCCGTGATTGATTGAGTTTGACACTGTGCATGTTTGTTTATAGTGGTTTCAGATACATTTGACTTTTATCTAGCATTTATTAGCGATTTGTATTGATTTATATTTGGAATAGAAGCATTATCCATAACCTGCCACCAGGCAGTATGACTGGGGTTAATGTTAAGAGGGCTACAAATTCGTAGAAGAAGAGTGCTTTTCCCATGAAGAAGAGACAACGTTAACTCAGACTACTGACTGAATGAATGAGTTATGCCCTTTCACACTGTTCAATGATATATACTGTATAAACATCCTTGTTCAACTCAAAGTGGTCTTCTATGATTGTAGCGAACCTGAATACAACAAGACCAAATAGTTCTAGCGGGAGTGGGTGTGTGGTGACTGCCTCGGCCAAAAAGGAGTTAGGTCAATCAGCGCTCGATTGCTCTTCCTCCTTCCTCCTCTTCCTCCTTGAGGACCCGGATGGCGCACACACATGTTGAAATTTTTGAACACAAGATTCTGAAAATTTTGAATTGAATTTTGAAATAGGAATGTGGAAACTAAATAATTTCAAAGCAAATAAATTCAGTTTAAAATTATGCTATTCAGATTCAGTTTTTCAACTCACATTAAAAAATAAAAATTTCAAAATAAAAAACAGCAATTCAATTTCAAAATAAAAAAATTCGAATTCAAATAGAGCAATTCAATTTTAAAATGAAAAATTTCGAATTCAAAAAGAGCAGTTCAAATTCAAAATTCAAAATTTCGAATTCAAGTTGAGCAATTCGAATTCAATTTGAGGTGGCACATAAATCAGCCCATAGAATATCTCATTTTTAATTAACATTAGGATACTGTTGTGATGTAATTATTCAGTATTTTCTCCTTTTCTCACTCATTCAGAGCAAAAAGGGAGATACATAGCATGATGATAATGCTCTATATCTCCCTATTTGCTCTGAATACACCAGTTAAAGGATGGCTTTCCCGTGGGGAATATGAATATATATTAAATCTCACGCCCCTAAGGTTTTCGAATCCGTTGAAATTTTTGAAATTGCTTCTTCACAGCCAGAGATATCAACAGAAATCCACTCTGTGTGTGTGTGTGTGTGGGGGGGGGGGTGGTGGAGAGGAGGGGCGGGTGCGGGGACTCGAAATCCTACATTTCCCACAATGCACTGGCCTGGGCTCGCGTGGCCTTAGATTCCACGCCCACCCCTCAGGCATTTGGCTGATATCAAACTCCAGTAGGTGGCGGTAATGCACATATATGTTTGCCAACCGCCATAAAACTCAAAGAAGAAGAAGAAGAAGGCTTCGACAATAAAACATTATGAGAAGAAGAAAAAATCGAAAATAAAATTGCCTCCAAATTGCACCAAATTTAAACCGAAGTATATATGTCGGGAGAGGTCTTCATAAAAAAAAAATCATGCATTTTAAGGCATTTTCCAAGGAGTTACGCGCATCTGATGTTGTAACTATTTCATGTAAAAATGTGTAAAAACGAGTACATTGCTCAGCGTTGATTTCGTTACTTCAACGCACCTACTACTAGATGTAAAATTTGACGAGCTTTCCAATGCCGCCAGTCCCGTGTCGGTACGTGCTTCCCTTCCCGAGATATGGTCTCTTTGCAAGGAACTATGGAAAGCTAATATTAGCTACCATAGGCTATGCGGTTGAAAAAGATGGCTGCCTTTTGTTTTTGTTCAAGACCTCTGAAGGGGCGTGGAGGACCACTAGAGGCGGGACCATGGCAGCACAGGCCCACAAGTAGTGTAGTTCATAGGAGCTCGACTTCCGCAAGGCTGGACTTGTCGCCCCGACGCGTTTTGCGTCAGAGCATCATGGAAATAATGTGAGAGATGGTTGATATCTCTGGCTGTAAACAACCAATTTCAAAAGTTTCAACGGATTCGAAAACCTTAGGGGCGTGAGATTTAATATATATTCATATTCCCCACGGAAAAGCCGTCCTTTAACATGACACAGATTTAACATGATAGAAATATTATCAGCAAACTTAATGACTACTAGACTAATTATTCTGATCTGAATGGCATATATCAAGAAACATTGACTCCTCTCTTTGCTGTATAGTGGGAGGTGCATTTTTGAGTAGGCTATTAAAATAGCATGTCAAGTTCACATTTCTTTATTGCCAGATTAAACAATTCTTATTGGTTGTTGGTTGGTTCAACACATGTGCGTGCATGCGCGCTTCTTCTTCTTCTCTAGCCTACAAGCATGTAACTTCCTTGATTGTTATTGTTGATAATTCTATTTAAATAGGCTACATTTTCATTTCACGAACATTCTTAAACAAGAAAGGAACATAGTGCACTGCAAAATATTTTTAATTACATATGTAAAAAAAAAAAAAAAAAAAAAAAAAAAATTATTTTCTCTGAAATTATTAGGGAGGTCCGGACCTCCCTGTTCTCATAGTTAGATACGGGCCTGCACACAACCCTAACATACATGCTTGGATGGTGGGAGGAAACCGGAGCACCCAGAGGAAACCCACACGAACACGGGGAGAACATGCAAATTCCAAACAGAAAGGACCTGGGATGGACCAGGGTTTGAACCCGGGACCTTGTGTTGAGTTCGAGTTTAATCATTCTGACTTGCAATACAATGATTGAATTATGCAGAATGTACGCTTGAAATCAAAGACGATAAATATAGGCAACATACAACTTACACATGATAATGCATTATTAAAACAAACTCTAACATCAAATACAATCAATATTATCCAAAATGTCAGATTATGAAAAAGCCTGACGCCACAAGAGATGGTGGAGTTTCTGTCTATTTGTTTTTTGGCAAAGACGACTGAGTGCCTTTGCGCAGATCAGAAGCTGGCCAGTCCTTTCTTACTAGGAGGGAGGATGTGGTGGAGTGGATGCTTGTCCTGGATCAGCTTCACATAGCCTGTTCTCTTCATGTCTGCAGATCAGGTAGATGCAAAGGGATGTCCTTGAACCTGCTCATTATTGTGACAGCCCTTTTCTGAACCCTGTCCGTGGTGGCTTGTTGTTTTGCCATCCAGCCCACAAGCAGCACACTCGCATATTCCAGACATGGTCTGATCAGTGTGTTATAGCTGTCAACCAGGTCTTTGACAGGGAGACCTTTCTTGCCATCACATGGAGAAAATGCAGACGCTTGGAGGCTTGTTTCCTTCTTGCTGTGAGGCATCAGTGCTGTGCCAATTGATGCTGACGCAATGCTGCTTGTTGTCGGGGACAAGAAAATGCCAGTCAAATCTCACAGACATGTCACCCTCCTCACAGACATGTCACCCTCCTCTTCATATTTAACAGCACAACAGCAGGCTCCAATTTGCTTTTTAATTCCCATCTCTAACAAAGCAGAAAACGGGCGGCTGAATTTGTAAACAACTGTCTGTGTTTTTTCCAACTCAGTGCTTTGATGTGACCCTAAGGTGATGCCAATGGGATTGACAACAGGCTCAGGGCTGCAGGGCTTTTGGAGTTGGAATAAATCACAGAGACAGGCTACCCTCTCAGCGTTGTGCTCCTGGACACTAATATATCTCCCATATAGCTGAGCTGCACCGCCCCAGTCGCTCCGTTCAGATGAGAAAAACGATGTGGCACCTTAGGGGGACTGAATCCCATGCATGCAATCTACTAATACATGGGAGAAATAACGGCTCATAAATGTGGGCAGGTAAGGGGGAGATGGTCTCGATTTGACCGTGATTAATTTATTCCAAGCAACACTCTGCTTATAATGTGAGATGAAGGTGTGAGACAGCGCGAGCTAAGTCAACGCACAGCTCGTTAAAAATAAGAAATGGGAGAAACAATGAGCGAAGGTGTTGGATATCACGCATTCTGAGTTATTCAGAATATGTAACAGACAGGCCTAAATGTAATATTACACTGAATTATGAGTGTTTAACAGAATAACAAGATGGCAACAATGTCTATTACAGTTGAGGCTCTTAAAAGAAGCCAGTTGGTATTCTGTTAATGTTTTCCTATCACACACACACACACACACACACACACACACACACACACACACACACACACACACACACACACAACAAACTCAGTTTTCTGATTTGAGCTGAGCTGCATCCTCTTAAGATGCTGCTGCTGTATAATTCAAGAATGACAGATTCAAACTACATGAAACCTTTCAGATCTAGAGGGAGTCCTCAGTTCAGCAGAGGCTTAACAGAAATGTTTAGTCGTTTGATTTCTTATGGATAAGAAGGATGCCTTGTTTATTTTTGGTATTGTGAACTTTTGACCAGGTGTCTGTAAAATGAGTCGCAGCAGGGGAGTGCATATTACATTACACCCAGATTAATGCAAAACTGGATGGCAGATTATCCTGGATGGCAGATTATGCTATGGCTGCATCACATCGTATTTCACGGGTAAATAAAGGATGAAGAACACATTAGACTAGAGCCTACACTCTGGGATTTAATCAAGTTACAGCTGAACATTATTTGCACACATGACATAATAGAATCTTTCATTTCAAGTGGTTGTTAAGTATTTATGGCGCAAATCACATGACCTCTGAAAATATCTCTCTCCCTTTTTCATATTTGATGCCTTCTGCCTAATTTACAGGAAGGAATTAGAGCAGAAAATGACTTTGCTCCATCTGGGGGAGGAGCAGCGGCAACACATGACATCAAATGCTATCCTTTCCCTCACCCCAAGCTGATGCCCAACCAAAGGGAGATGTTGCTTCATTGCAGGATGCAGAAAATGTTCCATTTGGAGGCTAACGTGCAGCGATGTGGTCTTTCTTCAGGGAGGGTTGACAGTTCACTTTATTATGTTTTTCATTCAAGAGAGATAACAGTCAGACGCACTGAAGAGAGACGCACCACAGCGTGAGACTCAAACCCATGAATTCACAAACATGCCAAGTTGAAAGGGGAATACATCTAGCAGAATTAGAATTATCTGATTACTTCAAATGTACTCTGTGCCCAAATACATATAGGATTATAGTTACTTCTGAAAAGGAAATTTATCATGCAGGTAATTTTTCATGGGGAAATTGACACGAGGAGATTTTCGGCCACAAATGATACTGTTCAATCCACCAGTTTGCAAAATGTTACATTTGAAATTCCATAGATTTTGGGGGCAAGGTAAACCCGAAGCAAGTGAGAGAAATCAAATTATGTGAGTCAGCATCTTATATTATATTTATATGTTTTATTGCCTGAAACCAGATTAACTACATCTGTAAATCATTTTAATTTGGATTATTTTCACTCTTGCAATCGCCTTACAGTTAACAGGAAAAACTCAACCGGACCATTAAAAACTCTGCTGCCTTTAATATTTAATAGCACTACTGCAGCATGGTGTCGTGTTTCAGTGAGATGCTGCGTGTAATGTATAAACTGCACTGCACCAACATAGTGAGATGTTGATTAGAAAAGGCTTCATAGTTGAGTAGCTTGCAGCATCTTGAGGAGCATTAGCTGAGGCAGTCCTGACATCCTGTAATACTAAAACAGGTTGGTAACCAGTAACCACCCACACTGCCTGCATCTGGTTCATGAAGCAAAACTATACCGCCTGCTACATCATTCACAAGCCCAAGGTCAAGTGTGTTTATTTCTATAGCCGTTTATCACAAGCATGCTCACATGACTTCACAGAAAGAGCCTGACTATAGATCCAACTGATCAACAATCCACCATAGGACAGAAGATCAGGGATGCAAACTAGTCATCATAGGTGACAGTCACCTTTTTCATAGCAAAATAGGAGATATAAGTAAATGGTTTCTGAGTGGTTTTATGTCTGCCCTGGTATCTGTCCCCTTTTTCACTAGGCGATGAGTTTGCATCCCTATTGTTAGACATTAGCCAGTTAGATAGAGAAAAGCAGATGTTAGCAAGACGTGGTGAAGTCTAGACCATTTCAATCAGGAAGACTACTTAGCCCATGCCCCATTTCATTCACATTTCTCCCCATTCAATCAGTTATCCACGCCCAGTTTCATTCATACCCCTTTCCTATCCAATCACAGTTATCCACGCTCTCCCACGCTATCATCAATAGCCAATCCGTGCAAGCCATCTCCTTCCCTCGCTTTGAACCAATCATCTAAAGCGGTTGAGTATTTTAAGTGCTCGTCTCTTACTATGTGGTTGGCTTCTCACCGATAAGTTGTCACTCTGCAGATGCTGTCATTCCCGTTGCTGTCATTCCAGTTGTTTTGCCCCACCTCCTCCCCTGACACCACCAACGTCATGGCTCCAGTCAGAGGGATTCCCCATGGGGGATTGACGCCCACCCCTCATCATCGTAGGAGGAGTGTCATCATGGAGCCATACGCCACACTGTAATCTGTTTATTGTATCAATAAATGTTATTTCAAACCTTTATTCTATAGTCTCTCATGATTGAAATAATAGTGATCATTCATGCTGGCGGTGAGATGCTCCCTGAAAATATTTGGTGAAAGAACCTCTAACTAACCTTGAAATCTAATCATCATCACTTATCACTGTTTTCTTATCCCCAGCAGACTTTCAATTAAGCCTTGTCAACATTACCAAACTGTGTTGAAAAATGGCAAGTAATAAAGGTTAATCACAGAGAGTTAGATCCCCCAGCTGTGACAAAATTGTTTCTTAACCCTTATTTAACCAGACAAGTTAAATGAGGATGATCACCTGCAGCAGTCTGCTGGTACTGTATAGGGAAGGGAGTTTACACACACACACACACACACACACACACACACACACACACACACACACACACACACACACACACACACACACACACACACACACACACACACACACACACACACACACACACACACACACACACACACACACACACACACACATACATACATGCACACAGGCATGCACACATGGTGTGTGCAAATACACACAGACACACAGTGGGATCAGCCCAGTACAATGACAGTCTTATATTTCCACTGACAAATGATACATTTGCCAGCTGATACGCTGTAGCTGTAATCATAATCTCTTTCAGGCTTCTTTCATGTCAGGACATGAGACATGATTGGCACACTGTGTTACAGGCAGCAAAATACTACCTCGATTCTAGCTCATTTTTCCTCAAAAAGGGAAAAATTGATTCCATATTTCTGACCAAAAAAGTGCAGCTGCAGTGATAACAAGTGCAGTGGTGCGTAACTTTTTCTTATTTTGCTGAGCCTGTTTTAATATAGAGGCTACCGAGGCTATTAAAATAAATCTGTGTAAACAGCAAAATATGCTGCTGATTAACCCACAAAGGGCTTATGGTGAAAAGTAGAGCAAAGGCATTGGCCTCTATAACAGGAGTGACGGCCCTGCGCTCCAGAGGTTATATAGCCAATCTAACAGCACTATAACAGGATGTAAAACATGCATGAGTAGCTTGGAGCATCATGGCTCATAGCTAAAGCCAGTACTGACATCTCTTATATAACACTAATAAGGAATGCAAAGTTGGGAGCTACCCACACTCTCTGGGTATCTCATGGCGATTCCACTGAAGCGATTTCAACAACAAAAAAATATACAAATATTGTTTCATCCCTCATGTAATTCTGTTTCCTCTGTAATTCTTTTATATTCTTTTTTGCTCAAAGAAAATGAATGACCTGGGAGCCGTGAATGGACTTAAACACGCTGCCTTGATCAGGCCAGATGCACACCCAGTGCTCATTGCTCAGTCAGTCATTTCAAATGTTGGAAATCCATTACAGATGCATCATTGATTTTAAGCTGCATTTGCATTGTGTTGAGCTGTACAGTAGGTCTTGCATGTGTTGGAAGAAATTAAGCTCATTTTGTAGTGAAACTATGCCAGCTGAAGAAGACAGTATTACTGTAACATGTTTTTTTCTCACACTTTCTTTGAGGGTTTCATGATGATATCCTTCATCAGTTAATCAAAGTTGCAGAAAAAATATATAATTGAGTCTGAAAGAGGCACTGTGACCACATAGTGATCAATGTGCTGAGACATCACTTCCAATCCTGGAACATCACTGACATGATACCCCAATACTAAATCATGATTTATATTTTCAAGAAAAGAGTCACATTTTGTGCAGTTGACCAAATCAAGCCTATATTCCTTTACCTGTATACTCTCAGAATTCAACTCCTTTCGATGGCATAGTGCGGGCACTGCACAGTTTGCCTCAGTGTATAGCCTAGTGTTGTAGTGTAGTGGTGTAGTATAGCCTCGGTTCAACATTGTGATCGCTGCAGCGTCAGGTTGTGGGATGTAAATGCATTCATTTAGAAGTCAAATGTGGTACTGTCGAGGGCAGCAGTTCTCAACCTTTCTGGCTTGACACCTCCCAAAATGATTTATCAACAGCCTGTGACTGCTGAATCCTCCTGCTAAAGCATCTTCTGCTGTGATCATCTGAGCTGCTGCTGGAGTCCAGAACAAGGAGGCTGAACTCATGATATCCGGCCTATTGGTTCCTTACGGATGGATCCTCCTGCATAACATATTGCAATAATATGCATCTCATTTGCATCCAGATTACATTCATTTACATGATATTTACAGCAGAATTGGTGATGTGGCTGCAGGGTCCACAGTGACATTGGCTTTCAGCAGGCTGCAGGAATTGGAGAAACTTCCTCAACCGGAAAGTCCCGGTTCAAACTCCTGTGACAGCGAGCATTCAAGCTACTGAAGCACACTTGAGCAAGAAACTGCACCAGCTAAAACAACACTCTCCCACCCCAGGGATTTTTAACTGCAAAAATGTGGTAAATTCCCCCTTTAATCAATAAAATCCTAAATATGCAGAGAGAGCTGCTTGGGCTCACTCAACTCAGTGAAAGGAATAAGAAAAAAGAAGGGAAAAAAGCTTTAGTGAAAAGACTGTTGCCATGATTATTCAAATAGCTAATCAGTGTCAGCCATAATTATTGAACATAATGTATTTTTGCTCCATGGATTGATAAACAATTTTTCCTATCTTCCCACCCCACACCCATCACATTTTATTTCCTCCGTTGGTTGGGAACATATGGAAAAAAAGAAAAAAAAGGGGGGATAGGAGAGGCAGTCAGAGGGATAGGAGAGGCAGTCTCCAGGGAAAGATAGCGACAGACACAACTATCATCCATCTGTTCAATTAACTGTCAGCTTTCTCAGAAATGAATGAAAAAGTGGGCAAAAAATAAAGAACATTGATAAAGTCAGGAGACAAATTGAAACAGTGGCTTCATGCATTTGAAATTGGGGAATATAAAATGGACACAAAATGCAAACTAGAAAAAAGGGAGGATTTAGCTAACTTGCAATGAGAGCCTTACAAAAAAATGCATAATATCGATAACGGGCTTCTCGGACAAGCGATGGGTATAATGAACTTTTCTCTTTCTCTGTTGGATCCAATGAAATCACATTCTCTGTGCTAGAGATGGAAGGCTCATTATCTGACCTGAGTTTCTTCACTTCACTTCTCACAGTCTTTGCTCACTAAGCGCATCAAGCTGATTAAAGAACTTTTTGGCCAGACTAAGCCCGCTTTCTGCGTGGGTCCTGTGTTATCACACCATGAGCACAACCCTGTGCTCTGCAGCCACACAGATAATGTAGCAGCCTACACATCGCAAAGCTGGCTTTAACTCAGACAGCAGCTCGTCACAGTCTTCTGCCTCTTACTCTCTTACACACACCTCGCAAACACACACATTGAATGTATACACCACCTTTGCAAAACCACACCACAACCCTCTGTGTCCATATTTCAATTCACATCCTATAATAAGCTTGCAAAGTGTCTGTCTGTGTGAGTGTGTTCAGAATTGTGTTCGGCCACAGCTATGCCATTTTACGTGCGATCGGGCTGAATCTTGGAAGTGTAAAGAGCACCCCTGCGGGTGAACTAACAGAGCCAGATTTTTTTTATTCGATAATTAGGGCCGATTAATTGCCCTAATGATTGCCCTAATTACGTAATGTTGTGATGTCGTGCAATGATGACATCATCTGGTGACATCATCACATGAGGAAATCTCTCACTGACATCACTCACTGATGACATCATCATTGAGTGCTTGAGTGACATCACTGGTGACATCTCCAACATCACCAATTCTATTGATAAGTGATATCATCAGTGATTTATGGAACCCTATGGAGCCTGAGTTTGAGCATCTGACTCTAGCCGGCTGACCGTGTTTACAATTTAAAAACTGCGATAGTTCACACATCTTTAACACGACATGTATATTATTATACATCAAACTCTTTCGCTAATTCTGCTCTGCGCTTTTGTAGTCTACATATATTTATTGTAGTCTATATTGCTGTTATGTCTGTATTTGCAGCCTATATTGTCTCTTTCTTGTATTATATTATGGTGTTGTACTATTTCTATGTCATTCTAGTAGAGCTCCTCCTACACTTTGACGTCAGAGCACTGCCCTCTCCACGTCACTCCACCTTACTTGTGCCACGTATGCCTTTTATACAGGTGCGGTAGCAGACGCCCAGCTATACAGCCTGACGAAGACCAACGGTTGAAACGCGTTGCTTTTTTGTGTTTGCCCGTATCAAATTGAAGATCTATTCTGGTTTGTAACTCTTTGCAGTACGCAGATACAATTACTTCTCATTAAATATTATATTCCTTTCAAACTCCAAGTAGCTCCTTTTTTCGCCTTGCTAATTCTGCTCTCTCAGAATGTCAAAATATAAGCAATGTGATGTATACTTTTTGAGATATTAACGTTTCTTTGGCACAAATCATAGTAGTTACCTGCCGCGGGGTTACGCATATTTGGGTGGCAGTGACGTCACGCTGATTCGTCCTATAACTTCCACGGGTCCACTAGTTTTGAAAGATATCAATGGTGTTTTCATGAGGAACGATACCAATTTGTGTGCATGGCAGTATCCTCCCAGATGGATTTGTTTCTTTGTCAAATTATTAGCTCAGACAATGTCTGCAATGGAAGCTTATTAAGCGAGTTTCAGGAGCAGGACCACGCAATCAATCAGGCCTTCACAAGCCACGCCTCCCCAGGTGAACCTAACCTCCTATATAACCCCACCTGGCCCGTTGTCTCCTCTTGGCTCTCACTTCTGCGCCCCTCCCCCCCCCCACCCCCCTTGTGTTCTCTCTCCTCCATTTCTCTGTCTCCTCCTCATTCTGTCTTCCTGTATAGGTACCTAGAAGTAAGGGGTCTGTCGAAGCCGCTCGACTGCTGGACTCCCCGGAGACCGGAAGTAGGCCGGACCCTGCCGAACCTCCCCAAACCACTGACGATCCGCCGAGACGGATCCCATATACTCCGCCGAGATGGAGCCCATATACTCCGCCGAGACGGAGCTCATTATCCATTCAAATAAATGGTCAAACGTTCCTGGTTGTTTGTGTGGTCCTTGCTAGTGAAAGTCCATTTTAAAGCTGCTGGTGTCGATGCGTTTACATTTAATTTTTTACTATTTTTCTCACCCATTTCTTTCATGTGGGTGACACATTGGTAGATTTTGTGGTATAGTGCCCAACACATCAGTACATTTACACCGGTAGTTCTCAAAGTGGGGTCTGGGCACCCTCAGAGGTCCTTGAGGGGGTTTCAGGGGGTCCCCAGCAAAAAGGGGAATCATTTATTTTCACTAGAATGTAATCCATAAGTAACACAATGACAGAATGTATTCAGACTATTTTCTTCATGGGTTAAATACACTTTTGTAATAAAACATCTATTATCAGATGGGGGACCCTGGGACAAAATCCTATCAAATGGGGGTCCGTGGTCTGATTTGTCATGTTTATTGACAAACAGGTTCTTTAACAGTGGCCAATTTGGGTGCAGTGCTTTTCATGCAAATTTGTTTTCCAAGAGTGAGCAATGTTGTAGCGCTTACTGAGTCTGACTTCCTCAAAGATGCCACTGTTCTTGTGTGAAATTACGTTTTAAATCCTGTTTGATCAGGTCAGTATGATTGCTCACTCCCATAAGGGGCAGTACTCTAAAAATATTGTCAGCTCGACTTATCATCAAAAACAACCTCACACCAGGGTCTGGCGGCTGGCTGCCTGGGACTGGCTATTTGTTTCCGTGACAACAAAAACAAGGGTTGTTTAGGTAAGGTAGCTTGCTTTGTTGTCATTTGCATGTAACATCTCCCAGTTACATAACCACAAACATTTGAGACACAGTGCACTTATTTGGAAAATATTATGTTATGAAACGAAACTGAAAGTTCCCTGCCTCATGCCAAAGAATGGCAGATCACCATTACAGCAGTAAATCTCAGGGTCAGATGATGTCTAGACAAAAGTCTAGACATTTCTTTGAAATATGGTTGGTGCAATTAAAACACGTTGATTTTGAGCCTTTTGAACTGATAACTGACCATGATTTCCTATAGAGAGGCAAAGTGGAACGTCACTTCCTGCTTCAGCACTGTACCAGAGATTTTCATCCGCCATTTATCTTCCCATAGATATTTGCAGTAAAAATATTTGTATACGCATTTTACGAAATGTGTATGGGAAAATAAATGGCGGATGCAGGAAGCAGGAAGTAGGCGGTCACTTTGCCTCTCTATTGAAATATGTACAATAAGTGAGATATCAATTCCAATTAAATGAAAAGGACATGCAAAAAGTGGATATTCTTCTCAACAACCTATAGCTTCACCTTGTATATTTTGAAGAGAAGTTATGACTGATCTGTTTTCACCTCAGTCTGTGTTTGTGTTTATTATGCCTGCCAGCGTGATAGCGTCAAAACTATGCAAAATGGAGCCACTAAACTTTACATCTGCGTAGTTGACATAAAAATTAACGTTTGGTTCTAAAATCCGTGTGATCCGAGCAAGGGCCCCGGCCACCCCACATTGCCCCCCCAACACACGCGCACACACACACACACACACACACACACACACACACACACACACACACACACACACACACACACACACACACACACACACACACACACACACACACACACACACACACACACACACACACACACACACACACACACACACACACACACACACACTTTTGATGTCCCTGCATTTGTTTTAAGTCGTGGGCGTCGCAGCTGCTGCATGTGATCCCATCAAGGTGGTCTCTATTTTTGTTTTTCACAGCAAAAGGAACAGACTATTTCCAATACCACAATTGTCTTTTTAACAAGTTGGAAATAAAGCATGATGCTTTGCAAATGATTTAATCAATGAATGCTGCAGTGGTGGCCCGCTGCCTGTATCGATCATACAGGCCTAAAATCTTTGTTTCACCTTACCAATACAGCTTCTGCATGCGCAGCAAAGATAAATGTTTACAGTGAATGTCGAGAGGCTGACAGCAGAAAAACAGAGACTTTTATCAACTGGCCTGTCACGTTCCAAAGTGGCCCTTGAACTAAGCTATTTTGGGGCATCACTGATATGTTATAAATCAGAATTTAGTCCTTTCCACTGTATTGTTCGGTAGGTTTTGGTTGAATCAGCAAATTCCACAGCCTGAGGAAAAGCTAGGTTATAATCAATGTCACCATCCTGAAGTCTTATCAGCTGTAGCAGATCCCTCTTTTTTTCCTTTTTCTTTTTTTAAGCTATCTCCTTATTTTCAAATGTTGCTTCCTCGACTAAAAAGATATATATATATATTCCCTCCCCCCGCCCCCAACAACTTTATAAGATATAGGATTGCCCCAAGAGGTGAATGCTGATAACCCCCTGGCATGCTCAGAGGGAATTATTCAGAACCATGCAGGCAAAAAGGCATAAGGGATATATAGGCTGGTGCACTGTTGGCGTTTCAAACGAACGGGAACATGAGACCAACATGAAGGAATCACGCTGCTTTGATTGTGAAGGATGTGGATTTATTCATCTGTGAGGTTGTTGACGGGGTTTTATTTTCTGTTAGACGACTTAAATTCCTGCAGCTCGCTTCATCTCTCCCAATCAGATTGCACCTTATCGGGAGGAACAGACTGTGTGGAGCTATCTTAAGATGCTGCAGCGGGCTGAGCTCTCCATCCGCATGTGGTTCGATAGGCGCATTAGCCACATCATTATTGCAGGCCCACTGACACTACTGCTGCTTGGAGGTAACCCCCTGTTGTCAGAATGTCGGAATATCTAATTGAAAACCAGATGTTTCTCTCACGTACGCATTAAAGAGGATTGATTTTATACTGTTTCCTTGCCCCTACTGTGATCATCCGAAATTTTACTGGATGCAACCGGATACAAGCAGCTTTCCATATTCCTGTCCTATAGAAAATGTTTTTGCTGATCCTAAAATAAATAAAGGAAAACATGTAAGTAAAACATGCACAAGCTAAACGTCTTCCTCCTAACAGTCTTTTGAAGGTTTCACCACCTCTTAGAAACAATTCACAAATGCTCCATGTGCTATTTCTCTGTAGCCGTTATATTACCCGATGGGAGCAGCTGTTGCCCAGAGCCAGAATCATTTAGACAAGTTGGGGTGATTCTGTGCTCTGTGCCGCTGCAGAATGGGCTCTGTGATGAGCCCTGTGTCACTGCCCACCCATCTACTGATAGCCCACTGGTCACTCACAGACTCTTTCATTTTCTCTCTGCAGGCCTTTGAAGCCCAAGACTGAAATTAAAGATCTCCAGATAGAATCCCTCCCTTGCAGCACTTGGGTCTTCTCACTCCATCTTGCTCAGCACTTTAACTTCACAGACTCTGCTACAGCCAGCAAGTTGTGTGTACGGTATATTTATTTATTTAGCATGTTTTTCAAGAGGCGTGGTATAATCTTATAAAAGGAGGTGAGTATAAAACAATCATGTGTTGACTGAATTGTTGATACAAACTTGATCAGCGAGTATACAGTCTAGGGCGGCTTCATTCCGTACACAAAACAGTGACATAGCTATTTCTATGAAAAATCTAATTATTTTGGCTGGTAAAAAAAAGTTAGCAGCGCCTTGCAGGTGAGCCAACAAGTTCCGTTTGGATGCTGTGCACACTATTTAAAAAAGTCTTCGTGTGCTGAGTTTGTGGCTGCCAAATACAGATAATCCTATAGCAAAATGACACGTGGAGAGGAGAGGGCAGAGACAGATCAACACACCATGCAGAACAAAATATATCACCTGCCTGCAGTGCCTTTCCTGAAAGCTTAACATACAAGCTATTTCTTCAGTTTGCACATCTGATGGCTTTTATAATTGTTAATATTGATGGCAACGCAGATTGCTATATTGGAGGTTTCAGGAACACAAGGAGCTAAATGACTTTCTTCGTGGCTGCCGCACCGTTAAAAGCATTACAGCTTATTTTGGGGACTGCAGACATTGCCTGTCTTCCGGATTATGTCCTCGCTTCGGCACAGTCTCCTCTAAAAAGTTTCATCACACCCTTCCTTTATTGGACATTGATAGATTAAAGGAGTACACCAACCTTTGGCTCTTTTATGATAAACTTACTGTTGTGTCAAGAGACGAGCGCTAGGAGTTTCAACTTTGCGTCCAGGATTTGTGGGAGATGCACAAGAGTGGGTGTGATCATTTAATCTTTATGCTCATGACTCAAAAATCAGATTGAAATGACGAGTGTAACCATGGAAAAAGAGAATAAATTCATGCCTCTAACATAATTGTCTTATCACCATCATGCAGGGAGACCATTGAATCCAAATCATTAAAGGTATGATAAGTAAGATTGTTCCAGTCCCGTAGCACAAAATTACCATAATACATCTTCAGGGTTTGATATGGGCTTTTAGATCAATACCCAGTGACTCAGCAACTAGTCCAGCTGCTGTGATTTCTGGCTCACTGGCTCATCTTATCTCTGTGATACCACCAACATCTTGTGCTAAACAATGCATGCCAAGTATCATCCTCTAACTATCGTTTAATAGCAGATAGT
The DNA here is from genome assembly GCF_964638095.1 of Poromitra crassiceps. Classification (NCBI taxonomy): domain Eukaryota; kingdom Metazoa; phylum Chordata; class Actinopteri; order Beryciformes; family Melamphaidae; genus Poromitra; species Poromitra crassiceps. The sequence goes on from NC_139642.1 coordinate 42,651,327, forward strand.
TTAATAACCTTAAGAGAATACGGTTGTTTCCACATCTGTCCTTAGCTTTAACACACGACAACCATAGCCCCACTTGATACCAATGCACTTGGCTGACACTTTTTGGGGTTCACTCTGACCATAACGCTTGTTTCCTGGGTAATTGACCCATTACCATTGACCCATGGTAAAGCAGGAGGTAAAGCAGGTGTAATCAACACCATTAATGATGGTTCCATTCCATTTAGGTGTTCCAGTGCCAGGGGGGCCTCGTTAATATTATTGATTACACATGCTTTACTGCTTTACCACCTCAAAGCCGTTGCTGTGAAATGGGCCTACTGTATGGGTTTGTATTAGGAAAAGGCAAAACCAAAAAAGTCCAGGTAAGATCCAGCCATCCAAACTGCCTCAGGGCAATCAGTGATGCCTTTGGCCACATGACAGCAAAGTGCAAATGCAATGCATTTCCAAGCCACAAACAGCAACAGCGTAAACAGAAATAATCTGTTGCATGGATTCAACCAGGAGGCGCAGCCTGCACACAGCTCAGATAGTGGCATACTTGTCACAAATGGGCTGTTAGAATATTATGGGCTGTTAGAATATTATGGTGGGGACTAAACTAAAAGGTGTAAAGGGCTCCGCTGAGTCAGCACTGTGTGACACCATGTCTGATCCTTTCTAAATGTTGGAGAGAAGCTGCCTGTAAAAGTTTATTTTCAAGCTGGTACTATTTCCAAACAGCAGGTGATTTGACTGTTTTTTGCATCAATGTACAAAGAGTGGCCTTTTGTGTTACTCTTTCCAGATAAATGTATGCTAATCAGTCAAGCTGCTGGTAAATAAATCATGAAATATAAATAGAAGTTAATGGGCACCAACAGAAAGCGTGTGTCTCTCTGCAAACACTTTTAATGATGTATTCCTTTGAAATAAAGAAATTAAATCACCTGCCTCAGGCAATAGTGTGGAATATCCTGGGTATGATGCAGTCAGCATTTCAAAATGTCCAATCTAGCTTCTTGTCCTTTGCATTAATTTACATAGTCCAAGGAAAACATTTTCCATAAAATGACAGATTTCTTTTTCTGTCGTCAGCTGCTTTTTGTTTGTTTGTTTGTTTGTTTGTTTGTTTGTTTGTTTGTTTGTGTGTTTGTGTGTGTGTGTGAGAGAGAGAGAGAGAGAGAGAGAGAGAGAGAGAGTGTGAAGATCGCAATCTGTCATAACCATTATCGTAAACAAACATAATTTTATTGAAATGATTGATATTGGTTGTTTACAAAGAGCACATTGGGGTGCGGTGTTCAGGAAACAACGCCTGGGTTCAACAGGCGGTCCTATAGTAGGTGACTGTCAATGACAGACAGGATAATTAGATATCCAATTAGTAATTCGGTTAAGTTGATGCTGAATCATGAAGCATCATGCCTGGAGGATTTGAGACACCGATAATAACAGTGGCAGAGGAACAATGTCACCTTGTCGCGTCAACCTTGGAGTTTGACAGGACAGAGAGAGGAGGGAGAGAGAAGGAGAGAGAGAGATGCTTTTTATGATTACTTTGCAAACTTGCTGATGTGTATGTGGTGGAAACATTGTGAAAGACGTTTTTTTTCCAGAGTACTTTTGAGATTGTAAATCTCCCTGCTCAAGGGCTAGGGGGAGAATCGGCCAAGTTGTGACATGGGTAAGTTGTTGCATGTGGCCAAAGGTCCCAGTTTACTCACCAATGTTGAATACAATAGTCTAAACACAGTCAAAACACAACATAAACATAAATATAAACACATTTACTTGAAGGTAAATAATGATAATGAAAATAATGTTCTTATCATATTTTTTACATTGTCACGCATAGGTCAGATATAAACTGGTAATACTGCAGGTTTAGTCAAGGGATCTTTGTAATGAAAGCCTGGGTGGGGCATGTTCTCACATTGATTTTGAGGCATGTCATTGTCCAAATCATTTTATTGAACTATCAATTTATTAGAAATAACTTAACCCCCCCCCCAATAAATATTATTTTGCTACTTGAAGCCACAAACCTTTTCTTGTTTATCAAGTGATCTCTCACTGCAGGACGACCCTCACATGCAGCCACAGGCATTATTCAAAATGTAAAAATCATATCCAGGTGAGAGGTAAGTGGTGCAGACATCATCAGCCTATCAGTGTCTGTCATAATCACTGATGACATAATGTTACTGATGTATACCACGTTCAAGACAACTCGGAATGCCGGAAAAACGGGTTCCGACCTCGACCTGTAAAAAGTGAATTGAACGGTCATCCAGGTCGGAATTACAGATTGGAAATTCGGGTATCATTCAGAGCTCCGCTTTGTCTGAGTTGACATCATAGCCACATCAAAATGCCGACTTTTATCGTTAATGGTAAGCACATGATTATTACAGTATAAAGACGTTTGTTGACGTTTTAACGCAAAATTGTATGTCTTAATTATGTAATGTTAACGTTACTATGTGTTTGTGTCATCTTTCGCACTGAATAGAATATGTGAAATTCAGCATTCAGCATGTTCGGTTAGCATTGTTAGCTAGTAGGTAGCTACAATGCTAACTGAACACAGGTTGCTGTGTTTGGGAGTGGGATGTGGAGCATGAACGCAAATCTGGGGCGGAGGTTCTGAGTTGAAACTTCCAGTGTTCCGAGTTGTCTTGAATGCGGTAAATGACATCATTGATGATATCACAATGCCTATGACATCATTGATGATATCACAATGTCTATGACATCTCTGACGGATGGACAGACGGTCTGTGCCATAACGGACGCAAAGACAGCCCCACCAATCGACGATTGTCCCACCAATCGACGATTGTCCCACCAATCGACGATTGTGGGGCTGGGGCCCCCAGGACAGACACCCCATAACAGAGGCAAGGAAGGACGGACAGACAGACACACAAAGTCGGTTATAGAAGCGGCTGCACTGCTTAAAAATTGTCTAACCTAGCTAGAAAATATATAATTTATCTCAATAGGAAGGCACTACTGAGAAATACACCAATGCACAAAAAATGTGATAACATGCCCTACTCTACTGAGTCCACCCATAGTGTGACACTGTTTGCCAGCTGATGCATGGGTGCAGATGGTCTCAAATGGTCCTTGAAGGTTCCTGGGGCATCCTGGATAATCTTTATTTCCTAAAAGGAGTCTCCCTGCACCAGTCTGGGGAGGCAAATCCTCAATGCAAAGAGGGATGTGAATTATTATTAGCCATTTTATCAGACAGGACAGGCCTCGAACATTTTCTGCAAATTTGTGAAGCTCTGAGTACACACAGTAAACTGAAGCTTTGGATGCTGGCACAAATGCTGGATTCAATTCATTCTCCATTTAATCAATTCAGCAAAGTGGATATTCTTTAAAATTCAAATATATGGAAAAGCTTCTTGCCATGAAAAGCTTGTCATACCCAACCGAGATATCACAGAATGAATACTTGATCATTAGCAAATTAGGCAGTTTCTATTTACATTTTGAATTGGGTGGATTGAAAGTGAATCGATCCCACTTCTTGCTGGCACACATGGCCTTCACAGACAATAAGCTACCTTCCACAGCTTTGAGGGAAATAAATGTGGGTGTGGCTTGTTGCTTGCATTTGCAATCAGGAAGGTACAGTGTGAAACCATGAGTGATTTGGGATGGATGATATCCTCTGAATGAGGGTTTATGTGGAGGGAAGGAGTCTGCTTGCTTTTATATTCCTGCAGAAACATCCACATTTAACACACAGCAGATGTGAAAGTGTAGAGACAGAGGATAGCAGTTTGAAGTGGCTTGAAAATGAGCCTGTTGAGTGTTGATAGATAGATAGAATTGTGTACCTGAGCAAGTGTGGCCATGCATGTGATCCACCTCATTATCCTCGGAGAGTTTGCTCTTCTCAGAGATTTGATCCTGCTCCTTCTACAAAAGGCTCTTTGTGCTGAGATGTAGCTGTTGGATCCACAGTTTGCACAGGAAACGAAACCACATCTCTTCCGCACAATGCAAAATAATAAAAAATAATCAAGGGCAGTAAGGATTAGTCGGCTCTGCATTTGCCAGAAACAGTATGATGGTAACACTTTATAATAACGTTCAGTAGTAAGTCATTTATAAGCTATTAGTTAATGATGAACTAATGATGAACTAATCATTTACAAAACATTAATATACATTTGTAGATTATTAATACATGCTATGTACACATATCACAAATGTGTTGTAGATAACTGTGAGCCTGTTATAATTCAAAATCCTTGCTACCAACACTTAACTAGCCTGTACTGTACTGTACAGTCAACCTACAGTAGTGACATCATCTAGCAGCGACCTAGTTGGTGAAAAGGTGAAATGTTATTCATATGAGTATATGAGTCATGATCAAATGTTTCATGTCCTCATGTCATACCTTTGTTTAATTTTATTGTAGAATATGAATCTATTTTCTTATTTTATTTTATTGTATTTTATTATATTAGGCTACTACTTTGTTGAAAGTACACATTGTTCTGCTGTCATGTTAATGTTTACAGTTTTTACCGTACAGTAGATTGTTTAAAAATTTGCACAAAAATTTTGCACAGCAATTGAAGAATTTAAAATCTTATTACTGTACTGTTGCAATAAACATTTTTGTCTACTGTATATGTTCTGCTGTATATGCAAATCATTTGTAACAGGTGTGGAAGTTCTACAGATGATATGTAACTAGGGCATTCACGACTAGTGAATTTTACTAGTCGACTAGTCGTCCCTAAAGGTAGTCGACTAGTCGTTAATTTTTTTTTATTTTTTTATGCATTGTAAATGCATAGTTGAATGCATTGTTTTTGTTTGGTTGTTTGTCCAATAGTCTTGTTTGTTCTTGGATTATTGTGTATCTTATACAGTTTTCTTGTTTTGTTTTGTTGTGTTTTGATGGTCTTTGTGGGGGATATGGGATAGTCCATGTATGTCGTGTAAATACCTCATGTTCTTTCTTAAAGATATATATATATATATTTTTTTTTAACGACTAGTCGACTACTAAGCACAGTGTCGACTAGTGGTTTTACTAGTCGACTAGTCTGTGAATGCCCTATATGTAACACACACAGTGGTGTAGTCTAGTTTATTGTAGTGGGTTTCAGTTTGGAGTGTGATTTGTTTCCGGGGGGTGGTACAAGAAGTTACTGTTGCTCGGCAATTCAGTACAGAATCCCGGATCAGCTCTCCCTTAACAAGTAAAGTGGGCAGGTTAGCCTATCTACATCAATTGGACATACAGTATTATACATAGCTTTCTAACCGGATAACAAGCTGATGGCGAGAAGCACTTGTCTAGTGGCTGTCTACCTCTGTGAGATCTCTAACCAATCATGGTCAAGTGCTGAATCATTCTGGGTGATTTCTTCAGCTGAATCAGCGTCTGTGGACGCTTCCTGTTTTTACCAACTTTTGCTGATGCTAATGTCTTCAGTTGTCCCTGTAGTTGCTATACGGGACGTTTCACTTTTGAAATTATAGTCGAAATGGTAACGTTATTAGTGGAGCTTCTGGGTGGTAAATCAATTCGCTATAGCCATGTTAGCAAGCAAGCTCACGTTATCTAATAGAGAGGCAAAGTGAATGTCACTAACTGCTTCAGCACTGTAGCCTACCAGAGATTTTCTTCTGCAATTAATTTTCCCATAGACATTTTGTAAAATGCTTATAAAAATAGTTTTACTTGGTCAAACCAAATGGTTCAGCTATATTTAGAATCGGGAGAGACCATAGAACATTTCACTCAGACCAAAACTTTAAAAAAACATTGAAAAAATATTTTCTTTAAACCCGCATTTTTCTTACATTTTGGTCCGAGTGAAATGTTATGTGATCTCTCCTGTTTCTAAATATATATGTACCATTTGGTTTGAACAAGTACAACTATTTTTATAAGCATTTTACGAAATGTTTTTGGGAAAATACTGTATATGGCGGATGAAAATCTCTGGTACAGTGCTGAAGCAGCAAGTGACGTTCCACGTTGCCTCTCAGCAAAGATAATGGGATTTCAAGCAAGATGGCCCAACCTCAACTCACTTCCTGTCATTTTGTCACGTGGGTTTTGCCCATGGTTTTCCACAGCCACGGCCACTTAGGAGACTTTCGGCAGGTCTGAGTCTAGATTCAAGATTCAAGATTCAAGATTTTTATTGTCACTCCGTGGTACAAGTATCATGTGTGAAATTCTTGTGCTGTAGACTCCGTTTACAACATAGTACAAATATAACAGGGCATATGAGTGCAAAAACAACAAGAGACATAACAAGCAATAAGGCAGTAGAGTGATAAGACAAGTCAGAGACAGTGTCATATCCACTGCACATAGGTGCACATGTCATGTGCATACTTTAGACGTGCTTAAACATTTTAAATTCGACGTATATGACGTACAGGTGCTAATAGCATATACCTAATTAAACATACAATTAAACATTAGACATACATAATGGTAGCAGCTACAGTACGGTACAGTACAGCTGCTACACTATTTGTGTATGTTAAGGAGTCTCGTGGCCTGCGGGAGAAAACTGTTTCGTCAAGCGATTTGTGCGTGCTTTTGGGACCCTGTATCTCCTCCCTGAGGGTAACAGGGAGAACAGGCTGTTGTGGGGATGGTTTGTGTCTTTGATGATCTTCAGGGACCTCCTGAGGCACCGCTGGTTATACAGTTCCTGCAGTTCTGGCAGCTCACATCCTGTTACATGCTGGGCCGCGCGTCTCACTCTTCGTAGCGCCCTGCGGTCCATGGTGGTACAGTTCCCGTACCAGGTGGTGAAGCAGCCAGTCAGCAGGCTTTCCATGGTGCCTCTGTAGAAGACCCTAAGGATTTCTGGCCTTAGCCCAAATTTCTTCAGGCGCCTGAGTCCGTGTAGTCGCTGTTGGGCCTTTTTGACAACAGTGGCGGTGTGACCGGCCCATGTCAGGTCCTGGTGGATGTTGACTCCCAGGTACTTGAAGCTGTCCACCCTTTCCACCACTGTGCCGTTGATGGTGATTGGGGGGTGTGTGCCCCCCCCCCTCCTGTAGTCTACAATGATCTCCTTGGTCTTGGAGACGTTCAGAGAGAGGTGGTTGTCCTGGCACCATTGTTCCAGGGCCCCCACCTCCTCTCTGTAGGCCGTATCATCGCTCCCGGAGATCAGCCCCACGACTGTTGTGTCGTCTGCAAACTTCACCATGGTGTTCGAAGATTGAGTCGCCACGCAGTCGTGGGTGTAGAGGTCGTACCAGAAGGGGCTGGAGACGCACCCCTGGGGCGCTCCTATGCTGATGGTCAGTGGGGAGGAGGTGAGGTTGCCTACTCTCACCACCTGGCGGCGATCTATCAGGAAATCCAGGATCCAGTCACACATTGCTGTGTTTAGTCCCAGATCCTTGAGCTTGCGTACCAGCCTGGAGGGTACTATGGTGTTGAATGCTGAGCTGTAGTCCACGAACAGCATTCTCACATAGGTGAGATTGGAGTCACGTGACAATTTAGGAGACTTGCTGCTACCATTTGTAGTTGGAAAGAATTTAGCTGGAAGCTGAACTACGAAAGGGCTCCCAGAACCAGCATGTACATCAAAATGCTGTAATCCCAAAACTATAGGGCCGCTTTCTCAATATCATAATAGTTCAGCTGATATGAATTTAACTTTTTTTAAAGAACCCGACCGGCCTCTCCAGCCCCACATCATCAGCTTGCAGCAATACCGCTCGGCTCCTCCCCCTATGACTGGAATCAACCAGCAATGTACTGAGTTTTCACATTTTCAAAAGCACACTGGACCTTGGCTGATGAAACAAACTTGACCTTACACTTCAAAAGGTTGTTGAGGGGTGCCACAACTGAAGAGAAGTTCTTACAAAAACCTCTGTGATACTCCACCATGCCGAGAAAATGAATCCATTCTCTTTTTTGTTCCAGGAGGCAGAAAATCGTCAGCTGCCACTTTAGCCTCCACAGGGCGAATTTGCCTAATACATATTTATATATATTTATTATATATATATATATATATATATATATATATATATATATATATATATATATATATATATATATATATATATATATATATGCGATATATATATATATATATATATATATATATATATATATATATATATATATATATATCGCATATATATATATATATATATATATATATATATATATATATAAATAAACTAATCAATCAATATATATACACTGTACCAGTAGCTCTGGCAAATTCACATTCGCCAAATTCACCATTAACTGCGCCCACACCAATCTGTCAAACAGTGCCCGTATCCTCTGCAGATGGTCCTCCCACGTGCCACTGAAAATGACAACATCATCGAGATACACAGCAAGACAGAGCTCCACCACCAGGTTCATCAGCCACTAAAATTGGATGAGCCCCCATTTTATAATGAACCAGCTCAAAGTCCAGACAAAACAAAGGAGACCACAGATAATTATGGATTAACGTAAACACATTTATTTAACCCATAACTACACAAACATACACACAAATACAGTGAAACAGTAAATCAGTATGATCATCAGTGATGACAGTGAATGCATGGATGCAAGAGGGAGAGGGAGAGGGAGAGGGAGAGGGAGAGGGAGAGGGAGCGGGAGAGGGAGCGGGAGAGGGAGAGGGAGAGGGAGAGGGAGAGAGAGGGAGAGGGAGAGGGAGAGGGAGAGGGAGAGGGAGAGGGAGAGGGAGAGGGAGAGGGAGAGGGAGAGGGAGAGAGAGGGAGAGGGAGAGAGAGAAAGAACAATCAGTAAGAGCAATCAGGAGGAGTCAATTCAGGTGTGGCCCATCTTTCTGACACACCTCTGCCACTCACAGGAACGTGAAGAGCACAATAAAAACACACACAAAGCCACAAAGTGGAAGCGGTCGTCACACTATTCTGCTTCATCACACAGCCATCTTGGTAGGAAAATAACTGTCTGAAATACATTTTAAGAGACAGCAGTTACACATACACATTAACCCTAAGGAGTAGGCTTTGCTTGGGCTGATTTTCGGAAATATCGCGATATTATGCGAATATCACAATTTTCACTTCCAGTTGAGTGACATCACTTCCGGGACAACCGGGACACAAAGTGCGTGTTCAAACTGTTTCACCAGCCAATCAGCGCTGTTTAGCCACGCCTCTATGGAAGCAATTAAGGTAAGAAAAAAATCTATATTGCGAAAAGTGGTCATGTTAAATGAAATTTTGGAATATTTGCACACAACTCTGTCAAGAACCTTGAAAGAATAAAAAGTAAAATGTTGTCGAGTCACAGATATGATTTTAGCCATGTAGCCCTGTCTCGCCCAGTCCTTTTAGAGCTTGTTTGTGTTACTGGGGGCTCCATAGCCCACTCACATAGTTTTGAAGAAACAATGGAAGAGATAAGGAGTGGTGTATCTTCTGTTCAAGGAAGATCATCTTTCATTGAGGTTTCTGCTTGCATCCATGCAGGATATGAAATCTATTGTAATGCGCACACGCATGCATGCACACACACAGACACACACACACACACACACACACACGCACACACACACGCACGCACGCACGCACACACACACACACACACACACACACACACACACACAAGCACACACGCACACGCACACACACACACACACACACACACACACACACACACACACACACACACACACATAGCTCATCATCTTGACAGAACAAACCATGATACTAAAACGAATGTCTGCTCTATACAGCTGGTCTTTGTATTTCTCAGTTATTGACCCAGACAATGAAAGCTATAACCTAACCATTTTGCTTTTCCATTTTTGAAATAAAAGGGACAACCCTGAAGTACAGCAGCATATTGCATTTATTCATAAAAAACTCACAATAACAAAACTATGAGATATTTCTTATTACGAATTATTTTCCCATTATTTTTGTCAAAAGGATCTAGTAATATTGCGATCAGTAGTTATTCGGAGAAAAGGAAGCTGGTTCCTGATTATTTTCATATTGGCGAGGGGAAAGCTAAATCTCCTTCTAACCCTTTAAAACATGTCGATATATACATTTTCACTTCAGCTTTATTGAATAATAACACATTTTAACACCATTCAGTCAAATTATAATGATGATATAGGAGTAGTCAACATAATCTTATCTGTGTTTTCAGTCCAGATTTATTTTGGCTAAATTATTTTGGGCTTCCGATGCAATAACTGATTGATGAAGCCCATTTTCAAAACAAATTGTTTTGAGCCTGGCGCAAAATCATTTTGACCTAGAAATACTGGTCCAGTAGGCTGAAATAGTTCCATTACTACCATTTAGATGGCAGTCTGTCATGTTCAAATAATACCACACTATTTTGCCCTCGATTTCAAGTTTGTAACATCATATCAAGGGCAAAATCACTTTGGCCCAGCAGTATGACAGATATGCTGAGGAGATGCCAGCCCTGCTAGACACTGTATCACTTTCAGCCTGGAATGGTAAGATGTTCCATCTCAATTCAGGGGCCAGGAAGGCAGGAATGATACTGAGCACACTGACAGAGGCTTTTCAAGGGTTCACTTCAGTTCAGTTCAGTTCAGTTTTATTCTATTCTATACAACTTTATTCGTCCCACGTAGGGCAAATTAAGGGCACAATTACTGTAAAAGTTACAAATAACATTAAAAACAAGACATAGAATACACATAACAAAAAGAGACAGAACATGACATATTACCAGATTTGACCATTTGTGTATTTGTGCTATTGAAGTGCAATAGTACGGGTAGATCAGCAGTCAAATGTATACATAAAGTTATAGTTGTCCATCATTAGAAAAACTGGACATCCCACATCCTACCAGATGGGGTTTCATTGTATGTGTGAGTTCTTTCAAGTATCCAGTAATTTTCGAGTGCATGCTGAAAATGCCAAATTCGGTCCCTCTGATTGATACCTGCAGACCAAGTAATAAAAGGAAATAAAAAGTTGGTATACTCTAGATTAGCTGCTTCCTACAATGTAATCTTTGTTGTTGGCTTTTCTTCATTATGCTGGCTGTGTATTCCATCGATGTGAACTTGTCATTAAAGACCCAGATATGAATAAGTGCCAATAATATCCCCCGGTTCCCCATGAATAACTGACTTATTTTATTTACTCAATGTTCCTGTCACAGAATTAATGAATTATTCAACCCGTGTGTTATATAAGATTTGGTGAAATGAGCTCAAACTGTGAATTGCAGATGATGTACTGTGGACATGATGTATTCTGCTAAGTGCTAACATTATGCTCCACCACTGAATAATGTGACAATACCAATAATTGGATGGTGTAACAATAGCACAAATTGGAGACGCCATTTTCTCTTGTTCATCATGACAAAAGGTTATCTAATGGTGAAGGTTAGTAGGTTACTATAGGCAGCTAAAACAACTTTGGTTAAGATTTGGGTCCAGGTTAAGGTTTAAGCAACTACAATTTTGGCTAAGATTAGGCAACCAAAACATGTATTATTTATACTTTGGAATTAGGATTTGAACCCAGGGCACACCCATGTAAACACCCAAAGACCTAGCCTGGGTAAACCCAGCCCCCAGTGACCTGCTCTCAGGCTCACCCTGCGAACTGAGAGAGCAGGTCACGTGGGGGCTGGGTTTACCTAGGCTACCAAAGACCACCCTATAACCACAACACCCTTACATGACCACGCTATAGGCTAGACTACCACCTGTTTCTTGTTGTGGGAGGGGAACTGGTTGGAATAGCGTGATCTTCCCACATGCTACAGTATGTCCTCCTGCAGGTGAGAGTCCTCGGGTGAAAAGTTTCAATGGTTCAAGGTTTTATTAGTCATATATACACATTACAGGTAATGGGCAGTGAAATTAGGGCCGCAGCCACTCCAAGACTGTGCAGCTAGCTCTCCCTCACTAGCAAGGCATGTACTAACTTGAAAGAAAGAAAGGAATTAGCATTTGGTTTCACATATACAGGTGACAAGACTGGCGGCCTACCGGACATATGATCAGAATGCAGCGGCGGTGGTGTGGCGCAGCTCCCATCATCGGCCTTGGCAAGCCCTGGCGAGTGTGCCACTGCTGGACACGGCGAGCTCGCTCCGTGTATGGGTTGTTCAGATACCAGCGATGGTGGTGGACGAGAAGGTCCTCTCTCGGGCTTTCTTCGGCGTGGTGCGCAACACACCTTGAAGTCCCTGGGTCTTCCTCATCGATAGCAGTCAGCCTCCTAATAGCTGGCTAAAATGTGTGTCTAGCAAACGTTCACTTGAAGCTATCGGAGCACTATCTGCCTGGTAATATGTTACTGGCATGGAAGGAATACTCCCCTCGCTCTATGGCGTGGGGGCACGTCTAGCGTCTAGCTCGCAGTGTTAGCTGTTCAAATCTCCCGCTCCTCCTGCCAGACGCCATCTTTTATCGTCTCTGGACGCACAGCGCATGCGCCCTCCTCTAGGGAATGACATCATCTCCTGAACACATCTCAAGAGGGTAAAACCGATAAGTAACATCCTCAATACATTCTGATCATATCACCGCCCCTCTTTATATGTGAAACCAAATGACATCATCACCCAGAAGAAACAAAAGAAAGTGGAATTGTGTAACACTATGGCGAGTCCGTATCTGGGGCAAAATTGACCGTGGTAAAATAGATAAAAGATAAAAATAAATAAGGTATACAATAAATAATATAATAATATGGCAGGAGCCCTACCCTTATTAGTTTTGTCGAGGGCCCTAATGGCCTGGGGGAAGAAGCTATTCTTTATCCTCTCCGTCCTGGCTGCAAAGTGCTTCAATCTCCTCCCGGACCGCAACCGCTCGAACAAGCAGTGGCCTGGGTGGGAGCTGTCCTTCATGATTTTAGCCGCTTTGGCTCTACAGTGTTTGATGTAAATGTGCTCCAGGCGGGGCAGGGTGGAGTGGGTCGTGCACTCCGCGGCCTTTATGGCCCGAGTCAGAAAAGAAGCAACTGGCAACTGCACATGTATCGGAGGAAGCATGTGCTAGTCTACAACTCTCTCTGGATTGGCAGAGGGGTGGAGCAACGACTGCGGGACAGCTTGGCAGGGGGGATTGGCCAAGTACAATTGGGGAGAAGGGGAAGGGAGAGAGGTGCAAAATGGTTGCAAAAAAAGAGGGTGAAGTTTTGTTTTGTTGCAAGATCAGTGTAGGATTTGATTATTTTCTCAAAGAGTTTTATTACCAATTATCTCAAAACGATGGGGCTGCAGGAGCATCAGGGCATTTAGCATCTTACAACATGATCTTTTTTAGAGCTGCATGGGGAGAACTGTTTCCTCAGTACTTGGACTTGAGTTTGAAATGTTTTTGGGTCATTCAAACTACAACACTTCTGATCAAAAGAGATGTCTGCTCTCCAGGGAGGCAGACTTGGGTCTGGCCCAATGCAGATTTCATGCTCTTATGGACCGCTGGAAACCTCAATTCTATTTTGCTCATCGGCACTTTGCCAAACGTATGCCAGATTTTTGTGCTCACAATTGCAAGTTTGTGACATCTTAATAATATGGACTACATATTTAAAAGAGCAATGCAATGCCTGTATCTAATTAGGAAATTAGATACATATAGAATAAGCAAAGCTATTCTAGAGACAGTTTACAAGAGCCTTGTTGAAAGTATCCTGACCTTTGATATGTGCACATAGTATGGAAATCTAGGAGCCATGAATAGAAACAGACTGTCACGAATAACAAACATGGCGAGTAAAATTATTGGAAAGGACCAGGAGCAACTGGGATCGATATATAAAACAAGCTAAAGGGAAAGCCAGACAAATTGTGTCTGACCCAGCACATCCCCTCTTCTCAGAGTTCACAAAACTGCCCTCAGGAAGACGCTACAGAGTCCCCGCTGCAACCAAAAACATCTACAAAAAATCCTTCATACCAAATGCAATAAACCTGCTAAATTCATAAACCCCATCCACATAAGAGCCATGTCCGTTATCACTGCCTGTATGTGTGTCCCTGTTCCATGTTGTATTATGTTTCCATCCTGTCAATCCTTGTGTTCTGTACTGTGTACCCTGGTGTTTGTTGAAATGTAATGTATTTGTCTCCCATGTTGAAATGTAATGTATTCCTCTCTGTACACAAGCAAACCTGTGAAGCCGAAGACAAATTTCCACATTGTGGACAAATAAATTGAATTGAATTGAATTGAATTGAATTGAATTGAATTACATTGAGTCACCAATCCGTTTTTGCGTCAGTGGCACGAATAATGACAGAATTCTGGAGTGAAAATATTCTAAGATGATGGTCACAACCTATGTCAGTACTATATGACATAATTCAACTGATGTCAAATGTTATTCTATAGCTATATAGAAAAAAATCTGTGTATTGTGTTTTAGGGGATTGGAAAGGAATTCGGGTTCCCCCTTAAATTTTCAATTAACTGATTGATACCTCCAAACCAGGTAATACAAGAAAATGGAAAGTTAGATACTCTAGAATATACTCAAGAGAGTATATAGCTGCTTCCTACAATGCAGTATTTGTTGTCTTTTCTTTATGCTGACTGTTTGTTTTATTAATGTGAACTTGCCATCAAAGACCAATATGTTAATAAGTATCAATAATATCCACTGGTTCCCCATGAATAACTGAATGTTGATGGTTTGTAGCTGTTTTAAAGTGTTGTAAAATAAACAATGTATTTTGTTTACTCAATGTTCCTGTCAAAGAATGAATTATTCAACCCGTGTTATAAGATTTTGTGAAACGAGCCAAACTGAAATGCAGATGATGATGCTGTGTGGACAAGATGTATTCTGCCAACATTATGCTCCACCAACAACTGAATCATGTGACAATCGTACAAATTGGACACACCATACTAGGCGCTTTCACACTGGCCTTGAAAGCAGTAAAATACACGGAAAATGTGATCCGCGCCTCCAATGTGAAAGTTGTGAAAGCGGGTTGGTGGATAATTGTGTTACGCCTTTCGTTCCGCCAGTGGACCTAGTCACAGTGCCGAATTACCCTCCAACCCGCCTGCACCTCCACCTGAAAGCGTAGGAGTGACAACACGGAACGGTGCGAATGGTCAGCTCATTCATTAAATAAAATACAGGGGAAACCACCTCATGCAGCAAGAAAGGCATAAGTGAAAGTAAAAAAAAGCCTATAGCCTATACAATCATGACTGCAGGGGCGCCAGGAGGAATGCTCCGTGCCTACACTAGTATGAGTAAGTACTGTAGGTTAGGCTTTATGCTCTAACGATGTTGACATTAGTAGGTAAAATTAACGGATATAATAATTAATAATAAGCTTCAGAGGACGTATCTTAGGCGTGCATAGCTGTCTGTGGCGAGTTGGTCTGAGGATATTCCCTCTGGAAACCAGCTCCAGAACTGCAATCTGTCTAGCTAGCCAGTTGTGCGTTCCCTTACAAAAACTACTAACGTTATAGTAGTCATGTGCATTTATAGCCTACTATTCCCCCGACGAACGTTATGCAGACTGCAGCTGTTTGATATGCGGGCGTCATCTTTCAGAACGGACGCTAATTAGGATACTTCATGGGAATAATTTGCTTTACAAAAAACTGGAACCAAAAGATAAATTAGCCTTGTACCTAATACATGATGGTGCATCTGTGATCCATAAACTCGATCAGATGAATATTGAAAGCCTTGTTACCATGCTGCACGTGGACAACACTTTCATGTTTTATCACTGTGTGTTCTGCACATTGGCTGGCGTACATCGGCGATGTTTGGTTGTTGAATTAATTTGTTCATCATACAGTACAGTAGCCTAGGCTACACTAACCTATGAAAATATTAATTTGGGCTACTAGAGGAGCTGGGTGGATTGGGAGGGGTGGGTGTCACTTGAAAGCTCACCCCAGGACGGGAATGTGGCGGTGCTGCTTGGCTCGGTGTGAAAGCAATTTCTGTGGCGAGGCTGCCGGCTTTGCGGGCCTTCTGAACTGCAATATTGTGCGATCTGTGTGTGAAAGCGGCTTTTGTCTTGTTCATCATGATGACATAATTCTAAATTATTCTATAGCTATAGGAAAAAACTGTGTGTTGTGTCTTACCCCAGGGACTGTAAAGGAATTGAGGTTTCCCATTAAATTGAATCAGAAACCACCTTCAGCCTTGCAACCCTTTTCTCATGAGAGAATATCTCATAGTGTTACAGAATCAGCCCAGTCAATTGCCCAATAGCTCATATTTTATCATGTCTAGGGGTTGACTGGCGGTATGATCCATAACATGTGAACCGGAACAATGAAATAAGGCTGATTTGTCAGAGAGGTGCAGGTACTCACTCAGTAGCTTCAGCTGACGTAGCCTCTAGATGCATCCTGGCCCATCCCGGCATTGGGCCAGCCCCGGTTGGTTGAATGCGTGAGGAGTCCAAGATAGTCCTCTCGCGCTCAGATAGTCCCATAAGTGGGACAGAACATAAAGACGGTGAATAGTGCACAACGAAAATATAAACTAGCATACAACAAGCTGCCTTGCGGGCCGTGGCCTCATCTTCTGTATGGGACTGAGCTGCTGTTCGGATGGGCGGCCGCCATTTTATAACCCGTTATGGCAGCCCGTGGGACAAAAAGGCAGTTTTCCTTATAAATGAACACCGACACACATCAAAGACAAATCAGCCACAAATATAAGTGAATATTATCATATCTTTATCACCTCTACATGAGAAAGGGGGACGACTGTAACAATAGCGATGATAAAAGATTAGGCGACATATTAACCCAGGCTACATATATTAACCCAAATAGATTTTGCAATAGTAATCAAAGATCGATAATAGAGGGAGCGGGAAAACATAATTTGCTACTACAAGAAAACTTGGTAAAAAAAGGTTTCTATACTTCTACATTGGTTGTGCCAAGTGTATTTGCCTAATGCGACTTTGTGTTTAGTAAAATGGTTTTCCCATCATCATAACCTTAAAGATAGCCAACCTACACTAAAATGACCAACACAGTATACCATTATATATGTGTGTTGGCTCAGTTCTTTCCAGGAAACGTCAAAATTCACAGTTCCTCTTTCCTTCCTCTTTTCAAAATAAAACTAAATTAATTACCAACTCTTCCTATTTCTCTAGTGCATAATGTCATGGTTCTTCACAGGGAAACATCTTAAGAAATTACCTTTCTAGGAAATTATTAGGAAATTACAGACCTGTAAAATAAAGCATGAATTTGTTTGTTTGTTTGTTTATTTGTTTGTTTGTTTGTTTGTTTGTTTGTTGAAGGACCGGGCCCACTGATACTCACACCGATACCGATACTGGGGGCCGACCAATACTGATACCGACACTGATACCAATACTGGGGGCCGACCAATTCTGGTCCACGTAGCGGCCTGATAATCTATATCTCAAAATGACTCCCAAATATTCATTATTATAACAGTGGTTCACCTTTCCTGCGCTGACTTGAGTTCCATTTGATTTGGATCAACATTTCCTTACCCTTTAAGCTCTGACACAAAGCTGTAGTTCAGAATGAGTGTATCAAATTACATCAACCAAACCCAGTCAGTAAATCAATCACGACCTCAGCTTCTGGGTGAAAGGGGCGTTGGAGTTAATGCAGCAAGGGCAAACGATGAATGTAAACCTTTATCAATCTCACCAAATTTGGCAGAGCATCACTCTTTTTCAGCATGTGAGCTGGTCAGTGAATAAGTTAAAGCAATATTCCACTTTATTTTCTATTTGGCACTTGACCACCATGAAAAACCGTAAACTACTCACCAAGGCTGGGGAAGCACGTCACTGCCTCCCACCACAAGCTATAAGATTTGGTTCACGCTGCTATTCCACTCAAACGCTCCAAGCTACGTCTAGGGCGCATCATTTCCTACATTCTCACTGTTTGGTGAGCAGTAGAGAAAATGTGTAAAACAGCCCAAAAATTACATTTGAATAGCCCATTTTTAACAACTACTCACTACTTACTGGAAATGCAGCCACTTCTAGTATTGTGTCTGTCCTTCTGTCCGTCATATTAGTAAACAAACAAACCATCAGCACGCAACTGATGATGTCATACCCACTAATGATGTCATGCCCCACAATCATCGAGTGGAAGGACAGTCAGACGGACACGCAAAGTCAGTTAAAGAAGTGGCTTCACCGTTCTAATGATCATTGTCGAGTGGTGGCCAGTGGTGACTGATGAGTAGTAAACAAACACAATCCATCAACTGAGCATGCAAACCCACACATGCAAAACCACTGATGATGTCATGCCCCACAATCATCGAGTGATGTGACTGATGATGTCATGCCCCACAATCATCGAGTGATGTGACTGATGATGTCATGTCCCAAAATTATGATGTCATGTCCCACAATCATCGAGTGATGACTGGTGACTGATGATTCCATACCCACTGACATTGTGACATTATCAGTCATGCCATATACATTGTGACATCATCAGTGATGGCATATTATGTCATCAGTGATGTCACTTAAGCAATTGTGATGTCGTCAGTGATAGGGTGATGTCTACACCGCTTACTTCTCACCTGCGTGTGATTTATTTTCTTTTGTGGGAACAGACAGGCCCGTTTCAGCTTATCACCAGCTCTTCAAATGCTCATCAACATGTTGGTTGGTGGACATGCCCCCTAACTTTGCTGTTCCACTGTTAGAGAGCTTCACTGGTAAAATCTTCATATGATCCCAATCCCAAACATCGTGAAAGTAGGGAAACTGTCAGTGAAGGTGTGTGTGAAGGTGTGTATGTGTGTGTTAGTATCAAGATCAGAGAATGACAGCTTTCTTCTATCCCAGTCCAGAATCACTTTGACCCTCTGGAGCGGCTTCTTCACTGGGAGAGCAGTGTCTGGACCTGATGGGTAGTCTGCTGTGTATTTACCATTATAGAACGATATTTGCCATGACCATACCCATCCCTTCCTCAGGGCAGACTGCTAACACATCCAGTGACCAGTGTATATTGTCTCCAACCTCAACATCCCAGCTGTGAGTTCCTGAGTTAAAGCCCTTAGAGCCCAGGACACACCACGACCCGTCAAGCCTCTCTGGATTGTCAGGAAACTGCCAAAGGTGCACTCCCCATCTCAAACTGGACAGATCTTCAGACAGGATGAGCATTCTACCAGCAGTGTTTGGGTCCAGAATCACAGGAGTGTAGGATACCATCTCCTTCATCTTGTACCAGACTGTGAAGCTCAGGTTGCCCAGATGTTTGGCCTTGTCTATCAGAGCTCCTGAAACCAGCTGTGGATCCTCCAGCAGGGGGCTCTGGATTATTTCCACTGTAGCCTTGTAGTTTTGCAGGACTGAGACGTCTTCAGCTCTCAGCTTCCAAAAGCGCCAAAGGCAACGATGGTGCACTTCTACACCTCCATCATTGAGTCTATCCTCACCTCCTCCATCACGGTCTGGTACGCTGCTGCTACCCTCAAAAACATCTTCCAGACTGCAGCGCATCATCTGCTGTGCTGAAAAGGTGATCGGATGCAGCCTGCCATCTCTTCAGGACCCAAGCTGGCACATGGCTACACTAGGCTTCCAAACGGGAGTTCCAAAAAAATGGTAGGCATCCTATTATTTATTGTGGATGCCTATTTGTCAAAACCTCTAGGCTATACCCACTGCACTGACCTTTCTCAAGGTTTATGAAGTAGAGCGAATATCTTCCCAATGGTCAAATGCAATGTGAAATTGTCATAGTTAATTCACACTGCATATTTTATTCATAGTCCTGGAAATATCCCTGCTATCTTGTGTGATACCTGTGAATTTCCACTTTCCACATGGGCCCTGTCAATAGGCCTAATGCACTTTAGCTGAAACAGCGCAGTACATTCTGTTGACATAATTCCATTTTCCTAAAACCATTACTTGGGCAATGGGCATAAGTGTGTGGAATTTCAAGCAGCGTCCCCCCCCCCCTTTTTTTTCTTTTGCACCGAGTGGCATCTGAGAATTCAAAATGTTGATTCTTCATGTATGCTACAGCAGCACTGTACCAGTCTGCTTTTATTGCATTTAGTCATGTTCATTAGCTGTCTGCACATACACTATAATAATAATAATAATAATAATAATAATAATAATAATAATAATAATAATAATAATAATCATCATCATCCTCATCATCATCATCATCTAGGCTTCAGCATCCTGCTTGTGCTTCTCCCCTTCATATGTTGTGATTTATGTTGCAACGGCCCAGACATGACATTGACCCTAATTACCAACTGGCCCCAGCACTCTCTTGTCATGCCAGGTAATTCCTCATGAGGTAATTCAGCGGTGCGGCAACTGAGAGCTGACGAAACCTGCCGGATTGTGAGCTAAGACGGTATTATGATGCATAACATGCGTAGTATACCTGTAGGATAACTGCTGCTCCTTCAAATGATGTCATCTGCTCTGATTACAAAGGAGATTGTGAAGCATGTCAGTCCCATTCTATTTCATCTAGTAATTATCTGAGGGGCTAATGTCCACAAGAGGGAAGTCTTATCACATCCATCCTCCCATTCAACAGCAGGCACCATAGCAGCCCTCATCTAAACCTATGCAGCAGACCCCCACCCCTCTCTCTCTCTCACACACGCACGCACGCACGCACGCACACACACACACACACACACACACACACACACACACACACACACACACACACACACACACACACACACACACACACACACACTGATGCGGAAATATACCATGGAGGGGCAGCACTGTGCCATATCCTAGGGTTATGATACCCAAAATTGATATATAGGATAATGTTGCCCGGCCCTGTGTGTGCGTGCGTGTGTCTGTGTGTCAGTGCGTGTGTGTGTGTACGGGGGTGCTCTGGTGGGTCTGCTGTCTGAGAGTGGAACTGTGGTGTCTGTTCCCTGTTTTTACAGTCTCCAGATGAAAACATCCGTTTCTATAGCAAAGTTGAGTCAAATGTATATCTGAAACTGAAACCATCCTGTCTGTGTCGTCAAAACTTCCTTTTTGCTTGCAGTGTTCCTTAGAAAACCCCCAGATTCTCTGAAATGTATTGGATCAATTCTCTAAAATGAAGGTCACCATTATCACATGATTCTCGTGTTAAGGTAAACATGTTGACAGGTTTCTTTGTACTGACAAATTAAGTAAAATGTTAACATTATGTGTGTCTCTGATAGAAGTAAGACCAGTAAATGTTAACAAAAGGCTAATCTGCTTGCTGGCTTATAGAATGAACTGTACGGTCCATGTTTTTATCGAGAAGGCCGGGAATTGGGTGGCATTCGCCATGTTGAGGTTTTACCAGAAACTTATAGCAAAAGCCTGGAATTTTCCATCAACTCTTAACTCGAGCATGAAGACCAGTCGCAAAATGTTGCTTTGTGCTATAGTAATGCTGCATCAACATGGCGAATGCCACCCAATTCAGGCCTTCTCGATAAAAACATGGACCGTACAGTTCATTCTATAAGCCAGCAAGCAGATTAGCCTTTTGTTAACATTTACTGGTCTTACTTCTATCAGAGACACACATAATGTTAACATTTTACTTAATTTGTCAGTACAAAGAAACCTGTCAACATGTTTACCTTAACACGAGAATCATGTGATAATGGTGACCTTCATTTTAGAGAATTGATCCAATACATTTCAGAGAATCTGGGGCTTTTCTAAGGAACACTGCAAGGAAAAAGGACACACACACACACACACACACACACACACACACACACACACACACACACACACACACACACACACACACACACACACACACACACACACACACACACACACACACACACACACACACACACACACACACACACACAAGGGTAGGCTAATCAATGCAGTGATATTTGTTTCATTCAATAGTAATTTATGTTCACATTCACTTGAAATAGATTTAAGATATACTTATACTATACAATATGTTGGCAGCCAAGAAATAATGTATTTCTAGTATCTAAAGTGTGTTTTAAACAAATTCTTTCTACAAATACATTTTATGCCATTGTTTCAACCTATGCTGAGGTATGTTTTTAAACTTTTTTTGTTTTTTGTTTTTACATAAGGGGTAACATATGTACAGGTAAATTCAGTAAAAGCCCATTAATTTATGACACCATAAATATTAAAGTCAACTACTATAATACCCCTTTGGAGATATGATAGGCGTACATTTCTCTGGCTGCAGACTACAATTGAGAGTAGAGTCTACTATACTGTATGTAGAGAACAGTGGTTCCCAAAGTATCGTCTCTGAACCTCCAGGGGGTCCCCAGTGTCCAGCATGTCAGGAATACCTGTTTCCTTAATCTCATTCAGACTCCACTGAGAGATATACGGATTACTTTATGCATAGATTTCATTACCCTATCCCCATCTATAGGAAACTGGTTCTCAAAGTGGGGTCCCCAGACCTCCAGGGGTCCTTGAAGGGGTCCCCAGCATAATGAGGAGTATGACATTTTGCCATTATTTTACTCACTAGTGGCACAGTGAGATTATGTATAAATGTTGCCGTTTAGCTATAGGTTTCACTGCCTGCTTCCCATCTACCTGTGCAGAATAGACCAATGTTTCTCAAAGTGGGCCTGGCCCCTTAGCTGACTGGATAGTGCAGGAGGCTCGGTGTCAGGAGATGACTGATTCAAAACCCGTTCAGACGCTAAATTGGTGACAGGAGTGGGATTGCCCTCTCCAGACTCTTTGGAGGTGCCCCAGGACGAGGGCGCGGGATGCACCTCCAGGGGGCGGTCTCTGGTTGCTGTTGGTCGGTGCTGGTTGCGGAAGATCCCCCAGTTGAGCCTCGGTCCTGGCGCAGGTGGCCGCGTTCCAGTAAGACGGTACAACTGTAATATACATGTCCACTGTTGCTGTGAATACACGCTAGCAGGGGCAGGGGCCGCCCTGCTCCACAGAATTTGCACACTTGTAGGTGGGCTTCGATGTTTGTTCCTTGCTGCACCTGATTGGATGAACAACAGCGTTCGACCAATCAGGGCCGTCTGTGGCCCTGATTGGTCGAACACCGTCGTCTGAACAGCATCTTGAAATGGGGAAAAAACATGGCAGCAAATTTGAAACTTTCTCCTCCTATATGAAAACCAGTCTGTGAAATGTGTTTCTGATCACATTTGATGCCTACAGTATGCTGTGTCTCTGTCTGTCTTTGTTTTGGGTTTATAACAGTTCGTTTAAAAGATCGGATACGAGTTCTGGAGGCGGGGGAGGGGCGGTGGACCTTATTTGCATAAAGTATTTGGCTTGATAATTCACATCACTGATGATGTCATCAGTGGGACTGATGTCATCAGTGGTTTATGACATCACTGATGATGTTACAGTGGTTTATGCCCATCAATGAGACAGAGGCACAGAGCCCCAGCTCCCATTTATATACTGATGATGATGATGATGATAATGATGATATACAGATAGATAGATAATCAGCACAATGAGAAAATGCTGTCTGTTTCGTTCATACACCCCCCCCCCCCCCCCCCCCAACTCCCCAACCAGTTTATTTTATTTTCTCTCCCTCTCTCTCTGTCTTTGGGGGGGGGGGGGGGGGGGTCGTCTTGACATGAAAAAAGTTTAGGACCCCCCGTCGCCCATTACAGCTTGGTCTACCCATTGTTTTGCCTTGCAGGGCTGGCCAGACTCCTCCCTTGTTCAACGTCACCCGATCCAGATCTCTCCTCGTCGTCAGCGGCGATAGTCAGCAGCTACATTGTGCTGGCAGAGCAGCGGGGCGGTGCGCATAGCGGGACAACCTACACAATATTTCATCACAAAAAACGGAGGGGGAGACTGGAGAGAGAGAGAGGAAGAGAGAGAGTAGAGAAACAGACAGGCCAGGCCATCCCACCATTTCCACAGAGTTAGGACAACTTCGCCGGACTAGTGTGCTGATCTGTTCAGCCGGGGCTGCAGGAGGGGAGAACGGGGGAACTTGAGGAACTACAGAGCGGTGCCGACATCTGTTAGGTGTTGCGACCGAATCTGCAGACATTTTCTCTCGCAGGAGAGGCCACATTCATCCTAAAGGAACTCTCGTCTTCAAGTGTTGGAAACTTCCCAGCGCTGAGCATCGATCGAGGACCTCCCGCCCACTTCTTTAACGTTACCTCTGATCCACAATACTGGAGGGGGGAGCTGCAGCCAGCCGCAGCGGTGGATGGAGCAAGAAGGATAGATGGTAGAAGAGAGCCTTTGACAATCACCCACTCTTTCCTCCCTTCGTGCTGTTTCTAAAGAGACTACATCGCCAGCGTGCGTAAATTCGGATCTCATTTTGGGGGGGAAAGCGAGCAGGCGACTTTGTCCAAAACTCTCCACACAAGGAATCGCCGCAGCCGACGTGCAAAATTGATGCTTTCCTCCGGAGAGGAAGCGCACCGATCGTCTAGTTTGAAAGTCGCCTACTTGTCAGCAGCGAGGGGGGCAGACCACCACCGCATATAGTTCGGGGCCGCCTGGGCATTTGCAGAAGTTGCATGCTCGCTCTTTGTCGTCGCGAGTGAACGTTAACCATATAAACTCAGGTTATCACAGAAGACCCGGATAGCTGAGGTGCCATGGCGATGTGTGTGTGGATACTCCTGCTGGCTCTGCACGTCCAAGGTAAGCAGAATAGATGGAGTTTTATAATGGGGGGAATAATCACAGACCTCTGCATTGTCTTTATTAATATCTCTCGCCCCCCCCACCCCCGTGTGTGCGTGAGTGTGTGTGTTGTATGTGTGTGTATCCTATGATGTTTTGTCATAATACCATTACTAAACTATAGCATAAGCTCGGGTGGATCGGGCTTGATTGCCTGCCTGGTTTATGTTTTGTAGTGTGATGTGAACATGGGAGTGAGAGAGAGAGAGAGGGGGGGGGGGGCGTGTTGTCTCTGCCCACATCGAACCGGTTGCGGAATACTTGCACGGCTGTGAAATATTGAACTTACCCGTGTAGCAGGCAGATGGCGATGTGCACGAACTGTGCAGGCCAGGCAGAGAAGTCATTCCCAAGTTTTCCAATATCACAGTGCAGAGATTATAATGGGCTACTTCTAGCTTCAGAGTGGCCCCGAATAATAATCGAAACCCCTTTCCTGTTATTGACAGCTAGTGTCTATTAGTTGGCTATTACACATGTGTCAAAGGCTTACGGAGGCACAATGCATTTTAAACAATGCAATCCATTGTTCTTCACAATTTTCATATTCCATTATGGTGATATATTCTGAAGAGGAGTGCAGGAGAGGAAGAGGAGTCCTGAGTGGCTCAGGAGGAAGACAATTTTCCGGCAATATTTGTAGTTCAATGCAAAATATATTATTTATTCATTCATTTATTCATTTATTTATTTATTTATTTATGTGGGGCACTTTACCAGTTGATAAATGGAGTAGTGTTAATTTGACATAGATCATTCTGACATTAAAGCTCCCCAAAGTGGGCCTAATTATATAAATACATGCTCGATCATTTCTCTTGTCTAGCATTATGCATATTGACTCATATTGGAGGGAGTATCATTAATCTAGTTGTATTGACAACCTCCTTTAATGAGAAAAAAAGGCAACAATAAAAAAGCACCCAACACCATGATGTTTGTGAGTGTGAGTGTGTGTGTGTGTGTGTGTGTGTGTGTGTGAGAGAGAGAGAGAGAGAGAGAGTGTGTGTGTGTGTGTGTGTGTGTGTGTGTGTGTGTGTGTGTGTGTGTGTGTGTGTGTGTGTGTGTGTGTAGCTTTGGTGAACTAATCCTGTCTAGGCAAGCGAGTTGCAGCACTAGACATGGTCCATTATGCAGGGTTTTTTAGGCTAACTGGGCTTATGTCAAACTTTACTGGTTTGTTTACACCATAGACTGGTCAGTTCTGTCCAGGCGCCACTAGTTTAAGACAGGAATGGCATGTGTGTGAAGTGTGGTCAAGAGATGACAGGTCGAATGGTGCTGTTATCATTTTCTCCGAGAGACTTTACTTTTATTTTATTTTACTGAATTTCATGTTATTCGGCATTGTCATCACCTTTTAACACGTGTTGTGTTGAAAGTGCTTCCATGTTCTTTTCTAGTCTAATATTTTGGCTTATCTGGAGTGTGTTTCTTCTCCAGCTCCTCCCGAGCTCAAGCACAACTAAGATGTTGACCTTGTAGCGAGGCTCTGTCATGTGTTTTAAGACTGATTGAATACTTTGATCAAAAGCCCTGTCTCTGATTCGCCTTGAGATTATCCCTTTGCTTGTGGAGAAGATCAGGATTAACCGGTTCCCTTGGGATTCACGTTGGAAATCTTTTGAAGCTGTTCAATCAAGGGAGTGGAAAATGTCTCTAAATTGCACGTAAAGCGTCCTGGAAACGTCTTGTTCTAGCAATGCAGGAGGATGTTTTCCACGCCTAATTAAACATCGTATGACTACACATTGCTATTTTCTTCTGAAATGATAAAAGCTTTATTTAAAACCACAGTGGCTTTGTGATTCATGTGTCCGGGCGTCTTAATAGAGGGAAAGGCTTTCAAAACGTTTTTTTTTTGCCAGTTGTTGTTTGGAGCCACTTCTTTTGACATGCACAAACAACAATCTGCTCTTTCACCCTGAGGTTAGAGGGCGTGGCCATAAATGCCCAATGTCTTTGATGGCCTAATTGATATACAACATGTTCCAGACTCTACCCTCATTACCCCAGCCCCAACACGTGGGAATGCCTCTAACAAATGCAAGTAGCAGCAGAGCCTATTGCAATCATCCATCAGGGAAAGCCATTTTGTGCATGTAATAGTAATAACCATTTGTAGACAACACAAGAGTGCCAAATTCATAAATAAACATCGAGAAATATTCAGAGCGGCTCGCCAGTAGATTATCAAATAAAAGGGAACATTGAAAATAATGGGTCTGTGAATAATAATGGATCTTCTGTTCATGCTTTCTTAGATTGGAGCTTGGTCTCCCAAGGATCCCAGACTGATATTTAATTGGGTGTGAATTGAGTTAGCAACCAGGTGGTTGTTTATGGCTTGGCTCCATCCTCAGGTCCTGCTACGTGCCTGTATCATTCTCTGCGGTGGGATGAGGAGATTTCCAGGCTGTAATGCCAAATCTTAGCTGGATTAAACATTTGGGAAATGAACGCTGAATGATGGATGAGCATCAACTTTGAATGTACCATTATTCAGCATAGGGATTTGTGTAGCTGTGAAATATACAATCTCGGTAGGTAATAACTTGGCAGCATGAAAACTCAAGAAATCATTTTGCTCTGTCAGTCATTTGGTGGAATGTTGTATTATGATATTTATGACTTGCTCACGGATGGTATTGAGTAACTAAGCTACACGGCTCTTTTCTATTAGTCACATAACACAGTGGGATTTAGCTGCTTCAACGTGTGCATTACTGTATGTTAACTGTGCTTATTTAGCGTTTGATTATCATATGATGTGTTCCTAAGCGATTTGGACCGTGGAGGATGTCTTGTTTTTGCTTTGATGGACACCTTTATTGTTTCGACTCTTTGGGGGTTAATTGCTCTGGAAATAGTGGGACAGCAGCTGCACACAGAGGAATAGACAGAGGGTCAGGAGGCTGTCGCAGGTTATGTTCATGGAGAGAGTGGATGTTTTTATGTTGAGCCCTGCAGGAGGCAAGTCATGTCTTCTCAGCCCGGAGACAGGCGCCTGGCGTGAGCGCCGCTAGTGCCCACTTGGGACATGTTAATTAGCATTTTGACTTTGCTAATCGTTTCTTTCTTTTTTTCGGCATTTCATTTAGACTGCAGTTGCGTGATCGTGGAAGTGAGAGGATGATCATTCTGGGATTGTGTTGGGCCTTGATGGTTCATGTGTGAATGCAAATTGGTCTGATCCTGGTTCCCCGGGGGAGTCTCCCTCTGGTCCCTGCTGAGTTGATGGATGGCAGAGCGCTCCTAGTCCTGAGAGACCAGCTAGAGGGGAGCTGACAGGAGATTAAGGTTCTCCGTTCCCATTGGAACTAATGGAGCCACTTGGGCACTCTCAAACGTCATCTCTTTAGCTCCTTGTGGTTCTGCTGTCAACGCTTTTAGCAGACGTTTCTGAAAAACACTGTGAACTGTCTCTAAAGTGTAAATTCATTCATGTCTGCTAATATTCTGGAAATGGAGTGGGAGCTCAACAATTCTCAGACAATTAAGTGACATTTCAAAGGCAATTATTTGCATTAGCTGTCGTACCACACACATCATGCTAGTTGCTCTAAGAAGCGCATTTTCAGTTTTGTTTTTAGTTCCACGATGCACATTTACAACCCCTGAGGTCTCGGCTTCAAGGCCGCATATCGCCGCATGTAGATGAATAAAACATGCCGATAAGCACTGAACCTAAATAATGGAAAGGTTATGACAAAATGGAGTGTTCTGCGCGTGCGGATGACTGCACAAATACAGCCGTATTAAGGACAGAGTGGAAGTTAAATCAAGTTATCCATCTCCAATCGTTTTGGAGTCTGTAGTTGATGTTGCGCTGGATTTAGCTAATGATTTGCGTTTGAAGGCCTCGACCGAATCTAAGAAAGCCAGAGTGTGTGAGGATCTTACAAGTGCTTCTCCTTGTCTCTGTGCTGATGGAATTGTTTTGATCTGATCCCCAGAATAAGCCTATTTTAAGGTGTGGGGGAGTTGAGCAGATTTGTCCCCCAGACGCTGGCACTGTAAGCTTACAGGTGGCTTGTTTTGTAAGAACATCCAGTACGCGATCATATGCACAGTGTTCCCGTTCTGCTGCTGTCATTTTTTGGCTGTTGTTTTGGTATAATGCTACTCAAGTGTCCCCTCCTGCTCCCTCAGTTCCTTCAGCCCAGACAGTCACTGAGCTGGATCAGAATGGAGCGCACGTTTATCTGCAAGCCGCAGCTGCAATTTTCTGCTTCTCAAAGCCTTGAAATTCGGTTCTGTTTCAACTCAAATCGCAGAATCAGCAAAGTAAGGGGAACGGAAATCAATAAGGGGGATCCAGTCGTGCCTGTGGCTTTCTGATTTGGCATTCATGTCTTCTGCTGATTCCCTTTTTTGTGTGATTTAGCTGTTCTCGTCAAGAGGTGAAATGGTTAAATCCCCGTTCTGCTCTCAATAAAGCAGTCACTGACTAACACTTGTTCCACATTGGTGAGAGCACTGTTCCAGTGTCTGAGGATAGGCTTATTACGCTTCCTAAGTTCATGTAAATCTTCTCACAAGAAAAAGTAAATAATCTCACATGATGGAGGGATTTTGATAGTCTGGGGTGTTTTATATGTCTTGGCTTGCCAGTAGCTTCTAGGCAGTTATGTTTCATTGACTTCTTCCTCTTCCGGTGTTCAGTTATTATAGCCTGCTACCTTTAATCAGTAATTTCAGTTACTAATAGGCAGTCTATACCTTTAATCAGTCATTTCAGTTACTATAGCCTACTACCTTTAATCAGTCTTTTCAGTTACTATAGCCTACCTTTAATCAGTCTTTTCAGTTACTATAGCCTACTACCTTTAATCAGTCTTTTCAGGTACTATAGCCTACTACCTTTAATCAGTCTTTTCAGGTACTATAGCCTACTACCTTTAATCAGTCTTTTCAGTTACTATAGCCCACTACCTTTATCAGCCTTTTCAGTTACTATAGCCTACTACCTTTAATCAGTCTTTTCAGTTACTATAGCCTACTGCCTTTATCAGTCTTTTCAGTTACTATAGCCTACTACCTTTAATCAGTCTTTTCAGTTACTATAGCCTACTACCTTTATCAGTCTTTTCAGTTACTATAGCCTACTACCTTTAATCAGTCTTTTCAGTTACTATAGCCTACTACCTTTATCAGTCTTTTCAGTTACTATAGCCTACTACCTTTAATCAGTCTTTTCAGTTACTATAGCCTACTACCTTTAATCAGTCTTTTCAGTTACTATAGCCTACTACCTTTAATCAGTCTTTTCAGTTACTATAGCCTACTACCTTTATCAGTCTTTTCAACGCGCTTCAATAATGCGACAAAGATCGGGATACTTCACATGCCTTAATTCAACTATTGCTATGGCCTTATTCCGGTTAAAGTAGTTATAAATGCTGTTTACATGGCAGTGTCTTATTCAGAGTATTGTCTTAACTGGGTTAAGATCAAATTATTGCCGTCCATGCAAACATACTCAGTGAGGAGTCTGACTCTGAGGATAAGGGTGGCATATGGATCCCATCAGGTAGAAACGCTATGTTGTCAGTGTTGTGTTGTCACGATACCAGAATTTTGATTTTGAACCCGGTGTCACAGAACAACCACTGTGTTTTATTTTGAACTTATGTTAGCATATTGGCTTTGGAGCAACTTTGGTACGGGGGATTTGATCCCGGCCTTGTGTTCATCTTTGCTGGCTCTAGTGAAATAGTTTCTGCAAATTCTGCTCTTGGCATCAGTTTTGTCAAGCAGTTTAGATGGTCTGGGATTTGGTTCAAGATGCGGTGCACTGGTTGCTTCTGTTGCCATGCTTTCAGCTGGTGCCTGGATTCAACTTGAAATTTCTGCTGACTGCAGCAGTCCACTGTGAAGCGCTAGCCTGCGGCTCTGTCTTCTGCAATCCTGGACTAGACTGATTACATCAGTTCGCCGATATCCTGGTGAGACCGATATGTCAGTTTGCCAATACTTTTATTAAATATTGGATATCGGCCAGTGTGGTCCACCTGCACATGATGGATGGAGGTTCCTTCCTTCCTGACTACAGCTACATTCGCTCTTCTGTTATTTGAAAGTTTATTTTCTTTGCAGGGTTTATTTATTCAGACCGTTGTTCTACACTGCTGTTTGTAAATTCATTCTTCTTTTGAATGCAGTTATGTATCCCAGAGTTTTCTCTACCACCGAAAAGGTGCTGTTACTGTTGGTCAACCTGCCTTAAGAATCAGCTAACCCACACCCATGATGGTCGAAATGGTCTAAAACATGAACCTTTGCAAAATCTGGGCATGACACATGGTTACATTTGAAGACTATTGGTACAAAATATCAATTATCTATTGGTGACTTCTGTCTAAAAATGTCAGTAATGTAGTTCTAACGTAAGTTCAGTCAGGAAGACTATAATATGCATTTGATTTTACACTTCCTTAATTCACTTCTTATATCTCCACGCTTCAATCTACTCACAAGCTCATAACAAGCTGTCAATTTCCGGGCTTCAATTGAATAATCAGCTGCTTGCTGCCTAGTCTCTTTTAACCAATAGCATAGTGTCACATCACTGCTTACATCACCTCTCACCCCACACACCTCCAGTGTAAGCCTATCACATTGCTTCTCACCCCCATCGTAAGCCAATCGCTTGGAGGCGGTTTCCTTAAATATGTTTTTTCTGTCTCACTCAGCCTCTCAACACCGCTGCTGTCAGTCTCGCACCCTCCTCCTCCCCCTCTCCTCCCGGTCATCGCAGACCTATCAGATTCTTCAGTCGGAAGAGTCTCATCATGATGAGTCTCAGAAGGAGATCACCAGCACCATCAGTATCTAGACTCCACAGGGGGATATATCTGGATGCTGCTCTGGGCTGATGCAGCTCTCTCAAGATCTCCCTGTGGTGTCTAACCACCAAAGACTAATAACAATACCTTATTCTCATCATTCTTTCTGTAATGCATCATTCACTTTATTGTAATACATATTATTTTATTCATTCTTTGGTCTCTAGTCTCTCCTGATTGAATTGCTATTGGCCTTCAAAAACCCATATCAGTCGAACTCTATTACAGCCCTGAGCCCTTCCTCTTCTATGCTAATGCACATGCGGTCCATGCATACTCATCATCAGTCAGTGATGTTCATAGACTACACATTATAAAATCATCTTTCCACCTCCATCTTTCTCAACGCTTTCAAAGTAGCATCATCCACAATTTGCTCATTTGTGACAATGCGACCAAGCTGTCCACAGACAAGGCTCAGAGTCACGTAGCCTCCCTGCAAAACTCATCCACTGCCACGACAACTTTGAATTTTAAACTCGGATGCACCTCCACCCACCTCTGCCTCATCTCTCCTCCCCCCTCCTCTCTCTCTCTCTCTCTCGCTCTGCCTTTGAGGATGGTGTATGCTGCGAGTCGGCCTGGTCTGCACTCCATACAAAAGGGGGTCTGTTTCATGAAATGTTTCCCTTTTTAATGAGTGATGGTGCTCGCTCATTTAATATTCCGAGCTGATATCTCTCCGGGAGCTGAATGTGCTTCAAAGCAACAGCTTGCTTGTAAATGGGAGTGGGAGGCGGGGTGAAGGGGGGGGGGGGTGGAGGGGAGCGAGGGGGGGAGGTGGAGGGCTGCTTAGAAAACACAAACACAGGTTTATTTATTCTCCCTGACATATAGCTAAGCTCCCAGTGTGCTGCGGCTTGCTGCAAAGCTTCTTAGTGCCCTCGCCCTGTGCAGGCACCGGCAGCAGCCTCACAAATATGACTGATAACAGGTCGGCTGTGTGTGTCAGTCATATCCCTTTCTGCTTTCATCTATGTTGCTGCTATCCTTCCATGCTGTGATCAACTTCTAGGATGATTGCTCCATTCAAACAGGATTTCCCTGCCTTATTTATGAACACGTTTTTGAAACATCTTTCAACCGCTGTTTCTTTGGCGGCGCCACCCGTGTCTCCGTCGACGCCATGGTGTACCTGTGCTGCTCGCGGTAACAGTGTGATCGAAGTCAACGAACATACATATTGAGAGACTGGGGAGAGAAACTCTGCTCTCTGGACTCCATCTTGCCTATTTCGAATGCACACGCTCCAGCCTTACCGAGAGGGAGATGAAGATGAACACACGCTCCAGCCTTACCGAGAGGGAGATGAAGATAAACACACGCTCCAGCCTTACCGAGAGCGAGATGAAGATAAACACAGAGATGGCCTGCCTGTGCAGTTTGGCATTGATCCTTACATTTTGTCAGTAGGGTCCATGCCAAAGTAACTAATGTAGTCTGCTATTGATTCCCCAGTTTCAGGCCTGGCTGAATTTCACTCCAATGTTCTGC
Organism: Poromitra crassiceps; assembly: GCF_964638095.1. Taxonomy (NCBI): domain Eukaryota; kingdom Metazoa; phylum Chordata; class Actinopteri; order Beryciformes; family Melamphaidae; genus Poromitra; species Poromitra crassiceps. The sequence goes on from NC_139642.1 coordinate 42,684,366, forward strand.
CTCTCTAATGCACCCACACACCCCTACCCCCCTCTGCTCTATGTCCTCCCTTGTCAGCGGGCATGGATGAGCATCTGGCTGGAATTTGCCTACATACATTCAATCAGGAGAGACTCATTCTTTAGTGAGCTATTATTTATATAATTCACGTGCACAATAATTATGAAAATGTGAAAAGTCTTTTGAGATTAGACTCCATCTTGACTGAACCATTATTCATGATTAGATGGGGGTAGAGATCATGGGGGTAGAGAAGCAGAGAGTAGAATAGGATCGCCCCCAGTGGAGTCTACACACTGGTGGTGGTGGTGGTGGTGGTGGTGGTGGGAGATGATGAAGAGAACGCTGAGATCTTGATGGATGTGAAGAGGAGAGGGCTTCTGGTGATTTCAGACCGAAGTGCTCGAAAGTGATGAACTGGAGGTGAATGGGGTGGAGGAGGGTCGCTGCAATTTGCCCTGGAATGACAGCTGACAGACAGCACACAGAGGAGAACAGGTTTTAAAGTTGACAGCTAAGACGTGATTGGTTGGTAGGAAATTGCGACGAAATCTGATTGGTTTAACAAAAAGGCGAACTCCCCTAATCAGCTGATACAGTATGAGTAGGAGAGTGGGGGAAGAGAGGGAGAGGAATGAATGAATGAATGAATGAATGAATGGGTAGTGTAGAATGTAGATACTCTTCCTGACTGAACTTACGCTAAGCTTCATTTTATTATGTACATACAGCCTGTTTTTGTTCTTTTGTGTGTGTGTGTGTGTGTGTGTGTGTGTGTGCGCGCGCACGTGCACGCGTGTGTGTGCGTACGCATGAGAAAAAGGTGGGGGTATGTACCCTGCTAGTCAAGGCTCAAAAGGAGAGAGGGCTTCTATTTATCCCTTTATCTCTATCTGACAACAGCCTGCATCAGCACTGCACCTATTTAAGCTACTGATTCATTCATATGCATAGCAGCCAGACTGTACAGTAAAATGGCTGTGCTGTGGTAAAACTCTGTTTACTCCTCTAAATGCATCAATATGGCCAAAATGGATCAGACGGCCATAAAGGGAAGAAAACAAGGGGGAGAAATCCATGTAATTATATTCCTTTCACAGATGACGTTTCCCAGAGCGCTCGATGAAAGGAGCATTTTATATGAATATGGTGCATAACGGTTCATACTCATAAATAGGAGATCTGCTCAGACAGTACAGAGCCACTTTGGGCCTCCACACAAAGTGCTGCTGCTTATTTTAGGCACTGACTTCAGAGAGGAGCTGGGCAGGAAAGACCTTCTCCCTGGAGACGAGCTGCCTATAACTGTCTCTCCTCCTCCATCTCTCTTTTAATTATTTTCATTAGAGATTAGATTAATCATTTAGACTAGAAAACATCACATTTCACTTTGCCAGTTCAGTTTTAAACATTTTATTTGAAATATGTCAAATCAATCAAGGTGTGTGTTTCTGAGTGCAGATTTCCTTTTTTGTTGTTCTATCTTGACTTAAGCCAGTTTGAAATCAATGCACTAGAGCAGTGGTTCCCAACCTTTTCCAACTCAGGGCCCACTTTTATGTCTCAAAAATGTTCGCGGCCCACCTCCGACCCCATAAATACAAAGGCCATATAATGCGTTCTCAGAGCACTTTTTTATTGAAAATTGAACATAAAGGACTGAACTGAATACAGGAGAAACATGTTGGAAGCTCCACAGTCACTAACACAGCACCTGTAACATGTTGCAACACCTTCAGTATTACAGTTTTCAAGGAGCTGTCCACACACACACACACACATACACACACACACACGCACACACACACACACACACACACACACACACACACACACACACACACACACACACACACCAATCATTCAAGGAGCTGTCCATCAGCACCACACAGATGTCAGAAATGACAAGCAAGGGGCTGTCTGTAACAGGCTAATTAACAAATGATTAATAAATAACGGTATCCTTCAACAATGGAAAAATGCATTCTCATAACAATTTGACATCCAATATCAGATCCAAACAAAATCCAAATATCAGAAGAAAGCCCATTAAATCGATAGGGTTACAAATAAACACAAACCCAATATAAAGATGATGTAAAGATGAAACTTCAATTCAAGCAAAAGCAATAACATCAAAGAAACAAAAATCATACTTTTTCAAGTATGATTTTTCAAAATCTTTCAAAAAAGAAAATTGGAAAAAAAAATTTTTTTTTTTTTTTTTTTCAAAAATCATACTTTTTTGGAAATGATTTGGCGGCCCACTTGCAATACCTTCGCGGCCCACCAGGGGGCCGCGGCCCACAGGTTGGGAATCACTGCACTAGAGAGGCCTTTTTTTCTGTCCATTTTCTTACACAGCAGGGCTTTCTTAGTCATTCTCTATAAAATGTCAAAAGTAATTACAAATGGCCCAAGTTACCAGAAACGCTTCAAGAGGTATTCATTTTCTAATCATATAAGATGGAGAAAAGCAAGCAAATTTGAGCATTTGTGAATCTTTAAGCAGTGAATGTGTGGTATTTTTACATGATAAATAAATGACTGAAACGTTTTCAGATGATCAGCTAATCATATCAGCACAACACTCCTGGCCAAAAGCCCCTCCCCTCTCTTCTCCGCATCTCTTCCAGCCCAATCACTTTGCCAGGAGCTCCCGGGTGGGAGACTCCGCCCTGGCAACCCGCTTCTTGGCTAGGAGATAGCTGGTGGAATTAACCAGTCAGGAATCTGGAGAGGGCTTTGATACCAGGAGAGGAATCGCAGGGGGCCATTTTGTAGGTTAGAGCAATTGCCAGTTGAGCCATGGAGGGGCCAAATGTTCCTGCAGGCCAGAGAAACAGAAGGTTGGGAGGGGTCAAGGGTTCCTCCTCTCCTGCCCACCTGCCCAACATCCCACTTCCAACATTGATGCGATGGGAGCATTATGCACATTTAAGCGGCCACCGGAACACCCACACAGTGACCTGGCTCCCACGCACCTCACCACCTCACATATTCAGACTTACAGTGAAGAGCGCTTTTCTCTCCACTTTACCGGTGTCTCTGAGTCGACTTTTCATCCCGCTGCTGCGTGCACACAGCAGAGCACGGGCATCAGTAAATATTTATCTCACATAGACGCAGGGCCTTGCAATTGTTCCTGTCACCGTGTACTCCCTTTGTCAGCATTATGAAGCCTCAAAATAGAAGCCAAAAAGGAACAAATAGGAAGGGGGAACTTGATATAATGCCCCAGCAGACCCCTTAAAATACCGTTTGCCCGTTCCTGCTTGCAGACTCATCTCCTTTTAGTTTGCCAAGTTTCAAGCAGTTGTGCAGAATGTCTTCATGGCTCTTTCCTAGGTCACGGAAAAGATGATTTGCAAGGGAAAGCAACAGACTCAACATCAGGAGGGACGAGGGAAGTGGAGATTTACATGTGGACCCTGCAGGGGGTGGGAGTGTGCAGAGGGTCATGCTGTGACTGAGTGAGGCTGTGTTCCAAGGGTGATTCCAGTTTGCCTTGAAATAGTGTTGTTGGCTGGAGCTCCATGTAGCCACATTGGGACGGCTCACTGGATGAAAAGACTTGCAAATAAAAGTTCATTCCATTTTTTCCAGCTCATTAGGCCTTTTCTTCCCCCCCCCCCCAGCCGTTGCGTGGGAAGCCAGTGGACCCCTAAAACCAACTCGTATTATATCTTCAAACAAAAGCGTTGTCCGTCGCCTAATTGTATGAATATTATGACACATAAAACAGCAAATTAAATTAAAAGCCTCAAAATGTGCTAGTGATAATATATTGTCTGCTAAATTAGTTTAATTAAAGCCGTTCTGAATTTGAGTAATGAGTGATTTAGAAGCTCAATCAGATCTTTTAACAAGTGGCTCCAACTCGAGATGAAATGGAAGTCGTCCCATGTTTCAATGGGTTGCAAAAATACTGGATGAAAGTAGTGGGAGGATGACACTGATTGGATTTGGCCCACATCACTGAGTGTGTGTGTTTGTGTGTGTGTGTGTGTGTGTGTGTGTGTGTGTGTGTGTGTGTGTGTGTGTGTGTGTTAGCCCTGCTGTTTGGGAATTATTGGTAATGCGGAAAGAGGAAAAGCAATTCCTGCCAGAGCGGTGCTCTTGTGGAAGTAATCCAAACAACAGTGGGCTGATTCTGTACGACGCTGGGCCCGGTTTGAAGGGTTAATCCTGTTGATGGGGTTGTGGGATTTGCCAATGTAATTCCAGGCGAACTTTCTCTGACTTCTCACCACTGGATAGTAGAGATGTTCTGAACTTCCGATACCATTTTTACCTTCCCGATTCCGATACCTGAACTTGCGTATCGGCCGATACCGAGTACCGATCCATTATATATACATATACATATACATATACATATACATATACATATACATATACATATACATGTACATATACATGTACACGTACATGCATATACATATACAGTGTTTCCCCTACCATTCTACAGGCCTGGCGGGCCCACCAGGCCAATGATGCCCCCCCCAGGCCAGATTTCTTTTTCTTTTTTTTTCTACTCTCTCCAAAATTTCAATAAACCTTTATGGCATATTATTACAATACAACAATACTGGTGTTGACAGTGTTGACAGTAATAGAAGATGCCAAATCATTCAAAACAGCATTTTGCTTTTAGGAGCATCGTGCCAGCGTGCGGCGCTGTTCCAAAACATGTCAACGTGTGTCGTTGCCTGGGAAACGCAGATCCCATAATACAACTGTTCGCATTGCATCCCATAATAGTATGATGATACATGGGATGCCATTGCGGACATAGATGCGAACAGGTTACGGATGTTTTATCCAGGTAAAACTACTTTTGTTTTTCAGGGCTCATAAATTACGTGGTATATACTTGGTATATTACGTGTTTATAGACTTGCATACCCGCCGATACCCGATCCAGGATCTTAGGCAGTATCGGAGGCATTTCCGTTACTGGTATCGGTATCAGAAGTCTACTGGATTGATGCGTTGTGTGAGGTGAGGGGGCAGCTTCCCGTTCGCTGCACTTCCCCTTTCCCCTCAGCCCCTCATTCAGTCTCACAATGCTGATGCTTGGTGACTGGCGTGGGGCGGGAGTTTGTTTTTGCTGGGAAGACAGAGTGAGGAAGGAGTGCACTGAGGCGTGACTTCATGTGTGTGTGTCTGTGTGTGTGTGTGTGTGTGTGTGTGTGTGTGTTGGAGAGCGCGCTGATGCGTAAGTGTGCGTCCCTGTGTGCATGCGCAGGCCCGAGGCAGAAGCAGCTTCACGTTGCCGGCCCTGCTCCCCCTGATCCTGACCCACTTTCTTCTCCTCGCTCCCTATCTTCCTCGCTCCCTCGCTCCCTCGCTTTAATTGCCGCTCGGCACACTGAGGCCATCTGCTCAACTGAGGCCCGTCGCCATGGAGATGCTGGGAGGCTTTTCGGATTTGCTGTGGACTGACCAACAGGGAGATAGAAGGTCAGGGAATGGGGGTAGGGTGTTGGACAGTCATAGGGGCACTAGAACTGTGTCACCATGATGCTCCGCCTAGTCCGACTTTGGCATTGCAATATCACACCTGTATGGCAGACCCCCCCCCCCCCCCCCCCCCACACACTGCTTTTCATATGCTGGGCTGTCCCATCGCAAACATTTGAGGTGTAAGTGTTGTATTTTTGGCATAGCTAACAAGGATACGGTTGAAAGCTCCTGACACACCGGGCCGTCGGCAGTGTCTGGGTCATCGGTGAGCGTCTGTGGGCTTCTAGTCTTTATGGTGTCTCCTGCACTGTTGGTACTAGTCGGCCTGGTCAGCGGCTTTTACGGTCGATTCAGCATCGCCGTCATGTCGTCGGTCAGAGAAATCCCTCTGATTGGCTGCTCAGCTGGTTAAGCGAAGCAGTACACGAGAAGAGACGGCGGCACGCACAAAACGTTGCCGTTTTTCAACTCCATCCCTCATCATTTCAATACACTCTTCACACCACCTGTTTTGAGGTGGTAAAGCCGGGAATAAAGCAGGTGTGACCAATAACATTAATGAGGGCCCTATCACTGCAACACCTAAATGGAATGGAACAATCATTAATGGTATTGGTTAAACCTGCTTTACTTCCTGCTTTACCACATCAAAACGGTTGCTGTAAAAAGGGTGATATCACGACGACGTGGTGATGTCACCAAAAGTGGTGAGCGTTGAGAGTGGTGTGAAAATGGTAGGCAAACGCTGCTTTGCTTCCTGTATCATATGATAACAATGGTTTATATCGTTATACCATATGATAGAACGCACGTGCTAGTTGCCCGTCGGCTGTAGTCTTTGCGGTGTCTTCAAGTGCAACTTTTTGGCCCCGACACAACGACGCAACAGTTTTGCAGTTTCTTTGGAACTTTTCAAAATAAAACAATATTTTAAATCCAGCTTTACCAGAGCTGGAGAAAAACTTTTCCCTGCATAATTACCAACTACATATCCCTTAACTGCCATTTATGACAATAAGCTGCGGTATGTAAGCCCAAGACTATTGTTTTGGAGAAGGCTGGGGGTATTTGTCTGTGTTAAGCGTTTCTTGTTGGTTCAGTCGATGTGTACTTAGCAGCTGTCTTCATATCATCATGAGTTGTGCTCTTTTATCCCTACGAGTGTCTTTGTATATTATGGTGGCGCCTACTTATTTCTTTTCCAATGACACGCCTCGGTGAGGAAGAAGCTGTGCTATGTTTCCAATTAACACGCAGGCGTATTTCAGAGCCGTGGTCTGCACGTCTAGGTCGCCTCGCGCTCTTCGTCTGTCAGCACCACTCGCATCGAGCCTGCCCCGTGTGTTGTTTAAATATTCAAATATTCCATGCCTGTTCCAGAGGCTAATTCTGCCAAATAGCTAAATGTTTATAGGAGAATGTTTTATTTAAATGGCTCTAATGGAGTCTTGGTATTGACCTCTGCGACAGGCACAATGGTGAGCTTCGGGAGACACTGTTTATATTTACTCCTCTTTTAAAGGTCAATATTGGTAGCTGCTGTCATTTCTAAAGTGTCATATATATTTATATATTTATAGGTCAATACATAATTAGTAATCTGGGGGAGTTTAGATCTATCCTGTCTGTGTCGCAGAGCTGCAACCGTTTCCGCTGTCTTCAAGTTCAAGACAAAGCCACAGGATTCTGGTGGATTCCAATGATTGTGCAACATCATGTCTCAAGTTGTTGGTGTAGTAGGCAGCATGTCATGTCAGACGGCCTTAACAATGCAGTGCCCTTCTTCAGGTTAAATGCTACTGCATCTCCTCATCCTCCTGTATATTTCTGCTACTTTTCCTAACAACACTTAGGCCTCGAACGAAGCCTGTCAGAATTTGACAACTTTGATGCCACCGCTATCTGCATATAGGCGCCTTTGACAGCGTCTTCTGCGCCTCCATCACTCATCAGAGCAACACAAGAAGCTGTGACAGCAGAAAAGGTATCTCTGTCAGTTTAAACTCTGTGAGCGCTTGATCTCCGAGTTGCCCAAACGTGCAGTTGGAGCTGAAGTTAACAAGACAATGTGCCTGGCGCCTGTAATTGGACTGGGTCCATTTCAGCTGTGTGAAAAGATAGGCTGTCTGTCAGCCTCCTGCTCTCCAGTCAAGGTCATGATGTTGAGCGCTGGACGTGCTATATTTGCTACCATGCCCGTCGTCCTCTCATACTGTAGCATAGCCAGCTGCTGCTGTGCAGAGGTGGGTTGAGAGCTGCTGCGCTCTGTGGGCAGCGCACTAGATTATGTGCTGGGAGAGATTAATCTGACCATATGATGTTGTTATGGTGTGAACGAGTGAGGAGTGAAGTTCTATCAAACCGGTCTTACCATCACGAGCCCGTTAAGCCGGTTTGAATTTTGTTCTGCTTGTCTTTCCTGTTATTGCCAAAGGCGCTGCACATCTCTAGTTCGACATAAACTAGTGCAGTGATGGGAAATAAACAATGTCTTTCCAAAGGACTATGTCATGGTGTAGCGTTCAGCGTTGTGGATAGACCTTGTTAACTGGAGTGATTTTCGTGGTCACGTTGTGCCAGACTCCTGATTGCACTTTGAATGGAGGCCACGCTCAAGGAGTACTCTAATTAGCCCCCCTCAAGTCCACATGCTGACTCGATAGTCAGGCCATTTGATTTGTTTCAACAGGGATGACTGCCTTCTTCCCCCCTGTTTGAACTGAGATTTATCCCTCTGATTTTATCATCCGACTCACGACTCTGCTGTGACTGTGTTCTTAGCTCTTTATTATTATGCTCAGCCACAGCCAGTAGCCTATACTAAATAGAAGTGAATTGCATTCCTTTTTATGGACGACATCAGGGAAGGTTGTTCACTATTCAACACAATGCAATCCACTCCACCACTCAACGGGAAGTATATTTATTTATTTACCCCGCAGATGCCATTTTGGTGTGCGGAGTCCCCGGAGAGGACAATGCATTAGGCCACTCACTGTATTTACGTGTGTTGGATTGATGCTGATGCGAGGGGGCAGGCCAGAGGTTGGAGGATGGCAAATTGATCATGGGTGAATGAGTGTCAGGGGAATCTTGACATCTACAACTGCTTCTCACACTTTGAGCTGGGGGAATCCATCAAGCGTGCACCCAGTGCCATCTGAGACCACAACTACTTACCACATATGAAGACTGTGCTGTTTGCACGGGCATGCAGCATGGTGTGGTCTGCTTTATTTGATTGTAGTGGTGGATATTGCTAATTGATTCGCCTTGCTTGTTTGTGCCTTCAATCATGTTATTACAGCCAACTTACTGTAAGCACAATTAGGTGACTGTAGCCTAGTGCATTTCTCCATGTGTTTTCTAACATATGAGGAATGTCTACTGCATGTTGGTGCACAGGGGAAATCAGACCTTGCCCCTAGCCATACTTGCTCTGCTCTAATATGTATTTGTAGACTAATTGGACGAATCACAGGTTTACAACCGACTCCAGGAGTTTATGACATTGATGAAACGTAAATGCCACTCAATCAAAATCAGCAATATTTCCAGCGGTGCTGTGGTGTAGATATTCTCATAACATGCAGAACTGCCCCATTTTCCAACCTTCATGCATAGAATGCTCAAATGCTCATATTCATTTTTACAGTTCTACTGCACTGAATAATCTTACAGAGATATTTCTCCGCAAGCAAATCAACAAAACATTTTATTTTGACTTGCAATCATTTCCAGTCCCTGCACGTTTGCCACAGATGAAAGCAGAGAATCTGGTTGACTTTCTTGATGAGTTTAAATGCCGCTACAATGAGGCAAATTTGATCACAATCATCACATGATCGAGTTAAGTAAGTACAGCTGGCCGTGAAGATGGCCCGTGTCAGCCGTGTGGCTTCTGCACCTGGCTTTAGGGCTATTGTGAATAGCAAAGCCAAATATGATGTGAGATTGGAACAGGTTAGAGAGTGGGTTGGTGCAAGACTGGAATTGGAGTGGTATTATAAAAGAGACAGATGGATAAGTGGTGTGTGGTATAACAGTCTAAGTTGTCACTATATCAAGGAGTGATGTTGAAAATGCTATGTCAGTTGAATGGTAGTGTAATAGTATAGCATTAAGGTGGAGGATGGTGCTATTGTGCGTATGGCGATGACAGTTGTGCATTTAGCTGGAGCAGCACTCTGGTTTATTTAACATTTACACAAAGAGCGTCTCCAACTCTAAGCACAGCTAAGAGTTTGTATTCTGCAAATACAGTCTGAATAATGAATGATATCCTTTTAAAGTTCCCCGTGAGATAAACAAAAGCCAGCAAGGCTTATCTATCCTCCTTTGACGTTTGGCTTCCCACACACCTTGAACACAGTTTGCACCTGACAGAGACGTATTCTTTCTTTGTAGGTCTGCAGGAATCTAAGAGAGGAAGCCATACCCTGCCATTAAATACCATGCTGTGTTTTGAATTAAATGAATTTCAAGCATGGCTAGCTGGATCTGCAAGGCATGAATGTGCCTTTTGTGCTGCATGTGAGTCGACTGTAGAGTCATTTGTTTAGCTCCCCTTGATGTAGATAATACTGATTTCCATTCAGTGGATGTGAAATATAGATTATGTGAATAACGAAAGACAGGATTAACTGTTTAACTTCCTGGAATTACTGTTTCATGATAATGCAAGTTTGTATAAATCCACTTAATTGTCTCTAATTTTGAAATCTTTAGAATAACCTAAAACATGTTGCTGCATGTTTGATTATGGGATACTGTACTTGACTGAGTAGGAATTTGCTCTTACTTGACTTGTCTGAATGCCTGATTAAATAAAGGTTTAGTAAAAAAGAGGATGCACACTGATTTGATATACCGTACACACATCTTGATGTCCTTACTCTCAATAACAAACGAGCAAACAATGACTGAATCATTATCATGTGTCCTCCTCATGCCATCTGTCTCTGAGACAAGTGATGGAGCTATGGACCAGGGAAGATTGTCCCATACCGGTTTATCCAAACGCTTAATTAGATTTAGTTAATTAATATTCTCGTCTGGTTATGTCTTTCTGATTATTCACCCCCACGACTTGAACATAGATTTATGATTAATATTTATAGGAAAATGTCAGGAGCTGTCAGCCCCCTATGAATCAGCAAGCAGGCTTCAGAACTCAAGAGCCAGTTGATGTACTATCAATCACAGGCAGCATAGGGGGAAAATCCCACAAAGATGGATACAAAGAATCCAATTAGAAATGTGTAACCTTTCTGCGGGGGGACTTTCTTGGTGATTTATTAGTGCAAAGCTCCTTCGCTCCTCCCCCTACTATTATATGTTTTAAATATTGGAGCAAATGAATATGTCCAAAGTGCTGAATGGACTGCGGCAGCCGTGAACGCAGCTCATGCATTAACGATGACGGAGTTTTTCAGCCGTCTCTTTCATGCCAAAGTTCTTTCACACACACAGAGAGAGAGACGTACTACGATGCAATCCTCCGGAGGATTCTGCACGTGTGGAGGTATTTTTAGTAACGTGTGTTGCACACAGAGCAATCTGCGTCTCCCTGGATGGCATATAATGTTGAGGATTCACTCAGATGGGTCGTCAGCGCTTTGCCCACGGCTCTGCAGAAGGGATGTGTTTGTACCCAGTGCTGGAGGGGGGGGGGGTCACGTGCTGACCTCATTGTGTGCACGAGTAAGTGCACTCTGCAGCATGAGCATCGCTGTGTAGTCGCCCAGCGCGTGCCCCCACCCCCCCCTCCCCGCCCGCCTGCATAACGAGAAAGCGACTTATCTCAGCGCTTATAGCTAATTGATTGATGCCACAAAAATATCCCAGACCGAAACATTTTTTCCCATCCTATCATGTCCGTTGGAGAGGGAGCGGAATCGGTGAAATAATGAAGATGGACCTCTCCTCTGAAAAAGGAAAGATTTAATATTTTTATCCCTGGAAAGGAAGTGACACGCTTTATTACTCTTCGCCGCTCGGCGCTCCCCACCCGCCCTTTACAGAGAGTCGTGTGCTACAGTATCACTGCGCCGCCATAATAACGCACTATGAAAAAGCACTCTGAAATGACAAAAGCACATCGTTAGTAAAGGCAGAGGTTCATGTTTATGTCTTATTTACAATTTGCAGCCCCTGCTGTTGGACACGTTGGCACAAATGGTTCTGCGGGGGTGGTCCAATAAAGACAGATCCATCTTCGGCTGTCCTGGCGATCTCTTGGCCATACGGAAGTGCCATTTCCGCCCTCTTGGACCTTCAAAGATTGCAGCTGGTCTGGTTCCTTCACCGGTACATTAACTCCTGCAGCCTGTGCTGCTTGACTGAAGCAGATGCCAGCAAAAGAAAACAAAGCTAGCAGGCCAGCGGGTTAATCACAGCCATCTCCAGGTCTGTCGCGCTGTGGCCAGGTGTGTCACACTCAAAGCACGCTTGGCTTTCTTTGCCGCTGCTCTCTGACCTCTGCCTTTCACACCAAGTGCACTGTGTGTGTGTGTGTGTGTGTGTGTGTGTGTGTGTGTGTGTGTGTGTGTGTGTGTGTGTGTGTGTGTGTGTGTCTGTGTTTGTCGGTACAGACAAAAACAGGATCTCCTCAACGTTCAGGGACAGATGGGTTTTGTTACAGCCTATATGTCAAAAGGCTTGCAAAATGGGCAGGAAGTGAGTTCAGAGAGGATGCTGGAAGTTCTCAGTGGCATGTACTTTTGAAAACTGAACCATTTTATTGATGGCCAAAGAACACTTGAGCACAGATTGTGTATTTTTCTTTGGTTGCGACTGAAACCCATCAAATGGCCATTGCTCCTGGATTCTGCACAATTCCTCAGCCTTGACGCCAGTAAAGATGCCACTGGAGCCAAACACGAATTACAAAACAGCATGGAGTTGTTTCAGATGTCTGTGTTATTATTTTATTTCAACAGTTGCGGCGACTTTTGATGATGAATTCTTTTTTTTTTCCTGGTGCGGCTTTGCAACCTTCCATTCCACATACTGTGCCACCGTCTGTTCATTTTATCTTTCATAGATTGTTACACATTTCTGCATGATGCGTCACCAATGGCTGCCTTTGCAAAAGAGTTATCCTTCACTGATTTGTGGCTCACACACTGTAACTATGATAGTATAAGGTATGACAGCTTGTATTTCATTTGAGCAAGGCCAGAGTTGTACATCAATATGCTAGTGAGAGATTTTCTATTACATTGTCTCTTGGCAGCGTCCGGACCTTGGCTGCATGTAACCAGCGGAGAAAATACATTTCATTAAATTTTTTAAAGAGAGAGAATAAGAATGTACTTATCCTGATATATTAAATTAAATTCATTTGTGAACCACAATGATACCTATTCAAATCCTATCAATGTCTCATTGCCTCATATTCAAATGAAACACAATGCATCATTTTCCAAGCTAGTATTGGCTTAGTGAATGTCCTGATAAGTCAGTTTTCTGCTTAACGTCTCTTTCAGTACATCGTCCATTGATACAACCGTGTGGTAAAATGCCAGTTGTGTCTTTTCAGTGCGTCTCTTAAGACACAGCTGCCTTCTTAGATAGCTAATGGGCTCGTCGTGTGCTGCGGCGCTGGGAGCCGAGCGTGGCGTGATGGCATTTGCTCTGTCGGGCCCAAGGCCCGTCTGTCAGTGTGTATCAGGCCAGCCGACGGCCATGACTCACCCACCACCAACCCTGTGGGTGCCCGCGCTCACCGAGAAGACACAGGAGCTTGACGTTCTGCACCCGGAAATACATATGTCAGTGTGGGGGAGGCACGGGCCGCCATGAGGTGTTAGTGAATATTTCCTCTTCGGAACAGCTGGAGCCATGGTGCTATTTTCCACAGTGCTGAAATCATTCAAATTGGTAATCTGTGAGATCCTGCACTGCATTTCCCAGAGATCCCTTGGCAGTCAAACAGTGTGGCGAGTACTGTGGCGTCTTCCTGCTTGGATTTGGATCTGGATCGGAGTTTCTGTTGGCGGACTTGGCACCGGCCTTTTCTTTGTCTGTTCCCAGATCTTCCTTTGTTCATTCCAAACAAACCGTTCCGTCGATCCAAACAAAACGCACAACTTCGTGTTCGCCAAAGGATTTTTCCCAGACTGCTTACCCAGCGCTTGCTGTTTAGACCAGCAAATGTTGCAACTGTAAAAGCTCATGAACTGGGTGGACAGTTCAATCACTATTGTATTCTATAGGAATGGGACAATATATCGATATTAGGGCTGTCAATCGATTAAAATATTTAATCGCGATTAATCGCATGATTGTCCATAGTTAATTGTGATTAATCGCAAGTTAATCGCACAATTTTTTATCTGTTGTAAATCTACCTTAAACCGATATTTTTCAAGTTTTTAATACTCTTATCAACATGGGAGTAGACGAATATGCTTGCTTTATGCGGATATGTTTATTATTATTGGAACAATGACAAATACTGTCCAGAATATTCTTCAGAATAACCTCAAGGGTGTGCATGCTGAACCATACTGTATAGTGAAGTAGAAGCATATAGGCTACTGTAAGCTGCATAATTAGCCTACTGGTTCATCTGAAGAAAAGAGCACAGGAGCAGCTGTGTGCCAGTTCTCTCCCCCTCTCTCTTTCTCTCTCGGTCTCTCTCTGAGATAGACTCTCTCTCGGCGATCAGACTCCCTGTCTGTCTGTCTGTCTCGCTCGCTTTCTCTGCCTCTCTCCCCCCCGCGCTCTGTCTGTCTGCCTCTCTCTCTCTCTGCAATGGTCTGATCGCGCTGATGCGCCCTCTCTTTCTCTCTCTCACCCAAAATGTGGGACATTTTCTCAATTTTAAGCTGAACTTGCCAACATTATACCCATTTTCTTCCTCCTTTTCTGCTCACGGGGGTTTCTTTCTGCTTGCTATCAACGTTACTGCTTCCTGATTTCCCAAACTACGGGTCGGACCAAGGCTCAAACTTCAAAGAAAGTGCATGCGTTAATCGCGCGTTAAAAAAAATTGTGGCGTTAAAAGGAATTTGAGTTAACGTGCGATTAGCGCGTTAACGCTGACAGCCCTAATCGATATATCACAATACTCAACAAAACTGATGACACGGCTTGACCATTAAAATTTCACTAGCTCTCTATGCCAATTATATTCTGTATACTTTGTAATGACATTTTTAAGTTGTTGTTTACATTCTAGCAATCCAATGTCACTGCTAGAAAGATGTGTGCCTCAGAGAAAAAAAGAATACAAATTCTGCACAGTCATACTTTGTTGTCATTACATCGTAACACGATTGTATCCAATCGTGAACCACATATCATGTCTCGTATTGTATCGTTGAGTCCCATCGCTAGTATCAGTTGATGACAGAGAGCAGCAAAACAGAGAGAAACCTAAATGAAAGTGTCACAGATTAATACTTGAACCTGTGTCCTGTCCCTCAGATTTCCCCCCCGACTTGTCATAGACACTGTCATTGTCTTTACCTGTCCTTGTACGACCTCGCTGAAATGACTCTGAAATGACGTACTTTTGGAATTCTATCCATCACTAGTTGTCGCGGGGGGGGGGGGGGGGGGTGTCGGGTAGTGGGGGGGGTTGCTTTTCCTGACAAATACAGTGTCTGTTGTATAACATCATCTATCATCCTGCGGCCTTTGTTCAGCATCCTGTCTCACACGGGGGCTAGCAGCCGGTGCTAGGGTGGCATTCTGTTTGACAGGCCGGTGGAGATACTAAATGACAGTGACACAAAGAGGGGGCCCACCACACAGGTCCTGACAGGGCTGTTTTCCATAGAGAAGAGGCTTGACTTGACTTAAAGGCCCAGCCCACAATCAGATTGCAGCACCACCCTTGACACCTTTTTGGCCCGGTTTTGACGGGGTTTTTCTGACACCTTTTCCCCCTGAAATGATGTGACAGCTGAAGTTTCAAATGCATCCTGAAGCTCTCTGTTTCTTTGCCTCTTTTTTTATTGTTGTTTGTCCCCCAGGGCAAAAATGGATCTATATTTCGAATCATTGTCGTAGTCTGAAGGCTGCCAAGATATTATTTCCCATCAGAGAATGACATTCGTTGTGTATGCCTATGATTGATAGCCTAAACATTTCTAATCGGGGCTTCAAAGGATTCATCTTTCAATGTGTATTCATCTAAAGTCTGTTTATTAGCTGGGAGTGAAACCATAATTGAAATGTCAGTGTCGTTGGCATGATTCTAGCAACTATAATGTATCTACCAACAGCCAGGTGTGCTGCCAAAGTGTCCTAGAGCAAGAAACTGAACCCATAGCTGCCTGCTCATTGTAAGTCACTGGATTAGAGGCTTGGCCAAATGCCTAAAGTGTAAATGTAATGATAATATGTGTTATGATGTTTCAGTTGATCTCTCATGCCTTTCTCCATCATGCCTCAGAGGATAATTGCTACTCTGGATCATTTTTCTCAAAATGCTAAATATACGTCCATGGCTCCAGTCCTATTTGTTGTTGGGGTAGGGAAGATGAAATGTACACATAAGACACTTCTCCTCAGTGTGGTCAAATTACACAGTCTTGCCATTTGCAAAGTGGTTTTTCTTGCTTAGGTGTGTCAAGGCTGGTTTTGAATTCACATGGGCTGCGTGTTTGTGCTTGTTTCAGTTACTGTATCCAGAGCGAAGCTGTAATCTTATGGCTTTAGCATCTTGCAAAAGGCTTTATTTGGTCTTTCTCCTACATTTTTCCATTGTCTCCTATTTGTAGCAAATGCATTGCAAAACATCCAAAATTCAAGGGAGACTGATCGGAACTAAGGTCAACTAACCAGCCTTGAAAAGTTTACTTTTTGGAGATAAAAGGCTTTTGTAAGATGCTGATGACAAACAAGACAGAAAGTTCTTCTGGATTATCGGGTATTCATAAATTTACTGTCGCAATGTGTTGCAAATATGTGTCTAGCTCCGAAAATAAAATAATAATAATGGCATAATTTCAAAGCTTGCATGCAACTTTGATGTCCAGTCAGTCCCATTGAGTGTGATCCATTAGTGAGCAGAAAAGCGTGCCTTGTTTTCCCCTTTGGTGAAGTGAATGAAATATAGATGTATGATATTTATAGATCTGAGGTGGTTCTGCTATGATGTGCTTCTTTGAACCCAACTCTGATCAGATCAGACAAAACCAGAGTATAATCATGCTGCATTTGCTTACAGGTAACTGGCTTGTCTAGCTGGTATATCAGCCTCTTGATAACACATGTAATAACATGTATAATACCCTGCGTGCACAAGCATGACACCTGGTTGTTCATCCTTCTAGTCTTCTCATCTTAGAATTTGTAGAGGTGAAGTAGGGCTGCTGCACAATTAATCAAATATTAATCATGATTAAGATTTTGGCTTCCCACAATCATGCAAAAACAAAATAATTGAAAATCGAGATCAAATCGAGATAAGGCATGCCACATTCCATTTAGCAATGATGCTGTGGTTTTGTCTTGTGTTGTAAATCCAGCGCACCCCTTTCCCTCACAGTGGTGTGCTCCTCCCCCCTCCAAAGCCCAAACACGATGTGGTGTCTGTAGTCTCAGCTCGAACACACAACAGAGAGCTGGCACATTTGTTTGTTTATGTTTTAAACCTTCCTTGGCAGAAGATGACAGTTCAAAGTTTTTGTTGTTTTTGAAGTTCAATAAATGCATGATGTTCCCAAAGTCAGAGAGTAATCGTGCTAAATAATTGTGATCTAATTATTGTTGATCACCATAATCATGATTATCATTTTGACCATAATCATGCAACCCTAAGTTTAAGTCACATGCACTTTTCCTGGTAGCAGATATTGAATGGGCATTAGTAGCCTATTCTATGAAGATCTTTATTGATTTATATCGATGACCAGTAGGAATTGTAAAAAGATATGTAGATATAACTTTTCTCCTCCTAGTCCTATACAAGTCTCTGTCAAGCTGCCCCACTCCTCTTACACCTCCCAGGTAACTAGTAATTGACACAAACTATAAAGTGATAAGTAAGCTAATAATAGCAGAGATCCAACTGAAACTCCTAGTGAAGAGGTAGACATGCTCTGACAAAATCAGTCACATGTAGCACTGGCCCGTTTGTGTACAATCATGATTTTATGAGAAAATATTGATTTTGGCTGTTTTGGGGTTTCATCAAATTTGAGTAAAATAAAGCACTGGTTTTCATTCTGTGTAAATATTATTGTGACATTTGAAAGCTAAATATAGTTTTGACACTCATAAAATTAGGGTGACAAGCAGAACTAGCTTACTTTGTCAAATCTTGAGGCTGTTTTTCTCAAAAACATAGTTTGGAAACAGTCAAGACATAAAGGGGGGTATCTCACTCAATCTTTGGAGTACAAATATAATTTTAATATCACCAGAAAGCTTACATTCTCCTCTTTCCAACAGTGTATAAAACTCAAAATGTGTTTCAGGGTCAATGTGACCGATTTTGTCAGAGCAGGTCACATCAGCATGCAAAATACTGCAGTAATAATAATCATAATCATAATAATAATACTGCTTTGTCATCTTGCTGTTTGCGCTTGAGCAGGAGGACTGATCGCTTGCTCGCTCGTAACATCGTCCATCGGCATTGTTGAGCCATTGAAAATGCAAAAAGTTGGGGGGAGGAGGGTTTGGGAGAGTTGGTGTATAGAAATTCCAGTTGGGGAGCAGTTTTTGTTCTGAAATGGACAGTCTAGACTCCAGGCTGCAAAGTGAGTTTTGAAAGAAGCAGTAGTCTCAGCACCTGGTGAAGATATATGGCGGTCGTTTTGTTCTATGGGCCAGTAAAGTCTTACTTATTGCCCTTTTAAAAGTTTGTAACCCCGAGCTGTTTTTGTAGGCAACTAAATTGTCTTTTGTCTTATGTTATCCAGGGGAAAAGGGTTTACAATGATTAAGATGAAAAGTGCACCTATTTCATGCTATAGGTATAGCCTATGCTTTTAGCTAGGCATGGCGCCAAGTGTCTTTACTGCACTCAGTGCTTTCTGCTTCATTTGTAAAGGAGTGCCACGGAGCTTTTGAAGCTGCTGTTCCAAACAGACGACACTAAAGACACCGATGGGCTGTAAAGCTGTCATTATCTGTGTGAGTTAAGCGACACCACCATGGGGGGAGGGGGGTGGGGGAGGGAGGGGGGGGTCCGTCCTCACAAAACAGATTGTTTAGCTCAGCATTGAATAGAGGGCTGCCTTTTATTTCATTTTGAATGAGGCTACCCAGATCTTAAAAGACAGACACGCTTCAGCGTCGTGAAATATCAGGCTATTTTGTCAATATATTTTTTCTTTTTCTTTTTTTTTCACTTCAATTCTTTTGAAAACCTCAGTATCAGTGAACTGCCTGTCTTCCGATTTAATGGCAGAATTGCAGCTGCCAATGCTTTGGTAACCACACAGCTACATTATACCACCACACAGCTACATTATAACCACACAGCTACATTATAACTAGGGCTGTGCCGATTCACTTATCTCCCGATTCGATACTATCACGATACTTTGGTGCCGATTCGATATATATTGCGATTCACGATTATTGCGATTCTACGATTATTGCGATTCGATATTACGATTTATTGCGATTTTTGTTTATTTTTTTCTTTTATTTTTTCAGTTTGTTTGCTTTTTTACACTAGATTAGAACATGGGAAAAGTTGAATCATACACTAGAGACTGTATATTATATATCATGAGTAGGGCTGGGCGATATAGTTAAAAACAGGGGCGGACTGGGATCATAATTCAGGCCGGGCATTAGATACCAAGCAGGCCAGGCCGATATGGGCCAACGCGCGTGAAATTTGGGCCGTTTGAAGCCAGATTTGGGTCCAATTTTACAATGAGATGCACCCACTTTAACCCTGAAGTGTAATTATTACTTCAGACTAACTAATAAAGTAATAAAACCACTAGTAAACCAGTAGGCGGCGCCTGGCCTGCTGTTCAGTGAGTGGCCTGACTGCAAGCACCCAAAAAAAAAAAAAAAAAATTTTTTTTTTTTTTTAAATTTGCGATTATCGATTCTGGAATAAAAGATCGATCCAAAAAATCGTGACATTAAAAATCGCGATACTTAGGTGAATCGATTTTTTCCCCCACCCCTAATTATAACCACACAGCTACATTATAACCAGTGCCACACGGCTCCATTTCTGCTCAAAAGGCTACTTCACAGTTCCCATTAGGAAATTATAGATTGGGTGTGCACTGCAGTGTAGCAATTCACTATCTGGCAAAAGACTCAGCTTCTCAAGAGAAGTGCAAGAATTGCAATGTGTCAGCTGTATTAGCTTTTAGTGGGCTGAATGGCTGCTTGACATTTGCGTTGGTGATAGCTGCCCTCTGTATACCTTTGTGGGCTCTAGAGATATATAATGCACTGGAGAGTGTGGATGCTACAGGTCCTTACACATTGAAATAGCCATGGAAGTTTTGAGAAAGTCAAAGTTCATCTTCTGTTTCCTGCTCGCCACGGGGTGAGGCTGACTCATCAGAGGGCTCAGCTTTCTCCTTTAGGATGGAAGTTTAACAATTTAGTCCGTCTTTTATTTTTAGTAATGACCTGGGGAGACTTTGTAGTAGAGCTTTTTTTTGTCAGTCTGCATCACCTGATCCTTAAACTGTAACAGCATCCCTCCCTCCATCTTGGCATTCTGTGCCGCAGAGCTGAAATTCCACCCTGCTTTCCCTGAAAGCCTCTACTGCTGCGATCATTCTTTCATATGCCACTCTGCACTTCTTCATTTACATTCACAAGAAAAAAAAGAGACTTTGCAAAACACACACCAGTCGAAACATCCAAAGCTTTCATATTTTAGGAACAGAAACCGAAGGTAATTAGTAATTATTAACCCCCTAAAATCTCTCTAACAAGTCGGCTTGCTTTGTTACTTGAACTAGGGATGATTTGGTAAAATATTCTGTCATAGTGGCTCTAATAGGCGACAGGTGAGACGCGTATGAAAAGCCCCGCTGCTGCCGAACACAAGCTGCTCCCTGTGACAGCTTCATCTGTGAAACCATATTCTCCAAGGGCTCAAAGCCAGCCCAGAGATCACTGAGAGCATTTAAGATTACATGTCTGCTGGCAGGGAGCGAGGGATAGGTGAAAATAATTGGCTTCGTCACCCCCCGCCAAACCCCCATGAACCCCCCTTCCCCCCCCATACCAACCCCCCCCCCCCCCCCCCCCCCCCCGCTGTTGTGCACGACAACAAACAGAGTGACACCGCGGGAGAAAGAGGAGCTGGGGGCCCAACCTCCCACCTCCCACCTCCCACCACCCAACTGGGCCGCCTGTCTAATCTGTTACCAAGCTCCTGTGGCATATAATCAAGAGAGGGAAGCCTTCTGCCCCCAGTGATTGGGTGTAAAAGAGGTTGAGGACCCAGTTTCATGCAATTAGTGGGGGAATGCCAGACGCTAATGGAACACAGAAGTGTTGGCAACGCATTATGATGGCACTGTGGGGGCCAGAGGAAGTGAAAAAATGGGGGCATTTGTTTTAGCCTGGGGCGGGGGGGTGGGATAGGAGGAGGGGGGGAGTACAATATGTGAAACAATGAACTGGATTGGATGCGGGGAAAACTGTTAGTACGCAGCATGCTTGTGGGCTTAGGGCTTATTAGAGAGGGGTATTGTGTCTCACTATAACATGCTAAATATTATTGAAGTAATGTGGATGGTTAGGCGCGAGGGAGCACTCTAGAGGGAGACAATAGTGAATGGGTATTTCTGTAGTGATTAAGCTGTAATTTGTGTTGACGGCAGATATGATGGTGATGTCTTCCACGAGACTGTTGGCCGAGCAAATCTGAGTGGTGTCACGAGAGGGGAGGGGAGCCATTAGTGTGCGCGCACAATGGGCTCAGAAAAAAACCCTGAAGGACTCCCGTATTTAACCTGAAATCCTGGGGTCTGTGTTCTGGGATGTTATGAATGTTATGTTGTGAATATGTCGACTAAGCGTTACACTTGGAAAAATAGCGATGCTCATAAGTTGGGCCTCATCTTAGCGCCGTGCTCCAAACAGATGGTGGCGTAGTGTAAAATTACTACAGTAAATTAGAATGCTCATCTGCAAGTGATTTGACGTGATTATACGCCATAAAATTAACCAGGCACCCTGTTGTGCCGGCTGAGCAAAAATTGTGTCACATTGCAAACTTGACTTCTAAGTTTCTTCACAGTTTGAGGGGAAAACAACTTTAAGATCGATGGCTGCGCTTCTCCAACGAGATCAAAAGCACATTTGAAGTCGACTGCGCTCGCATTTAGCTCGATTGTGGCGCGTGGCGCTTTTAAGCGTGTTACTTCACTTCACGGTTTGCGTTTGCCAGGATAATACACCATTAAGTCTGGGATGTTTTATTCATGTGAGGTGCTATCGACGAGGGATCACACAGAATGAGCAGGCGCATGCAGAAATAAGCGTGCGTCCGGGGACGAGCGGAACGCTGCTAGTTCAGCATGTTGGATTGTGGCAGGATATCTTTTGGTCGGCTTGGTGGCATCCGTGTTAGCAAACCAATTAGCGACCGCCAACCGTTGTGAATGAAACGAAAGCGCCACTGATGACAGAGAAGATCTCTGTAAAAATGTGTAGCATTTATTACACTCAGCCTCGTAGGGGATTATAGTGTCACCACCTCAGTGTGCATTTGCAGCAGTATAGGAGATCAGAACACGCTCCAGCAGTCTCTCAGGGATTCTGCCACACTGGTTTGCCCTTCCCCCCGCAGAACGCCGCCCCAGAGTGTCATTGGAGGTTTTAAATAAATAATCACAATATGCACTTATCAGATGACAGCTCCGCATTCCCTGTCCTGTTCCCCCCCTCAACCCCCCCCTCCCCGCACCTCCACTCATCTCCGGGAAGTTCACATTTGAGCTGTGACAGGGAGGACAAGTCCCTGCCTGCACCTACATCCAACCAACTGCCTCTCCGCCGCTGTACAAAAAGTCACTGCAGAAACAACAATTACTCAAAACACTAGGGGGTTC
Organism: Poromitra crassiceps; assembly: GCF_964638095.1. Classification (NCBI taxonomy): domain Eukaryota; kingdom Metazoa; phylum Chordata; class Actinopteri; order Beryciformes; family Melamphaidae; genus Poromitra; species Poromitra crassiceps. The sequence goes on from NC_139642.1 coordinate 42,706,850, forward strand.
GGCTCGATGAATAGGGCTATTGTTTTCGCTGTTGCCGTGTAAACTATCCCGTGTAGTTCCGTGTATGAATCACTGGTGATAGTCTTTGCTCTGTATAGTTTACACCGCAGGTCTCCGGTCGTGTGCCACGGAGGGCCAGGAGTCGACAGGTTTTCATTTCAGCTCAAGTCTACACCGGGGGATTTCCTGCTCTCTGCTTGGTTTCTAATCAGTGAGATGGCCTGCTGTAGCCTTGGCGTTGGATAGAAAACCTGTATCCACCTTATTTCTAGCTGCCATGATGCCTGATGGGTGCCTCTTCCGCTTCCGGTGTAATAGACTGTTTTACAGTCTATGGTTTTAACTTGACAAAAAAAACGTCTATAAGGATTTTACCCTTTTACAGCAGAGCCATTCTGCTCTACAGCCGTGTCGTTCGGGTGCTGGGATAACGTATTGCATTGTGGGTAGTCGGCTACTAACTGTGGCTAATGTTAGCGGCTAGCTAGCTATGTTACATGGCAGTAAAACGCCACCAAATTGATTTAACTTTTAACCATTTCGAGTAACACACATTTCTAGTTTCCATATGGACCTCCAGCGTTGGTTAGTTGTTTATAACGTGACTATATTTATAACTTTTATAACGGACTCCAGCTTCCGGTTTATTATTCGGGTCTGCAGCCAGAGTATAAGAAAGGAAATGGCAAGCGGCAACAATGAGTCACGTTAAACCGGACCTTGTACCCACGATTATTTTTTACAGTGGGGCATTCAAAAATAAGGTGGATACTCTGTGCCCTCCACCTGCTGTAGCCTTGGCGTTGGATAGAAAACCTGTATACTCTGTGCCCTCCACCTGCTGTAGCCTTGGCGTTGGATAGAAAACCTGTATACTCTGTGCCCTCTGCCTGCTGTAGCCTTGGCGTTGGATAGAAAACCTGTATACTCTGTGCCCTCCGCCTGCTGTAGCCTTGGCGTTGGATAGAAAACCTGTATACTCTGTGCCCTCCGCCTGCTGTAGCCTTGGCGTTGGATAGAAAACCTGTATACTCTGTGCCCTCCACCTGCTGTAGCCTTGGCGTTGGATAGAAAACCTGTATACTCTGTGCCCTCCGCCTGCTGTAGCCTTGGCGTTGGATAGAAAACCTGTATACTCTGTGCCCTCCGCCTGCTGTAGCCTTGGCGTTGGATAGAAAACCTGTATACTCTGTGCCCTCCACGACACATGAATAGACACCCACTGGTTTACACAGACCTTGACATTGTTTCACTGTCAGATCACAGATAATGAAGGAGAGTGGGGAGAGTGGGTGTGAGGGAATGCTAGCCTTTACGGCCTGAGCCAAGGCCTATAATAAAGCCATTTGCTTGTAGGGCCAAACAGATGGGTGAGGGAAGTAGAAGGAGCTTCCTTGGCCTGCACTGCTTTGCCTCCAGAGGCACGGTGTCCTTGCTACAGATGTTGGGATTTGATGTGTGGTTGGTTGGAGCGTTTTCATAGCCTTTCAGATGCTGCTCCTTATGCGTAATGGCAGGGGATGGGCACTCGGTGGCTGACTGTCAAACCTTGAAAGGAGGAGGAAGGAGAGAGGGAGGCGGACGTGTTTGGCTGGCGGCGGTGCTTGTGGCGTTCCAACCTTCTCATATTGGCCATGTCGTGGTTAGTGAAATGTGTAGAAATTACATGGAGGACGGTCCCTGAAAGTAAGCTGTGGCAGAGCGTGCCACGCCCTGCTCGCTCGCCCACATGTCTGCGGTAACCCGGAAAAAAGAGAGAGAGAAAAGAAAGAGGGTGACATCAGCTGTAGTCCCGAGCTGTTCGACCGGTTTGCTGGATGGGAGTCATCATCTAGAGAAGCCGTTAAACTCGCCCGCAGGTGGATCGGCCCGGTGTATTTGTGTATTTGTTCAAGAGGGCGTGTTTGTCTAGTGTGCATCTCCATTAGAGATTAGTTTGAGTTTGAGAGCATTGTATTGAACGTGTTAGTCAGACACTGGGAAAGCTAGGGATTAGCATGGTGGAGCTTGCACAAGCCGACCCCGCCGCTGCTAAATGGGGTCACAAATGTGCTCTTGTATCGAGCGGCGCTGACATGTCAGCGTGGAGCGCTCACCTTTCTGCTTCATTGTCATGCATGGCACTACGGAGCATCTCAGAAGCGCTGAATGGTAAACCCATGGCCTTAATATCAACCGCATCCCAGGGGCGGATGATGTTAAAGAGAAGAAAAAAACACAATTTTATTTGAAGAAAACGTTTGAAAATGCATGAAGCTGCACTCGGCCAGAATTTTATGTAAAAGCACACCCGTTTTATTAGTAATAGAGACGAGTGCTACACCGCTCCTAATTGAGACCCGGTGGATTTGTCCTGTTTGCCCGGGCGGATACAATTCTGGTGTTGAGAACGGCGACTTCTCCACCCACTGGAAGTGATGAATCCAAACAGAGAAATACAAACTGTCTGAGCGCTTCATCCAGAGAAAACTACACTCATCATCGTCACCAACATTAGACTCTTTGGTGTAAAGCATCATAGTGTGCTCTGTGCAGTTTAATGATGCCTCAGGAGGTAGAGTGGGTCATACACTAATCAGAAGTTCGCTGGTTCGATCCCCTGCTCCTCCAGTCTGCATGTCGAGGTGTCCTTGGGCACGACACTGAACACCAAATTGCTCCCGATGGCTGTGCCAGCACCCTGCGTGGCAGCTTTGCCGCCTTCGGTGTATGAATGTGTGTGTGTGAATGGGTGAATGTGGGCACATACCATTTCTGAGTAATTCAATTCAGTTTTTTCAAAATGTTAGCAGCAGCATACCTCTTGCTGCCACTTGGAGCTGCCAGTGCAGCACAGCAACAATGATCCGGTTACCTAATTGAAGAATTTAAATGATGCATGTATGTTATTTGTGTCCTACATGCTGTATGTGCTACATGCTGTATGTGCTACATGCTGTATGTGCTACATGCTGTATGTGCTACATGCTGTGTGACACTAATAATAATGCATGCATGTTTTATTTTTGTATTTTCCTTAGTCTTGCAACACTGTGTCACTGTCAGGAGAGCTGATGTGAACAAGCGTGTCTTCATATTGGAGCAAGAGGATCAGGGATGCGTGGTTGCATTTTAATAGAACCATGATATTTTCAAGTACTGCCAAAGGCAATGTGGCCTCTCACATTTATTAACATCATTATACTCAATTGTGTTGCTGATATGTAATTTACCTGAAACATTCATTTGGCGCTGGTGTTCACTTGACAAAAATGCTAATTCCATGCATGTCCTTCAGCTAGTAAGGGTTCAGGGTTCAATAAGGATTTTTTTGTTACCACCACGTTGTTTCAATATTACAGTAGATCTTAATGTTGCTGGTGAATCTGACTTAAACCTTGAAATTCCTGCCTGGGACACTGTTGACCCCTCCCTCATCCTCTGTGTGTTGCTTTACTGACCTGTCCTGCACTGAAGCGAACCCTCCTCTCTCTCTCATGTCTCTGTGTTATTGAACAAAGAGAGGAATGGACAAAAGAAGTGAACGGACATACTTCCTCGTTGCCCGGCACAATGCCCCCCGTGCTCTCCTGCTTTCATACGGACATCATTATTAACCAGCTTACCTACATCTTTTTGATAAACGTGTTTCCTTTATGTAAACATTGTAATCCCGTGGGTGCTTTTCACATTCTTTTAACTCCCACATTACACAGTGTAAATTCTTTTCAATGGCAACATCTGCTAAGTGCATCTGTGAGGCGGGTGCCAAGGCTGGGAGACCAGGTGCGCTGTGGAACATGACCCGCGTGTTAGAGAAACAGTCCTCATATGTCAGACAGAAGTTGCGTCCTTCCCTAAGCCATCGCTATATTTTAATGTGTGGCTTCACCGTATTTTCTCTCTCTCTCTCTCTCTCTCTCTCTCTCTCTCTCTCTCTCTCTCTCTCTCTCTCTCTCTCTCTCTCTCTCTCTCTCTCTCTCTCCCATGGATGATTTGTTTTGCACCACAAGCATTCTGTTAACAGTGTGCCACATATCCAAGGCCACACGTGTGCACGGCTATGAATTTAGCCCTTATTGACAGTCAACAACACTCCCAGTCGCAACTTGCAGGCGGGTGAGAGCACTTTGGCGACGGTTCCCAAACACACATTTGAATTACAGTATAAATCAATATAGACTTTTCCTCATGGGCCTCTGAAACTGTGTGCCAAACGTGGATAGCGAATTGGTTTGCGCTTTGGTCATTAATTGTTAATATTTGCGTAGAGGAGAATGAACATGTAGGCGTAAATTGGAATATAATGTGGCATATTCCAAAAATAATGGCCTACACATTACATTAGCAATACATTTTTTGCTCGATGGACCTTCACTGTCCTTTAATTAACTTAATTAAATCATTCAACTGTGTTCTCATCATGGGCTATAAATAAGGCAGATTTTTATTCAGCTGTATCCTGGAGGATATTTTCTGCTGCTTTGGTTCCATAATGCAGTTCTGAGCTGTGCACTGATGCTTATATGAAAATGTGATGCACTGCACGCTCGCTTCTCCCCCATGGCTGCAGCAGGGCAAAACAAGCCTCTCCCTCTCCCCTTCCCCTTTTCATTTGGCACCCCAGCTGTTATGCTGCTCTATGTCCTCTCCATCAACCTACTCTTTCCATTCTCTCTCTCTCTCCCTCTCTCTCTCCCTCTCTCTCTGCCTCTGTCTCTCTCTCAATCCCTCCCCCCCACCTCTCTCTCCTCTGTACTGTAAAAATTAGAGTCTGACACAGGCCTCTAACCTTGGTGTGCTTCCAAAATCCAAAATGAGCCAATGGGGAGCTGGTTCTTCATCATGAAAAATTCACCCTTGGATCACCTCTTCGGTGCTGGGGATCTCAGCAGCTAGGAAATACTTATTTTTTGGGGGGTGAAACTGGTGCACTGTCCCAAAGAGTGCATATTTCATTTTATATTGCTTTGGTCAGGTTTTTGGACTATACATACATTTTCCCTAGGAGCCATGCATGCATTGACTATTATCTATTGTTTATTTCACAATAAGATTCAATGTGTGATATGGGGTTCACGATTTGATTTGATAGAACTTCGATACAATGCAAAAAGTTCAATAACACCAATGTATACATTTTATGGACCATTTTCTGGACAACATCTTTCTAGCAATGGCATTGGCTTGCTAAAATGTAAACAACAATTTCAATATTCATTGATTACAGACATTACAAATTGAAAATAATACAATTTGAATGTAGAGCTCGTGAAGCGGTGATGGTCAAGCCGTCTCATTTGTCTCATTCATTACAGCAGGATAAAATTAAGTTAATATTGCGATTGATGTCATGACTCACATTTTTGTATTGTGATATACTGAACTTCGATACATCGCCCCATCTCTAATGTGTTGCATTATGTGAAGGTGAATACTGAAGCTGCATCTACCATGATGACTGCACATGTGATGAATTGTACTGTTGTTGCGCTGCTACCAACTGTCACAATAGCATGATGACTAAACTCAAAATAGGTGAAGGTCAAATTGTCTAATGATAATGATATCCTTATTTCTTCAAGATCTAAAATCCACTAAGTTCTGTGAAGAACCATGCATGATGAAGGCTTTCTCACAGTGGTTCCTTCACAGTTTTAATTTGTCAGACACTTATTTCTTCCATGGAGCTTCCTTGTTTACAGTGTGGGCGTCTCACAGTGTCACAAGGGAGTGCTCACTGTCATGCTAAAACATATAGAAGAGGCAAAGGAGACGTGCTCAGAGCAAACACACACACGTTAGAACATGCACCAGTAGTCCTATCTCTCTCTTTCTCTCGCTCATATTGTGTTTTTTTTTCTGTTTTAGTATCTTGCCTTGACTTTCTTATGAAATCTCCACTTATCTCCTTTCATTGTGCCATCTGAGGAACAATTTGATAAGGGCTTGTCATTGTCTTCAAATCAACCTTGCCTGCCCTCTTGACTATACCTCTCTGTGAAGAAGTGGGGGGGGGGGTATTTGCTCTGGGCCTCTGCCTTTGTTTGTCTGTATTTTGCCGTTGCTGCTGTCACAGCTTTTCTTGTGTGTGTGTGGGGGGGGGGGGGGGGGGGGTCTGCTTGCTACATGACTCTGAGATGCGAGTGCCATCATCAGCCTCCAGTCCACTCTGCACGGTCAGTCAAGGACAGTGCTGCCCCAAGGAGAGAGGGTGCACATTCAATTTAGCATGCAGAAAATGCCCCACTACTCTCTTATTCATGCAAGTGCAGAGTGGCTGTGTTGAACTTCTTGAATATTTAGAAATTTAAAATGCATCCCGGTGATTGTTTTTATTCATCACCGGCTATACGAGTTTAGAAGCAGGCCGTTTCAGGTCAATATATTCTAAATAGATATAGTAGAACCTCATTTATCGTAACGTTAATCCTGTCTTTAAGGTATTCAAGTCTACAATGTCTGGCTCACTGAATCATGAAAACATTACGAGGCAGTGTGAAATCTCCAACCGATTTCCGAGTTGATAAATATAATTAAAATGCAGTTTATCACGGTTTATAGTACCGTGAATATTCCTCTAATCTGAACAACCTCCGTCCCACAAGAGTTTGGATTAATGGGCTGTTGTTGTTTTAGGGTGCTAGTTCAAGGGCATCTTGGCTGGATCTTCAAACAGGAACTGCAACAGTTCTCAGGTTAAGGAGAGGAATAGAAATCAGCTGCTGAGTTTATGACGTGCTGCATGTGATAAGAAGGAGATATGGGCAAGAGCTACAGTAAATGAGATGAAGGGTGGGCTGCTGCACGTCGCGCCCCGTCAGTGACTGTGTTAACCAAATACTCAGATTCATAAAAATTGCTAAAAGAGAAGCACCATGCACTCTCAAGCTTGTTTTAAAATGTCAAAAGGTTGTGTTGCCTCAAGTGCAAGGTGAACACGTAACAGCCCAGGTTTACATGAAGAGGCATGTTTTGTTTCTAATTTCTAATTTGTGGCTGTGTTCTAGTGTGGGACTGTTTTCCAACTGCCTCATGGCTTGCCTTGGTAGTACCTCTCTGAACAACTGAAAGAACGTGTTCTTCTTCACTCTATGCTAATGTGTTCATCTGTCAGATCTTTATTTATTTTGGCAACATCTTTTGCTGAGCAAAGCAATCATTTGGAGTCTGTGCACTTCTCACTTGTCAGTCAAACATTGTGGGAGGTACTTTGATTTTCCCTGCATGCATGCAGTTTGACTTTCTGTACTGTGTAGGTGGCGCTTGTTGTTGTTCAGCCGTGGTGGCTTAGCTGTCATTGGTCACGCTAACTACCAAAGTTCTTCTTCTGTTTACTCCAAACAAAGTGCTTTTCCCCCTTTTTCCTGGGAAAGACCTCCCAGTCAGCAGGTGTTCAGAACAGCAAATATAAAGGCTTTCAGGAGCTGGATAGAGGTTGAATCACTGTGATGTTAGATCAGTCCACGATAGACGGTAGCAAAGTGCAAAGTGCAAATGTCTTTTTAATGTCACAGACTTCAGAACTTTTTAAAACCTCTTGTTGGGTCAATATTACAGTAGATTTTGCACACAGTCACCATCCAACCCCCCAATCCAATTACACTACCCCCCCCCCCCCCCCCCCCCCCCCCCCCCCCCCACACACACACACACACACACGACTAATTAACCCTCTGATATCCCTATGTCGCCTCTTTCTGTAATTGGTTTATGTGTTGTAGTCAACTCAGCAAACAGTGCACATGTAAACTACTAGTAATCCCCAGGAAGCGTAACGTTACCTTGGTAACAACTAGTGGGACTCCAAATAGACAATAAACAATAATTCCCTGACCCAGCGGCACTTCTGAGTCTAAAAACTAGTTCATACTATAAATAAGAAAAACTTCAGGCAAATCAGACATTGGTTAGCCATGGATGTCTAATAGGCGTGTCACAGAGTGTTTGAAGAGAGGTTAGCAGTGATTCCTCCTCTATGTTGGAGGAATGACACAGAAAATAAGACTTTAATATTAGTGCTTTTGCTTCCTGATCTGTTTTATTCACTAGTCAAATGTACCGTTAGAAATTTGGGATTTTCTTTGCTGTGACGTGAAGCAGATGATAAATAATATTACTCTACAATCCTTCCATCTGTTGTCAGTCTTCCATCAGTTTGGCATGTCCCTCCACTGGCAGCCAATCGTGCTTTTAATTTGTGTCTATTGAAGTGTCAGTTTGTTCAGTGGAAGTTGTGGCAACTGGAGATGTATGTGAAACTTGAATGTGATTCCAACACTGCATGACGTTTCTTTGCCTGGAGCAAAGTTTGCTTCAGCACTGGAACCAAAACATGGGAATGTATTCTTCTTGAAGCCAGCCACACTGATGAGCTCTGTGCTGTTTACCTTTCACTTTCGTGCTGGATGTCAGTCGCTTCAAAAACGCGGCGGGGGTCAACATGGATTAGGATATAACTGTACTTGGTCGTGAAAACAAATGACCCGCCCCCCTTCCAGGTTGAACTTCTATTTTTCAGAGACGTACTGTAGCATTCATGAGCAAAAGAAAAAAACAAAAAACAAAGTTTGACGTCCCTCCCTCATCTGCAAAAGAAATGCACTCTTGCCATGCCTCAGCATGACCAAGAATTCGTCCTTGTGGGGAATCATCATTCCATTTAGAGAAGGCTCTTTGTATGATAAGCATGCAGAGGTTTTGGCAAACTGGTGCGCTGTGGGATTTACTCGAGCTCCCTGCAAAATGTACAATGGGCTTAGTGATTTGCTGTTGTAGCAGCCCCTCCATGACCCCGGCAGGGCGCTGCGTTTATGGTCGTGTTGGATCCTGTTCCAGAATGTAGAGGAGATCTTGCAGTACAGTGACAGGAGGCTTCTTTGTGACTTTGTGGCTGCGAGAGTTGATTGAAAGAGCAGCTCAAACTAACAACCTCACCAGCACAAGGGGCACTCTGGCTCGTGAGGGGAGAATGATCACAAAGCCACGAGCGGAGAAGCATATACAGTGCGCTTTGACAGCCATAAATGGTGGGGGATCGGCTCCGTGCGCTCGAGGTAGACATGGCCTCCAGAAGTGATCTGAATAATAATTTACACCGATCCCTCCGCGCACGTACACTCACACTCGCACTGACTGACTCACACAGAAAGCCTTGTTTGGACTGACTTGTGAAGCGAGTGCTCTGGAGGTCTCAGCACTGACTCATTTAAGGTTGCATAAGGTAAATCATGTCTCGGCACCTCGGCGACGTTGTTTACGCTCTTCACCGCTCCTATCGAAACATAAGCAGCTGGCTCTGCGGCCCGCACCTCTTACGCGGTGACAGCGGGGATCCTTCAGGTGCTCAGTGGAGTGTGGCACAGCGAGCGTGGGCCCGCGCCAGCTGATAGGAAAGGTCGAGGGCCATCAGCGTGAGCGCAACAATGTTTCACACTCCTCCTCCGAGCGGCCCGCCTGGCCACAAAGCAGCGCAAAAGACAACCTTGGAGCCGTGTCTCGTCACAGTTCATCAGCCAAGCAAAGTCGAGCTGGCTGCGCTGTGGGGAGGAGGGCAGCGTCACCTCAGCCTGTCCAGGTCTGCTCACCCTGCAGGGGAGTGGCAGCACATTAACCAACCTGAGAGCTGCACCACCACCGCCAATCTGCCCTTCACCCAGCTAATCAGCCAAGGAGTTAAGGACACAGACCCTCAGAACAAAGTGGCGATAAGCAGCCCCCGTGCAGAATAGCACGCTTGATACGGCCCTTTCTGCTCGGCTGGCCTCACGGAGAGAGGAGCGGGCATGGCCGCCTTGTCATCTGGCATTCTTCTAACTAGGTCACAACAAGGTTCGCCTTATTGCAGCTGAGTGCGTTCTGCTCGTAGCTAGGAAATGGGGGTATAAATATTAAACGGTTCTTTTTTTATTTCATTTTGCTCTCTCGCTGCCTGCAACAGTGGGATAAAAAAGAAGGGGGAAGGGACATTAGTATTCGTGAAGGAAATTGTATTTTCAAAAATGTAGCAAAACTATAGCGAGCGTGATAATTGCCCAGCAACTGTCTGTTTGGGGAATAGGAGTGCAGTGCACACAGCACATTGTTAATTGCCGCACCTCCCAGGAAACAAGTGTCTTTGATCATTGCCGGAAAAAATATATATGCAGTTAAATCTAAATGCATCAGTTAGTTTGTTGGTTAATCCACTTTCATTAGTGCAATAAACTGGCCTATAAATAAACTGCAGTTGTTATGAAGGACTAGCAAGTGAGAAATTGTTGTTTATAGATAGCCTATGCATTGAAAACATGTGTAAAAAAGATATGTACTGCTCAAACTAAGGCTCCCCAACAAGTGAGAGAAAATTCAGACCACAGACACACACAAATGCATGGAGTGCTGCTTGGGTGTAGAAAGGTGTGAACCTCTGGTGCTCTTCAGTTTGGGGATCCAGTCGTTGGTTTAAAAAAAGAGTCTGAGGCACTCAGGAGGGTGAAAGTTTAAAAAACCTTTAATCTTTCATGGCTATTAGATTAAAATCACGCCAACGCATGTCCGCCTTCCGGCCTTCGTCAGGGCAAGTACATGTGAACTGAAGATTCAGACCATTTTACATTTTTCTCAATCATTCTTTTTCACATTTTGACTGACGGCAAATCTTCTTCAGCTAGCACATTAGCATGATAAACATAAACAATGGCACTCGAGAGACTCCTCATTATAAAGCATTAAAATCCTGATACTTAGCATGTAGCATGGGTAGCTCCATCTATATGTATTAAGAAGAGCTGGCCGGGTATGTCACCGCACCGCACCGCATGGCAGCACAGCACACACTCATACACACTCATACACTGGAGTGAAACTGGAATACTTTAAGCCCAGTGTAATTCCCCAGTCACTTCTGAAACCACTCGCTCGCTGCTGGCCTTGATGCCCTGATTAGATAGATTTATTGGATTCAATCCAAGTTGTCCTACATGTATTTTGAGGCTGTAAAAGGTTTGTTTATATTTGTTATCAGACAACCTTGAGTACATACTAAATATACCTGTAGTTTGAGTTAATGGTGTAAAGGGGAAAAAAGATCCATATACCATAAAAGTGAGACTGTGTAAAAATACATGAATATGACAACATTTATATTTATTTGTCATTGAAATTTGCGGAAATGCCTTTCTACTTACTGTACCTTCTGTTTTTTCCTCCACTTGTTCTTGTGCTCAGAGCATGGACAAATACGATGTTTTTTTTTCTTCCATTTTTCAGGAATGTCTCTTGTAGGCTGAGGAACTGTGTACATTTTTCATTAGCTACTTCAGAGGTGGCAGGTAAAGCTTTCATCCGCTAGCAAGCTATCTGTTGCTATAGCTCCCTTTAGTTCTGCTCGGATGAGTCTCACTTTGAGCCAAATGTCTCATAGTATCTTATGTCTGTGTCTGTGTATCCGTATAGCAGTCACAGCTCAGTCCTAACCAAAGATACAATTATAAAATGTATTGTATTTTGTATTTTCCAAGATTTTGCATCATCTTCTATTTCTGTCCTAAACATATCCATGGTTCCGCATGGCTAGGTGTAATTAACTCACTGACATGCATGGAGGCATAATGCATAAAAAATTACAGATTTTAAAACGAGATTGAATCCAACAGGAATACACCTGTCACAGCTCACTGCCCTTTGTTTAACTCAAGCCTGCGTTAGCCCATATGTCGAGCCATATTCCAGGATGCATGCAGAAGATTAACACACGCTTTTTCCAACTTACTATTATTATACGTTTGATTACAGAAAGAAAAATCAATTTTGCCAATTGTTAAGACTTGGGATTGCAGCTGAAAAGAGAGTGAGAGCTCCAGGTAAAAACTCCTTGCAGTTTGTGAAGGGCACAGGGAGGAAGATAAATGTCCCCTGTAAGTTTGAGGCAACAGATAAGTGGGCTTTCTAAAGTAGGCTACTACTGCTCAAAACACTGGCATTTATAATCTCAGTGCCAGCAACTATTGTCTGGGTGTGTTTTCTTGAAAAATATCCACCCAGTTCTGCAAGATGTGGCTCCTTGTTGCTACATGGAAAACACTGTAAGTCTCATTGCTGTAATTGTCTATGCTCGTCAGTTATTGAAGTTATTGGACTGATTTTGGGATGACTAATAGAAGGGCATCTGCACTACTGCATGTTTTCTGTTAAACCAAAACAGTGCATTTGTTCATGCTGAATATCGCACATGAACAGGCTCTAAAAATGGCCTTTTTTTTTTATAACTTTCTAATTCTTTCTGTCTATGCATCATCCAAAGTGTAGAGTCTTGGGAGACAAAACAACCACAGATCCTGTCCAGGCCCACGTGCGCCGTGTGGTGACCGCGGGGGCACGCTTACTTGGGTTGTTGTGGCCAGATGGGGTACCGCGGGCGCACGTTTACTTGGGTTGTGGCTAGATGGGGTACAGCCATGGATGGATGAGTGAGGCAAAATCATGGCAATTGTTATTCCATTCAATTCGTGTTACTTGTTGTATACAAAGCAATGATAGAAAAGGGTGAGATAAAGGACACAACCCCCCCCCAATATACAAGTACTGTATAATACAATGTGCCCCCCCGTGATTAAATTCCAAACTAAATCAATGTAACCTACTTCTTTCAGCCAGTGTGTGTGGTGGGTGAGTGGGTGCGCTTGTTGTATTTCAGCCAGCAGCCCAAGTGGGCAGGGGTGAACACAGCATGATGGTTCAAACACCGCCCCGTCAGCAAACGAGAGGGAATGTCACAAAGCCACATCGAAATTGAGCGTCCTCTTTTCCATCCACTTTTCCGTCCATGACTAACTCAACCCAAAACACACCTTGTCTTGCCCACGTCGCACGTGGGGAAAAAAAGTAATATGCGCTTCAGAAATACTCTTTATGCCTGGCAGAACTAATGTTGTTTTAGCATCATGGCTTCCTAGAGGATTTGTATTCAGGCTGTGTCTTCCATTGCAGCATCAGGACATTTGCATTACACCACTTCTTTTCCTTATGTCCTCATTATGTTGAGGAGTGACTTTATCATGGTGAAATAAAAGGGAAACTATCTTTGCTTCTCGATGATTAAACATACTGCATGACTACACAGACTGTCGGCTCATTTCCAGCTGCAAATGGAAATGTGATCTAACACCTCACTAACGCCTTCACCCTCTCCGGTAAAGCCCAGCTTCACACCCATGTTGGAAACACTATTGGCAACATGTGAACTCGCTCCTCTCACCTCGCTGCTGCACAGTACGTCTTCACTAAATATCTAAATGTAGAAACACAAGTGATGATGAAGTCCTCGCTTTGTGCTCCAAATTGGTAATATATGGAAACAGGTTATGCGGTGTAACAAATCATCAAGCAGCTGATAAATATACTCAAGTAGCATTTGTAATCAGCCTTTAATCAATCACTCAAGCGTTTCCATTCAATCTATTTTCATCAAATGAATTAATTATTTTCTGATCTTTTGCATTCGTTAGTGAATTCGTTAGTGAAAACAATAACAGTGATAACGAATATTGTCAGAATGATTTCCCACTTTTGTGTGGCAGATGAGAAGTGTGAAAATAAGCGGGGCTGACACTTTGATAATTGCACATTTGTGTCTTATAAAAAAATCCCCCTTCTTGTGTCTGTTATGTCAGTTTAGTGAGCTACTTTTCTCGCAGCAAACTGAAACCAGATTGCAAATCATATTAATCTGATAAAACTGCTGCACAATATGCCTCTGTGCTCAGCCACTGAATCACATCAGGAAAGAGCACTTAGGTTACTGTGTGGGGGAGGATCCAGAAACCTGTGAAAAAAGTGCTACTCTAGTGATGAAGGCAGGGATGAGTGGTGCGGAACGCGCTTAAAGATATTTTTACTGAAAACCGTCCATCTCTGAAGTCTTCACCCATGGGTAAAGCTATGGGCTTTGGTTTCATTTCACAGATTATTGCGAGATAAAATGTCAAAAGGGGGACATCTTCTCGTCTGTGAAGCTCTGAGTGGAAAGCCTACCACGAGGAATGAAACCCGGCGAGGTATCCACAGGAGCAGGTATCTTAATTCCCTATCGTCCAAACTCAGGCAGAAGTAAATTGAAATGTCCATTGGTGGATTAGGAGTCCAGCGAGTATGAGCGTGTGGCCATTGCAGCGTGTGAGACTCCCTCTGAAGAGGAGAAGCAGTTGCAGTGAGAGTGATTCGGGTGACTTATTTGGAGAGGCTTCAACTGAACATCAAACATCTCTTTAATGATCTATAATCCTCTGGAAAAATCTGCAGTGGGCAGCAAGGCTCTCACAGTTATTTTTACCAGGATGTGAAAATCCTCAATGAAATTAGTCTGAAGCTAAAGAAAGTAAATATATTTCAGTGTGATGCATATTTATGATGATCCCGGACTATGCATTTCTTACATGCACTGCTCTTAAAGCCATTTGGATCTAAAGGCTTATGCTTAAATGCTTGAAATGTATGTCTTAGACAAATATAAATAGTGACGTTGATGCTATGTATGAATTTCTTTCCAAAGCCGTTGCCTTTCCATCAAGCCAAAGGATGGCTACTTTAAAGAATCTAAAAGCGAAAATACTTTTGATTTGTTTAACACTATTTTGGCACTGCTATAATTCCATGCGTGCTATTTCGTAATTTTTATGTCTTTACTGTTATTCAAAAATGTAAAAAAAATAGTACAAATGAAGAAAAATGAGTGTTCAAACTTTTCACTGGTAGTTCCTCTCACACGCCGCAGCCTTTCTGACACGACTGGCAGACAGGTAGGGGGAAGTGGAAGAGGAAGAGGCAGGTGAAAGGTTGTTTCCAAGCCAAAGCAGCGCTGTCAGAAGGGAGTCCGTTTTGGGTCTTAATGGAGCCATTGATCCAGTGCCCATGGAGGACACACCCAGTAGGGGACTGGCTCAGAGCGAGGAGACAGGTGTTCGCTCGATATCTGTCCCACTTCCCTGACCTTAAAGCTTTTAATCAGCTCTGCCAGGGAGCTTGTCAATCCTGTCAAACAATGAACAGCCCACAGTATAGACACAGTGATGGGGGTGAGAGCCCACAGTATAGACACAGTGAGGGAGAGCCCACAGTATAGACACAGTGAGGGAGACCCCACAGTATAGACCCAGTGAGTGAGAGCCCATTGTATAGACACAGTGAGGGAGACCCCACAGTATAGACCCAGTGAGTGAGAGCCCATTGTATAGACACAGTGAGGGAGACCCCACAGTATAGACCCAGTGAGTGAGAGCCCATTGTATAGACACAGTGAGGGAGAGCCCATTGTATAGACACAGTGAGGGAGAGCCCACAGTATAGACACAGTGAGGGAGAGCCCACAGTATAGACACAGTGAGGGAGAGCCCACAGTATAGACACAGTGAGTGAGAGCCCATTGTATAGACACAGTGAGGGAGAGCCCACAGTATAGACACAGTGAGTGAGAGCCCATTGTATAGACACAGTGAGGGAGACCCCACAGTATAGACCCAGTGAGTGAGAGCCCATTGTATAGACACAGTGAGGGAGAGCCCACAGTATAGACACAGTGAGGGAGAGCCCATTGTATAGACACAGTGAGGGAGAGCCCACAGTATAGACACAGTGAGTGAGAGCCCATTGTATAGACACAGTGAGGGAGAGCCCACAGTATAGACACAGTGAGGGAGAGCCCATTGTATAGACACAGTGAGGGAGGGTAAGAGCCCACAGTATAGACACAGTGAGTGAGAGCCCATTGTATAGACACAGTGAGGGAGAGCCCACAGTATAGACACAGTGAGTGAGAGTCCATTGTATAGACACAGTGAGGGAGAGCCCACAGTATAGACACAGTGAGGGAGAGCCCACAGTATAGACACAGTGAGGGAGAGCCCACAGTATAGACACTGTGAGGGAGGGTAAGAGCCCACAGTATAGACACAGTGAGTGAGAGCCCATTGTATAGACACAGTGAGGGAGCGTAAGAGCCCACAGTATAGACACAGTGAGGGAGCGTAAGAGCCCACAGTATAGACACTGTGAGGGAGGGTAAGAGCCCACAGTATAGACACTGTGAGGGAGAGCCCACAGTATAGACACTGTGAGGGAGAGCCCATTGTATAGACACAGTGAGGGAGCGTAAGAGCCCACAGTATAGACACAGTGAGGGAGAGCCCACAGTATAGACACAGTGAGGGAGAGCCCACAGTATAGACACAGTGAGGGAGAGCCCACAGTATAGACACAGTGAGGGAGGGTAAGAGCCCACAGTATAGACACTGTGAGGGAGGGTAAGAGCCCACAGTATAGACACAGTGAGGGAGGGTAAGAGCCCACAGTATAGACACTGTGAGGGATGGTGAGATCCCACAGTATAGACACAGTGAGGGAGGGTAAGAGCCCACAGTATAGACACAGTGAGGGAGAGCCCACAGTATAGACACAGTGAGGGAGAGCCCACAGTATAGACCCAGTGAGGGAGGGTAAGAGCCCACAGTATAGACCCAGTGAGGGAGGGTAAGAGCTCCCAATAATACGCCTGCAGCTAGGGCTGGGCGATATATCGAATATACTCGATGTATCGCGGCTTGTGCCACGTGAGATGTAGAAATTACTATATCGCGAACATTCGAGTATAATTGTCACGCATTGTTTATAACTTAAGCCACCGGCATGACTCGCTTCACGTTTCCTCTTGTCAGCTCTCCCTCTCAAGGGAGAGCTCTGTCACACTCGGGAAGGGAGGGGGAATCACATGGATACGTCAAACGCGTCAAACCGCGTCACACACCCGTCCCCACCAACCAACCCAAGCAGAGTGGCGAAACATGGCCGCCTCCAGACAGTGTGGCTGACTGTTTCAAATTATAACAAAACAACCACTATTGCAATTTGCAATACATGTCCCGCAAGGTTTCTGAGATTAGGGAAAAGTCTGAGCTGGCGTTACGCTAAACCAAACGTGGGGAGGAGGCAGCGGATTTGTTTAGCGTTAACGTTAGCTGTTGTGTGGTGGCTAACGTGGTGGCTAGCTGGTTGTGGCTACCTAGTAGTTCAGCAGGCAGCAGTCCACAAGCTTGTTGTGACCAAAATCCCCGCATTTAAAGCACTTCATACTCCCAGAGCTGGCGTAAACCATAGAGAACCTCATGCATTACTCAAAATGAAACGTCCAGGGTTTGTCTCCCCAAAAGCAACCGCTAACGTTACATGCAAGGTAATGTGAAGCTAACGTAGCTAGCAACGTTAGCTTGCATGTAACGTTATAGCGTTAGTTGCTTTTGAAGACATAAATCCTGGGCGTTCACATTGGCTCACTCAACTCACTCATTGTCTTTTCTTTAATCTAGAGGCATCATTTTTCAGTCAAAAGTGAGACGACAAAGTGAGGCTTTCCATGCCTCACTATAGAACTGGCCCTAATGCAAAATTCAGACGGCTATTGCCGTCATGCCAATACGAGTCTAAATTGCCTTTTATGTTTTATCGGCAGACTAAACAGCTAGGCTTTCGGTTCTATAAAAGCCATTATTTTTTGTATTGACTATTGAGTGATACACTTTACTAAAACAATCATATTATATCACAATAGTGATGTCAGATTTGCTTAGGTCAGAGCTATGGAATATTAAATCATCCATCTTTGCTCACAACATCTGCCCTTTCTTTCTTCTTCTTTTTTACCCCAGGTGTGCATAAAATACAGGTTAAGAACTTATGGAAAAGTCATGGAAATCCATTGGTCAAAATGTGTATGAACCCTGAAGGGTTAAATTGAGCATTTATGAGAGATTTCAAAAATATCGAGATATATATCGTGTATCGCGATATAGCCGAAAAACATCGCGATATTCTTTAGAGGCCATATCGCCCAGCCCTACCTGCAGCCCTGAGGGAAAAGTGTGTACTGTACATGCAGCAGCGTGCCGCTATTTCGTCTGGGCTCCCACTGGACGGGCCCCCGTGTCTCTGATCCACCCGCAGAGCTGGAGTCTAAAGCCTGTCAGCGGATTTCAAACACGGTTAATGTCAAGAGCGGAGGCGTCCACCAGGATGATTTCATCTGGGATGAAGTTTGTTTATGGCTTGAAAAAGCGTTGGATTGGCTCCCATATGCCAATGCCATGGAGGAACCAAGGTTCTTTAAATAACCATGTCTTCACGTCTTTGCTGAGACGCCTGCCTTGTGTTTTTGTTCATCTGCCCTTGTAAAGGCTCATTTGCAATTGCATAATATATACACACTATGGAGGGGCTTGGCGTCTTTTTCACAGTAGTTTCTGCTGTTAGCTAAATAGTAAAACGGAGCATTACAGACAGCGGTTGAACTGAGGGGGTGCATAAAGTTACAGTACAAAGTAAATAAGGATTTTTTTAAACTGTGAATCATACAAAGCTACTCTAGTGGAGTCCTAGAATAAAATAATAATCAATATTTACATGTACTACTGTAATAAGGCGGCCCGGTTCCGCTCCGTGCTTCCGCTGTGCACACTTGCTCGAGTGACATCACTAATGACATCAAAGTTGCTTGAGTGACATCATGGATGACGCCACAATTGCTCGAGTAACATCACTGATATCACAATTTCTCACATAGACAGAGTGGCATGAGTGGCAGAGTGGCATGACTCATAAATCAGCTTTTGAGCCAGAAAAACTCTGGTTGAGCGCGCAAAGCTAAATGAGTTGGCATGAGTTTGGTCAGACCCCCAAAAAAGCCCATGGCATATCCTCTCCAGGGTCTCCACTTCGCATAATAGGGCCCCTTTAATTAGGGATGGGCATCGAATTTCGAATTTTCGAATAATCGTTGTTATTATCAAGGTCGACTTTTATTATTGAAATTCGAAATTCGTTTTTTGAAAAAAAAAAAAAAAAAAAAAAACATATACGGTATATATATACCGTATATATATTTTTTTGTGAGTGAAATGTTGCATTGTCTCCCCTGATTCTAAGAATAGTCGAATCGCTTGGCTTGAGCAAGTAAAACAATTTTTATAAGCAACCTCTCCCTCTTCATGGGATTTCATCCGCCATTCATTTTTCCATAAACCTTGCTTAAAATGCTTATAAAAATTGTTTTACTTGCTCAAACCAAGCGATTCGACTATACTTAGAATCAGGGGAGACAATGCAACATTTCACTCACAAAAAAAAAAAAAAAAAAAAAAAGATTTTTAATTTTTTTTACATTTATTTTTATTTTCGAATTTCGATTAAAAGTCGACTTTGGCGAGTGAATTTCGAATAGTGTTTTTGCTAGAAATGCCCATCCCTACCTTTAATATCCCACATATTATGGTAAATGGTAAATGGCCTGCATTTACTGTATATAGCGCTTTTATCCAAAGCGCTTTACAGTCAGTAGGTACATTCACCCATTCACAAACCGATGGCGGCAGGTTACCATGCAGGGTGCTGGCACACCAACGGGAGCAATTTGGGGTTCAGTGTCTTGCCCAAGGACACTTCGACATGCAGACTGGAGGAGCCGGGAATCGAACCACCAACCTCTTTTATCCAAAGCGATTAGTGGACGACCCGCTCTACCTCCTGAGCTACAACCGCCCAAGAAAACAATATTATTGAAAGGTTCTTTGTGGAACCAGAAATGGTTCTTCTTAACCTTGCAAGGCAGCTGGATTGGGAGATCACGAGTCCTGTTCTGTGAAAACAAACCATCTGGCAGCGTCAGGTTAGGTTATTCTATCTATGGCGTCATGCCAAAGAACCATTTTTGGTTCCAATTCGCACCTTTTATTTTTCTGTGAGTTTCATCAGCCGTGCTCAGAGAGCTTCTGCCATCATGGGAGATGTTACCCTGGCCTCTTCGCCAGCCTAGAATGCTAATCAACCATCCCCCCCCGCTCACCCTGAAACAGTGCATTTTTCCATTGGTTATTCTGTTGAGTGACTGACAGGGATTTCAATACGACCTAATTGAGTTGTTGAATCTCCCTTTGGCTGCCTCTTTCACTTGCTCTGCCTCTGATCAATAGTAATACACTATCAGGATTTGTCAGCTATATACTTTTTCTTTGTTTCATCAAAAGCCCTGCGAGTCAAAACTCATTCTACTCTCTTGCAGGGTTCATTTCACTGTGTGCTTCCTTTCTTCTGCAGTTCACGTCCAGATTGGCACACTATGAAGTTTAACTACAGAACATCTTTTAAACGCCCAGCGTAATTACGCTAGTGCTTTAATTGCCGTTAATAGCACAAGCTGTCAGCAGAGCAGTTACACAGCAGTCACACAGTTCAATTTGGTCGCAGCGAAATTGCATTGAACCCGCAGAATGATCTCTTGACGCTACGCTAACAGCTCTCCTCACCGTCGTTCATTTTGTCTGGACGTTGCTGCGTCCTGCTCTTAAATTAAATGTTAAATGAAGATTTGTAGCCCGTAATGTTGGTCATTTGGCTTCACTTCTATTTAATGCTGTCTGGGGTCGAGCGTGGTGAGGCCCTCTCCTCCACTTCCAGCATCATCTACACAACGATGAGTTCATTTCCTGGCCTCTTTTTATGCCCCTAACCCACAGCCCACCCACTGTGGTGTTTTCAGATGGAGCTGAGAGAAAGCCACTCTG
Organism: Poromitra crassiceps; assembly: GCF_964638095.1. Lineage (NCBI taxonomy): Eukaryota > Metazoa > Chordata > Actinopteri > Beryciformes > Melamphaidae > Poromitra > Poromitra crassiceps. The sequence continues at coordinate 42,727,411 of NC_139642.1, forward strand.
TTGCTTCATGATTTTTGATTCTTCTGATGGATTGCTATTTTCATACCAGGCTCATTTGAGGCGCGGCCGCCCTGTTTTTCTGCCCTTGTACATCTCTGACAATCCGTATAGGATGGTTTTGTGTCCTGGGTCTTTGTGTCAATACACATTGTTAGACATCTAACGAGCAGTGGAGACTGGAGTTACTCATACCACCCTGCTCAGCTTTCAGCCCGTCCTGTTCCCCTCGCTGTGGCTTTGTGGTCCTCTCCCCATGTCTCCGTGCCAGTCGCTCGCTTTGCACTTGAAAGGCCAGTTGCAAACTGCGCAGACCTTAAAGGCTGTTTCATTTTCATCAGGTTCAGCTGCCACAATTACATCCTCCCTTTCAAACATGATATTAAAGGCCCATTATGCAATTCTTTCACCTTAATGTAACAAGCGTTTTAATCATTTTGATGGTACAGTGACTTCTAATAGGGAGAATAGCACCTCTGCCATTCCCACACCGCCCTCCGAAGGCCTGTTCCTGCACTGTGGATTTTTGGTGTCTGTGTCCCGGATCAGCTGAAGTTGCTTAAGAGTTTTCCGCCGGCTAACTAACAGGGTGCTTTTATCTGTGATGTAGTAGATATAGGAAGGGAAACGTGTTTCGCTTGCTAGCTTGATTAGCGGTGCAATTAGCTACTTACCCCCACCACCCCACCCTTCAAAATATTATATCCACAAATTTGACAGGCATCAATAACATCTGGTAAGAGTGAAGGCACATGCAAAATTTCACTCATTTCTTTCCACTATTTTCAAGTATAAAGTATTATTATTACAAAGTAAAGAGATCGTGACATACCATAGCAATTTATCCCAAGTATATTCTGCTTTTGCGTTTAAGTATGCATGCAGTCGTTCAAAAAAGAAGTGATGTCAAACTGAGGTAGAAACTGTGGATCTAAGATATTTCATCATTCCCCACGCAGGCTAGTAGAGCTTGATACTGTATATTAAGAGGTTATGTATGAAACATAGTACCTCATGCTGAGCAGTGAGAGAATGCAAAACAAAGTGTACGTTGAAGCTCAGAGGGTAGTGGGAAAGGCAATAGTTGATCCCAGCTGGAAAGCACATGCAGCTGAACGTGAACAGGGTCCTGAGATGTGGTGAGCATTCCAACCGTTATATGTATGTGGAACATGGAGCCGTCCTCCAATCCCCTTGGAAAGATAGGCTGTGGTCATGGTTTAGGAAATGCTTCAGCCCCGGTCTCGGAGTTCTGCCGAGAACCGCTGAATTTCATAGAGGTTTATGATCAAAAAACACATGAAAAGGGGGAATTTGGCAAAGGCACGAGTCCAGCGTTCATGTTGAAATGTTCCAGTGTTCCTATATAGCCATTTCTCCTATAGCAATCTCATCAAGCTTCTTGTTTATGTCATACTTACTTACTAATATGAACTACATTGATGTGAGGTAGATTTCTGTTCCCTTCAGGAGGTGTTTTGGACCTCTCTGGAGTGACTGATATTCGGGAAGTTGGGGCAAAATGAGCTTGAACAAAAAGCTTGAAACTTTCTAGTCACAATGGATCTAGCAGCTCTCAAATTCATATCAAGGAATACTTGATATGAAACATGTACCTGCTGTTGTTCTACCAAAATGAAAGATGATTTAAATAACGTGATACGATAACAGGCTTCAGGGAAAAAATAAGTGTAGCATCATGTCTAACAACAGCAACTTACGTGACTATGCACACTCCTCTGCCGCACTAGCGGTGAAAACAGGAAACTAACTAATCCGTGCATAAATGACGTGATTGTGGTGCAAAATTACTATTCATGTATATCTGTGCTTAATTCCCTGCGCACATGCACACACATAGTTCCCTGGTTTGTTATAGCTGTAAAGTGAACGCTACCGAGTCTTTGGTGAGTCGATTTTATGACTTTGTTTCTGTTTAAATGTCACGGTGTTTGTTTAGAGCAGTGGTTTTCAAAGTGGGGGCTGGGGCCGCCAGGGGGCTTCAGCAAATTAACGGAAAACGCTCATCAAAATGCAAATACGATTTTTATGTGGAAGGAAATGATTCAATTATATTTGTTAATACTACAGTATAATACAAGAAAAAGGATATAATATCGCTCTAATTGCCTGCCAGTCAAAACGTCATCACATTCATTCATTGCCATTGTCAATGGGTTCGCACAGCAATGTTGCTGTTGCTGTGCTCTGGAGATTTGCCCCATGGTGTGGGTAATAGTCTGGAACAATGTTTATAACAGAAAACAGAAATATTGAAATGAAGAAGTGAGAACAGATTTGAGACACAAAATGCAATCATTAGGCTATATTACATTAATAAAAGTAAGGGGATACATTCGGAAGTTGTATGGATGTGATTTTTGATAGTTAGTTGCAATAGCATTGTCAATGAGTTTTTAAAGACAGCTTGCAATAGGGGGGGCGCGGCCAAAGGCTAATGTTATTTGGAGGGCTTCGCATGGAAAAGTTTGAGAACCCCTGGTTTAGAGCATCACATGTCATGTGCTACTAAGGCTCGTCTTGATTAGTCAGCTTACTAAAGGTTTTCTATTTTGATACTTGTTTTGAGCAGTAGGAGTAGCATTTGTTCGAGTCCCTTGGCCGTGATGACTCAGACACATACTAAGTGCGGTTGTTAATTGATAGCAGACGGGGGTCTTCAGCCCACTGCCCACTCCAGCTGGAGTGTGAATTCCCTCTCCTCTATGCTAATGGATCTGCAGTAAAAAAGGGCTTGCTCTAGCATCGCTGAAGAAAAATAGGCGCAGTGCGTTATGCCAACAAGCAGAGCTGTGTGCACATTGCCCCCGCTGGCCTGTTTATGTCCCATGCACAATTACACATGCACTTTGATGACAGCGACTTCCTATGTTTTTCCTCAACACATCTTTAAAAATGTATGATCATATGCACAAGATTAATTCCTCTCAAGATATCTATGTAGACCGCTGCCATAAAAAGCGCAGTGGAAATGACTAAAAAGAAAAAACACACAAGTGAGTCTAATCAAATATTGATTGTACGCTCTCTTTTCTTGGTTTAATAAGCCAGTGGTCATGCAGCAGTGCTTCCTGCCGTGCTCATACTGACCTGTTTCTCCAGCCAGAGGCTACGTCTGCATGCCTGGAAGATATCAGTTGGCCTTTGGCAAAAAGAGAGAGAAAAATCTCCCTCAGTAAAGGTCACACAGGTCAGACGCCAACAACCGTTTCCTTTCTGTGTGTGTGTGCTCTCAATGAGTATTTCTAAAGGTCACCTTGCATGTGCTCTATGGATAACACTCATCCACTTTGAATTTTTATTGAGTATGAAGGTGTCAATGTTAGCTTTATGCAGTTCAATATACTCAATGTTTATGTTTTAGCCAATAACCGACATGAAATTTGAGCAGATTAGCTGTGTATTGGATGTGTTTGATTTTTAGAAATCTTCTAATCGAATGTATCTACTGTCTGTAACCCAAGCGTCCGGCACAATCACATGGACGCTTCCAGTGTTGTTCTTGATGCAAGACTTATCTTTGCTTGTGGACAATGGAACAGATGGTGTGAGAGAAGGATTTGTCATGCATGGTCGTCCAGGGCTAGACTCCTTCTCAGCACTTTTTGGCAGGACTTTATCTGCATTTCATGATGCTGTATCTGCTGAATGAGTAGAGGTATATCACTGCTCAATGCTGCGGTGCTGGCTTAGGCTGATCCCCCCCCCCCCCCCCCCCCCACACACACACACACACACATACACACACACACATACACACACTGTACTGTGCATTGGCAGAGGCATATTCCATGAAGACATTTCTGATTAATGCTTTGGAAATTAGTGCATTACAAATTCATGCACGTGAAGTGAACATATGTCGGAACCTACGGTGAAGCCAAAGTTCATCTTTAAAGTGATGTTGTGCTTTGTTGCGTACTGGCTTCCTGGAACAAAGTGTGACTCTGAAATCTTCCGGCTGGATTTTGGTCTTATACACTAAGCTGGAAGGTTTAATAAACATAAAGAGCGCCATTAGTTAACTATCCTGTACTATATGATAGATTCTGCTTTGTTCATGTTTGGTTATGTGCTAAAAGTGTGGTTTTTACACCTGTATTGCCACATAATGCCAGTGAATGGAGAGAGGGGAAAAAGTGCATTTCTCAAAAGATAACAGAGAATCACTGTTTTTGTCATCATATCATGTTGAGGAAGCTAGACAACCCAAAGTACTAGTAAAGTTCAACCACACTGTGTCAGGTGAGCTTCAGGGGAAGATTTGTGTCGGAGAAGAATGTGTGTTTAATGTCAGTCTGAATCGTTGTCAGTGATTTAAGCCAATCAGCGGATGTCCAGTGTCCTGAAGGCACCGGGGAAACATGCTCCTGTTGTAGAGTCATGTGTCGACTGTGTCAGAACAGAAGCCATGTGGACCTCGTCTCTGTGTCGCCCACAGCATCGTCTCTCCTCCGCTTTTCATATCCTATTCCTAAGTGCAGTAATCTGCTCACCATGTTCTGACCCGCTGCCTGTCACTCTCTCTGCTTACCAACCCCCCCCACCCCACCCCCCTCACTCCCCAAAATCCTCTCACATTTATATGGAGTGCCAAAGTCACGCCCTCTTCCGGGTTAGGCACGGACCAAGAGACTTCCACCGCCATTCATTTTTCCATCTACATTTTGTAAAATGCTTATAAAAATAGTTTTACTTAGTCAAACCAAGCAATTCAGCTACAGTGTTTCCCCCTACCATTCTACAGGCCTGGCGGGCCCGCCAGGCCAGAAAAAGAATTGCAAAAAAAAAAAAAAAAAAAAGAATCTGCTCTCCCCAAAATTTCAAGAAACCTTTATGGCATATTATTAGAATACAGCAATACTGGTGTTGACAGTGTTGACAGTAATAGAAGATGCCAAATCATTCAAAACAATAAGCATTTTGCTTTTAGGAGCATTGTGCCAGCGTGCGCCGCTGTTCCAAAACATGTGTGTCGTTGCCTGGGAAACGCACATCCCATAATACAACTGTTCGCATCGCATCCCATAATAGTATGATGATACTTGGGATGCCATTGCGAACATAGATGCGAACAGGTTAGCTAAAAGTTTAGCGTCGCCAGCGAGGGCCTCCGCCGTTGCGGTCGAGGTACGTTTCGAAATCCTTCCAGGCCTGAAAATGTTTCTAGGGGAAACACTGAATTTAGAATCAGGATAATGTAACATTTCACTCAGGCCAAAACATTTCACTGGTCTGAGTGAAATGTTATACAGTTATACTGTATGGTCTCTCCTGATTTAATATAGCTGAATCGTGGTTTGACCAAGTAAAACTATTTTTTATAAGCATTTCACAAAATGTAGACGGAAAAAAAATGGCAGATGAAATCCCTTGGTTTGTATGCCTAACTGGAAGAGGGCATGACTTTGGCTCTCTATTTAAATAACCCCCACTCCTATGTGCACTTCTCCAGCCCGTGGCCCCCTTTTTATTAATTTAACAGCACTTTACTATGAGGCCGTGCAGCAGCTGCCCTGGTCTGAAAGGAAACCTTTGCATTATTGAGACATAACCAGCGCACAGCATCATCGTATCGTACCCACCCCTTCCTGTGGACGAGATGCTTTTGCTAACTAATTGTCAGGCCTGTGTAAGCGCTCCCCTGTGTCTGATAAAGTGTATTATCCAGCTATTATCACTCTTGCGCCATGACATGATTTCATCAGCGATACCTCCCGCATTTTTAGACACGAGCGATACTCGGATCTCCCTCTGAAAGTTTCTGCTGAACAACCACAACTGTCCCTCTTGTAATGATTCATTCATCAGCAGTTGGAGAGGTGGGGGGTTGGGGTGGGGTGGTGTTGGTGGGGGAGGGGGAGGAGGGGTTTCCCCTGCCTTTCACTCGTCCGCGACCTTTTTGTTGACAGGCATTTGCTGCTATTTGGTATCAGTGGGCGATGTCATCCAGCCCATTTGGTCAGGTAGCGTCAGCACTGTTTATTTTGTGTCGTAGAACCGAAACCGCGGTGGCAGTTGTTTAGATAAGCTGCAGGCAGAGGGAGGGGGGTCACGGCTCTCTCTCTGATATTGTGTTTACACTCGATATGTGCTATAGACTCTCCCTCTCCGGGGCAAAACCTTATTTTTGTCCCAGCTTTATTTGTTTTGGCTGCGGTCAAAGGCAACTAAAATCCCAGATTACTTTTAGATTACTTTTAGCATATTTCCTATTGTGCTAGAATGAGATGCATTAATTGCAGAAAATCCACAAGTGCTGTTTACTCCCACTATTGTCGTGTTTTCCCCCTGTGTATTTCATTGAAAGAGGTTGGACAGAGGCTCCCAGTAGAGGTGTGATATAATACACTCTATCATCTATGCGTGGTTCTTTGAAATCCTCCGATAACAAAGTAGAGTAGCAGTGTTTTCCAGTGTTTCATTCAAGGATGAATCATTACCGTGCAGATATAGATGAGAAGCTCTGCTGCAGTGAACCCATGTGTCCCCTTGACATTTGAAATGCCTTCAAGCTGCTCGAGGCGCTGAACCCCGCGTTGCATCAGACACAGCTGCGTGAGGGGAGAGTCTGTGCATATGGCTGCCTGGCTAGTGCTGTACACACTACAAACCTTAAAGTCGTAATTGTATAACCCCGTGGAAAACACGCTACTACTGTTCCTTGATTATTACGCTTCCCTCTTCCTCAAACAAACAGCCGTTGGGAATAGTTAAAATGAAATGCTTTCGCTTCTTTCATGGCGCGATCCCGAGTTGGGAAGTCGCCTAGCACAATAAATATTCCGGGTAATCATTAACATTTACAGCGTAGCAGCAGATGTTACATTGTCCTCAATGAATGACTGTGTTGTACAAAGGAGTATTTCAAATTTGAAGCAGATAGTGGAAAATGAGGAACAGGTCTACTAACCACTAACCATCTGTTGCAGCGAGGCTTTGACGGCCTCTCCAATGTTTGCTTGGGGAGATAGAGGGTAAGGGGAGCAGTTTTGGCAGGTACACCATTGTTTACTCAAGAGACCCGATTGAAACACCACCAAATAGTGGTTAGGTGTAGCTTTACATAAATTCTCTGCCATGTACTCCATCTCACAAAGCTGAATGGCCACGGTCAACGTGAATCGCTTTCATTCAGCATCAACCGTTGAATATAGCTGTGTCCTTTGTATGTATCTACTGAAGCACAATGAAACGACTCTTACCACCTCTGCCAGAAAGTCAGTAATACTATTTCATTATGTGTGGACACTGGTGTTTATTTTCCACGGCATCCTGAAAAACACTTGTGTCTGTTGGAGGGAGCAAGTGAGTAACCTGAGCCCAATGCCACTGTTTGAGATCCAGATCATGAACTCACAAAAAAGGAAAGAGATGTTCCACTAGAGGAGACTACAGTGCTGCATGAATGAGGCCATTTACATCTGGCACTAACATGCATTTTCTGTGATCGGATTGCAACTGTAAGATAGTGCTTGACCACATTAACCTGATTTACCCGATTAACCTCATTTACACCTGGTATTAATATGTGTCTCCAGTGTCCACATTGAGATCTGATTGCGATCGCGTCAGGCAAGCTCCATAGCGTAGAGCAGCAGAAAAACAGCGGTGACTGCTGTTGTATATGGATTGAGAGTATACACATTGCATTTACACTTGTCTTCAAGGAGGTGGTTTGGCCGATCAGATCGCAATCCGCCCTCAATGTGTCTTGGGGGCGTTTGCACCTGTACTTTCAAGTGGTCAAGCACTATCCAATTGCAATCTGATCACAGAAAACACATGTTAGTGCCAGGTGTAAATGGCCTCAACGAGTCCTAAAACCTGGAAATGCATTTAGCATGGGTTCCCTCATCAAGACTATATTATGCGTTTTTTGAATGAGTTTTTGGTTAAATGCCTGAAATAAGGTAGGTGGTTAACAAACGTTTATGATACATAGATCTTTGTGTTCAGCAAGATAATCTTCACAAATTAATACATTTTTTATGATTCTTGAAGCGTCGTCCTGGCGATCGCATACACTTCAAAAATCAGAAAAAGTGTTCATCTGTGAAGATTATCTTGCTGAACACAAAGTTCTCAGTATCATAAATTTTGTTAACCACATACCTTATTTCAGGCATCTAACCAAAATCCCCATTCAAAAAACCCATGGACTTTGAGACGAGGGAACCCAGGGCGATGCTAACTTCCGGGTTGGCCTAAAAAATGCATCATCCCTGCGGCACTCTATGAACAAGAGCGATGTATGTAACGATTTATGTGTGTGTGTGTGTGTGTGTGTGTGTGTGTGTGTGTGTGTGTGTGTGTGTCTGTGTGTGTCTGTGTGTCTGTGTGTGTCTGTGTGTGTGTGTGTGTGTGTGTGTGTCTGTGTGTGTGTGTGTGTGTGTGTGTGTGTGTGTGTGTGTGTGATTCAGCCTCCCCCTAAACAACCCATGCATAGCCATGAATAGAGTAGGACAGAGAGGCCTGTACCATTGCCGTGGGAACTGGGACTACATTAAACAGTGATTATCTTGTGTGGCTAAAGCCAGGCTGTATCCAGCAGCATCCCAGTTCAGTAACAATGGCATTAACACACAACACAATCAAACATGGAGACAATATGATGTCTGCTCATGATGAGATAAGCTTTAAAGCTGTCAGGCTCAATCACAAAGTTGTGCTGCAGTAGAGAAGACAGTGTCCTGTCCCCCAGGTGAGAGAAGACAGTGTCCTGTCCCCCAGGTGAGAGAAGACAGTGTCCTGTCCCCCAGGTGAGAAACCAGAGATTTGCTGATTTGACCAAATTAAATTCCGGTGTTGGGTATGGATACTGGCAGGAAATCCTCTCTGCACAGAGGAAATACAAAACCAGTGTCTGTATGTCCTGTGTGATCTTTTTGTTTTGTTTGATATGTCATTCATAAAAGAAACTGAAGATACAGCCTGATCATTGCCTATGCACCTGATACTACATCTACTGACTTCACTTTGGGTGATGACCGCTAATGTAAAATCACTCAAGATCTTTTATTTTTTTTTGTTTGTGTAGTTTTCCCTCTCTATGGATTATCATCAGCATTCAAACCTGTCGATTTCATTTCTCATAGCATGTCATGGCAATATCCACTGGTAAATGTCCCGTTGCTAATTTGCTAATTGATTGTAAACCTCTACAAAGCTTAACAAAGGACAGACAATTTCATCTTAGATAGAGGTGCAGCAAAAATATCTATAAATGATCTAGAAACTGTTTTGTGATATTAACTGATGAGTTACAGTATAAACTTATATAAAGCTGAACAAAGGATGCACTCTTTCAACTTTAGATTAGATTCTGGGGGGAAAGATTATGAGTTTAATGACTTATGAAATTAATGAACTGATGATTTGTTCATGGCTATTAATAATGTTCATTGTTGTGAATGACTTATGAATGAAAGTTAGTATAAAGTTTTACATTAAAATGAATGAATGGAATATTTGGCTCTGTACCAAAGACAACAACAATATTATGTTATATTCAGTTTTGATTCATTACTGGTGTGGGGGGGGATCTGATTATATATATAAAAAATGTATTCTGTGTTCATTTAATGTTAAATAATTAAGTGGATAACATTTTAATTTCCCACCTGGGAAATTAAATCACTCATTTATTTAAAATGGAGCGCAGTAGAAGTCATTGTGGTCATGAGCCTGTGCAGAGAGGACAGTGCAGCAGTGTCGTGTGCCCCTGGGTGTCGTCCACGGCGCTATAGGAAGCTTGTTTGGCTGAAGGGTGTTCCACACACACACACACACACACACACACACACACACACACACACACACACACTGCTCACTGCGCCATATGCAAACAACACAGAGCACATGGTTTTCCTTGTAGCATGAAAGGGGTGAGATCTTATTACAGTTGACTGTCCTCAGTGCAGCTCCGTGGCCACTGGCCAGGCCCTGGGAGTGTGCTCCTCAGTGCAGCTCCGTGGCCAGGCCCTGGGAATGTGCTCATCAGTGCAGCTCCGTGGCCAGGCCCTGGAAGTGTGCTCCTGAGTGCAGCTCCATGGCCAGGCCCTAGGAGTGTGCTCCTCAGTGCAGCTCTGTGGCCAGGCCCTGTCCTCAGTGCAGCTACATGGCCAGGCCCTGGAAGTGTGCTCCTGAGTGCAGCTCCGTGGCCAGGCCCTGTCCTCAGTGCAACTTTGTGGCCAGGCCCTGGGAGTGTGCAGCTATCAGCGGAGGCCCAGACGGTGCAGCAGCTGTTTTAATAGCTCCCCTTATGTCCCCCTTGATCCAAGTCAGCTCACCTGGTGTGAATCAAACCGCTCTTCTCTCTTTATATTCTGCCAGCTCGGGGCAGACTTTCTGCTTGTTTGTGCCATTGCATTTCCCTTCCAGAAGGTCTCCTCTCTCCATTGGCAACTCTTAAGGCAATGTCTAACCCCCAGGTGCATTAAAGCATGACTGTCCCCCGCAGTCGCCCTCTTGTCAGGGTGAGAACAAAGAGCGGCGGCGATGCCAGCCTCAAGCCCGCAGCACACCTACAAATCTCCCTACAGCTTTTGTCTCGCTCTTCCTCTGGCCTGGTCCCTGTCTCCACTACTTTGCCTATCCTCCAGCTCTTTGTTCCTCTCTCTGTTCCTGCATGCATGGCCTCTCTCTCCCTCTCTCTCTCTCTCTAAAACAACAACTCACAAAACCTACCTTCTTAGCGCTACTGCCATATACTGTATATATGCGACTCCGCTCTTCTATGGCTTCACCGCACCACGGTGTAGTCTGTGATTACAGTTGTAACTGTGCGCTCTGCCAAGGACTCCTCCACTCCTTGAGTGGAAGGGGTCCCTGTGGGGGCCCCCGGTCCTTCACGGAGGGGATTCGGGCACTGAGGCTGTGTAATTATGCCGATTCCTCTGGTTTCCATTTGTGGCCTGCTATTTATTTGGTCCAATCTGAGAAGCGAGCAGCAGCCTCACAGGAGGAAGGAGGGAGCAGGGGGGTAGGGAGGAGAACTGCCAGTATTGTTTTAGCATTCAAGTGGGTGAGGTCTAGTCTAGCCAGGTACACTACATACTGTATCTATGAGTTTCCACAGCGCCCGCTGCCCAGCTAACCCCTCACTTCGCTCCGATTTAAGATGAAACTTTAAGTAGTGTTGTCACACACTAAATTGTGTTTGCCATTTCAAAAAAAAATCATCCTATAGCCGCTGCCACTGCTAATCTAAGCTGTGATCAAATGGAGTAAAGCATCGGCCCGAGGTGCGCAAGGACACAGGTGTTTCTCAAGGTACAGATGACAAGGTTGCCAGTCCTCCCTGTCAAACTGTATTAGTAAATCAATCTGTCATCTTCAAATCCCTGAAGTTTAAATCTCTATAGAGAGAGGGTCTTGTTGATGTGGTCCGGAGGAAATGAAAGATGATGTGCACTCAGTAACTTGAAAAGGTTGTCACTTTGCTTTTTATGTGATTTGCGGTCGGCCGCGAAGGGCTGCTGTAGCTGTACTTGAGTGGAAACGTATATAACAATGGCTAGAAATTGGCTTTCTCTGGTAATGTTCTGCTTTGGACTGTAAGTCATTCAACCCGCGGCTTGCGTGACAGCTGTGAAAGATGAGGAAAAACAATGCATTGTTCATATTAATGGTGTTCACCGAGGGCTGCTCCTACAGCTTCCTGTATATATATGCATGCATTGTGCCCCAGTGTCCTTCGGCTGAGTCTCTACCCTCTTTATGAACCTTTCTTAACAGACGCATCTCCCCCAGACACATCTCGCCCCACACCTCCCCACCCCGCTGTACAGTCGAGGCTATGCTCAGATTTTTGCTATGCACTGTGCGTCTACATAGATGGATCTCTTACATACTCGTACACACTTTAAAGACCGCTGTGTGGAGATCTTATCTCCGACTGGCCCAGCGATTATCCATCATTGTGATGCAGTTATTCACCGTTAAAGAGTGGCTGTGTTTGTGCTGCATATGTTCTGGGCCTGGTCCCCCCCCCCCCACTCGAGGCCCGGCCCCCCCCCCCCACTCGAGGCCCGGTCCCCCCCCCCCCCCACTCCAGGCCCGGTCCCCCCCCCCCACTCGAGGCCCGGTCCCCCCCCCCCACTCCAGGCCCGGTCCCCCCCGACTCGAGGCCGCAGCATATTTCCCTCTGTGTTTATGACTTGATTCACTCGCTGGGTTTATGACTTCAGCGTGATTAACGGAGGAATTCCACTCTTTCTTCCTGTGGGTTCTCGCCTATCCATAGGAGATAATTATAGCTGTGGCTGGTTGTAAATACAAACTCAGCCAGGGGTTGTCTGACCAGGAAACGGGAACATCATCAGACTTCACCTGGAGAGGAGCATAAATCAAAGCAGCGTGCGACGCCTGCGATAACAAAGACGTGTTAAAAAGACAACAGGACGCAGCACAGCAGCCCCCCGAGCGGTGCGCAGACGCATCGGTTCGGTCTCCGCATCAGACTCACTCGTACCAAAGCGAGACATTGTTAATGCGCAGCTATACACCTGAGAAGAGGTTCTGATTGGAGACAGGACGAGACAGGGTTGTGGATATTTAATGGCTGTGACCAACGGCTAATAACAGGTTATCTGCAAATAGTATTTGAGGCCATATACCATTCATCAAGTAAAGAGCCAAAGGCCAAGAGAGAGATGGGCTTAACGAGAGGTCGACGTTTGCATGAGAAACCAAACCACTGGCACGTTTACAGAAAAATACCTTCTTTGCTAATTGACCTTGTTGTTGTTTTTTTTGCTACCAAACTCCTCACAGGCATAGGTGGCGGGGGAGAGGGCCCTAATTGCTGGCTTTTTATAGAGCTAATGTGTGTGTTCCTATTGTGCGAATGCTTACACAGGCCTCCGCATTGTTTCTTTTAATAGGGGCTGCAGGCAGTCATTGAAGTATTTGCGACTAAAAAGTAATTAAAGTTACAATGGACTCGGCAGGTTGGTGCGGGGTAGGTGGCGTGGAGGGATGACTTGGCTCCAGCTCGCCGCCCTGCAGTACTCATTCATTAGGGATGCATTGGCTCCCGCTCTGCCCCTCCCCTCTCATCACAGACAGCAGCGCCCTGGTGGACAAAGAAGGGGCTGTATAGATGTTAATAATAACAACTCGCCCCGCTTTGACACACAACTACCAGGCAGCCAGGATGTACTGACTTTAAACATGGAGGCGCACGGAATCAAGATTGCTTATGTGGAGCAGAGCGAGTGTGTGGGTGTATCCATGTGATTAAATGTGAGCTTGACTGTGAGCGTTGATGTGCGTGCATGTACTACCTAGAGGCTGAATTGACTTGTTGACTTTCCATGCATGTACTATTGCTATTGACTGGAGTGCTTTGCTCGGCCTTAGCTGCGTATTAATCCTAATTAAATGTTTTGTTTTTTCCCCTCTCCTTGTTTCTTGTAGCTGGCAATGCACAGATGGTACAGATGGACCCCAGTAAGTCTGGCTTCGTGGGCTCGCAAGTGGAACTGCGCTGCATTTTCATCAACAGCAACCCGCCGGTCAAGATCTCTCAAGTCACCTGGCAGAAGTTCCTCAACGGCACCAAACAGAACGTGGCGATAGCCAACCCGGCGCTGGGCGTGTCCGTTCTGCCGCCCTTCAAGGAGCGGGTCAGCTTCAAGCAGGCAGCAGTGCGCCACCGCACCCCGTCCCTGGAGGATACCACCATCGTGTTCTCCAACCTGCGGCTGTCTGACGAGGCCGCCTACATCTGCGAGTACACCACCTTCCCCGCTGGCAACCGGGAGAACATGGTCAACCTCACTGTGCTCGGTAAGAACCTGGAGCCGTCAGCAGTTACAAGAGAAATAGTTATCATAGTGATTTGTTACAACTGCGCAGAGCGTCAGTGATTTCAATCCTGTGCTAATCGACCATGTCTGTTAAATTAGTAAAGACAGAATTCCTGTGCAAATAACGCTGAAGGCAGAGGTCCCCTGATAATATGAATCCAGTGGAAATTGAACTCTTGGTGGTTTCAGTCAGAATTTCTTTTTGGCATGGGATTTATTTTTCTCTCTGTTGTTCCTGTCATGAACATTGGAGGCAGTAGTGGAGCCTATAGAGGATGATTTGAATCCATTTTTGGCTCAAACTTCAATACAATTGTAAACATTTTGGAAAACACTTTTATTTGGGGGGTAATTCATTAATCCCTGCTCCCCACATAGGGCAATGCTAGTCACATGCAAATAGGGCTGGTATTATACAAGGTAGTTTCACACCAAATAAAGGAATATTGCGCAACATTGCACAAAATGAGGAATAAATATAGAAAATATAGCCGCAGGCGGCCATTAGTGGTGTCCAGGCCCATGGGTGCAACATTGCCAATTTGTCGTCGTGGTAACATTCTACAGCAGGAGGGCCAAATGTAATGTGACACACTGTGGAAGCCATCTGCACATGATATGTATGTGGAGTGTACAGTAGGATTGTTCTAGCATTAAATGTTTAGGTTTGTGCATCTTTGCTGTCAGCTTCGTTACTATGTCTTGGCCAACCATGATGTAGGCAGCTGAAATATGCAGCGTGTAAGATTTGGTGGAGATTGAGTGTATTTTTGCAGGATTCATAAAAACAAAAGCACAGTTGGCCTGATGGTGGCGCTATGGAGGCCATCTCAAACATATTATGCGATGTTTGGTTGTTCGAGCACCAAGCGTTTAGGAATTCTGCCTCACTTCCTCTTTGTGTGTCCTCCTCACCATCAACCTTGATTGTGTGTCATGGGAGTCCTTTGTGTGTTTGGATGTTCAATATTATTGTCTGAAATGAAAACCAGTCTGTGCAAAGGATTTGTCCTGAACCAAAGAATCTAAGGGGGGGGAACAGATTCTATACCGTATAGTTCAGTTAGAGTTATTGGCTAAAATATAGAGTTCCTTTTAATTTATTTTTTTAGCTGAGCAGTAGAGAGGAGATTTGAAACCTTAATGCAGAAAAAGGAGAAAGTGGAGGAACAATCCAAACAAAAACAATAGCAGTGCAGCAGTGCGGTGCTGGGCAGCCACCCATAATCATTACAACATGGTGTCAGAGTGAAGACAGCATGAAAACGACATCCTCTTTTTCCATGAGAGACTAACAGACTATTGAAAAGATCAATTACAGGTGAAGAAACACTTTTAGACGCCAACACAAATACAACTTTGCCCTCCAGCATCAGATTGCCACATGCTGCCATTTTAGTGTCAGTATAAATCACACCATGCACACGGCCTTTTTCTATCTACTAAATATGTTGCTCTACCATGTTTTCTTTCTTTACCTATTATGTAAAAGCTCTAGTAAACCATTCAGAGAACAATAAATAAATAAATACTTCCATAGATTTGAAAGTGTCAGATGAGACAGAAATCAATAAAGCCACTTAGTGTATGTATACACTAATTTTGCTTGATTGTGTAATAATTTCAAATTTGCGGTGTGTGAGTGCCAGAGGTGTAATTTGTCTTGGAGAGAGGCAGCTTTGAAAAGGTTGTATACGGACTCTGATTAGAGATCTAATTAGAAACGGAGTGTTTGGTGTGGTTGCAACAAAGCCCAAAAAGGCACTTGGCTTAAGTAGTCCTTGTTGCCAGAGCTTCTTGTCAAATCCAAGTCTCCATTTTGTGCCATTGAGTCTCCCTTTTTAGACGTCTGTGGCTCAGGAACCTGTGTGTAGATAACCAGCCGACAGCGTTGGAAAAGGGTTCGCTCTTCATGCCATATCTCCTTTAGTTGTGCATTTGCTGGAGTCTGCCTTTTGATGTACTAAGAGTAGATTGCTAATTGGCAACTCACAAAGGATTTAAATTGGATGCCTGTGCATTTGAGCAGGCAGGGTACCGCGTCAGTGTAAGCTTTGACAACTGCTTTGGCTTTGAGGAGGGAAGGGGGCAAAACTTCCCCTGATTTGAATTACCACAAAAGTGTTTTCATCTCAACCCCTTATTTTAATTTCCTTCAGATCGCTGTTATCATCAAATCTAAGGCTGTCGGTGGGTGAAGTACACATAATTATAAGCTAAAATGAGATTTAAACTGAAAGAAAAACACACTGACTCAGAGAGAAAATATACTTCACAGGCAAAGATAGGGCAGCGAGTTTAAGACTGTGAAAAGATAAGAAAAGTCATCCCCTTTAGAGCTCTTTTAATGAGCTTTAATCAAACTTTAATAACTTTATCCCCCTTTGTGCTCTCATCCCTACAGCTCGTCCTGTGACGCGCATGACGCTGACCACGCCCACGATCGTGGCCCGGGGGCTGAAACGCAAGACGACCGTCGCCACGTGCGTGTCGGCCAATGGGAAGCCCCCGAGCGTGATCA
Source organism: Poromitra crassiceps (assembly GCF_964638095.1). Classification (NCBI taxonomy): domain Eukaryota; kingdom Metazoa; phylum Chordata; class Actinopteri; order Beryciformes; family Melamphaidae; genus Poromitra; species Poromitra crassiceps. The sequence continues at coordinate 42,743,764 of NC_139642.1, forward strand.
AATGGGAGACCAGGTTGAAGGGGGAAGCCACTTTCCAGGAGAGCCGCAACCCCAACGGCACCGTGACGGTGCGCAGCAACTACGTGGTCGTGCCGAGCCGCGAAACCCACAAGCAGAAACTCACGTGCATCGTGACGTACCGCAACGAGAGGATCACCGACAGCGTGGTGCTCAATGTGCAGTGTAAGTCCCATACTGTTCAGCCTGCATCAGTGGAGGAAGATGTACAGTACTCAACGTGTTAACGTAAAGGGCCACTTTGGTGAGCATGGGGGGAACATGCAAACTCCACACAGAAAAGCCCTTTTCACGAGATAGCCCACCTGGCCGCTAGGCACTGAAGGCATGGGGAGACATACCACCACCAGTACCAGCAGTGACCCAGGCAAGAATCAAACCCAAGACCTTCTGACTGTGAGGCGACAGCCCTACCACTGTGCCACCTGCTAATACTTCTATACAGTGACTAGTCGAGGCTTCCATCTGCTAATACATACAGGAAATATGTTTGGATTAATTACAGGTTAATGGATCAATAATTAAACACTCTAAAATGGGCCGACGGACCGTAGAAGAATGGTCCATTTTAGAGTGTACAATTATTCATGCGTGAACGTGTGAGAAGTATTTGAATGTGTTTAAGGTGGTCCAGGTGGCGCCAGGTCGAACTGCTCCACTTTAAACTCGACTCAACTCAACTATTGGAATATGCGTGCAGTCGTGTGTCCATGTGTGACCGGTGGAGGCTGCAGAGCATCGCAAGTTCGGTCATTAATCTGCGCATCCATTGCACATTCGGCTATGAGTCTGCCCTAATTACCTAATTAAAAAATCTGCCTCCGTTAGGTCACCCGCACAGGTGCTTTTTACACTTCCTGAAAGATTCAGTGCGATCACACGTAGAATGGCATAGCTGTGGCCGAACACGATTTGTGCTCACTCACTCACTCAGACACAGACTTTGCATTCTTATTATAGGATTATTATAGGATGCAACATGTCTCATGAGTGTATGTATATGTATGTATATGTATATGTTTTACAGGTATTGGTGGTTATGAGGAGGGGTATTTAGTGAAGGCAGCCAAATAAGGCCAAGTCCAGTTGTGATGCGTTGAGTGGAGCTGCGCTCTGTAACGACAGTACTTGTAGTACTGGATTTTTGAAAACGCAATAGCTTGAAATTCAACCACTTACACAAAATCAGATTTTAACAACATCTTTAAAACATATTTGATCATAAAATACTGTATAAATAGAGGGTCATCGTGCCCCCTCTAACTGTTATAAAAGCATATGGAGTAGAATCTACGGAAGAGTTTCTTATAGCATTCTTACAACTGTCAGCCTTTTGGTACACTTGAATGAAGGGTGCTGCACAGCAGTGGGGATGATGTGTTGGAGGGGAGAAATGACATCACCTTTCTTCCTTGCAGATGAACCCGAGGTGAAGATCGAGGGCTTTGATGGAAACTGGTATCTGAACCGTCAGGATGTGCAGCTGACCTGCAGGGCCGATGCCAACCCTCCTGTCACCATCTACCAGTGGAAACTGTGAGTCTAGAGCCCTCAAAACAGCCCTCAAGGCTCGTGAGTCAAGACAGTATGTTGTATGTTGTATACATCCCACCTACACAGTATTATACCTCGCTTTAGATTTCTCGCTGAAAAAACAACAACAAAAAACGCCTGCGCGGCTTGGGAAGCACTTTCATACGATTATGGATTCCGCTTCTTTCAAACATTTGTTTTAAGGCACATACAACAACAAAGTAATCTTCAAAGATAAAAAATAAAAAAATAAAAAAATAACTTCATCCTCTCGGGAAATGCTTCTCTCTTTATTTGTTTGTTTATAAAAATGTGTATGAAGATAAGAGTTGGACTTGAGGCAGAGCACAATAGCCATATTAAGGCAACAACAAACAGGTCTATCTTGTCTGATGGTCACAGATACTGGGAGACAAACGCAAACAGAAGCGCTTTACTTCTGCTTCTGCGTTGGCTTTGAAGTCTCGGGCCGCCGTGCAGGTAGAGGCTGAGAGAACGCCTCATTGTTATTGCTGTGTGTCCTGTGGAGGACACAGAGGCAGCGCGTTGTCCCGACACACTAAATAAACAAATAACTAAACAAACAAATCAATTAAATCAACTTTTTCAAAAGCCTCGCGGGAATCTCCAAATAACCCCGGGGTTTGCTCATCTTTGACTAATGGCATGAAAGTTGCTCGTGCGGAATTAAATGATGTCGTTTAAACAGACGCGCCGGCCGCAACGTTGTGAAAACGCGGTTACACTGCGGAATTGTTTAGCTGCAATTTCGGATTATCCTCGATTTGATTGTATTGGCACGACACATGCGAGAAAACTGTCAGCGCAGCTCTTTGAATATAGAGTAAGTTTTTCTCGGCGTATCGTGGGCCTTAAATGAAAGTATTATACGCTGAAATTGACAGATAAATGTAGCAATTTGTCCTGTAATTGCTCAGTAAAGGCTGGGTTGAGAAATATGTCAGTGGACTTGAGTGGATGTGGATTAATCGACCATTGTGGCCTCACTGTATCTACTCTACGGGCCACTGTTGGATTTTAATGAGGCATGGGGAGTGTTTTTTCTTCCTCTTTCTTTTTTCTTTGAGCATACATTTGGCTTTGAGGGCAGAAACACTGATATACACACACAGCAGCAGAAGACACCATGGAGAAGATTTGGCCCGCTTGGTATTTTATCAGAGGCAAAGGGAGATTTAGGGAGATAAGGGGGAGAAGAGGGTGATGTGATCTAGAAAGACGAGGGCACTGTGCTGACAGATAGGAGGGGACGGCCATTGCTGCACTGGGAATGAGATGCCAAATGTGTTGTGAAGGTTCCCCTGGGCTCCACTGTGGAGGTCAACACAAGGCTGTGACAGAACGATCCGGGAACAGGCCGGCGTGATGCGTGATGGCGTCACACCATCCAAAACCGCCCGCGTTACATGCACGTGTTTATGCATGTGTGCAGCAACACAAACACAAGGGGTGGAGCCAAATCCTACTATGGTGTTCGGCAATAAATATTAATGTCGTGGATATATACGGATTATTCCCAAAGGTGATCCAGCGTATACAGAATTGATCATATTCAATGTATTCATAGTTTGGTGTTGTTTCGTTTGAAATGCATTTGATTCATCACGGCAGCTGTAACGCAAAAACAAAACCTCTTCTGCTCCTTCTGCTTGGAGTCTTTCACTCTCCTCCTGCGTAATGTGGCTTCTCCCTGTCTGTGTGGAGCTCATGCACAAAGCCTGGCGTGTCGTCCCCCTTGAAGAAAGCAAGGCAGACAACTTTGATTTGTTTTTCTTTCAGCACAGCTATACTCACATTTTGTTGTGTTTTGTTGTGATTACCTCAGTAGAAACTCGCCGTGCCTTATTTGATGTGGAACAGTAAGTGGTAGGAAACACACATACGATCCACACAAAAGTAAGGATGTGAGGTTTGTAAAAGGTGCAGTAAGTAAGTAACATTTCTGCTGTCCCATAGCACAAATGATGCATAATACATTGGGTTGTTGATCAATATCAGTGACTCAACGATTACTTCTCCCAGCGCAGTTTTCTGGCTTTCAATTCAAAACCCTATTTTCCACTCGACACACCCTCCCCACACACACACACACACACACACACACACACACACACATACACACAAACACACACACACACACACACACATTTGCAACTGCTCAGCGATGGAGCACAGTGCTACGAGCGAGTGACTGGCATCATTAGACTTTCTGTCCTCAAGCCAAGAAAAATAATGACAAAGCAGCATTACTGTCACAGTGTTTTGCATTGTGATCTATTACCTATTTACTAGACATTTCTGTTGGATCTCTGTTCTAATTCACTATCTTATGGTCCATGTCCACAGGATCAGGTCACTTCCATCCTTCCCATTTCCAATTCGGGACAAAATTGTAAACTAACCAGTAAATCCAGAATAAAGACCGATTCAGCGACTGCATGGCTTATTTCTGGCATCGAATGTCTTCAGAAACACATTTCGGTGAATCATTTTTTAGGTAGAAAAGAAAGTTTGCAACGAGCCGCCATGTTTTTCCCATTTGAAATCCACCACAGACGGCCCAGTGAGTGACACAGCGTTCATCCAATCAGGTGCAGCGAGGAACCATATGGAAGCCTGCCTATCAAGCGTCCAATCAATACTGGGGGAAGTGAGGTGATCCCTCGTGTGAAATGATGCCCCTTGTGGACACATACCATTACTCGTCTCTATTATTATTTACATCAATTACGGTACACTGTAAGCTGTGTAAGAAACCCATGTTGCTGCAAATTCCTTCATCACCAATAGCTGTGAATAAAAATCCTAGATGACTTAATGTCCCTTTAAATAATATGTAAATCTAATTTCATCCAGACCTGGAGCATAATTAGTGCAGCAACCTTTCGCCGACTGCAGACCAAAGTGTGAATATGGAGGCATTAGAGGTTGACCCTCTTACTCCCTTTCATTTAAATGTGCTAATGTTTTCTATGGCTATTACGAGAACACAGATGATGCATTACAGTTGAACTTAGTTGTGGGATTGATTTCAGACCGGTGAAACAGATGAACATTGCATTAAAAACACCTTATCCTTTAATTCTACTCATTTGTCTAGCAGATTGCAGTCACAGAAAGTGCTCTTAATTTCTTCTCTTAATAAACATCATAATCACTGCTAATTAAATGCCCATGGCCTGTGTCTTACTTGTAGAACTAATTACTCGTGTTTAATCGTGTTTTGAGCTTCTTGAGTGTGCAGCATGTCGTGCAACGCGTGTAAGGTCTTTGAAGCCACGTCTGCCATCCCATAAGATCTGGATAACAACCATCCAACCACCATCCACACACCCGCATCTAGACACACATCTCATACATGCATACACATGCACAGACAGCCAGCCACCCAAGAATCTGCAACACTCAAGCTGTTTGAACCCCCCAACCCTGCCCCCCCCCCCAGCCTTGCACACCCCTCGCTCTACACACACACGCACGCACATACACACACACACACACACACACACACACACACACACACACACACACCTCAAGTCACACAGGATCTGTGGCGAATCACGGTTTGCCAGCCTTTCATTTCTGTTGCAAATCAATTGGTTTTTGCAGCACTCCGCATTTGATATCGGCTCACAAGGTAACTGATTACTGGATGGTGACATACAGTATTGAGGGTTGTTTGCAGCTCTGTTGTGGATGCGCCGCTGTGGTGGTCAAAGAAAAAATAACAAATCATAGCCATTTCTGTTGCTTCCGCTGAACATTTCTTTACTCTCTCCAGTCAGTAAGAAATCGGGAAGAAAATATTGCAGAGAAATTCTGCTCTTTTAACCACGTATGGATCACTCACACTAATACTCCATCCATTTGTAAAGAACGAGTTTGTAATTGACATTTCGTGACCAATTAATTATACAAATAGCTTTGTCACTGTGTCTTTCCCACCATCATTACAGAGCCTGGTTCTAAATCCATTTAGTGTAGCTCAAGTGCTTGATGTGTGGCGGCCATTGTTAGAGTATGACCTAATTTTGTCGCTTCTATGTCATGTCATTTTGTTAACTCTCTTGCTGTAATAAACGGAGCATTACATTGTTTTTAATGTGCTGGCGCACCGGCGCATCGCAGGGTGTCTCTCCAGCAGAGCACAAGCCCGAGCGTTAAGCAGGAAGTGTCTGCCGCATCCTCATTGTTTACAGAAAGGAAACGCAGATCATGACGGCGGCTTAAACTCATAAAAGCTTCAGTGTAAAACTGCCACAGCCGCTCAGTAGTTCACCACTGTCATCCAGTATTATTATGCTTTTCTTCATAACCCTATAGCTATACTATAGCTGGATCTGTTCGGAGCAGCCCGTGAAACTGTCGGCCGTAAAAGCAGAAGGAGGCAAAGTCAATAGGAAACATCACATTTTTTCCTGAAATTCGAGGAGTGTGTACCTTCTGCGCCCCTCGGAGGCGCCGTAAAAAGGGTTCCTGATAAGAGAACGTAAGGGCACATCTGGAGACGGTGCGCAGCTGATCCGTGACCTCAGTGTGCGTCGACCTGATCAAAGGCCAGAGCAGGTCCGAACGTGCTGGAGATAGTGAAGCATAAAGCCTCAGACAAACCCCTCAGGCGGTAGCAATATGGGCTACGTCTTCCGTTGACAGCACAGCATTTGGTGGGTTCTGCATGTATGTCTTGATCAGCTGCCTCTCCTGACAGCTCCCCTGAGCTTTCACAGTTCAGCCATGGAGGCCTTCTCCCCGTTCTGTTTGGTATTCCGTATGCCCAAAAGACTGGCCTCAGGCATCAGCTGTGTCTTACCTGCTTCGACCTGCCGGAGTTCCCTGTCCTCATAATTTTGTTTGGACTTGATGGATGATGGACGAAATATATCACTGTCGAATATCCCTGGAATGTATCTCACCCCCACACACATCCAGCTTTGTGTTGCACTGGGGACTGTCTTTTTCACGCTCGTTGAATTGCTTTGCTGCTCTCGGGAGAGAGAGGGGGTTTTTTCCACTGTGGTGTAATTCTACCTTTTTATGGTGTCTGTGTTATTGCCTCTCTTCCCACCAGTTTGAACGGCTCCCTGCCTGGCAATGTGGAGATCAAGAACAACTCTCTGTTCTTCAAGGGGCCCGTGACCTATGACCTCGCCGGGACGTACGTCTGCGACGCCACCAACGGCATCGGGGCCCGCACCGGCATCGTGGACGTCAACATCACAGGTAGGTCGCCTCTCCTCTCTCTGGGCCTCTGGAATGTGCCTCCATAACTCCGGCATGACATGCATCAATACAGTTACCCTCTGGAAACATAGCCCCCCCAGCTCCGCCCCAAACAGACACAAACACACATGCACATACATGCAGGCAGGCAGGCAATGACGCATAGGGCTGGGTATCATTTAAAAAATGACGATACCAGTACCCTTAAAGTGATACCGATATCAATAGAGTACTTCATTCGATACCTTCTCCTCCCCCATATTTTGGAGCGTTTTGGTGGCATCTCGGCACGGCGAACTGCCAGCTCCTGCATACACCGCACTCAGCTTCACCACCACAGACTGTATGGGTTGGACCTGCTACAGTAGTGGGCCAATCACATCTCACATTAAATTGTAGAACGCTTGTGGTGATTGGCTGTGAGTAAAACAAAGTAATTTTTTTCTAGTACAAAAGTACAAAAAGGATGGATTGCAGGTATCGTTTGACTGGAGAAACCTCAATACTACTTGGTACTGGGTAATTTTGGTTGATACCTTAAACAGTCATAAAAAAAAAGTCGTAAAAAGTCTTGAAAATTTGGCAAAGTGCTTGATTTCCAACATAAATCTTGTGTTTCATCTACACAATCACTTATGTAAACCAAAAATCATTTAATACCTGAAATGAAACGATCCCGTCGTCATATTCTATTGACGTCTCACACACGACGCGAAGCAGACAGCGGAGTGGACCAGAGCTAGATTGACTAACATGGGCTCTGAAATGGAAAGGGGCATTTTAACGCTCGGATCCACTCCGCATCATGAGGGCGACCATCTGCTCTCAGTGCTGAAAAGTGCTCGAGTTTGACTTAAAAAGCTGTGCGCACCAGCTTAAAAGCATTGAGCACCGATCCCCAGCCCTAATGACGCACACCTACACACACTTGTGATCCAGGTGGCTCTGCCAGCTTGCCTGTGTGTGTTTTGGACGCGGTGCCCACCTGCCCTCGCTGGGCGGCTGCCTGCCTGCTGCTGCTGCAGTGTTTGTTAGATCTCACTCACTCGCTCACTGAGAGAACACAGAGGCAGCAGCCCCTCTCCTCTCCACACAGCTCCCAGTCCCACATCCAGAAGCACATGTGTGGGAGCAGTAGAAAGCAGGTCTATTATCGGCACCTAAAATAACAAGAAGGAAAGCGGGGGGTGGAGGTGAGAGGGTGCTGTATTGATCATAGCTTTTCTCGCATCACGCTCACATTTCTCAGAACAGCCCCCCCTGTCTCTTTTACAGTTGGAGTACTCCTCTCTCTTTCCCCCCCCCCCCCCCTCTCTTCAGTCTTCTGGGAAAAACAAAATGGCAAACAAAACTGATTCAGTTTCCTTGCCTTCTCCACATAATTGTTGGCACACACGCACTGTGGTCCCTCTGGGTTCTTCTACATAGGAGGAGGCATTTTCAATCAAAGCCCCTGCTGCTGCAGTAGGCTATATCCCAGATCTCTCTTTGCTATACATGAGTGTGGGGATCCTGCTGTATTGGTAGCAGCTGTGTGTGGTGGGATTGGAGGGAGGGAGACTGTGACAGTTTTGCTCAGACAGGAAAGGTTTCTCCCTCTTTACTCTTTGGGCTTGGTTCTGGGGAAGCGGGGGCGTTCTAACTTGCATTGCTTTGCATGTTGACTCATGTCGTGCGCCCGGGCCCACAACGCTCTGCTTGGTGTGAAGTCAACAGCTGGGCCTGTACAGTGTCATGCATCACATACTTTTTTCCCTTTTTTTTTTTTGCTGTTTTTTGTTTCTGTTTCCTCTCTTTCAATGTGTGCTGTTCTTCTCTGTCAGTAAGGCCGAGCCATAGACAAAGACACGGTTTGTGATGTCATTTACCTGCATTGTGAGAAGTCGCCCCATCCGAAATAGGCGGGTTAGTACTTAGTCGAGTGATCATTGAAATCACAAAGGGGCACGGGTAGCCCTTACTTACCAAATAGGAAGTAATCTGCTTTCAGAAAATCACCATGCACCAGCTTGTATTGAGTAATTGTGTTGCAAATAGATTGTGCTCTTTGGCATAAAGTACTGTATCCCCCTGGAAAGGCAAAACAAAGGCACTGAAGTCATTTTCCATTTCTGCATTTTCATTGATTGCTTGAATTTAATGAACCACATTGCCATTGTCCCCATAGTCGTTCTGTTTATCTTCATCATTTGTGCGTATAATTTTATTGAGTAAGTGTGTGAACAATGCGTGGGGGTACATAATATGAGCACATTCAATTTCAGTTTGTGCTTGCATACAAAATGTCTAGTCTTGCATTTTTCCAGTGCCTCGCTATTTAACATTTGCATGCACAGGTTTCCATTTTGTTTAACACCAGGTTAAGGAAAACATAATAATTGATTTTGAAGCTTTGAAAAGACTCTTGATTCTCTGTAATACTGTACAGTACTTTCAGCATTCTGGCACCTGGCTGTAATACTGTACAGTACTTTCAGCTTTCTGGCACCTGGCTGTAATACTGTACAGTACTTTCAGCTTTCTGGCACCTGGCTGTATTACTATACAGTACTTTCAGCATTCTGGCACCTGGCTGTAATACTGTAGGTGCTTTCAGCATTCTGGCACCTGGCTGTAATACTGTACAGTACTTTCAGCATTCTGGCACCTGGCTGTAATAGTGTACAGTACTTTCAACATTCTGGCACCTGGCTGTAATACTGTACAGTACTTTCAACATTCTGGCACCTGGCTGTAATACTGTACAGTACTTTCAACATTCTGGCACCTGGCTGTAATAATGTACAGTACTTTCAACATTCTGGCACCTGGCTGTAATACTGTACAGTACTTTCAACATTCTGGCACCTGGCTGTAATAGTGTACAGTACTTTCAACATTCTGGCACCTGGCTGTAATACTGTACAGTACTTTCAACATTCTGGCACCTGGCTGTAATACTGTACAGTACTTTCAACATTCTGGCACCTGGCTGTAATAATGTACAGTACTTTCAACATTCTGGCACCTGGCTGTAATACTGTACAGTACTTTCAACATTCTGGCACCTGGCTGCTGTAATAATGTACAGTACTTTCAACATTCTGGCACCTGGCTGTAATAATGTACAGTACTTTCAACATTCTGGCACCTGGCTGTAATACTGTACGGTACTTTCAGCATTCTGGCACCTGGCTGTAATACTGTACAGTACTTTCAACATTCTGGCACCTGGCTGTAATACTGTACAGTACTTCCAACATTCTGGCACCTGGCTGTAATACTGTACAGTACTTTCAACATTCTGGCACCTGGCTGTAATACTGTACAGTACTTTCAACATTCTGGCACCTGGCTGTAATACTGTACAGTACTTTCAGCATTCTGGCACCTGGCTGTAATACTGTACAGTACTTTCAGCATTCTGGCACCTGGCTGTAATACTGTACAGTACTTTCAGCATTCTGGCACCTGGCTGTAATACTGTACAGTACTTTCAGCATTCTGGCACCTGGCTGTAATACTGTACAGTACTTTCAGCATTCTGGCACCTGGCTGTAATACTGTACAGTACTTTCAGCATTCTGGCACCTGGCTGTAATACTGTACAGTACTTTCAGCATTCTGGCACCTGGCTGTAATACTGTACAGTACTTTCAGCATTCTGGCACCTGGCTGTAATACTGTACAGTACTTTCAGCATTCTGGCACCTGGCTGTAATACTGTACAGTACTTTCAACATTCTGGCACCTGGCTGTAATACTGTACAGTACTTTCAGCATTCTGGCACCTGGCTGTAATACTGTACAGTACTTTCAGCATTCTGGCACCTGGCTGTAATACTGTACAGTACTTTCAGCATTCTGGCACCTGGCTGTAATACTGTACAGTACTTTCAACATTCTGGCACCTGGCTGTAATACTGTCCAGTACTTTCAACATTCTGGCACCTGGCTGTAAACTGTACAGTACTTTCAGCATTCTGGCACCTGGCTGTAATACTGTACAGTACTTTCAGCATTCTGGCACCTGGCTGTAATACTGTACAGTACTTTCAGCATTCTGGCACCTGGCTGTAATACTGTACAGTACTTTCAGCATTCTGGCACCTGGCTGTAATACTGTACAGTACTTTCAGCATTCTGGCACCTGGCTGTAATACTGTACAGTACTTTCAGCATTCTGGCACCTGGCATGTTGACAGTAAATAAGTGCACAGATACCCACATGTCATTCAGGGACATAAGTGTTTGTCACATTATCTATCTGAGTACTTCATAATTACTTTCCTTTACCAGCCAGAATTTCATCTCTGCCATTTGGCATCATACTCAATATCACACTCAGAAGAATAAATAAAATATCCAGCATATCAAATGGCAAAACAATGGCACAATTGTTGCTAGCATGCTAGCAGCAAGTCTTGTTCTACATTGTTAGATGGCAAAACTCCTGAATTTCTGTTTAGGGGACTCCATTTCCCAAGGGGTCCTGTACAAGCCCTAAAAGCATGTTGCCAGTTCCCATAGTAACAGTGACAAGTTAAGAGGAGAACAGCCAGCAGCCAGCCTCCTCAGGCACAATTCAGACCCAGAGCCTCAGCTCCAACATGGCGGCCAGTCCGACTGTAGCTCACAAACAGTTTCCTGATCTTCCCATCTGAAAAGCAGTGGTAACAGTGTGTGCTAATGGCTGACTGTAGGTGTGTGTCTTTGTGTGCATCATGAGAGCAGCAGGCAGGCACACAGGCAGCCCGCCCAGTCGGCTCTGTCTTGCCCTGGTGTCTTGTACAGATGCAGCAGCAATTGATGTACATGGATGTGTTACATTGTGCTTACGTGCTGAAAGTCCGTCGTGACCTCCAGTCTCCTCTCTGTCTTCGCTGATGTTGTGAAATGCTACTCTGTTCCTGTCTTCATGCGGGCTTGTCAGCATATCGCCTGCGCCGCTGTAGAGCAGTGTTCGGCCTCGCACAGCTGCGCCAGGGAAGCCTTTTTCCTTTTGGAGCAGGTTGAAAACGTCTTTGTACACATTTTGTGGTACAGCAGCAGTTTGTACCGGTAGCGATGGCTGGAATGAAAGACTCCGTTAGAGGTGAACTTGAGGGTGGGCAGCGCTCTTCCTCCTCTTCCTTTCATGTGCTTTGTGCACCCTTGACATTGGCTCTGCATAATGACCCAGTGGTGGACCTGAAGGGGTGTGCTGATGGTTCATTAACTTCAAACGGCATCTCTGTGCCTCCCAACAGCCTGAGACGGGCCTGGCTGAGACATGGCAGATAAGAGAGCCTGCTGCTGGCTGCTGTTCAAGGCTGCAGCGCCGGCCCGCGCGGTCCAACAGGAACGCCAGCTCAATGTTCTGTGCAGAAAAGGAAGGTGACCAGGCCCATCGCTGCACTACATTATGTTCAATAAGCTCGCCCTAACAGAGCTGCCCATTACTGGCTTCGTGCTAAACAGAAGATAATTACTTATTTGCCTCGTTAAAAAGCCTCATTTTTGAAGGGTGTTTGGTTGAGTGGTGTTCAGGGAAGTTCTATATTTCCACAGTCAATAAATCACTCGAGGAGGCATAGCTGGCCTTTTCCATAACACCTACAGTAAACTCTGTGAGAGCAGAGGTAAATATCCAACTTAGACAACTTAAGTGGCTTTTAAACATGAAGTCTGGATCATGTCTGGCAATCCAGAGCAGGATATTTTCCGGTTTTACCTTTTTAAACATGAGGGGTCTTTATTTAGAAACAACTGGATATGAGCCGTTTTTTCTGCCAGTGGGCGGGGGGGGGGGGGGGCGGTAGCATGTATTGATAACAAGAAATGTCATAGGAAACAGCTTTAGCGAATCTGTAACCAAACTCCATTCCAAAACATGCCATTTTAACAGAAGGTCCATTCCAACCATTCAGGCAATAACGAAGGGTGGCATTGTGCCAAAAATGAGCGCAGTCAAAATAGTGGTCGCACCGTCGTCAATCACTGTGGATGATTTATTTTACAAGTGGCATTCAAGTCATATCTGACTAGTTTTAAATGTATTTCTCCCCACAAAAGTTAGGCTAGGTCCATGTCTCGATATACAGTAGGCTGTCAGTCAGTCAGCTCCTCTCCTCTCCGCAGTGTGGAGGCACAGTCACACAACACTGCCTGCCTCACACAATAGACTTGGCTGCATCCAACTCGAGAAAACTTCTCAGAAGAGACTAACGTTAGCGACAAATCTGGAGACTTTTTCTGACATGGGAATGATGGGATTATTACCAGCAAGCAGCAGTAAAAGCAGGCAATGACGATAGCTGGGTAAGTCCCGCTAGCATCAATGCTAAGTTAGCAAAGTAGCCTACAGCAAGAGCGCAGCTGAAGCTAATTAATATGGACGTTAACATCCATATAATATATAGCCATGTGCTTGCGCGATGACATCATGTATTGGCGATGTCAAAGGGTGGCGATTGACGATTTGACTGAGGTCAAGATCGCGCAACTCTAGTAGGCTATCATCTCTCTTGTTGCATTTTTAAACTGGCAGATGGGGGATTCAATTTTTTGTTGTTTACTCACCTAAATTGGCTCTCTTCCAAATAATCCAGCCACGTAACTAACGCTACGTCCATTCATGAAAATAATGATGGGACATTAATGGTTTGTAAAGTGCCACCACGCGCCCACTCACAGCTAGATGATCTTGATCATGAGCTGCCAGAGTTAAACAGCAGTCGCTTTTGCGCTAATGCGGATCCTACACCGGGGACCGAGATGAATATGATACGGACTCGCGGGAGTGCGCGTAGGCCGGCTAATTGTTGTTTAACATGCAAGCCAACCGGCTAGGAGCGGGTTATAATACGGATTCCACTGCATGTTAAGAAGTGGCTTTATTAAGTACTTCCTATCACCCTTGTGCACATATCGGTCACTATCAAGAGCTTGATTCATTCAAATGCACCACTACTATTTGCATTATGCATGATTTCGGCAGGAGTACCTTTTGATTTCAATGTGATGTTGATGTTTAGATTGACACAGCAATTTAACCTGCCAGGGAGACAATGCTCAGTGTCATGGAAGATAAAATGTCCCTGACAACTCGTTTGTATCGCAGAAAGGCTATTTTCTCACGCGGCGGAACAACACTGATGGAGCACTTAAGGAAGGTGCATTTTAATCACGTTCCTCAGTTTTCACGGACGGATTTGTGAGACCTGCATAACTGTCACCTCGGCAGATAGGGGCACAGAGCACCTTGTTTCAATTAGTTGGAGGTAGTGTTTGTTGTGGAGATGGCATCGACCACAGTAAGGCGCGCGGGCTCAGACGGCTTTCTCCAAGGACATGTGTTGTGGAGATATGGTGTCGCTTGTCACAATCTAATGAAGCACTCGCCTGCTTTAATCAATCCTCGCTCTCAGAAAAAGAGGTGAAAAAGGAAGTGTTTGAGTGTGAGAGTGAAAGGAAAGAAGAAGACAAGAGTTTCATCTAATGGGCCTGCTCTTACCTAAGTCCTTTACCTCTCTCATTCACATCTGCTTCAGAGATCTCCGGAGGTACAGTTGACAAGCAGTCAGACCACATTAATCAGCTAATTACCACGGGGCATCTGAGGTCATGTTAAAAAATAGATGCAATTAAATAACCTCACAATGAAAGCTATTTTAGACAATCCATTCTCCGCAGCTTTTAACCATCTAATAGGAATGCCAGTCAAACATTGCCTCCTATAAAATAATGCGGCTGAGGGAGCTGGAAGCCACAGGAAAGGGTTGAATAAAGTGGTTAACCCTCAAAGATCATCCCCAACTTGAGAGCGCAGAATTAGTCTTTCATTAAGATAATCAGCTTTTCCACCATCACACTCATGCCTTTGTGCTGGAACCCAATCTCCGCTGCCATCTTAAGTTTCTTCCCAGCCCGTGAGCTAACATGATGAATGAGCGTTTTGTCAAGGCGGGCCTTGCAATCATCTCATTATCACCCATGAGAAAGGAGATGTGTGGTTTTCCACAGCAGGGCCTTTCTCACTGCGCAGTTATGGGACATGTGGGAAAATAGATTTCAATGTGACTGACGCCACAGTCGGGCCTAATTTGTTGATGCTTTCTCAGTATTGCGTCAGCTAATCTTTTCCCACTTGATTAGGGTGTGATACGGGGCTGTCCCGCACACTGCAGCTCTCTAGCCTTTGTGAGACGGGGTCAAAGACGAGGCATAATTCCTGGCACATTAGGAGGAGCAAATGTGAAGGATGAAATTGAATGGCCTGAGGGTCAGGCGGTACGGGAACCTGTCGGCCACTTACCTGCAGGCCAATATGGATGCCTAATGGCCTACAGCTTCCATCCCGCGTTGACAGGGCTGTGGCACCCGGCTGCTTTGAAGAGCGGAGCTGCAGTCAGCTCTGCTATAGGCTTCAGCACATGGGTTAAACTAGATGGAGTGACTGCGTTCTCTTCAATTTAGCAAGAAAGCGCCAGGACGGATTCTTCTGTAAGCACAGGCAACAGGCGCCGACATCTGCTTCACGCTCGTCTGAGCAAGCAATAGTCCGCTCGCGTGTGAGCAAATGAAGTTGAGAAAGAAAGTAAAAAATAAAATAAATAAAAATAAGTCCCCGCGCCAGGTGAAAATGAGATGAATAAAACATAGAGATCGTTCAATGAGAAAATAAAAAATAAAGGAATCTGTGTGACTGAAAGAAATGCTTCAACGGTTCTGATGTTTTGAATTTAGTTGAAGGGGTAAAATGGATGCCAGAAATGGGCTCCGAGGCAAAGCGGAATCAAGAGCGATGTAGCGCGCGGAGAGGGCAGAGCGCTGTTTACACGACTTTTATATAATAGGCTGTGTCAACTTCTGCTGCTCGCTGCTTGTCACAGACTGTGTCCTCCAAGATCTGCAGGGATGGCGGCAAAGACGGTGAGAGACATTAATGGATGAGCGACGCCGACGTTCTTGAAAACCAAATTTACTTTGCATGAATGCTCCAAAGTGTAACGTCCTCTCCTCCATTTTCATAAAATAAAATAAAAAATAAATAAAAAAAACACCGGCTGTCCCTCATCGCAAGCTTCCGCTAATACCGGGTGACGCAAATTGCAAATAGCAGTTGGTGTGGCGGTGCATTTTGATCAGCTGAGAAGCGGGCATGTTGCTCTGAGTCACTGCAGGCTCTGTCAGTTCTCGCAACATGATAGCACCATGATCGCTCAGTGTAATAAAAGTGACGAGATTGCCGCGGGAACGTCCTTGAATAAAACAAGTATCGCACCATACATTACTGACTTAACTGCAGAGCCGCTCCACGCGGTCATTTGTCCTGTTCTTTCTTTTGACAGAGACAAGAGACATTATGATGTCGGCTTTGCAAAGGCTCCCCCAGCAACGTGAAATTTGTTTGTCTTCGCCTGTCACGGCAAAGCATGCCTCAATCTGTGCATGTGCAGTAGCACATTAACGCTCACCCCCCTTGCATTATTCATATATCCAGAGGAGGCCACACATGTATATCTTGTATATCATTACGCCCTCGCTTCAACTAGACGCATGCTGTCAGGTCTGTTGAAGAGCTTATTCCACGCCTTGAGCGAGGGCGACTATACTGCCGGTCGCCTGCTTCCCCCGGCTCGCTTCTCCACACGCTGGAACTGGAACCTGACGAGGTATCTGCAAACCTGGATGGGTTGGGGTCCGCAGGCTGATGGAGCAATCGCTGAACCCGCACTTCCTCGCTACAGGAGGGGGCCGCTCGCTGCTCAGATCCTGCCAAGCCTTGCACCTCATTATCCAAATGAGACATTAGCATGAGCTTGTCCCTCGCTCGCACACCATAGGCTGCCCATAATAAAGCCTCTGTGTTGTGCTGCGCCAGGCAAAGTGTTGTGGGGAGAGGCATTGTGTGCGGCGGCTTGCTTTGCATAAAATGGAGGCGAGGCTGTTTTCGAGGCAGCGCCAGGGTCTTCTTCATTTGGGAAGAGGGGCCCGAGGAGATCTCCTGGCTGGAGGAGTGGGATGGAAATGTCACCGGGGGGGATTGCGCGATGCGAGTGCGGCGCGGGGCCGATCGCGGTGATTTATCTTAACATTTGTTTCTGCATTGCTTGCTGTTTCTGATCTCTGGAGGATATGCAGAGGAGAGGAGAGGGATGGCATGGAGAGATGCAGACAGATGGAGCAGGGGGATTGGCTGAGCCCCTCTGCCCGGGCTCGCTCGTGGTGTTGGAACTGTCACGCCTCCCTGAGAGCCTGATGAAGTAGGTCAGACGCTGTCCCACGGTCTGACCGCTGGCTCCAGAGCTGCTGCTGTGTGCTGATCCAGGCATCACACACACACACACACACACACACACACACACACACACACTGCTCCAAAATAATAACACGTGGAAACAAATACTGTAATAATGTATCCAAAAAAAAAAAAAGCAGAAGAGTGGCTGAGAGTGGAATGCTGGTAAACAAGCAGTGCCCCGCCCCCTTCGCTGCTCAACCCTGCGCACTGACATGCAGATAAACAGGGCTTGTTTGTGTATGACATGCAGCACATCCACTGGCCTCATCATTCATTCGTACGTACATGACTTACAGTCTTCGATCACTATGCAGAGTAGGCCGGCCTGGGACTGCAGAGATTCACTCCCATAGGTTCACCTTTAATCTGAGCATTTCTTTAATAGTACCGGTGTTTAAACGCCGGTGTAAATATTGCTCATTAAAGGTGCATTAAGTAAGATTTATACTGCCCCATAGCACAAAATGACCATAATATATCTGCAGCGGGTTGACAGGGTTGTTCAATATCAATAACTCAATGATTACTTTGCCAGGCACTGAGATTTCTGGCTTTCAAAACTCACTTTCTGGTCTGTACGTGTTGGAAAAGAACCCAGACCCCCCCCCCCCGTAGCATTTTAAATTGCTTTCGTACTAGCCTTGTGAAAATATATATATATACGTACAAAAGAACCAGGGAGCAGATGTTTCAAATGCACCCTTTCATCACTGCTCTGTCTCTTTTGACACTATAACTGTTATTATTTGTGTCAATTACAAGACGCAGTAAACTGTCCCCCAAAAAAGTCCCCGGTCACTTCCTGCCACTCCATGCGAGTCTGACACGTCCCTCTGTCACTCTGACAGGACGCTCCTGCCAGTCGCTGCATGTTCACAACATGCCAGCGATGATGTCACCTCTGTTTTGATGCCACGGCGTTATCTCCCTCAGCACGTCCATGCCTCTTATCCGCTGGCTTTTATGGGGAATTTGAATTTGAGTTCCTAGTCTAAAACTTTTAATGGCGTTGAGTGACATTTACCTACATGAAGGAACCTTACAGTATGCCACTGTAAAATCAGTGATAGCAGGGTAAATGTTGACAAACGGAAGCAAACGGTAGATATTGGAAGGAATTATGTGATAGGGTGAAAAAGAGATTGGCCTCAGCGCTGCCTCCTCAGCCATGCTAAATTACTGTCAGTGATGAGCTCTTATTCTTTGTGGCAGCATTACATTTCCATGGCTTCACAGCCACTGGCCAATTCAGACAGTGGACTAACGAGGACCAATCCAATCACTCACTTCATACTGTATGTCTCCCCTGATTCTTTATTTAGTGTTGTCACCTCCCAATATGGCTGGGTATCGTTTGAAAACTTAGGATACCAGCACCAGTACCCTTAAAGTGATACCGATACCAATCCAGTCCTTCATTCAATACCCTCTTCTTTTTTCTTCTTCTTCTTTTGTTTGTCATACTCTGGAGCATTTTGGTGGCATCTCGGCACACTGAAATGCCAACTCCGTCACGTACAACTTTCACCACCACAGACTATGGGTTGTAGCTGCTGTGGTAGTGGGCCAATCACATGTCACATTCAATTGAAGAAAGCTTGCGGTGATTGGCTGTGAGCCAAACCAAATAAATAGTTTTTTCCCCTACATCACTGTGTACAAAAAGGATCGAATGGAGGGATCCCTTGACAGGAAAAGTTTCTCTGTGTTTTACTGGGTTATTTTGGTCGATACCTAAAGGGTATTGTGTACGATACGCCGTCCTGCTCCCCAACGTCTCAGAGATGATCACTTCATCTTCATCTTCTTTTTTCCCCACCGCTTCTTGACTTCTCTAAAGAGTAGCCTCCTGTCTTCTTTTCATCCACTGTGCGTTTCTCCTTGTCATTGGTTTAGCACCACTCCCTGCACCTCTCTTTGAAATCCTGTCTCATTTTCCCAGTCTCTCTGTTGCAACACCTTGTCCAAGTAATTGCGCTAAGACTCAGGAATGTTTGTACCTGTCTGTCTTTAGCAGCATGTGCCGACAGGTCTCTCGCACACCCAGGAGCGATCCCTGCAGCTTAGAGTTGTGAAAGAGTTTCTCTCCCTGTAAAGCCCATTCCACTTGAGACGTTTTCTCACATACAATATCAGCGCTTTCCATGTACTGTAGGTACAGTACCTTTAAAATACAGGAACCTGGGGCGCCCCGGTGGCTCAGCGAGTAGAGCGCCTACCATTCGAGGCCTAGTCCCTCCCGTAGCGACCCGGGTTTGAATCCAGCCCGCCGTCCTCTGTGCATGTCCTCCACTCTCTATCTCCCATCCTGTCTCTGTCTCACTATCTCTGTCAACTAAAGCATAAAATACAGAAAATTATATATCTGCACTCAAATCTATGTGATAGTTCCGAAAGCCACAAATCTGACAGAGACCTTACATGTCAGTTACATGTCCAGATATCAGGCGTAGTGTGCGCAGCGTTTTCAGTCTCTGACTTGCATTCATTTACTGTGTTGTTTATCTGAAAGACTCACTTGTGCTTCACACAAGCGACTCCCGCACAGACAATACCTATTGAGTTGTTAAGGAAGCGAGGGTTTGTCAGTTAAATGTTCACAGGTAGTAAATCATGTTCTCGATCAAGTCAGATGTGAATGTTCAAAATAGCATGATTAATGCAATACAACACGCTATGGTTACAACATTTAAAGAGCTGCAGTATCTCATGTTATTCATTACCTGTATAAATCTATCATGGCTCTGGATTGAATTATAGCCTTTCATGGCGCATCTTGGCACCTATTAATCTCAATAGTACATTTTAGCCGTTCGTACTCAAGGTTACCACGCTATCTGCATATTTCCAGAGGCTTGTTAATAGACACTGCCTTTTTGTTAGCTGGAGCAGTATCGGGGCTGTTGTTGTAGTGCTTTGAGGTCTTTTTATCTATCTCTTGGCAGGTGTTGCCGGTAGCTATGGCGTGCTGGTGCAACGCCTCCTCCCTCCTCTGCATTGTCAAACCCCTATGTACCACCACCATTCCAAATCTGTTGTATTAATAGTGTTTCTGTAATGTGATTAGCCCGTAGCATAGCCACTTAGATTTCACATACGTTCGCAGAGTGCATGGAGTTCCCGCCGGGAAGACGAAGCCGCGTGGGGCTTTTTGTGCTCTAGAATTTGTGATATATATATTTGCATCTTCTTATCTTCGTGTGTGTGGATCCAATGGCCTACATGTAGCTGAATAGGAAGCTCATAGACTACCAGTCAAACGTTTGGACACATCTGATTAAATGTTTTGTTCATCAACTCAAACAAAGCCATCTTCATCTAAAGGCTTATGCTTAAATGCTTGAAATGTGTTACTTCGACAAATATAAATAGTGAAGTTCATGCTGTGTATGCATTACTTTCCAAAGCCTTTACTAAGGCAAACTTTAAAGAGTCTAAAATATAATATAATATTGTTTTGATTTGTTTAACACTTTTTTTTTTATCACTGCATAATTCCATTTGTTTTATTTCATTGTTTTGATGTCTCTGCTATGATTGTAAAGCGTGGGAAAATGGTAACAAAGAAATGCGCTGTATCCAAACTGACTAACAGTCTAACTGGTAGAGCAGGTGGTGTTGGGACGTGACCTTGCATAGCAGCAAATTCAGACCAGACACACAGCAGATATGGTGAGAACAGGCAGCCTATTCGCTGACGCACCTCTTTGAGTTACCAAAAAACAAAGTGTGTGTGTGTGTGTGTGTGGGGGGGGGGGGGGGGGTGTTCCTCCAATAGCAGTCAGGTGATGTGATGAGCATGTTGGCACCTTGCCTGCTGCTTTGACTTCCTGTGCCTGCTTTTACCTCTGACAAAAGGAGGTACTCCATTACACAGAGAAGGCTCTTCTTCACACCTGAACGCTCTCCTCCCTTCCATTCGCCACTCCGCAAGTAAAAACATCATAATGGCCGCTTTAGAAAAGGTGCACATTTGTTGCCATTTCTTCTTCTTCTTTTTTTCTCGGCGCGGCGACTTCCAAGGCCTTCCTCTGTTTTTGTTCTTTCATGTCATTGCATAAACAGAGGGTCTAGCGTTTCCCAAAAAACACACATTTGCCCCTGTGTTAATGACTGCTTTCATGCCTGTACCCTCTGTGTCTGGCCTAGCTCATCTTGGATTATTGGCGTTGACATTTGACATTCTTCAAATGCAGGTGTCAAGAGGCAGTGTCACTTGATCCTTTATTAAAATGGAGGTGGCCTTTGAAGACTGCCTGCGTCACCCTTTTACTGGACCTATTCAGTAGTTTAAAAGATCCTGCCTTGTGTTATTCCCCAACTCTCGAAGCGGGAAATATACAGACCTGGCAACCTTTTGAATTGGAAGGGGGGGGGGGGAGGTGGTCCAATTAAGATTGAATGGAGGGAATGATGAGCGAGCAGGGAGGCAGTGAAGGGTAGAGGAGAGGATTACAGGAGAGCGCTCTGCCTTTCAATCCGCTGGATTTTCGCCCCCTCTTTGGACTTGGTGGGAGGATGTGTTCCCGGGCAGAGGTGACCTGCCTCTGCTCTCTCATTCAAGTGTGTAATGAAGGCCTGTGTCTGAATAATCCCATTAGGTGGTCAGATTAAAACCTGAGCTGATATTTGAGACCGTGCCCAGCTCTGCCTTGGAAATTGGAGAGCTATACGGCGAGTGCCTGGGAGAGGGGACGCAGGGGGAGATAGGATGCAGGGGGAGAGGGATGCAGGGGGAGAGGGGACGCAGGGGGAGAGGGGATGCAGGGGGAGAGGGATGCAGGGAGAGAGGGGATGCAGGGGGAGAGGAATGCAGGGGAAGAGGGGACGCAGGGGGAGAGGGATGCAGGGGCAGAGGGGACGCAGGGGGGGAGAGATGCAGGGGGAGAGGGATGCAGGGGGAGAGGGATGCAGTGGGAGAGGGATGCAGGGGGAGAGAGATGCAGGGGGAGAGAGATGCAGGGGGAGAGGGATGCAGGGGGAGAGGGATGCAGGGGGGGAGAGATGCAGGGGGAGAGAGATGCAGGGGGAGAGGGATGCAGGGGGAGAGGGATGCAGGGGGAGAGGGATGCAGTGGGGGAGAGATGCAGGGGGAGAGAGATGCAGGGGGAGAGGGATGCAGGGGGAGAGGGGATGCAGGGGGAGAGGGGATGCAGTGGGAGAGGGGATGCAGGGGGAGAGGGGATGCAGGGGGAGAGAGATGCAGGGGGAGAGAGATGCAGGGGGAGAGGGATGCAGGGGGGGAGAGATGCAGGGGGAGAGAGATGCAGGGGGGGAGGGATGTAGGGGGGGAGAGATGCAGGGGGAGAGAGATGCAGGGGGAGAGGGATGCAGGGGGAGAGGGGATGCAGGGGGAGAGGGATGCAGGGGCAGAGGGGATGCAGGGGGAGAGAGATGCAGGGGGAGAGGGGATGCAGGGGGAGAGGGATGCAGGGGGAGAGGGATGCAGGGGGAGAGGGATGCAGGGGGAGAGAGATGCAGGGGGAGAGGGATGCAGGGGGAGAGGGGATGCAGGGGGAGAGGGATGCAGGGGGAGAGGGATGCAGGGGGAGAGAGATGCAGGGGGAGAGGGGATGCAGGGGGAGAGGGGATGCAGGGGGAGAGGGGATGCAGTGGGAGAGGGGATGCAGGGGGAGAGGGGATGCAGTGGGAGAGGGGATGCAGGGGGAGAGGGGATGCAGGGGGGGAGAGATGCAGGGGGAGAGGGGATGCAGGGGGAGAGGGGATGCAGTGGGAGAGGGGATGCAGTGGGAGAGGGGATGCAGGGGGAGAGGGGATGCAGGGGGAGAGAGATGCAGGAGGAGAGGGGATGCAGGGGGAGAGGGGATGCAGGGGGAGAGAGATGCAGGGGGAGAGGGGATGCAGGGGGAGAGGGGATGCAGGGGGAGAGGGGATGCAGGGGGAGAGGGGATGCAGGGGGAGAGGGGATGCAGGGGGAGAGGGGACTGCGGGGAGGGAAGTCTCTCCTTTAGATTGATGGAGCGCTGTTGTAATTAAAGGAGAGAGGAAGACTTCAGTAGTTTCTTTGCTTCCTCATATAGGCAGAGAAACACTTCCTGTCCTCTAGTTGTGCTCAGAGATTTTTCATTTCCACTACAGAGCAGTTCTAATTGAGTGTAATGGCATTTGATTCAACAATTAAGTGCAATAATTTGAAAATCATTTAGTGCCTATGTAGGAAATCTGTCTTTTTGGTTGATGATGTCATGTTGTACTGTGAGTCAAGCTGCAAGTGTTCTTCTGATTTCGCTATATCAAGCCAATGCACAGGGAATTTGACTCCTCCAAGGAACTTCTGTAATTGTTAAACATTTGACTTTGATTGGGTGAAACCATAATAAGTTATGACAGTGCTTTGTAAATGATTTCTCCAGTTGGAACAAAGATAATTTATCTCTCCCTTCAGTATATCACTCATTACTCTCTAATGTTAGTTTCCTATGTAGGGCAAAACCAGAAGAATCACAGTTCTCTGCCAATATCTGCCCAGACTTTGTTATGGCCCTACATCTATGTCAACACATCTCCATAGACATTCATAAACTATCATTAAAACCGCCTGAAAAAGTATTACTTTTGGTCTTACGTGATGAAGTTTCATGATTGCAATCAATGCATATAAAATCAGGGCATCATCAACGTTTTTCATGCTGTCAAAAGCTTTTATCTGCAAATGAATCATTCCGCTTCCCAAATACCAGCTGTGTGATATATCAGATCCAGATCTCTTCTCAGCTGTGTGATATATCAGATCCAGATCTCTTCTCAGCTGTGTGATATATCAGCTGTGTGATATATCAGATCCAGATCTCTTCTCTGGGACGATGGTGAAAACATGCTTAGGAACAGGCTATGTTGACTAGACTGTTACAAGTTGTTAAAGGCAACGCGTGCGTCAGAGGAGATAAACTGTGTATCGGTAGCATTGATGTCTATATCTGTATGTCTGTATGTTGCCTGTGTTGGCTTGTTGCGTACATGTGTGAGTCTGTCGCTTCCTGGCCCGTCAACAGAAGCAGCGTTGTGTGTGTGTCGGTGCCCCAGGTGAACACAGAGCTCTCTCCTCTCTCACTGTTTCCCTCCTCCCACACCATTCGTTTAGGAGATGCTGTGTTCTTTGTTGTTTGCCCCCCCCCTCCCGCTCTTCTGTTGAGGATCCAACCATTGAAGCTAAATGTGCCTCTGCAGGTTTAGACGAGCACTACCTCGGCGCCTCGGGGGCTTTGATCACGTTACAGATAAAAGTCCCGCTGTCGCAGCGTTGGAAAGAGCTCAGCACGTTGGAGCTTTAAGTGAACATGTGTATGAAGAGGAGGTGGTTTTTAAGTGAAGATGTGTATGAAGGGGAGGTGGTTTTTAAGTGAACATGTGTATGAAGGGGACATGGTTTTTAAGTGAACATGTGTATGAAGGGGAGGTGGTTTTTAAGTGAACATGTGTATGAAGGGGACATGGTTTTTAAGTGAAGATGTGTATGAAGGGGACATGGTTTTTAAGTGAAGATGTGTATGAAGGGGACATGGTTTTTAAGTGAAGATGTGTATGAAGGGGACATGGTTTTTAAGTGAAGATGTGTATGAAGGGGACATGGTTTTTAAGTGAAGATGTGTATGAAGGGGAGGTGGTTTTTAAGTGAAGATGTGTATGAAGGGGAGGTGGTTTTTAAGTGAAGATGTGTATGAAGGGGACATGGTTTTTAAGTGAACATGTGTATGAAGGGGACATGGTTTTTAAGTGAAGATGTGTATGAAGGGGACATGGTTTTTAAGTGAAGATGTGTATGAAGGGGAGGTGGTTTTTAAGTGAAGATGTGTATGAAGGGGAGGTGGTTTTTAAGTGAAGATGTGTATGAAGGGGAGGTGGTTTTTAAGTGAAGATGTGTATGAAGGGGAGGTGGTTTTTAAGTGAACATGTGTATGAAGGGGAGGTGGTTTTTAAGTGAAGATGTGTATGAAGGGGAGGTGGTTTTTAAGTGAAGATGTGTATGAAGGGGACATGGTTTTTAAGTGAAGATGTGTATGAAGGGGACATGGTTTTTAAGTGAAGATGTGTATGAAGGGGACATGGTTTTTAAGTGAAGATGTGTATGAAGGGGAGGTGGTTTTTAAGTGAAGATGTGTATGAAGGGGAGGTGGTTTTTAAGTGAAGATGTGTATGAAGGGGAGGTGGTTTTTAAGTGAAGATGTGTATGAAGGGGAGGTGGTTTTTAAGTGAAGATGTGTATGAAGGGGACATGGTTTTTAAGTGAACATGTGTATGAAGGGGAGGTGGTTTTTAAGTGAACATGTGTATGAAGGGGAGGTGGTTTTTAACACATTCACTGCCAACAACGTATGAACACGTTTTCAGAATCCAGCTGTTCCCTGCCAACAACGTGTTTACACGTTTTTGGCATCGATTTTTTTTTTTTGACGGTGGGTTGTGCATCTAACCCTTTTACATCTCTTATATAATTATTGGAGCCACCGAACGTTTACAACCCATTCCACCGACCCACTAAGTGGCAACAGTGCTCTCCTGGCTAGAGGAAGGAAAGCATTTTTTTAACTTGTCACGCCATTCTCAGCCCAGCCATTCTCATGAAAAATGGATGGGGGAAAACGCTTTTCGCGCTGATTGCTGGCGATGCGGGATTGCAAATTTACATAATAGATTCAGCCGATCTACTATGATCGGGTGATAGATTACAGGTGGAGGAACACACTTTGAAACACGCAGCATAAATATGACCAGAATCGCAAAAGCTTCTCTCAACCAAAACTCCAAACGAGCGAGTCCATCCCGACTTCCTCAAACAGCGGCCGTGCAGACATGCAGGCACAGGAGAGCAGCAAAGCACTGACTGGTGACAAGCTTGTCCGCCCACGGAGGGAGGAGTTGAAGCAACTCGAGAGGGAGGGAGAGAGAGAGAGAGAGAGAGAGAGAGAGAGAGAGAGAGAGAGGGAGGGAGAGCGAGAGGGAGGGAGAGAGAGAGAGAGCGAGAGGGGGAGGGAGAGAGAGAGAGAGAGAGCCAAAAATGAATGGTTAAAGTGACTGTTCCATCCAATTTCACAAAAAGCCGTTTATCTCTGAATATTCTTTCTGACGCTAAAACCATGCTGTATTCAACTGCTAATGCTTACATAACTACTAACTCTACAAACTAACTCTTTTAGACAGAGAAAGTACACATTCTATTAGTACTTTTGAGATATTGTATGTTCACAAACTCCAAGCTGAAACGAATCCTCGGCTCTTGTAAAATGAGCCATAATCCTCAAAAAACGGCTTGGCAGAAGCTACCTACAGCAAAAAAAAACGGCTGGCAGTCAATGTGTTAAGTGAAGATGTGTATGAAGGGGACATGGTTTTTAAGTGAACATGTGTATGAAGGGGACATGGTTTTTAAGTGAACATGTGTATGAAGGGGACATGGTTTTTAAGTGAAGATGTGTATGAAGGGGAGGTGGTTTTTAAGTGAACATGTGTATGAAGGGGACATGGTTTTTAAGTGAAGATCTGTATGAAGGGGACATGGTTTTTAAGTGAACATGTGTATGAAGGGGACATGGTTTTTAAGTGAACATGTGTATGAAGGGGACATGGTTGTTAAGTGAACATGTGTATGAAGGGGACATGGTTTTTAAGTGAAGATGTGTATGAAGGGGACGAATGAATGGGATGACTCACTTGTGCTTTAGATATGTTATGGCTGTGGCAGTTGTGACTATAAAACAGAACAACATATCTTTTTTCTCTTTAACAGGAGAATTTGGCAAGGCAAAGTCTCAGCCTTCAGACTCTAAGCGTGTGGAGGCTGGCATCCTAGTTATTGTTTGTCTCTAGCAGAAGGCCATTGGTTATTGTCAGTCTGTTCTAGATTAGAGCCCAACAGGCCATCTTTGACTGATTTGATATTTTTCCTCTCTCTACTCTCTACTGTTTTTACTGAATACTATATATATTTTTGCCTTCGAAGCATATGCTTTTTTTGTGTGGCCTGCTCTGCTGGCCGTGCAGAAAGCTTTCATATCAACACTGTTGATGCATCTTGGCATATTCTATCTGCTTGGCTGCTGATAATCATCTCTGGCAAAGCTATTTCATTTCCACTACATTGTTTATGAACATGGTTAAACCTCATGCTATGGTATGCTGTGCTATGCTATGTTATGCTGTAGTATATTGTACTATACTCATACTATACCATTCTATGCAGCTATTTCTATGTCAACTATTATCTGTGTGAAAGCTACAATGTTAATACCATTAACTAAAAGGCTACATGAAATAATCCTCCCACAATTTATATTGCTTTAATTTCCCTCTGGCTTCAAAAACAGAGAGGGAAGCGGAAAGCATGCTGACAAAGCTTCTTTCTCGTTAATCAAACATGTCATTTTCTTCTTTGATGGTGGTGTGTTCTGCCCTGGCTTTCTTCATCTCATTCTCTTCTTCTCTGAACGTGCATGCGGTTGTCAGTGACTGAGCCTTGCCTTGCCACAGTGCTGGTAGGGGCTGGTTTCGGGTGGGGGGTTTCGTCGTGGGCCCGGGGGTCCTTCCTTCCCCTTTGCTTTTCCTTCCCTATCTCCCTTACCTCATCTTTCCCCAAAAAAATAAACCTGCACAAAGCACCTCCTCCTCCCACCAGAGCACTGACACACTCCCTTCCATCTGTCTTTTCCTACCCAGAATTCCCTAACAACCCGACACCCGGGGACCCTGAGAACAGCAATCAGGACCTGCACAATACAGGTGCTGCCATCGGGGGTGCTGTGGGGGGATTCGTCCTGTTGGCTGTGGCGGCCATACTGCTCTTCGTATTCCTGCGCCGCCGCCAGCGCACCTTCAAGGGAGACTACAGCACCAAGAAGCACGTGTTCGGAAACGGCTACAGCAAGGCGGGAGGCCTGCCCGCGCACCCTCCCATCCCCAAGAACCTGCAGTACCCCGACGACTCGGACGACGAGAAGAAGCCCGCCCAGATTGGCGGCCCCGGGGGCTTCGAGGCGACCGAGCGCGATTTTGACGCGGAGGCGGAGGACCTGAAGAGGCCCTATTTCACTGTGGACGAAGGGGAGAGCCGCGATTATGACGAGCGGACTCTCGCTTTCACGTACGACCCTGAACCTGAGATCGCCGACGATATGATCTCCCAAACCGATGGCTCTGTCATTTCGAAGAAAGAGTGGTATGTGTAGTGGCATGCAGCAAAGCAAACCAAACGGCCCTCTGCCCCCACCTGCATTCCACCGCACCCTCCACCTTCACCTCCATCACCGCCCCGCCCCGCCATTTGTCAAACTGCCTCCCTCCCCACAGTCCTCCCCCCCAACCACCACCACCCCCACAACCCCATCTGACCCCCATTCAACTAATCTGAATGAGAAAAGCAAGCGTCAATCTAAAGCTAGGTAGCGAGCTAGCGACTTGTCAACACCACAGCTTGGGTATACTGAAATTCCATCAGGTGAATGGGCAAAGAATTCAAAGTAAGGTACGTAACTGGACTCACGCCGATCGCCATTGACTTACGCGGCCAGGGAGGTGGTTGGTTAATGCTGGTGTATTATTCTTTTTGTGTAATTTTTTTCATGTTATAAATGTATTAAATGTATAAAAAGAGACTGCAGTTGATGAGGTTTTGCCGAGCACATTTGTGAAAGTCCTACACTGGATGTACAATGTTTGTTTTTGTTCATTTTCACCATTGCCTTCTTTTATGGTTTTGTTATTTTTATAGTGTCTTTTTGTATGATTTCTAAGTGACCAGAGAGTGAAATGTCAGACATAATTACAGGTGGAGTTTTAAGTGTTTGTAAATTTGTGGTCAAATGTTTCAGAGAGAGAAAAAAGATGTCTGCCATACAGCACTTCTATCATTTCTCCTCTTTCTCACTGGGGTTAGCATCTAACAATGACACAACATTTCTAACATTAGAAGCAAACATGTTATTATTACACTTTTCCAAAGACATGCTTGATATTTCTTGACCCCTGCATTTACACTATATGTTTGATACGTTCCTTGAGGGACCTGTCGCTCCACTAAGCCATATGGGCATGACGGTAACAGATAGACCTTACAGGGTGTCAGTGCTGTTCTCCGTTACATCTTTGTCTTGAATTTCAGAGGATGGATTTGACTTAGAGTAGTACGCACATCAGCAGGCTGACATAGCAGGGAAGGGGGGGGGAGTTGGGGGTGGAGTGGCTGTAATTGTCTGGAACCATTATATTTCTCAACGTACTCCACAGTCACAGTCAACCAGACGTTATATTTCTCAACGTATACGTCACAGTCACAGTCATTCCAACACCGTAACCGACGAGAGTCTTGGTGAATCACATGGGTTTCCGCAAACATCTTCAATAATGCTCTGAAATGTCACGGTTGTCACTCGACTTGAAAGGGTTTACCTGTGTAATTGAGCTCTAAATCTTACCACTGTAATGAAATGTGTCTTTTTGTGTTGATTTGCCATAATTATGTGTTTTGTTCTAACCCCCTTTTTTTAAGCAAGTGGATGTCAGAGAAAGTGTCTTGGGAATTTCCCAATAATGACTCTGCCTCCCCTTCTAATTGTGCGACTGTGTACTAAAGAATTGGCTTAAGCTGCCCAGCTTACACCAACAGCGTATTGTATGGGGAGTCTTCTATGGACGTGGAAAATGTCAAGTGATGCTTTGATGTGCGCTGACAGAGCGAACACTTTTTACATGTAAAGGGAATTGAAAATATTATGGTGGCCTCCCTGGAATATAATAAGTCACCTGCTGCTTTCCCTCATCTCGTTATCGCATCTTCTTTTTCCTAAATAAATTTCAACGGCTCTTGGTGAACTCTAAAGGAAAGAATGGCTGTGCTGTGCTGTGCTGTGTGTATCTGCCAAATGGGATACAATGACCCTGTCTGAAGGCATTACATATCTGGCGTTTTAAATCACCGTAACAAGTGCCAGTGAATGTGGACCATAGCAAAATGACTTGTTTGTCTCCTCAGCATTGAGGTCCATTATACAATCAGTGAAATGTATTGCTTCAAACAAACAAAATGTTACATGTGGACTAAGGACTAATCCGAGGATAAAAATGACATATCTGACTGGCTCTGAACAATATAAATACTGTATTAAGCCTTATTTTATGCATGACTTTGTGTGGGAGTGGGAGTATGTTGCTTTTTTTTTCTGTATCGATTCAATGCATTTGTCCTCATTTGCAGCTCAAAAGACAACACTTTGTCAGTGTTTGTAATGAGGTGGGGTATCGAGTTTGTGAGCTTACGGTCAGGCAGTACCCAGCAAAAATATTGTCGTTAACAAAAAATTGAAAAAAAAAAAAATCTCTGTGAGAGCAGATAGCGCCGCCAACTGGAGAGGTGGATGTTTTTACAGCCCATGCTTGTCTACTGTATGTTTTCAGATGAGCATGTTGATCATGAGCCTCAAAATATATTGTATTTTCAACACAAAATAACTACGCAAAAGTGGGAAATATCATGACCTTAAAAAAAAGTCTTTAATGATTTCAGTTTGTTGTTTCCTAATCATTTCTACAGCCTTATTCCTGTTTTTGTCAAGTGTATACACTTGTGAGTTAGATAACGGTACTGGAACAGAAACGGACAGAAACTGGGTTGTTAACTTCAAAGTGCAAAAGCAAATTACTATTATTATCATTCAGTTGTCTGTCTGCTTAGCTTAACTGATTTGCAGTTACCTTTAAATCCCATGTGGTTTGCATCACAGCAGAGCAGAGACAAATCTATGAACAACACATTTTGTTTTATTTATTTTTTAATCTTTTACATTCAGTGCCTATCAAAGTTAGGAGACATGAGGTAGTCGAAACAGTTGCTGCTCCATCATCCGAGTCATCATTCATGTTGCCGAATATTATTACAGATATTGAAACATGGCATGGACTACTAACATTCAGATCTAATGGATGATGATTCTTTAATTGCAATTGATTTGAATTAGTATATACTTAGATTTAGTTTGGATGTTATTCCACCCAAGTTCAAGCATGATACTAACAATGCTTCTGTACTTGCAATCTCTAAAAATCAAACAACCTCTTAAATGCTGCACTCATTACCATTTTAGTTAAATGAGAGAGAAATGGTGAAACAGCACTTTTTTCCAGTCAACGCTGGATAGTTTAAATCCTAAATAGATCAAACTATTGGAAATGAGTCACACATTGCTGACTTTTGTAAGCACAACAATTAAATCTGTAATCCAGTGATTGGACGTATGCTTTGTAAATTAAAAGAATAAAATAAAAATGCAGCTTTGGACCAGGCCCAAAGCAAAGATCAATCCTGCTCCTGTTCAAGCACAAGTTGAAATTATCGGTTTCATTTGCGAGAAACTAGAATTATTGTTTTTCCTGTATCCATCATGAAACCACTGCCATACTTGCTTCTCAAACATCTTGGAGAGTGAAAAGACTTGGCGTTTCAGTTTTTTAGTCAACATCCTGTATACTAGTAGATGTAAACATTGTCTTCATGTTGTCGGGGTGTTCTAAGTTTCTATTTTGTAATACTGACTGTAACTTCATTCCATCCTAATCTACTTTTGTATTCAGTATGTTCAACATTCCACTGTAAATAATGTATATATGGTTGAGATTATAGTTGGGATTTATTTAGGGACAACTGCATAGGGACCCTGTTCATGTAAAATATACCTATTTTGACTGCAAAAATAGAGATTCAATAATGATGGATAGACGTCGATGCATAGCTTATTTCCAAAGTCCCACCTAAGATGCCACTCCAGTAAGTTTTTGATATGCCAATAGCGGCTTCACTGTCATACGAAGGGGTGACGCATCCAATTTGTTGACTTAATATTACTGAAAGAAAAAAACAAAACAGAGAATTTGTCTGTATGCAGCCATGTGAATGTATATTTCTGAGGGTGTTACAAATATGAGAAAAAAATCTTGTTCAATTGTGATGACCCAGTGAAGTAACTTG
The DNA here is from genome assembly GCF_964638095.1 of Poromitra crassiceps. Taxonomy (NCBI): domain Eukaryota; kingdom Metazoa; phylum Chordata; class Actinopteri; order Beryciformes; family Melamphaidae; genus Poromitra; species Poromitra crassiceps. Next base: position 42,775,791 of record NC_139642.1, read on the forward strand.
TATTTGTTTTAAGCATTAAATGAGTTCAATAGTCAACAATGTTCTGTCGTAATTGGTTAGATATGTGCAGCATCTGATATTAATATGGGACCACCTTTCTTATTACTGTGTTTTGATTTGGTAATTGCAGATTCTACCCCAAATGCTTGTAATGTTACGCATACTGATTTATTTATTTGTATTTGTTTTTTCCCAGCCAATGAAATCACAATATTTATTCCATCATATTATAGTGTAGTGTACAAGTTAACTGGTGAATGTTCCATAGTCATACTTAGCTTAGAGTGCTTTAGGCTGTCATCACATCCTGTGAGCTTTAAGTGCAAGACATAAAATGCTTGTTTGGCAATTACTGTTCCCTCGCTTTACCAAAGTTAGTCATTGTTACGGTTATTGTTACATTTCAATCCGCACTTTCAGATGGGCTTGTACAGATGTCAATATTTCAGCTGCCAGTGGGCACAGAAGATGGTCAGGCATCGAACCAGAGATCTGAGTTTTGCATTACATTGCTCAATATTCAGCTTTTCATTTTAGTTCTAGTTTTCATAATTAACACGCGTCAGTGGTTAACTGCAGTGCTGATGCCAGATGATTTTCTCTGATGCCTTCAGGCTTCCACTGAATTTGAATGAAGCTAACACATCTTCAACATGGAGACTGTGGGTGTGAACCTCATGTTGAAATGAAATGACTGACAGGCGACAGGGCATCGCCACAATCAAATATGAATAGGAAACATCTCCAAATCAAAACACACTATCCGGCTTCCAACAGCTACAGTATGGAAAGTAACTGATCCCGTTTACAGTGTTGATTGGTGCCAACAATATCTCATCAGCTCTGCGCACTCGGAGTCGGCAACAGTGTTGTTGTTTTTTAAGAACATTTTTTTCACCTAAGCTGCTATAGCATAATTATAATCATGCTAAATCTTACATGTAATGAGAGGCTAAAGATAAATGAAGGGACACATTATTTTATAACAGAACACTTTTTCATTTGTTCCCCTTTAATCGGAGGACAGAAACTGTCAAACAGATGCAGATGATGCATTATTGTTTGAGTGGATTGCTTGATGAAGATAATGGACACAGTGATGTAATGAGAGAGGGCCAGTCTAGACCAGACAGATCTGGGCCTGAGACTCAGACTGTGGGACCGGAGAGCAGACATCTGCACCGTGCACATTAACAAGTGCCCAGAGTTTGCAGCTGTTGCCATCCATTGACTAAAAGGGCCCTTTGTAGGCCCCAGGGGCTTTGATGGCATTTTAACATGCACGACCGCAGGGTTTGTTCTCCCCAACAGAATCGACCGTGGGCGTGTGCAACATTTGCTCTATAAAAGTACTCTTAAAAGGAAATATGGCTGAATTTCAATCTTGAAATCTGTTGCTCCTGTCCCCGAAACCCATAAAGTCTGTATGACAAGAGAGAGATTGAATACAAATTAAAGCGCTCATTCAAAAGAGTACAACGAAGATGGAATTGAAGATGAGATTGTAGTGTAGTCGCAGACTGTAGTTCAATCATGGAAGACCAAATAAGGCATTAATAGAGCACCCCATGTTGTCATACCCCTCAGCCCAAATGACGTCACTAAATGACGTCACCATCTCCGACGTCACCTTCTCCATGACGTCCCAAATGACATCAGTTATGACATCATAAATGACATCATAAATGACATCAGTTATGACATCATAAATGCCCTTCTCCCAAATGACATCAGTTATGACATCATAAATGACATCAGTTATGACATCATAAATGCCCTTCTCCTGGTACTATATAAAGCCCCCATCACCACAGCTTAAATCACACTTGTGCAGTCATCACTCACCTTGTGTCAGCATCACGCATTCATCCAGCATCTCCAGAGCAAAAAGCTTCATCCCACCACCTCCCCAGATCACCACCAATGTCATGACTCCTGTTGGAAACAAATCCCCTTAGGGGGGATGTCCTATCTCATACAGCACTGACGCCCCTCTCTCATAAGCAAGAGGAGCGTCACACAGCACTGACGCCCCTCTCTCATAAGCAAGAGGAGCGTCACATCATGGAGTCATACGCCATACTCAAACTGCCTATTCTGATTCAATAAAGTTTGTTAAAATTATATTACGAGTCTCTCATGATTGAACTGACTGTACGTGACATGATTTTCTGGAGATCAGCCTCATAATTTTTCATACTGATAGTTTTACTACAATATTATGCAGGGATGCAAACGAGTCATCTTTAGGTGACAGTCACCTAAACTTAAGATTTGAGTGGTTTTGTGTCTGCCCTAATTGTGTGTGTTTCGCACCTTTTTCACTCTTTGCATGATTTTCACTAGTGATGTAAAAGTCCAGATAAGCGTTATTAGATCACTAAATCCGTCTTTTGTAACCTCAATCCAGCCCCGTCAGTCGCCTATTTTCCTTTTCGTATTTGCTTGTGAACCACGTTAGCACTTTCACCTTACATGACACTGGCATCGAGTTCCTCTCAGGAGGCAGTGTGGGCTTTAGAGGCCACAATTGAGCGCTGTGATCGGCCTGGCCACTTTGTGAGTTGGGGTGCAGTTAGCCTGCATTAACAGGACTTCTCACATGAGTGGAGCGAATCTTTCCTGCTGTGATTCGTCCCGAGCGATCGTTAAGCTAAGGATTTAAATATCATCGATGCAGACAATGACTTCACAGACAGCCGATAGCATCAGTCCTTAAATTAAAATGAGCAAATATGCCTGAGCCATTCAGTGGGCTGGATCCGGCGACATGGCTCTCGGCTGCAATAGACCAGGTTGGGCTGATATATACTATTTAACATTGTTTTATTTATGCATAGCTGTTTCTGGTTACCCTTTTTGGTTAAACAAATAGTTATGGCTTCTAGCAATGTGTTTACTTTGCTCTTTTTTCTACCCATTTTAAATGTGTACAGTTTGAGGTCACATGGGGTTGTCCATAAAAAAAAGTGTTACTTTAGAATCTAAAGTGAGACTATATATGTGTGTGAGAGCAAGAGCATCATCTAAAGTTTAGATGAGGCTAGCATCCATGTAATTGTCAATTATTAGAGCTCAATAGTGACCACCCACTCTTCCGCAGCTCCGGTTCCATCAATTCCACATTCATTTTCACGATAGATGTTTCAAAAAATCCTTATATAAAGAGTTTTAAGCCTGGAACCAAGCCAACCAGCCAGCTACTGAATCATGAGTGACCATAAAACATTTGACTCTGAGCAAAAACAAAAAATGAAAAGCAGGAAAACATTTAACTAGTTTTTATTTTTTGGTTTTGCCCCAAGTGAAATGTGTGTGTGTGTGTGTGTGTGTGTGTGTGTGTGTGTGTGTGTGTGTGTGTGTGTGTGTGTGTGTGTGTGTGTGTGTGTGTGTGTGTGTGTGTGTGTGTGTGTGTGTGTGTGTGTATGTGTGTATGTATATATATATATATATATATATATATATATATATATATATATATATATATATATATATATATATAATGCAGCCTAAGAAATGAAATAGCTATGAAAAGTAAACCTAGTGGTTGCTGAAGATATACTGTATATCATTTGAATTGCATGTTAAATATTTAATTGTCGTTTTGGGGTATTACAAGTTGTGGACCAGTGATTCATTTGTGCATGAATGACACTTGTCCATAACTTAACTCAGATCAACTCTCAATAAGTGTCAAACTAAATGAATGTCTGCAAAACGGTTGAACATTTTTGAATATGTGTGAGATGTGTGAGATGTGTGAGATGTGCAATATAAATCTGCACTGTTTTTCACCGGAATTCTCCTTTAAATTTGTTAACAGTTTGATATTACAAAACAAAGTTTAGGATCGCTGGGAAACTAACCCCAAGCACTGGAGCCATCAAGTTCAGCATTAGAGACCCATGCACCCATATCATTATCAAGCACAATTTATGTCCATACTCTGTTTTATGGTAACTAACCAGCTAAATGTTATATAGCCTCTTGCCTACTGTAGATTACGATGATTTGAATAAAACATTAAAACAACATTACTTTACACATGGCTTCTGAATAGCCAATGAAATTAGGGCAATGGATAATCAGACTGCAATGGAGTTGGCCGCTCTGTGTGCAGCGGAGCATCACACATCAGCCTGATGGGAACGAGATGCAGTCAGGTCTCTGTCAGGTATTATTTATTTATTCATTTATTGGTCGTAAAAACAAGAGTTCTGAGATGACTATTATCAACTTCTCCATTTTGAATGATGCTGTTTACATCTTCCCCTCAGTCCCTCCTCTCAGGCGAGTCGATTGGTCAGTCAATCAGGGGGAGATGCTGAAGGATTGCACCAAAAGGCAAGGCACATCATTTGTAGCCTAGGTAAACCCAGCCCCCACGTGACCTGCTCTCTCAGTTCCCAGTCACTAGTGACCTGCTCTCTCAGTTCCCAGTCACTAGTGACTGAGAACAGGTCTGAGAGCAGGTCACGTGGGGGATGGGTTTACCCAGGCTACATCATTTGGAGATGTGAGCTGCCAAACCATTGAGAGAGAGAGAGAGAGACAAACATGATCCCAGCCTTAGCTCGCCCCATTCTTGCCAGTCTCTTTCGACCGCTCGCGTCAATGAGCTGTTTTTGCTCACAAATGGGAGTTTACGGAAGTTCTACCAAGAGACGGAACTAGTTACGTCATCACATTCAATTATCCAATAACAGCCTGCCATTCGTCCAAGCGGTCTGTTTAAAAGGAGTGCCCCTCCTACCTGTCTATTGCTCTTGTCTCCAAATGCATTGCAGCGTCAACCCACCACCTCCCCGGCTTCCACCCCAGTACCACCAGGTGAAGGCTCCTCTCCTAAAGGGGGGGGGTTCCGACGCCCCTGCCAATCCATGGCAGGTCCGCCGTCACGTGGCTGATCATCCGTCACGTGGCCGATTCCCGGTCACGTGGCTGATCCCCCTTTTGGCCAAGGAGCTCTCCGCCAAAGACAATCTTACATTCAATAAATTTTGTTAAAGCTTGGTTGGCGTTGTGTGTAGTCTCTTAAGGTAGAACACTGCAGCTGACCGAATGTCTTTTAGTTTGTCATCATTCACAGCCAAACAAAGACAATGTTATGTATGAAAGATGTGACAGCAGAGCTGCCACCTGGCCCACAGTGTGACTCAGAGATGCTATATGTTAATCATTTGTGTCGATTCTATTCTCACTGAAACAATAACTGAATTTGTCAATGCTTGTCTTCTTGCTTTATATAGAAAACCATCCCTGTCTGCAGGATTCATCAATTTTTTGTAACATGGCCATATAGAGTACTGTATCTGCTGGTAGAGTGAGCATATCTGTATATCTCAAGGACTAGTAAGTACACTGCTCAGCAAGAAGAATGACATCTTGTGATAAACTCAATTCAGGAACAATAGGAGATTATCATTTAGCTATGGATTGCTATCACATTTGACTGTGATGTATTTAGTGAAAATTTGATAGAACGCAATATCTTTTAAAGAATAAATCTGAGTATATAAACTTATTATTTTCCTAGTGTCTGCTCGTATGCTGATTGATTCTGATCAAAATGTCATCACTTGCTTCACTGTATAGAGCTCTATGTGCCTCTCAGTTTGGACAGAGCACTCCTCTCCAATACTATCCAATGGAGCGGAGGGAATCTCAAATAGTCAAACCCAAAAAGATCAAATCAAACTGTAGTTACACAACTTTAATTAGCTGCGATTGAACAATTATCAGTAAACATTTCAGTTAGAATAGTCCTTTTGATGCTTTTTGGTGCTGGTCAGTGCTACTTTACTACCTTACACTAACGATGCAATGGCTGAATATTAGCCACACTTTTACAGAATCTTGCTAGTGAGTGTTGGAAAGGATTTGTTTTGGGAGCTTTGGGCTTCAGCAGTTTTGGTCCCACTGGATTGTACCGGAGCGGATCGCTCCCTGCAAACCTACAGCTCCACAGTGAGGGAACTGATGACATTTTGCTCCACAGTGAGGGAACTGATGAAATTTTGATCAGAATCTATCGATGCCAAAAACTAGGAAAATAAGGCCCAGGTTGAACATACAGTAAAGGGACATTTTCTGTTAAGATTGAGTCTTGGGTAGAATCTGAATGGTGAATCTCTTTGCAACACTTATTAGTAGAGAGCTGTTTTCTCTGTGGTCTGTCCTAGAAAGAAAAATAAATGCAGAATGGATTTTAAGTTTTCACTAAAGAAATTGAAAAGTCAGTATTGCAGTGGTGCCATTTGGTAAGCGAACAATACATAATTATGTCTACTCTGTAGCAAACAATTTAAATTGCATATTGAATCTGAGATGCAAACCGAGATAAACCAAAACTGGTGTTTGTCGAGTTTGTAACAATTGATACATTGAAGAATTACAGCTGTTTACAAAACCAACACTTAGGCACTTATTGCATGTTAGCTAAAAGATGAAAGCTACAGCAGAAGTGTATCTTCTCTGGTGGCTCAGATCCTTTGCCTGGGTTTGTGCCCATGAACTTTATGAGACAGTGCAGCTTGAAACCGCAGCAGACTTGCTTTAGTGGACTGGGACCAAGGTGTCGACACCATAGTGCTGCAGCTGAGATGCTGATAATTGCTGAGCACTTTGGGTATTTAAATTGTGAGTCAACCAAAAATATGTCAGCAAAACCAAGGCTCTTCATTGTTTAGAAGATAATCCAGGGGGCATTAAGCCTCACCATGCACTCTCATTCTATTTTGTCTCACAGCGAGCATAGCCATGCAACTGTGTTACCATAGCAATCTGGTACAACAAACATGGAACAAAGTAGTTGTTTCTCAAAATACTGATCTCAACACCATAAATTCTACCTCACGATATATTGGGTGTAATTCAGTTCCAACAAAACTAAGGCCATGTTCAGACTAGGAGGCCAAATCTGATTTGTGAACTTTAGTGACATATTAATGATTCTATCCAGATTGGTCTTATGAGTCTGGACGCGCCAAGTCTGATTTGTGTCACTTGTCCCAAACCACATGGAGGTCTGGACACACAGATCCGACTTGGAACACTTGCCCAAATCAGATTTGTGGCAGTGCGGACACTCTCCCAAATCAGATTTGGGAAACCAATCAAGATAATGATGATTATTGACTTTAGCAGCAAATCGGATTTGCCTGTAGTGTGAACATGGCCTAAATGTCCTTACAGAAGATATCTGCAGCAAAAGGGCATACAGGTATCTCAAAACATTTCCATGAACAAAAATACAATAAGAACATCAGTCTGATCTGTGTTTTGTTTGTTTGTGTGTGTGTGTGTGTGTGTGTGTGTGTGTGTGTGTGTTTGTTTTTCCTGCTGCGATTTTCCCTGCACAGTCCTGTGACAGGACTACAGTTTGATGGGACCCGCCTGTAAATACACAACAAACAAACCACAAAATGTGATTGTCTGGGGCATCCCGGTGGCTCACCTTGTAGAGCGTGTACCATAAAGGCTTTGTCCTTCACGCAGCTGACCCTGGTTCCAATCCAACTCGTGGTCTTTTGCCCAACATCATCCCCCATCTCTCCCCACCTCCATCCATCAAAGGAAAAAAAAAACCCCCCCACCCAAAAAATTGATTGGCTCAATATGTTGTTAACTATAGCCAATTCAATTCTAATTAATCAATCATTATTACTTAGCCGCAAACTTACTTCGAACTTACAGCTGAAACTGTAAACGTTTCTTTTCAAATGTTTGCTCTGACACAATAAAAGCAATGGTCACTCAGTCAGGACTGACAAAATAAAGAAAGAGAAAAATAACAACCCAAGATATCCCCCCCCCCCCCCCCCCAGATAAAGCTTTCATTGCCTATATTGACTTTTGCTGACAGTAATTTCTACAATTTTAATTCAGACTTCAGACTCCCATCTCAGCAATTAACTCATTGAGTGCCAAGGACGTCGATCGACGTCAAAGTAAATAGTGACGTAGAGTGCCAAGGACGTCGATCGACGTCAAATGCGTTTTTCGACGGTGGGACGTGGATCAAAGCCTCAGGCATCTCCTGTACAAATATGGGAGCTAGCTATTGAAGGTGTATAACCTATTTTACGGACTCATTAGGTGGCGACAGTGCTCTCCAGATTAGAGAAAGGTCCGGAAAACAGCTGAAAAAAGCTGTGATCAAAGAGAAACCGATGCATGCTGCAGCCAGAGCCATATAGATTGCTCTGTCTGCAGCTGACATTGGCTGCGAAGCTCCCACAACTGAGCCCCCCCTCTGCCTCTGTCTGTCTGTCTGCATAGTTTATCCACACGATTAGCCGCCAGAAAGGCAGCACCTGACGCCGAAGGCCCAAACCTTTCCCTGCAGTCCGGTTTGGCTCTTCCTGTCGCGCTGGGAACAAAAACGGAGCGCTCCGAAAATAGAGTGGGTGCGTGTTGGCTGTGTGTTAGTGTGGGGAGGAGTTTGCAGCTGAGGGGGGGAGGGGGGAGAGGGGGGTGGGGCACGCAGGGCATCACACAACTACACCACGTCACTACATCAGAAAATATTATCTTCAGACTCAGTGAATGTGCTTGAGATGCTTCATTTCACAAAAGGCGGAATATCTCAGCTAATAATTTGAAACGCCTGTATTTGCTCAAAACGACCTATCTTCTCCGGCTCATAACTAAAGAACGGAAAATGGTATCAATAAACTTTTTTTTTGCTGATGATACAATAGAGCCAGCTCGTTCTTTGTGCGTGTTCGGTGTTTACATAGTAATATCACACAATATTCTGTGGGCCTCGAGATATCACTGAAAACGCTCTGAAAACTCTGGCACTGGGAGCGTCCGTTCTCCAAAAGTGGCTGGCACTCAATGAGTTAAATGTCACAAGCATAGTTGTCCAATGTCGTTTTCTTTTGCCTTACCTCCACCAAAGAGGTTATGTTTTCGGCGCCATTTGTCTGTTAGCAGGATTACGGAAAATCTACCAATTTTCATGAAACTTTGTGGAAGGGGGTAGCATGGCATGGGCCAAGGAAGAAACCGATTTCAGAGCAGATCCGGATCTGACTCACAAACAAGCAATGATATTAGCATGAACTAGCACAAACGAGTGCTCTTAGATAAGAAAACAGTGTTGGCATATAACCTGGTTGATTTGGGCATACAGCTTTCAGCACAGTGATAGACAGAACAAGTCAGTTTTATCTCCAGAAAATGTGAAATTATAATGAATTGTCAATTATTTGGAATAACCTTGGATCAATCTGCTGAAATTATTATCGCCTATTATTTTGTAAATGAGATGCCTCACAAACAAACAAACCGCTCAGATCCCATGAATAAATTGGCTGGCATCTTCAGGGACGCCAAAAGCTAGTGCAGACGTTCACCCCAGCCCTCCTCCCTCATGCCCTCCCATTTGAGAGCCCGTCACGGCATGAACAGCTCTGCTATCCAGCTGTGCATTAGACTTCTCCAATTAAACTCAGCCATCCTCCAGCACAACCAAAGGCCTAAACCCTCTGCTGAGGAAAGTGCTGACAAGCCTCTTCCACAAAGTCCTGCTGGGAGTACTGTGTCCCTGTGACCATTTACCCGCCTTCCAACTAGCGTGTGTGTGTGTGTGTGTGTGTGTGTGTGTGTGTGTGTGTGTGTGTGTGTGTGTGTGTGTGTGTGTGTGTGTGTGCATGTAGGTGTGCGTGTGTGTGTGTGCGCGCGTTTGTGTGCGTGTCTGCTCTGCACGTGCATGTGTGTATGATAGTGGATTTTGAGAATAGGGAGAGACAATACTGTGTGTACTTTGTGTGCCTTTGTTGACCAATGCTGTTTCATATTGACCTTAGATGTACACTACCTCCTGATGCCTTTTTCTTTTTATATTTATTTTTCTTCTTTCAGATTTCACCCTTTTTTCTTCCCAATTGTACTTGGCCAATTCCCTCTGCTGTCCCTGGTCATTCCTCCACCCCCTCTGCCGATCTGAGGAGAGTTGGAGCACATTTTACAATACATGTGCAGTCGCCAGCCACTTCTTTTCACCTGACAGCGAGGCGTTTCACTGGCAGGACGTAGCGTGTGGGAGCATCACGCTATTCCCCCCAGTTCCCCTCCCCCCGAACAGGCGCCCCGAGCGACCAGTGCAGTAGAGTGACCAGCACACATACCCTTAATCCGGCTTCCTGCCCAGAGACACGGCCAATTGTGTCTGTATACAGGCCTGACCAAGCCAGAGGTAGCTTGAACCTGCGACCCTCCTGTTGGTAGGCAGGGAATCTACTGCTGCGCTACCCGGACGCCCCAGATTTGGTCATTTTTCTAGTATGACCAAAAACGTTTGATCTTTCAGTGAGAAAATGTGTGAGGCTATGTGTCGTACCTGATGTGTGTATTTGTTGTTAAAAGTGAACAGGTTCATGACGATTGGAAGATTGGAAGTCAAAAACTGTGACGATCAGCTGCTTTGATCCAGTGCATCATACTGTGAGCTTTCTTATGACTGGCCAGACATGCAGGCCTGCAGACGTGCAGACGTGCAGGCCTTGCAAGGTTTGCAGGGAAGGATTGATTTTTAAAAAGTTTAATTTTCATTGAAAAACTAGCTAATTCCTGGAGGGACTGATGAAAAGAAAGATTGCCACCGACATTTAATGGATATATATACAGTGGATGAATATGTAGTGAGGCCACTGTGCACTGCATCATCTCTTTATGATGATGGTAGATGCTTGTGGGAACGCTCAGCGGTACGGAACGCTGCAGTGGCTGCAGGAGAAATAAAATCATATATCAAGGACATGATTTACTATATTGATGGCACAGGATGGTGGCCTAATGCACACACACATCATAGATTGTGCGCCCTCGTTCGAATTACAGGACAAGATACATGTCGTGCCCTCGTTTTCATTCATCATTGCCCTCATTTTCATTATTTTGTGCACAATTTCATTTATATTCTGTGTGTGTGTGTGTGTGTGTGTGTGTGTGTGTGTGTGTGTGTGTGTGTGTGTGTGTGTGTGTGTGTGTGTGTGTGTGTGTGTGTGTGTGCGCGTGTGTGTGTTTATGTTGATAACAGTCACAAGGAGGTCCTGATTCTAGAGGTAGGCTGTGTTTTTGATCTGTACATGGACCAGGCTTTCCAAGATAAATATTCCAAGTATCAACCACTATTTGAAATTATAATCAACTTTGGGACACGTGTGCTCATATTATTCGGAAGCCTGGGCCATGTACATAAATTAACCATTAGTGGTCTGAACATTGCTGGCATGTCTAAGAGCAAAGCCAAACAGGCAGCCTGTGTGGAGGAGAAGGTGCTATGTGCATGCACCCTTAGGTGCCCATGAACTGTGTCTAACCCGTTATGTTTGATTCCCTGTAATTCTAAAGTAATTTGTGGAAGCAAATAAATAATTCAAATGTGTGTGTGTGTGTGTGTGTGTGTGCGTGCGTGCGTGTGTGTGTGTGTGTGTGTGTGTGTGTGTGTGTGTGTGTGTGTGTATATGTGGTGTGCGACTTATTCCATTCCACTCACTTGCTGTAATTAGTTGAATTTACTTTATTGCACTGATTTGTTTGTTTAATTAGCCTGATAATTGCATTGAATAAAGGTATATTTACTCAATGAGTTTTAAAAGGTTTAATGGATGTGTCTGAGTATACACATTCAGGGCAATCATGCTTACTGGCAATTCTGCAGGAAAAAAACAACAACAACCGGCATATTGAAAGCTAATGGACTGGAGGGATGTGTTACACACTTGACTAAGCAAGACTCCAGTCAGTGTGTTGGAATGATAAGTTTCTTTTTTACTGGCATTCTGCAAAATAAGACATACAGTACAGGTAGCTGTGTTAGTTACACGTTTCTGTCTCGTCTCGTCACTGTAGGCCGGAAACTATGTGTTTTCCCTCTGAGTTAAACTGATAAAAATGACAAAATACAGCATCCATAGCATAAACAAATAAATCATACAAAACATTAATAGGCTACTCCTCTTCCTTCTTTAGCGTCACTAACAGAATTTACAGGGGTTGGTAGAAGTGATTCAATCCTCTTGAATTATAGAATAGACTTCAAAGTAAACACAGACAATTTACACATGACACAGCACCACAGGGCACAACCGCTAGCAAGAGTTAGCTACAATTAGCTTAGCTGCTAACGTTTATCTACTCAAAACATTCACTGGCGGAATTACAAACGGCCAACTATATTCCCACCCTCCTTAACATACCCTATGACACACCTTATGTGTTTACCCCACCCATGTTGTCCTGCTTACCTGCAAAATAAGACATACAGTACAGGTAGCTGTGTTAGCTTTTTGTTACACGTTTCTGTCTCGTCTCGTCACTGTAGACCGGAAACTATGTGTTTTTCCTGTCTACAGGCTCCTTAACAGATGTTGCTCATACATGGCGATACTCCCTCTGGCGGCCGGAGGGCGCCACTACCGTAGGCTACCTTATGTGTTATCATTGCAGGGAAATGGAGTACATTTGTAAATGTTCTGTTGACTTTAAAACATAACTAAAAGAGTGCCTGTATAACTCAATGCCATGAACACAATAAAATGAAAAGAATGAGTACTAAAATAACCAATAGGGGGTAGCCTGGTTCTATAGGGGGTAGCCTGGTTCTATACCCAGATGCTGTGGAGTATCGGTCAACAAGCTCTCAAACACCATGACAAGAGGTTGGTGTGGTTGCCTCAGCTTTGGATTTAACTTTTTACATGCACATGTTTTATATCTATCCACAAACATTTTACACAAGGAGCACACATTTAATAGTTTGAACACATTTTGTTAGCATGATGGAATACATTTTCCCTATCCACCTTATTTTTGGCGGCCATTTTGCCTTACGTTAACTATGGGTTCTATTTCCGGTGTAACCAATTTAGATAACCCCCCAGCCCCCGACAAAAAAAACATCTATGAGGATTTTACCCTTTTACAGCAGAGCCATTCTGCTCTACAGCCGTGTCGTTCGGGTGCTGGGATAACGTAATGCATTGTGGGTAGTCGGCAACTAACTGTGGCTAATGTTAGCAGCTAGCTATGTTACATGGCAGTAAAACGCCACCAAATTGATTTAACTTTTAACCATTTCGAGTAACACACATTTCGAGTTTCCATACGGACCTCCAGCGTTGGTTAGTTGTTTATAACGTGACTATATTTATAACTTTTATAACGGACTCCAGCTTCCGGTTTATAATTCGGGTCTGCAGCCAGAGTATAACAAAGGAAATGGCAAGCGGCAACAATGAGTCACGTTAAACCGGACCTTGTACTCACGATTCTTTTTTACAGTGGGGCATTCAAAAATAAGGTGGATAGGACGGCGCCACACAGTTGACAGTGGCACGTAGTGAAGATGCAGATAGTGTCATAAGGCTAGATCCACAACAGAACCAGTGTCCTTGTTGAAGGGGGCACTCTATGGGGGCACGGCCATGCCTGAATCCACTGCTCCCATTCAGAGAGAAATGCACGATGGGACGAGTGGAATCACTTGGCATCATTATGTCAGTAGGGATTAGAACGTGCTTGACCTCCATGACAGGTCTGATGAACCTTCACCTGCACAGAGCCACTAAAAGCCCTGACTGTGGCCACACTATTCACAATGAGCCATCAACCCATTACCAGCGGGTTCCAGCGTCTGATCGAGGAATGGGACAAAATGGGGTAAATTAACAATCCGGCATCCCCTCCATTCACACACACTCACACTCACACTCACACACACACACACACACACACACACACACACACACATACACGCGCGCGCGCACACACACACACACACACACACACACACACACACACACACACACACACACACACACACTTTCCTGACTATTGACTCCCACAGCATTATCAGTGTACATTAGCGTCACTGCCAGTCTACATTTAGAGTAACCATGCCAGAGGAGACAGGCCATCAGCACATGCAGCCCTCCTCTCATCATGCAGAGTCAATGACCCTTTGTCAGAACCAATCCACTTCAGTGGAGCCACCGGGCCAAGGCTTTGTTGTTAGTAGTAGTGATGAGTCTCTTCTCAACTCAAAATGAAAGGTATCTGTATAATGTAACATACAACACTATATGATGAGCTGAACCTCAACCCAAAGCCACTACTTTAGCGCTACTCTAGGCGAGGCTGTGATATAAAGATACAACCCGTCTCATCAGCTTATAAGCGTGCCATTCCCCCAATAGAGGGCGACGTCACAGACGCGAAAGTCAGTGTGGGTTACGTCCAGCGAGTGGTAGAAAGACTGAGTGGCTGCGTTAACGGCTTGAATATCGCGAAAAGACATCTAAAATGAGAACGAATCTGTTGTGCGGTTGTCTGTACAAATAGATTTAACAAGAAATATGAGCTACCGTATCTTTTTACAGACTGCCGAAAGTCCGACAAAAGAGAAGCAAATGGATCGCTGCCATTTGCAGAATCCAGGCACTGAAACGTGGATTTTCAGTTGCCATTTTGTGCCACTGAATCTCACTCCTAGGCTACCTTTGTGGAATACCCCCAAGATTAAGCTCTTTACTAGTTTTTGCAATAAGTAGTTAACATAGTATGAGTGGATGTAATGTAACCTACCGTTAGCGGTCATCTGTCTGTGCATAGACTCCATAGATTCACCAGATTGTTTGAACGTTGAGTTTATTCACTGGTAGGATCTCCTACTGGAATTGGAATCAATACTTAAGAGCGAAACCCACATCGTCTCCTAAACAACATTCAGCGCTCTGTCCAGAAAAAACGGGACTCCGACTCACCAACGTTGTCCCTTCTTTGTTATAAAGCATCACAGACCGGTCAGGTGGTTTAACATGCTAAATTGTGTGCAGCTTATTGTATCACTTAGCATCATTTATGGGTTTTGAAGGCCACAAAATTCAAACAGCTACCGTACCTCTTGCCACCATCACCAGTGTGTGAAGATCTCTAGTGCAGCTTAAACCCAAAAAGTGTTCAAATGTAACGGCTAATTAGACTTTTTTCTGTTCTTTTTTATGAAAGCAGTTGGGAATGAGAGTGGGAGATAGAGTCGGGGGGACACAGGGGAAAAGGATGCGGTGGGATTTGATTGGAGGCCAGCAGGGACACACACTGAACAACTCAATTATCTCTGGGCACCAGAGGTCATCCAAGAATACTTAATTAAGTCCTAAGTTCTACATCATAGCTGTGGACTTCTGGGGTCTGACTCCCAAACTCAGGTCTTTTAAAGTTTGCAATTACTGGGAGCAAAAACCCTCCTAATCTGCTACAATACTTATGCAGAGCCAATAATTGATTAGCTTACTGTACTATTTGCAAGTACATCCTTTGACAAGCTGATCCATGCAGAAAAAGAAAAATGTGTGTGTGTGTGTGTGTGTGTGTGTGTGTGTGTGTGTGTGTGTGTGTGTGTGTGTGTGTGTGTGTGTGTGTGTGTGTGTGTGTGTGTCTATGTGTGTGTGTGTGTGTGTGTGTGTGGGGTGGGGGCGGGGGCGATGGTGCAAACAAACGAACTAATCGTCTCATAGCCATTTGCCATGAAAAGTCTCAATTAGGTTCCCCAGGAGGACTGGCTTTGTCTAGCAGCAGGTTTTGTAGCCAGACTTGGGGCCTGTCAGTGATCCGACTGGGCAGAGGTTCTCTCTATTATTTTAGTTTCTGTTGGACTTGAATTAAAGTGTCAGTGGCATCAGTTTCAGTTTTCTCACAAAATGGTGTTTAATAACATAACTATGTTTGCATTTGTTTATTTGCTAAAAGAGTGGTTTGAGATCCATACAATGGCAGTGAATGAGAGAGAGAAACAAGCGCAAATTTGCAATAGCTGCGAGCCTGCCCCCCACCACCTCTTTTAGCCAATTGGCATGAACACAAACACACACCTTCACGACACACACTTGACCTCCACGCCAAATTTCAGCCTCCTCCTAGGGCGTAAACTGTGCCCGCTGAAGGGTGGTGAACTTTTCGTGGACCAACCGCCCGACCAAACAACAGAGTGTCTTATAGCTGCTGGTCGCAGCTAAAAACTACCAGAGCAACCGATAACAGAGATTTGCCGACTTTGGGGTTAGAACATGACCAGGAAGCTAACAAACAACACAAATGTGTTGAACAGAGTTTTTTTTGTAACCTTGCCTGCAGCTTCTGCTGATCTTGATCATCCAGGAATTTTGGCTTGGAGAAACCAGATTGGCTCGATGGAGAAGTCGTTTAAAAAGAAAACAGTAATCGTTTGCAGGCATATACTTAAGGAAATTTATGTATTCTGGTTCATGTGTCCCAGGATTTTAACATCGTTTTGAAGTTTAATTTGCTAATCAGAGTTGGAAATTCATTAGCATAATTCAAGTCTTGCTAATGATGACATGTTTATTTAAGTCCGTCTTTCCCCAAAGATTGGGTCTTTTTCTAAATAGCTTTGTCATCTTGTTTTTCCAGTCATGGCCTTGGGATGCATTTCTGATGACTTCCACTCCACCACTTATTCATTTCTGCAGTGCACACTGTGGTGGTTAGCTTAGCACCAGCCACCCTGTTTGAGCTTCATCAACAAATCACTTTTATTGCCTTCTTAGCCGTGCGTCCTGGAAAGTTGTAGACAACAGTGTGACTGTGTATGCTTGTTATCTTGTGTTTTCATTTGTTGTCAGAAAGTGGACTAATTTAGATCACCTCGGTAGTTATATAACCTGACGCTGCCTGATGGTTGGTCTTCACATAACCATGTGCAAACGAGTCGCTCGGCAAACCATTTCAAAGGGCAGGCACATTCAAAGAATACCTAGAAGGGGATTGGATGAACCATCTGTCTATCACGTCACACGAAAGCCAATAGCTGCATCATGATGCTGATTGGTGCAAAGTGCGAACCACTGGTGGTTCGGATTCAGGCCAATAGATTGGAACATGGCAAGATGGATTTGTTGTGTGATCATGATCTCGTGCGAATTCAGCTGCCTCACAAGGTTGTAGCTCTCATGCACTTTCTCCAAGAGCTGTTATCCACCATGTTTGTTGTTTAGATCTGAGCAGGGACAGAGCTTGGCTGTCACACATAGAAGTGCATCTATACACAAACATGTTATAATAATGACAAAACAAACAACAGCAATATGAGCTTTTAGCCAAAATGAGCTTTTAGCCAACATTTGGTGTATTTATTTTCCAATTCACATTAAGTGCCTCGATATCACAGCAACATCAACAACAACAGGGTTTTTTTCTACTCACAGATCTGCCATATTGAATGACTCAGCTAAAAAGGTGTTTAATTTCATCTTTGCAAATGTGTAAATGACTGTATTGATACAGTTTAAGGATTGTTGGCTATGAGTGACACCCATTCACATTCCACTCATGCCTAAGGGATAGTCAACAGCTTCAGTAGGCCTACATTTCAGACAAGAATTTAGTTCAGAAATTAGATCTGCAGCATCAGAAATCATCAGAAAATGATGCTGCACTTAACGCAGCTTACACCGATGCCTAAACTGAATGGTCCATGGGGCCATTTGTGTGTGTGTGTGTGTGTGTGTGTGTGTGTGTGTGTGTGCGCGCGCGCGCGTGTGCATGCGTGCGTGACTGTGTGTGTGTGTGTGTCCCCGTGTGTGTGTTACTCACTGATGTAGGTGCATGTACTCAAAGTGCAGGTAGCAACAGGAGTACTTCGTGCCATGCAGCGTCACGTCAAAGGGAAATGTGATACGCTGGTGTTGATTTAACACGTCCCCCCTTCTCTAATGAATAGCCTAGTGGGCTAAAAACTTCCTGTTTGTTGAAGAGAAGGTACTCAGCAGAAGAGAGTGGATGGATGGCTGATTGCTCCAGAAATAACGTGGCATAATGCACCTCTTGACGAGAAAATACAAGAGAATGCAAGGTTCCACTTACCACCTCAAAGTAAACAGTACCACCACAAAGCAGAACACGCACGTTCAAGGGATCTGGTTGCTTGTGAGTTTCCTGCCTTTGTCGACTGTGTCAGATCTAATTCATTTGTTTATTGCCTCTTATTTTTGTCTCTCAGCGGTCAGAGACCAAGGGGCGGAGTCTATGCATCAGTCTGTCCGTCCGTCACACTGTAATGTCTTAAATCCCAGCGCAACCACATTTGGCAGGTGGGCTCCTATGGCCCCCCACTACTCAGGCAAGGCCAGACGACGATGTGTCGACAGACCAGATGTTGGCGCTATAGCAACTTTCCGTTTTGGCCTATCACTTCTGAACCATATGGGCCACAATCACAATTCCACTTTATCTGAATTGCATGGTCCATTCTGCACCCATCTGTCTACAAGATTTTCCACCATTTTGAGTTTTGTCCAAAACCGTTTTTTCGCTACTCATGCAAATTTTGTCCAATCTTCACAAAACCATGACACACAGCATGTGTGGACTATCCTGCTCAATAGTCTCATATGGGTCGGTTCTATTTCACAAAAATCACCTTAAAGTATAAACACAAAAACATTGTCCTTTGCCAAACTTCCTATACATGTGCACGTATGTATAAACAAAACAATGTTTCATTTTGCCTGTAGGGGGCATTATAGCAACATTTGTTGCTATAACGCCCCCTAAAGGCAAAATGACACGATTAGCAACATTTGTTGCGAAAGTGACAAAATGTTCAATTCACAAATGTCATTTTAAAAGGCCATAACTCAGTAACTGTAGACTAGATCAACTGCAAAGTCAGTCTATCCATATAGGCCACTCCCATTTCCGCCCACAAGTTTTCCCACCATGCTGAATTCTGTCCAAAATATGTTTTTCTTTTTCTTTATGGGCACTGGTGGGAGACGACATTTTAACTATTGCTTGTTCTAATTATAATTCTAGTATTCAGCTTGCTCATACTGCACTGTGAGTTTTGTGTGCCTTATGCACAGAGTTGTTTAGTGTAAACAGCAGTGCAGTGTATGGCTTCAATAATAGATTTAAAGTCCAAACAAAACATAAAAGAGCGACATGCGGTCCTGGGGCTGTGGACAGCCGTGCTAGGCCGGCTCTCACCACTGAAAAATCAAAAGTGAAGCCACAACAAAATACATTTATTAGCTGGGTGCACTGTATGAGAAGTACATTGAAACACAATTTATGTTGCCTTAGTTTTTGTCAGATTCCCAGGTGAATAACCACAGCTGCCACCTGCAGAGCGCTACACAACATGAGCCTAGCTTTTCTGCAGGAACTATGTGTCATTACAGTGAAATTTAGATACATACTGTACTGTTTTCAATTCTTATGTTGCAGAACCACAAATCTTCAAACACTATCAACCAAAGAAAAAAGAGGAATAGCCATAATATTAATGTCACTACTGTGCACGCTCAATTTCTAGGTAGTAGGATGGAGGCTCTGGAGATGATGCACCATGGGCACAGTTATGGAAATGTTTGTATGAGTACAGGATTACTGCAGCTCCTTATAGATTATGTCTGTTATTCCCTCCTCATCACCTTCAATAAGTACTTTCATGCTGCTGGCTCACTTTCTCCGGGAGAAGGCTGTGTAGAGCTGGCCATGAGCAAACACTGGCTGAGGTAGGTAGATGCCAACTCGGTCATTCTCCGGTCCTTGACCTTTGTTGATGGTAACTGAGAAAGCCAATCTGATTTCTGAACTGTTGTCTGACAAAGGTGAAGGGAAGCTCATAATTTCTGTCATGGTGAGGAATTCTTCTCCGGGTGCCGTTCTTGAGTGTACGGTCAGGACCTACTACGTAGGTTCCTATGCAGCTTGGGGGCACAGTGGCGCAGTGGCTGTCGCCTCATAGCTAGAAGGTTCGATTCCTGCCTGGGACGCTGTGGGCGCTGAGGGTGTGCCCTCCCATGTCTTCAGTGCCTACTGCCAGGTAGGCTATCTCGTCAAAAGGGCCTTTCTGTGCCTTTCTGAGTTTGGATGTTATGCCTGTGCTCCCCTGGGGTTTCTCCATACAACATCAGTATGGACCCCCACTAACATGCAGAAGATCATCATCACCAGTGTCGACAACGTTTGAAGATGGTCCCAGGGGCGCTATACACAAGAAAGCTGCCCACTGCTCTTGGCCTGCCCACCGGAGGAAGGACAAGATTAGGCTGATTGGGTGATGTCACTTGAGCAGTGATGTCATCTGAGAGTGATGTCACTCAAGCATCATCAGTGACATCATCAGTGAGATGCAGGGAAGGGATGCTGATGATGTCACAATGGCTCTGAGTGTGAATGTAAAATATCGCTGTAGTGCCCCTGTGGGCACATTTTTTTCTTTCTTTCTTATTTTTTCAGTTTTTGCACCATTCCAGACCCCTGAAAAGTGTTTTGGCAAATTTGATAGGTGATCGGAGCAACGGTGCACCTTGAAACTCCGGACAAACTAACAGACAGCTCTCCGGATAAACAGACATATAGCTCTCCAATCACAGTAGTAAGATTTATACTATCGTCGAGCCAACCAGAGTGACAGAAACAACTCTTAACAATTAGGAAAATTACAATTACATGCACACACACATAAAAACATACATTTAAAACAACAAACACATGTTGCACAATGCTACACATGCTGCACTATTATAGTTAAGGATGTTTTAGCTCTGTGTGTGTGTGTGTGTGTGTGTGTGTGTGTGTGTGTGTGTGTGTGTGTGTGTGTGTGTGTGTGTTATCTCTCCCATGCAATAAAAAGGTAGACCTCTTCACTTTTTCTCATTTTCTTAAAGTTCATCCTGAACTTCAACCAAATCCGATGTGGTTTCAGTTGGATTTAGGTCTGCAGAAGTGTTTTCCAACTCATCCATCTCCATCTCCTTTGTGATTAAGCGCCAACATATTCTCGTTGCTGTCTGACCTTGGTTCAAACCCAAAGCATTTGTTACAGCTGATGCCGCTTTGCTCTACTTGCTTGTCATCCAGAGCCTGAGGCCTGATTAGCACAGTGCTTCCCACACACAGCCCTGTTATATGTTCATATGCTAATTAGCATAGTGACCAGCCAATAGCTACTTTCCTTGGAAACAAGTTGACACTGCAGTTAGGGAGGGTCAATAGATTGGACAGTTTCTGGTGCAGTTTATAGAATGGACAGTTTCTGGTGCAGTTTATAGAATGGACAGTTTCTGGTGCAGTTTATAGAAAAACTTTGGATTTATTTTAATTTGGAAACAAAATGTACTTAAAGTCCCTGGAAACCAGAAATATTTTTTTATTAGTTGGCATTTTGAGTTCATCACATCACAGGAACCTATGTTAATAAGCCACCAGCCAAATTTGAACGATGATGAACGTCGCAAAGTATATAAATTTAGGTTTGACAGTCATGGCAAAAGTCATGAGAATCAATTACATTTTAGAGTGTCTTTTCTCCCGCGGACTGTGTGGGCGTGTCCCGTCTGCAGCAGGTCTCTCTCTCTCTCTCTCTCGGAGCAGACCTGCTGGAGGAGACCTGCTCGGAGGAGAGAGAGAGAGAGAAGGAGAGAGAGAGAGAAGGAAAGAGAGATGGAGTGTGTGTGTGTGTTCGCGCGTTGCTCGACGCTAGCACAGACAGAGAGGGTTTACAGAGAGGAAGAGATCTCTGCGCTGCGAGTGCACAGCGCTACTGTGTGTGTCAGTGTGTGTGTGCGCGCGTGCGTGCATGCGTGTGTGTGATTCGATTAAATCTTATGAGGTGATAAGATCATGCATTTTAGCACCGCGCGCACCGCTCTCTTCAATGAGGAAATGGAAATCCAGACCTTGTAGAAAAGTGTCGATTTTTGGGGTTAGGGTTGAAAGTAATGTCAACTTACTTTCTGAGGCACACAATTACTCACATAAGACCCTAAATTTAATAGTTAGAAGGTTTTTGTGGATTTTGGTTTCCAGGGACTTTAACTCATTGAGTGCCATGGACGTCCTTCGACGTCCAATTAAATAGTGACGTAGAGTGCCACGGACGTCCTTCGACGTCCAATGCGTTTTTTGACGGTGGGACGTCGATCAAAGCCTTCCGCAGCTCCTGTACAACTATAGTAGCTATTGGAGGTCTATAACCTATTTTACAGAACCCTTAGGTGGCGACAGTGCTCTCCAGATTACAGAAATGTCAGGAATACACAGCCTGAAATAGCCTTGATGAAAGAGAACCCGCTCATGCTGCAGTCCAGAGCCATGTAGATTGTTCTGGCTGCAACTGACGGTGCGTGCGAACACAGTCAATCCGCGCACACAACTGAGTCCTTCTGCCTCTGTCTGTCTGTCAGCATAGTTTCTCCACATGATTAGCCGCTAGAAAAGCAGCAGCGCGACACTGAAAAGCCAAACCTTTCACTGCAGTCCGCGTGTGGCTTCTCCATGTTGCGCTGCCTGGGAGGCGGCGCTTCCCAGGCTTCCTAGACGCTTGGTGCGAGGCTGTGTGTTACTAGTGTGGGGAGGAGTTCTCAGCTGAGGGGGGGGAGGGGGGGGGAGGGGGGGTGGGGCACGCAGGGCAGGACACAACTACACCACATCACTACATCAGAAAATATTACCGTATCTAGAGTCAGTGAATGTGCTTGAAATGCTGCATTTCACAAAAGGCTGAATATCTCAGCTTATAATTTGAAATGCCTGAAAACGCTGAAAACAACCTATCTTCTCCGGCTCATAACTAAAGAACGGAAAATGGTATCAATAAACTTTTTTTTGCTGATGATACAATAGAGTCTCCTTGTTCTTTTTGCGTGTTCGGTGTTTACATAGTAATATCACACAATATTCTGTGGGCCTCGAGAAATCACTGAAAACGCTCTGAAAACTCTAGCCGTTCTCCAAAAGTGGCTGGCACTCAATGAGTTAAGGACCCCCTAAAGTCATGTTTTTGGATGTATATAAAATACTCTACTTTGAATAATAATTTGTCCCACGAAGACAAGTTAAATGATCTTGTTAAAATCCTTAAATGACTTCCCCTCCTTCTGCCTCATTAAATATTCCAGAATATGTAAATATACAAATACTGTATTGTTAATTTCTAAAGTTTAAAGCTGGAGTAGGCAATATTATGTTATCATCATGACTTTGTTTGTATAGGTCTGACAAAAAGTAACCAATCTAGAACATAATAGCCAATCCCAGCACAAACAAGGGCCATTCGGGTTCTACTCTGCTATGTTGCTATGGTTAACATTTAAATTACATTGATGGTAATTGTTTAAACCTGTCTCCTGCAGCTTTAACTGCTGAATACTGGACAGTGATTGTTTCCTCATCGAGAATCGTCTTCAGTGAGCACAGAGAAACTTTCCACTTTCAGCAGACGATTGTGAAAACAGCCTTCAGGTGTCAAACTCTGCACAGACATCATTCTGCACAGTGAAGCTCAAACATCCAACTGAAGGAACTATAAGAAAAACTAAGGGCATCTTTAAGTAAAAGTAAAATTACTGATTTTAAAAAGTACCCAAAAAGCTACTCAATTACAGTAACGAGAGTAAATGTGATTAGTTACTTTCCACCTGCGTGTGCGTGCGTGGGATACAGGGATAGCAAATCAAATGAAATGTTCTTCAAAAGTAAACCGCGAAAGTAAGCAGCACAGCCTGGTGGCCTTTATATCACTTACAGAAGATCACTTAGATTATATCACTAAGATTACCACACAGGAGAGCTAATTCAGTCTCCAACACACATTTATAACAGTATAGTTTGCACAAGCTATTTGATATAGCTGGCTGAGATGGTTTCATTAAAAACTGCTTTATTCAGTTTGAGTGTTGCCAGTAAAAAAAAAACACACAACACAAACGGCAGTGACAGCTCCTGAACAAAGCATGCAGGGGAGGATGAAAATACCTTCAGGGGCTCGCAAAGAAAACGTCCACTGGAGAGATAGAGACAGAGACAAAGTAAGAAGTAAGCAATTACATTCACAACCATACAAACTAGGCAGAAAAGCCACTAGAGGGAAAAGACACCAGGCGAGTTGAAACTGTGCAAGAAAAAAGGAAGATGGCTATAAGAGCATTCAAATTTCTTCTTAGATATGATTTCAAAGGCAAACATAATCTGATCTGGTAGACTATTCCCCGGCGGGCCCTGATAATGAACTGAACGCTGGCCTTGACTGCATCAGAAAAAAATCAAGTGAAATGAAAGTCAGAAGAGTATCTGGTGGCATAACTGTCAATGTGATTGCTGCCGGATTCATTCACGGTTCAATGACAAATTTACAGATATGTTGGAGAGCAAAGACATATATAGTCATTAAGCTTCTGAAGACTGTGTGGAACCAACGTCAAAAGGTTGTAAAAGCCACAGGAAATTAAATCCGTCACCCACGACACTTCAGGGTAAAACACAGGGTAAAATATATGTGAATCCTAATAAGAATGTGGAAGTTTCTGTCTGTGAGTGTGTGAGTGTGTGAGTGAGTGAGTGAGTGAGTGAGTGAGTGAGTGAGCAGAAATTGTGTTCAGCCACAGCTATGCCATTTTACGTGCGATTGCGCTGAATCTTTCATGAAGTGTAAAGAGCACCCCAGCGGGTGACCTAACGGAGCCAGATTTTTTAATTAGGGCCGACTAAATGGGCAAAAATGGCAAATTAGTGGTGGAAATGCCTCAAAACAAGGTTCAGCACCATTGAGAGCTCCAGAGTGGAACAGCACACCAGTGAGCAGAGTTTGAATCAGCCACTGCATTGGACTATGAAAACCCTCTGGGGAGAGAGAGGAGAGGGGCTGCATGCCAACTCTGTGAGCGAGGCCTGACTAACTGGCCAGTCACACAGGGACGGCTATTCCGCTAGTGGATAGAATATGAGAAAGAGTGAGCAGAACTTTTCCCGATGAACATTTTGTCATATAATTCGTACTTTAATGGACAAAATATAGTATAGTAGTGTATATTTCCTGTTTTTCAGTGGTTCTTATGATAAACTGTGGTTTATAATCAGATTTGAAAATTGAAAAAGTCAACTTATTGTTTAACACATGAAAAGTTATATGCTATTATTTATCTGAATGACAAAGAGATGTGTACGAGCGTTTGAGTGATTGCAGCGTTCTGATCGGGTTTTTGAGCAACTGCTATGGATAAGCATGATGTGATATTGCGTACCTCATAATTAAATGACTGTCTCTCCGGTGATTGATTTTGTGCGGGGCCGTGCTGTCGTCTGTTGTATCAGTCCTTCTCCGTCATCGTCTATTTTCAGCTTCTTTTCTCCTTTTTCTCCCTCATTTTGACAGCCGACAAAACCCATCGCCTCTGAGGGAATTGGAGTAGAGGGTCTTGTTTTGTTCTGGCAGTTCTTTCAGGAATGGCCATCAATCAGGTGATCTATTGTGTTAGAGAGGGACCTTTTCTCTATTGAATTCATGACTTCAAAAAAGCAGATGCCACAAAGGTATTGAAAGTTTGCAGGGTACATTATAATCTGCCGTGATAGAAGCCACAGCGAAGGATCTGGCGGCGTGCTTCATAATGATTCCCTCGCCAGGTCTGTGTCAGGATGAGGTGACCTCATCGACTGTGCCTTTGCTTTTGACAGCATTTGTATTACATTGATATTCTTGGTGATTATTCTCCGTGGATCATGTTCTACAGAGATTTGCCACAAAATGAAAGGAACAGCTCAGATTATTTGGGCATTTTCCAGTAATTGAAAATGAAGCCAAGATTGTGATGGAACACTCCAATGTCTATTTGAATGAGATGGTCTGCCATTACCCATTCAAATTGGCATTTCATTAAGAAAAAAAAAGATTGTACAATTGGTAAATCAGCCTAACATCCAGCGCTTAATACATTGATTTCATGATGGATTGTTGAATGATGATGACTAAAGCGCTCCATTGCCATGCATGAGAATGGAGATAGATTTGGAAGCATATCAACGGGCTGGTAAAGACAGAAGACAGCAGTTGGTTTAGATTTGTCCTCTTCGCCTCATGCTCAGGCTGGTCGATAAGGGGCTGCGGCTTTGTGAGCACATTTGCTCCTTGTTTGAAAGGATTTAGAGTAACTGGGGGGACAAAGTTGTTTGTAAGTCTTAATTTGCTGGCTTTGTCAGTCAATGTATGTGTTCTTCAGGCTGGAACTGTCCCGGGGCAGAGGATAAACAACATGTAGGCACTGTTTAGAGAGCCAGAGAGAGAGGGGGACCAGAGATAAAACAGCGATAGGCTGAAATGTTGACTGTACATTATTGCTGGTGCATGCAGACATTGGGAGCAACGCATGTTTGTTTTTGATAAAAGGAAGAAAGTAATTATTCTGAAGAAGACATAGTTTACTCTAGGACTGCCAGAACCATTTCACTCATCCCTGAGCTTATTTCTCAGTATTTTTTGCATTTGCAACAGCACTTTGTGACCCAATGGAGCTGGGGATGCCTATTCAAACAATCAAATAGCTTTGTTGATCGCCTCAAACATTTGCCTGTGTGGTGCAGGTGTGGTGTCATAAAGGGCCACTTTGCCACTTTGCACCCAGTGGGCTCGGGGTTTTACAGCGGAAGCTGCGGAAGTGATTCTGAAAGCTGTAATTCCTCGAATGGCCACTTGAGGCTGGACACAAAAGGGGGTCATTCCCGTTCACCCCCATGTTCAAATGCCCCACTGTAACAGGATTAAGCATGTTTACAGCCTGGACCAAAACACAGTTTTGGACTATTGACTGGGGGATTCTTTTTATTTATTTATATATCTCACCTGTTTAGAGTAAAATAGACGATAGAAAATACTATGTTTTAGGCGTGATTGACAGGTCGCCTGTCCAGTGATCGTGCAGCTTGCCGATCACGAACCGGGACCAATAGCAGGTGGAGGTGCGGCTCTGGGAAGCCCCCACCCATTATAAGAGATAGTTTGGTGTTATGCAGCCATCAGGATGCCACCAGCACAAACTCTGCAAGCACTTTTCAAAATATGAATAGCTTTTTATTTTCTGTGAATTGCTTGTCTTTCTCACATGAAACTATTGATTCTTCACTCAACAATTTCTCTTTCTGAAATGTGCTTGATCGACCACACATACAGCACTGTTCACCTTTATCTCTGTCTCAGCTTTTCTTTTCCTTTTTATTGAAATTCTATTCAGGCTCTGTGCCTTCCAGGTTTCTCTGCACCGTAATTATCCAGCTCTGTGTCTGCAGCGCCATGCTGCTTGTTTAGATGGCATTCAGAGTTGGTGTGGAGTGTTCTCAGATACCTCAGATTGGTTTTGGTCTGTTGCTAAGTGAAAGTTGAAAACAACATGGTGTTTCCACCCCCTGCCAGCATAGGCAGAGTTGTATTCTGTGGGGGGCACCAAAATAAAAACTATGTCTATTCCCAACTATGCTGCACGCCACACACAATGCCAAAATAGATCACTTATCGCTAATAGACCATACACCACAACAAATTACTAAGTAGATAACAACCGACGAACACATCCAGAACCACGCTTGTATGATTAAATACTGTAGGAGGCAAAGTAATACAGTAGTGGGAAAATAGATTACTTATGCATCTGGGTAGCGTAGAGGTAAAAGCACACGCATACCACCGTAGAGACCCGGGTTCAATTCGGTAGCACCTCCTCTGGTCGGTCTGGGCACCTGTTCGGTGGGAGGGGAACTGGGGGGAATAGCGTGATCCTCCCATGCGCTGCTACATCCTTACATCCTGAAACGCCTCACTGCCAGGTGAAAAGGAGGGGCTGGCGACTGCACATGTAACGGAGGAAGCATGTGCCCTAAGGTTGGGAACCACTGCGCTATAGACCACGTTTTTTTTTAAACCAGGCTGTAAACATGTTTAATCCTGTTGTAAAGATGGGCATTTTAACATGGGGGTCTATGGGGATTGACTTGCTTTTGGAGCCAGCCTCAAGGTGTCATTTGAGGAACTACAGTTTTTAGTATCACTTCCACTTCCTCACCCGTCTGTGAACTTGCTAAGTGGGCGAGACCTCGAGGGCAAACCAACAAGGCATGGTACAAATGAGCGCTGCCAGTTCAGCGGGCCCAGCATCTGGATCCTACACTTTCTGTATGACCTTAAACTTGTCTGAATCAATTAACATAATAAGAAAAAAAGGAAAAAAACATAATGGGGTGATGGTTGAGACACATGCCCAAAGAAGCAGTAGTCTTCCACGGATAGTGAGAAATGAGACCCACCTATCACAGCTTTAGCTATTATGAGATCCCTGTGATTCCTGTCAAAGTGTATGATTATATTCAGCTAGTCTAGTGACATGGAGATTTACACTGCTGCTGCATACAATAACACTTTGATATAGTTTACTTTGTGCAGAGGTGCAGATTAAGCTTTATTGGAGGGTTGTTGTAGTGATATATTACAGTACTACCCGCAGTCTCCGCCTATTCCTGCCAGCCTCGGCCAATATGGCTCCCACACAATGTCTGTTGTAACGGTGGAACAGTTATGTGAGCTGTGCAGTGTGGGGGTGAGTAATGACATGCTTACTACAGATGACTGTAATTGGTCATGACAGGCAAACAATCATGCATGGTCATTAATTACACCCAACAAGGCTTGATTTCAATAGTTTTACCCAATATGAAAAACAGAACTGGTAGTTATAACTGCAGGATGATCACTTCATGAAGGAAATTATATTCTATATTCCTGTCACAGGCATCAAAAAGACCCACTCACTCATCCCTAGGTGTTCGACTTTGCAATTGCAATTAGCAAAATTGCTTTGCAAAAATTAGCAGTTCTGCCTGTTACTGTCCAGTCCATGTACTTTACCTCTCATCTCCTTAAATAAGTTGTCAACGACAAAGTCTTTATCAAAGTACTTAATGCAGTTTATCGCTGTGTTTTTGACTTTACAGTAGCCTACAGTTTCTGTTAATCCTTGCGCTTTTACCACAAATCAACACGTAGAATATCACCAATTGGCTTGCACTCTTTCAGCTGCTACAAAACATCAGCCAAGAAGTCGAAGAAATTCTAGATGGACTAAAAAGAGCGAGATTGGTTGCTATGCTATCATTGTAATGGCTTTTCTCTGTGAGAGCAGAGTGAGATGAAGAGAACGTTCTCCTCGTGACTTGAGATAAAGAGTTAGTCACTGCCCGTGCCCCACAGAGATACTGTAGAAATGATTAGGTTCATCTGCTCCTCTATTATCGCTTCCCTTAAACTAGTCTCTTTGAGGATGCAATTATACTGGATGGATGTGAATGAGAATGCAAGACACTGTGATGTGGGGCTGGGCTGGCCACTATAGTGGAGCTTCAAATTTGGTCTACTTAATAGATCACACATGTCTTGGCAGTGTTTACATTTTCATTTGGTAGTCAAAAGTCATCTGTGGAAAAAAGAAAAGAAAAACGACATTACAAATGAGGGGGCAGCATGCGAGGGGAATGACGTTTCCTTTTTCCATCTGTCCGCTTAATTTGCCAAGAAAAGAGCTCCTGATAGTTTTGTAAACTTTGTGTTTTTCCAACACTTTCCTCACTAATTTGACACCCACTGACCAAAGACAGGTTCAATCTGTTTTTTTCCCCTCGTCAAACTATCATGATAGTGTTGTGATGGCGTGGCTCCACGCGCTTTATGGAGAGCTTTAACTGTACGCTGCTTGCCTCACCAGATCGGGTTTCTACTGTTCCCCTTCCGAATCTCCCTCAGGCCCAGCTGCCTGGCAAAGCGCTCACGATTCAATGTGAGACACGAGCCATCCTGCCAAGAGAAAGATGGGGGAGGGGCTGCTGGCTTACGAGGACCACAGTTTGGAATTTCTTTGCTGTTTGTCATACACACAGCGGAAAATGAAAGCAGATGTAGGGGCAGAGGGAGAGGGGGGAAGAAGGGAGAGAAGCAGTCATCAAAGACAAAAGGTCTCTCTCTGCTCCGCATGCAGGCAATACGCTGTAACCATCAATATAACGCTGTATTTATAAACCAATATATAAAGCAATACAGTAAGGTGCATTCAGATTCAGGCAGATTGCAGTTTTGCTTATGTAAACATTTCTCAGAGACAGAGATGCTCTGGGGACAGAAATAATCTCATTGGTTGAGCCAAACCTCAATGGGTGGAACCAAATAACCACAGTTTTCTGGCTTGGTGATGTTGGATTAAAGCCCAGTGAAAAAGGCAAGAGGTAGGCCTACAAGAGAGGACATAGTTAACATTATGAAGCACTCATAACTGGAAAACACAAAGGTCTACTAATATCCAGGTTAGCTCGTCCAAGTTCAAACTAGCCTACAGCTATCTCTGTAAATTAGCTTCCGAGTTCAATATCACGATCACATTTTATTCATATTTTGACCAGAGGTCCTTCTTTGCCATTCATTAGCCTGTTAAAGCTAACTTAGGAAAACAGTGATTCTTTGGCTCCGTGTGTCCACTGAGTTAAGTTCACTTTACTTACAGTAAAGTTAACTTTAATTTAACTGCCACTGGAGCAGCTCTGCCTCTGAGAAATATTTGTTTAACTAAAACTCAGATCTGCAAAGCATCCTTAATTGGTATTGGAAATATCCGAAATATTGTGCGTTTAACTTTATTTGACCATTAATCGCCTTTTGTTTTGACCATTAATCTTGTTTGGGTGCATGCATTTGACATGGCAGCTGCATTCACATTTTGTGCACTGGTAGCCTACAGTACCATGAATCTTTCTTCAGATGTAAGCTACTATAATCTTCAAAGAAATATGTTATGTTGTCTCAAATGTATCACTGTTGTCGAGGCTGGAAGGCAGAAAGAAAGAGGGAGACTGGATGAGGAGGGAAGCTTGTTGGAGCTATAGAGTGAAAAATAGGTGGAGAAAGAGGGAGAGAGACCCAGCAGTGATGTCTGATTGAAGTGTTTGATCCAGGTCATACTGGGGTCTAATCATGGCGGCTCTGGATAGCCACTGTTGGTGGGGTTGTTTTAGAAAGGAGAGATGGTTGCACAGAGCTTCTCTCCTGGACCTAATTCAATCGAAGAGTAAATGAGTTCTGTTTGTAATTTGGAGATAACCTGTGCAGTGGCCGAGCTTAGAGGAAGATAAGGAACAGCTCAGAAACCAAGGCAAGAAAACGAGACCATTTTTCACCCTGCCGTTGCTAAATTAAACTTCTCCCAGTCCTCCTCAAACTTTAATTAAAACACTCTTGCATACACACACACAGTGGTCCACACACCCGCACTCACACACCCGCACTCACACACACACACACACACACACACACACACACACACACACACACACACACACACACACACACACAGCACACACACACACACACACACACACACACACACACACACACACACACACACACACATATGCACACACACACAGGCTATCCACATCCAGCAGATAATCCAAGAGGAGCAATCAAGTTGTTTGAAAGAGAACAGTAAGAGGACGCTCAAAGCCTCAGGGAGCACTGACTCTATACGGCCCACTGTTGTTAAGATTAACTGGCACTATAGTCTACAAATAAACGGCCCTTCCAATCATGAAAGGTGCTTTATAGAACTATCGCTATTTCAGAATCAAATTGAAATGCTCTCAACGTCAAAAGAGTAATATTCTGTTAGACTGAATGGGTCATCAACTGCGTTTCAAAACAAGTTGGCCACTGGGGTCCTTGGTCCCAATCCCCCTTGAAATTATACTCTTGCAGCTCCATTGGAAGCGAACAAAGAACCATTTGGCTGTAAGATGCTGCTCTGAGCTTCCACATGGTAGTACTTTGTGGATGGCACTACCTAGCAGCAACTTAAAAAGACATTCTGTAGGTACAATGGCAGTCTATGATTACAAGCCAACGACTCACTTTTCAGTTCTGTTTATCATCTTTGTTCCCTCTCCCCAGAATGTAATGTGATGGTTGGTGGCAACACTCTGATCTGTAATTAATGCAGTGTTGAGGAAAAACAAGTGGTGGCATGTACAAGCCCAGTCTTTACAAAACAGGCTTCTTCAGTCCTATAATGACTATACTTTGGGCTGAGTCTTTCTAAGGTATTATATTACAATTAATGCATTTTTCAAAAAGAATAACATTGCCATTGTCTTCACTTGCATTCATTTCTGCATGGATTTCAACTCAAGAGTATACAGGATTTGAGGATTACAAAGGAAAATGCTGAAGTGTCACATTTTTCAATACAGACAGACAGCGGATGAACTTATTCATTTTCCTTGAGATGAAACATAACGCTGTGGTGCTAGACATCATAACACGTTATATCTTCACCGTGGTAGAATGAGCTGAACTGTGTCGTCAGCTCAAGGCTGGGTTAGGGTTACCTTTGTTTGCTTTGGACCCTGCAAGGAGCTGTGTGTTTCCTGAGTACTTGGAGAATAATAGGGTTTGTGTAATAAAGTCGTGTTTTTACTGGGTCCATCTCATATTGACCTCTTTTTAACTTTCTTTTGCCACAATTGAACGCATTCCAAAGGTAACAAATTCAATCCAAAGAAGGCAAATATGTCAATGTTGCAAGCTGGTAGCCTTAATGTCCAGTAGACAAGGTTATTATGTCAAGCTCTGTGTGTGTGTGTGTGTGTGTGTGTGTGTGTGTGTGTGTGTGTGTGTGTGTGTGTGTGTGTGTGTGTGTGTGTGCGTGCGTGCGTGCGTGCGTGCGTGCATGCGTGCGTGCGTGCGTGCATGCGTGCGTGCGTGCGTGCATGCATGTGTGTGTGTAGTGGGATTTGAATATGTGTGTACATTCTTGAGTGTTAACTGTTCTTGTATCAAAATGATGACAAACGATGACAAATCGATGTCATCTAATGAACCCAAATCTCTCCTAGGCCAGTGGGAATTGCAGAAGTGATGTGAAAAGAATGCATTCTTCCCCAACTGCAATGATTATGTTTCCAAGGACTTTGCACAACTTCAATTTCTTTTGGCGGGTCTTTTCCCCTCAGTCTCCCCCCTGCCCTCTCTCCTCCCAGTGTTCCCGCCACAGATAATTTCCAGCGGCCGCAGCAGCAGAGTCTTGAGATTCCCAGGCAGTATTTAGCGGTGGAAGTAAGTGCAGTTAGATGAAATGTCTTTGAAACGTCGGTGTCTGTCTAAGCGGTGTGTGCTGGCTCGGAGCTGCACCGGGGTGAGGGAGGGGAGGTGATGGTATGCGTGCAGAATCACAAAAGTCACCCTTATTACGTGGTGTGACGCAGACCTGAGTTCAGGCTGCTTCTCCGGTTCAGAGAGATTTAGACAGAAGATACTACTTCATACCTTGTTCTTTCCACTTTAAATATTGAGCCAGACATCATCAGAGGTTGTGACAGTGTTATTATTAGCCCCCCTATCAGTGGGAATTGTGTGTATAATATACTGTAGCAGCGTAGTGTATAAAAGGAAGTCAGAGTTTTCTCTTTCTCACTATCGCCAGAGATGGGAAGTAGCTAAGTACAAATACTTTGTTACTGTACTTAAGTAGGATTTCCAGTACTTTACTGGGTATTTATTTTTCTCAAAACTTTTTACTTTTACTCCCTACATTTTAACACAAATATCTGGACTTTTTACTCCTTACATTTTCAAAACAGGCAAGCTACTTTAGTTTGAATGCATGACAGACACAAATTATGGTTGTTTGTCTCTCATCTCGTGCTCTCCCAGCTTTCACACATTATGTGCACCTTTTTGTGTGGAAAAACCATATCACACAAATTATTAATCAAAGTATAGACTTTATAAGTCTTAAAACATGTTTGGAGGGGTCTTCTAAGTTTAATAGTCGTGGAATCCTACTACTATAATTGGAGGCATCTCTGTCTGTCTGTCTGTCTGGAGATGCAAGATGTGCCGTTGCTCCGATCGCCTCCAAAATTGTAGGTCCAGTGTGTGTTGACCTCCCCCTTTTTTAATGGACACATGTCTCTGTACGCTCAGGTACGCACATCCAAAACAAGACACAATAAGGCGTGTCAGAGACAATGATGCGGTCATAAATCACTAGATGTACAGTTCTAGATGGCTCAGATGGCCACCAGGGTTTCTTCTTTTGCAGTGTTTGATGGCAGTTGCCATCCTTTATGTTGCATTACCCGCTCCTGGATTTATCTTTCCACTGTCTCCCTACATTCTGTCCCTCTTTCAGCGCTACAACTCTTCTTCACTCACTACCATAGTGATGTCATAAATCACTGATGATGTCACAGATGATGTCATCAATGATGTCACTCGAACAATTGCGAGGTCATCAGTGATGTAACCCGAGCGGGAGCTACTTTGACTTTTACCAGTCTTTTTTTACACAGGTAACTGTACTTCTACTTAAGTAAAGAATGTGTGTACTTTTCCCATCTCTCACTATCACACAGTGTTTGTTTAGCTGATCGTATGGCTCATATATCCTCAATAGCCCATCTTCCTCATTGACAGTAATAGCCATACAATTGTGGTTTGTGGTCATAGGTCATATTGTCATATTGGCAATACCGTACTTGCTGTGTCAGCACAGCTTTACTGTAACCTAACCTCTGATGATTAGAACCTATCAGATATACAGTACTGCTGTTGTGCTGTACTCTCCAGAGTACCCATTTGAACTACAGTACCTGTGGGGGGGAATAATAGATTGGCGACACAATGTAGTGAAGGTGGGGATTGTGGAGAATCCCCTGTGTGTATTTTACAGGGTTTATTTCCACATGAGAAAGTCTGTATCCACATATACTGTTATTCTCTTCAACCTTCTCTGTGGAAGCAGGAAGCCAGGATGAAAGTCTTTCTTCCATCCATCGATTGCTCCTTCCACCGTGAGCAGTGCACCATGTTCTCACTGAGGTGTTTGCCTGAAATCTCGAGCACAGTGGAACCAGCCAATTGTGGAATCCTTATAGCAAACTAGCTTTCCATAAACCACAATCAGCCACATGTTACTGCCAGTCTGGGGATTTTGCATTCCACTCAAGCAGTGGGGAGGCTGTGCCTACTAGTGCGATTGTTCTGGCTCACAACAGTAATAATATTCACTGCACATTGATTTTTTTTTCTCCATCTAAAGGTTTGGATGAATATGCATCGTACGTCTCAAGCATTTAGTATTCTTTAAAGGGGAATAACATTCTATTTGAGAAGTCACATTGTTCCTACAGTACTTTAATTGTCTAATCCAGTGGTTCTCAAATGGGGGTCCATGGCACTTTGCAAGGGGGTCCGCGAAAAGTTTTCAGGAAAATAAAAATAAAAACTTTTTTTGTTGCAAAAGCTTCATAGTTCAAAGGAAATATTTTATGCTTTAAATCTAAAATGGTTCATGGATTACATTCTAATCTAACAAACCTATCAATTTAAAAGTTACCGTGGAAACAATTAAGCTTAGCCCAAAATCACAAATCAGAATGAGGGGGTCCCCGGTATATTTTCTATCTTGTAAGGGGTCCTTGGCTGAAAAACATTTGAGAACCTCTGGTCTAATCAATATGTGTGGACATGAACAACTCTCTCTCTCTCTCTCTCTCTCTCTCTCTCTCTCTCTCTCAAAGTCAGAAGAAGTAAGACTCCAACCTGATGTCATCTAGATTAACAGCATTGCACTGATCCACCAAAGAGAATGCTCCCCCCCCCCCCCCCCTTTAATTATAGCTGGTGCTGTTAGAACCATGAGTCTTTTCAGTCATCTTTCTCATTCTCTTGAAATTAATTTTCAGTGGAGAAGTACATCGAGATTACATCATAGATCAGGGGTGGAAACCTATATAATACTGTTTGTATCTGGCAACGGGATACGGTCTGTGTTCTGTAACTAAACTTTCTTGGGGCTTTTAAATCATGTAGAATCCAAAAAACTGTCTGAGTTATTATTAAAGCATAACATTTTTATTAAATCTTGTCCCCACGATCGAGGCTTTGCAGTCGCGTCACAAATCTCCTACCATATAGCTGGCGCCATCATTGAGGTATATTGGAAAATTAACTGTACACAAATAATAGCTTAATATATAATGTAAAATCCTATCATAGAAGAGAGATGCCTGAAAAAACAACGTTGTGGTGTGGCAGTAGACCCATACAGTAGCCTATTACGTAAATGCGAAGAATTTAATGCTTAAGCAAGATCAAAATCCCCAATCCAGTCACATGCTTCTCGTCTTAAGTGCTACATGCTACTGTCGATAATGTTCACTAATAACATCCTTTATATTAGAGTCCCTTGTTGCCATATGGGGTTCTGCACTTATGGTTTACATAAATGACCTCACTGAACCGTGTATCTGATTTTTAGGCTGCTTTAAAGTTGTGTGTGCACAACAAGAGCTAATACAATAGTTGTCATTATATTGTATATAAATATTATGTGAGAATGAATATGCGAATAAGATATGAATGCCATACAGTAGGCCTATATGTCCACTTATTTTCTTTTAACAGTTTATACATATTGAAATACCATATATATCCACATATGAAAACAACATAATGTATGTACATAGAGTTAATTGTCATATATGTCCATAAAATATGTATGCATGTACATGTATATAATTATATAGGGCACACATATGCACCATATATGAAATGTTCCAATTCCATATGACCATATTGTATGCAACATACACAATTATATGGGTAGATTTAGGATTTAGGAAAATATGTACATATATTGCATAATGTATCTTGGATCCAGATTCTCTTCCATGGGCCTTAAGCATTTTTATGATGTTCAATTTCACAATCAAAGTTGGGAAAATATTTGCACAACTCCAATCTTACTGTGTTTGAGGACATGTTGTTTACTTCTGGCAAACTTGATGAAGTCAGACAAGATAGTTATCTTTAAGATGTTCATCTCCTGGGTCAGCAGCAAGGAGCGTTGTCTATTTCCTCTTGTTTTCCTGATGATGTGGTCCAGGGGCGGACTGGGATTCTAATTCAGGCCGGGCATTAGATAGCAAGCAGGCCAGGCCGATACGGGCCGACGCACGTGCCGGCGTCCGTAGGGCGGCGGCGAAAAATTTATGCTCAATTTGAGCCGTTTGAAGCCCAATTTGGGCTGTTTGAAGCCAGATTTGGGCTGTTTGAAGCCCGATTTGGGCCGTTTGAAGCCCAATTTGGGCCGTTTGAAGCCAGATTTGGGCCGTTTGAAGCCCAATTTGGGCCGTTTGAAGCCCAATTTGGGCCGAGTCCAATTTTACAATGAGATGCACCCACTTTAACCCTGAATAAAGTAATAAAACCACTAGTAAACCAGTAGGCAGCGCCTGGCCTGCTGTTCAGTGAGTGGCCTGACTGGGGGCACCAAAAAAATAATAATAAAAAAAACAAAATTTGCAGGCCAGGCCAGGCCAGGCCACCGGGCATTTGCCCGACTAGCCCGATTATGCAGTCCGCGCCTGATGTGGTCAATTGTAGACATATAGGGCTCTATTCTCCCACAGGCCATCGGCGCTATTACGGGCCTTAACCGCAAAAAAACGTGCCTTGCGCCTGTTTCGGCAAGATAGCAATAGGCTTTAGGCTGCCAAATGCGCTTTAGGCCGAATGGGCGTGGCGCAGTCCCAAAGTGGGCGTGTCGGCGCTAAATACCAGCCTAGTGATATCTTGGGACCTGGCCTACATTTAGCGCTTTGCGCTTTTGAAAAGCAGGCCTATTCTGTGCCTTCACTGCTTCTTCTCTGTCACCCTTCTCTCTCTCTCTCTCTGAGTTCCCAGCATGCATTGTGTTTCTTCATTTCGCTACTAAATAGCCACCAAATGAGCCAAAATAGATATAAAAGGTAGTTCTAAATTAATGTGTAATGGTAACACAGCCTGCCATTGTCAACATTTCAATATTGGACCAAATAAAACATCGAAATGAAAACACCACCCTATGTGAAACATATATGTCCTCCTGGGCCTATATATACCCCTTGTCGAGTTAACGTGATTTAGAGAAGTAACAGCGGAACGCGCTTCGGAACGCGCTTCTAATGGCATCTGCTATACTGTGATGTCCCTCCAATAACTTGGCCCTATTTCACATTTAGTTTTACAATAAAAACACATTTATGCAATGACTTGACATAATGTAGGGTATATTTATGTGCATCATCCTTCCTGCAGCAGGCGAGAGAAAATGATATCTTTCTGGACAAACTTTCACCAATCTAATAGGCTATATTTTTCTAGCTGATGCATAGAACATTATTTTCACTTTGATCTTGCTATAGTGTAGCGTATTTACATGCTTGCAGTAGGCTATTTAAACTGCAGTTAGATTGGTTTGAGAAGCATCATAATATGGAATAATAGCCGATATATGGAGACAGACGGGATGAAGGGAGGTGGGGGGGGGGGGGGGGGGGGGGATCAGAGGCTTGGGTTTCGTCTGGTTTTGCGGGACCAGTGGAATTGGAGCTAAAAAGGCAAGCGTGCCATTCGTTTATTGCACTTATCCAATGAGCATGACGGTGCATAATTTTACGCCTAAAAGGCGTGGTTGTAATGCTTTGGGCTGCATCTAGCGCCAGCACGACGATATCAAGTGCGCCTGTCGACGCCCACTGCTTTGATCTGCGCCTGCCGCTCGGCCTAGAAACTGCGCCGATGCAACGATAGGGGCCATAGGCTCTATTCTCCCACAGGCCATCGGCGCTATTACGGGCCTTAACCGCAAAAAAACATGCCTTGCGCCTGTTTCGGCAAGATAGCAATAGGCTTTAGGCTGCCAAATGCGCTTTAGGCCGAATGGGCGTGGCGCAGTCCCAAAGTGGGCGTGTCGGCGCTAAATACCAGCCTAGTTATATCTTGGGACCTGGCCTACATTTAGCGCTTTGCGCTTTTGAAAAGCAGGCCTATTCTGTGCCTTCACTGCTTCTTCTCTGTCACCCTTCTCTCTCTCTCTCTCTGAGTTCCCAGCATGCATTGTGTTTCTTCATTTCGCTACTAAATAGCCACCAAATGAGCCAAAATAGATATAAAAGGTAGTTCTAAATTAATGTGTAATGGTAACACAGCCTGCCATTGTCAACATTTCAATATTGGACCAAATAAAACATCGAAATGAAAACACCACCCTATGTGAAACATATATGTCCTCCTGGGCCTATATATACCCCTTGTCGAGTTAACGTGATTTAGAGAAGTAACAGCGGAACGCGCTTCGGAACGCGCTTCTAATGGCATCTGCTATACTGTGATGTCCCTCCAATAACTTGGCCCTATTTCACATTTAGTTTTACAATAAAAACACATTTATGCAATGACTTGACATAATGTAGGGTATATTTATGTGCATCATCCTTCCTGCAGCAGGCGAGAGAAAATGATATCTTTCTGGACAAACTTTCACCAATCTAATAGGCTATATTTTTCTAGCTGATGCATAGAACATTATTTTCACTTTGATCTTGCTATAGTGTAGCGTATTTACATGCTTGCAGTATTTAAACTGCAGTTAGATTGGTTTGAGAAGCATCATAATATGGAATAATAGCCGATATATGGAGACAGACGGGATGAAGGGAGGTGGGGGGGGGGGGGATCAGAGGCTTGGGTTTCGTCTGGTTTTGCGGGACCAGTGGAATTGGAGCTAAAAAGGCAAGCGTGCGATTCGTTTATTGCACTTATCCAATGAGCATGACGGTGCATAATTTTACGCCTAAAAGGCGTGGTTGTAATGCTTTGGGCTGCATCTAGCGCCAGCACGACGATATCAAGTGCGCCTGTCCACGCCCACTGCTTTGATCTGCGCCTGCCGCTCGGCCTAGAAACTGCGCCGATGCAACGATAGGGGCCATGGTCACATAGACACATAGTCAATGCTTGCTAACTTACATGTTTTTTGAATTGCTGATAGAGTGGACTAATTCAATTCACTGCTGAGTTAGTTTCCATGTGCCCTCGTAATGTTTTGGATGGATGATGATAACCCTACCACAAACCAAAATACAAAATATAGGCCTCATCAATAATCTCTGCACAGAGAGTAGTTAAAATAAAAGAATCAGAGAACACACACTGCCCTATTTTGATTCACCTAATGTCCTGCATCTATTATGTGGGCTATAGGTCATTTCTTGTCAAGCCTACAGTAGATCATGATTTTGATTGGACCACTTCATCGGGTCTTTCTAGATGACACTACTCTTTTCAACAGTTCATCACCCAGTGCCAGTGGTATGAAGATCATGGCAATGACATGCCAAGGTATTCTCAAAAAACAGTTATTAGGCTACACATGCAACTGCAAATTATATACTTTTTTGCTCTGAAATGGAATATATTGGAAGTTGTTGGCAGATTCTGAAATATGGCTGATTTTGCTGATTAAAATTATTATTATTATGGTATAATTTCACCTTACAAATATTCACCATTCCATTTATCCAAGTTAGGGGGCAACCTTGGCTGCGGGGACCATATCGAGGGCTTGATGTCAAAGGGGTGTAAGTATGATTTTGGGCGACATGAGTATTATATCAACTGAAAGGTCTCAGTAAGATCTTTTCAGTACCAAAAGCACACAACACTGAAATCAGCCGTAACAGTAAGTTGGCTTTTTTGACCACCTATATGTAGCAAAGCCCCACTTTTAAAATGGATAGTTCCGGTCCTTGATTATGATTGGTTGAGCCGCATTTGAAGCAGTACAAATTTAGGCCTACTCTATAAACACACACCTGTGATCGCATCACATCGTATTTGTTGCACTGCGGTGTGTATTGCTGCGTATATGTGTGTTGCTTGGCAACCATTCTGCTAAATCTCGCTGAAGAACTACATTGCTTGGTGGAAGAATGATTATTGTTATCAATCAATTATTGCATTTTTTGTTGTTACTGTGTGTTTATTTTATTTGTTTGTTTTATTGTTATTTATTGCTTTATTTGACACTGAACAGAGGATTCTAACAGCACTTCGGTCAACTGAAAATGCATGCTGACGTAAGTAATGCTATAGCATGGCAGCATGATCACATATTTTTTTGTATCCTATTCATATCCAAATTAATATTCTATAGGTAAATATTAGATCAATGTAAGTATGTTAATATATTCCATTGAAACACTTAGGCCTATTCGGAATGCTATTTTATAATGTTAGGAGTGTGAACTAGTCAAGAGGAGCTCTGCAGTAAGACTGTTGAAGTGATCCCTCAGTGTTATGAGGAGCTTTATAGGTCTTTGAATGTGTCCCAGGACACATCACTTATTGACATACAAAATGCCTACTAGCAAAAAAAAGAGAAGGGGGTTTTAAAGGTTTTAACAGAAAAAAATATCAATCAATTTGATGTTCCATAGCACACAGTTGCATTAGTTCAAGATAAAGCTTAATTCTGATATTGTTCATATTTCAGTATTGATTGAAGTGTGATTGCTGATTTGTATTACTGTAAAATGAATGCATTTTACAATACTTATATACGCCCATAAGGGCCATATTCTCCATGGCTGTATTGGGAGGATGTTTGTGCCGAAAAGACATATTTCACTCTTTTGCCATTAAAAACAAAACAAAAACAAAAACAAAAAACAGATAATTCAACTTAAACTGTAGCAGTATTGCTTTTATATTAATGCTTAATCTCAAAACACAAGTTAAAATATTGTGCTTAGTATGTGCAATGGCAGCTGATCCAAGTTGGATCAGAATTGGTTTTGGCTCTCCTGTAAAATCTACTATAATGCACGTATACCCCTTTAGCTCTAAGCCCTCAATATGGCAGTTTTATTAAAATGGTGTTAAATAGGGAAGTTTTATTTTAGCAACTCACTAAACTGACACACATTAGAACCTCTGTCGGGAAAATAATGTTGCTCTTAATACCTTAGGGGAGCTGATAAGTGTTGAATCAATGTCCATTAATGTGTGGTGAAGCTGTAATCTGCCATAGATCTCATACGTGTAGGTGGTGTTAGGGATGTTTTATTAGTTGGGTTAACGCCACCTCAGCATGCATTTCTATCTTAGAGTGACTCTTTATGTACGCCACTCCTCACCTTCCTGTTTACATTCCAATATCAAGAGGGTACATTTAAAATATCATCACCTCTGAAAACGCGTAGTGTTACATCAATGAAAATAATGAGAGAGAAGCTGATGACACAGAAACTCAGTGGTGGGGAATTATAAAATCAAAATGTCAGATGGGAGAGATGTGTTCTATAATTCAATTATGAAGGATAAATTCATATTCCTCCACTGAAATAGGTCTGCAGGTATGTACAGAGCAATCAATGGCAACTTTCCAGAGAACACAAACTATATAAAAATATAAAATATATTGTATTTCAGATCTAATACTACCTAATCCCACTGAGGTTATTTGAATACATTTGAGTTTACATTGAGATTATCCAAGATGTTACACTTGCTTAGCAACAGGGGCAATACAAGGGAATAGGATGTGCAGACCGACTAGGTGTTGTGAAATTGAAAACCTGCTCTCGAACATATCCAGACTGACTTGCTCATCAGTCAGCATTTAACCAGGCAAAGGGAATTATCAGCCGTGACCCC
Organism: Poromitra crassiceps; assembly: GCF_964638095.1. NCBI lineage: Eukaryota > Metazoa > Chordata > Actinopteri > Beryciformes > Melamphaidae > Poromitra > Poromitra crassiceps. The sequence continues at coordinate 42,818,170 of NC_139642.1, forward strand.
TTGATGCTTGCCAGAAAGACACTCTGTGCAGGGAGAAGTCGTTTTGCTTACACAGAGAAGAAGGTAGGAGAGGGAGGACAAGGTGGAGACGAGGGTGCCGATCTGTCTAAGTACTGCGGTTCCTCAGCTGGGAGCAGCCATTAAATTAACATTCAACACATAGAGGAGTTCAGCTGGGGCATGAAAGGCCTGGAGAGTGAGACTGCCTGTTAAAGCAGTCTGGGAGCCCTATCACCAACACTGCAACGCTTTTTTCACTGAGCAAAGTCTGAGAGGAGCGATGACGCACAGTATGGAGCTCCACACTGACGCCGAGTTATCCACTTCAAATCTCCCCATCACACCTTTGATAAATAGACTGCTGAAGTATCCAGTCTATCACACAATTTAAATGATGCGGGTATATTTTTATCTAATTGGAGTGCATGGGCCAGTGGGCATCAGAATAGATGGAGAGTTGTGTAGCTTTAGAATAAGCTATTACATCTTGACAGCACCTACTGGGATCCTCAAGTTAATAAATGAGCACGATTCACTTCTCGGAGCAACGTTGCAGTTTATTCCCCCATTAGGAGGCAGTGGTCCACCCATTCCAATCATCCTTTAATTATAACTGTTGTTATTTTGGCTGTCACAGGAGGTAGGCTAATACCTCATGAGAGCATCAGGCAGACTGCAAGATCATATTCATTTACGGGGGCTTTAGTGCTGCATGACGTCGCTTTGTCCAACCTCAGCGAGGCACCAGGCGCTTACAGCTGATTTTATGCATGCCATACTGACTTTGTGTGTCTTCTGTTTAAGGGATACAACTCAAGTGTTTTTTGATTGTTTTTATTACTATTATTTCCTTATTGCTTTAATGTACCATTGACTCATGAAATATTTCCACATGGAGCCAGTATAGTGACTCAGGAGAGTTTTATTCAGCCATATAGCATGTGAATACCTGCCTCAATGTCCATCCATCAGTCTCTCTTTAAATGAGTAGCTGTCTGATAAGAGTTGTTGTTTTTCTTTTTTTAGGCATGTTCTTTTCTGGCCTCAGGTGTTGTTTTTTTCTTTTGTGGCGGCCCAGCAGTTCCCAGAGAGTTAGGTTCATAATGGCCTCTGTTTTATCTTAATAAACACATTCCAGGTGTTAACAATTTGCCTTTAATGAAGTGCTGCCCTCTGTGGAGTGATGTAGAACAGCAATCAGACACAATTACAGGCCCCCTCCCTCCCTCATGCCCCCCAGGCCCCTATCTCACTTTTGGCGCATTGGTTCTGAGGGGCAGTGGAGGAACCGACCATCAGTGTGAATGGAGGGGGTAATGGACTCGGACCTCTCCAGAGGGTAAACTACTGTGGAGAGGAGGATGACATCAGGAGCCCTGCTTCCCAGAGGAGACAGCTCTGGAAAACATTGAACTTTAACGAGATTACCAACTCAGGGAGGGGTGGCAGAAGGAGACGAAACAGCATGTGCCGCTCGCAGTTGGCAGCATGAAATACAGATTTATGAACTCCATTAAACCACATTTCTCTTTCTTTATTGGGGCCTGCAGCATTTACCCGATGTGGAAAAGGGTACAAAAAAATCTCCTCGAGATAAATTGCTAACAGGCTGCGCATTTACTAGCACATAAGGTACAAGTGGTGAATAGAGTTAAAGACAACTAGACAGCTTCACTCTGCTGGTGTAGCCTACTGGTGAAATTCAGCAAGTCGAGGTAGCATAACAATCACTGTGGTCTTTGGAACAGGTGGCCGTCTCAGACTGGCATTGGTGGTACTGAGCTGGCGTGGGTTAGTAGCCAGACTCTCAATCTGTCCACTTGAAACCCCACCAGTATTTCTGGAAAGTATTCTGGCCCCTGTGGAGGAGATAGCAATTACAATTTCTGATGGGAGAGAGAGGAGCCAGCCACATACATTCTGATGGGAGAGAGAGGAGCCAGCCACATACATTCTGATGGGAGAGAGAGGAGCAGCCACATACATTCTGATTGGAGAGAGAGGAGCCAGCCACATACATTCTGATGGGAGAGAGAGGAGCAGCCACATACATTCTTGGAATATGATCAGACTTATGACTGGAACATTTTAACAAAGCACCATTACACAAATGCCCTCTTAAGTCAGTAGTGCGATGCCTTATATTCTCCTGCCTTCTGCGTCTCCTCTTTATTATCTTTTTGTCAGATTGCCAGCAGTGACTGTACATTTAAGAAGAGACATCATTAAGCTGTGAATAGCCTGCCCTATGCCAGTGTTCGATGAAGTACACCAGGCCTCAGCATGTAGATGGCAGTGAGGGAATAGATCTGGTGAGGAAACCTGCTAGCGTTTAAGCCCTGCGTGGCTGCAGTCTGTGACAGATTGGGTCTGGAGTGGCCAGAGCCATCTCCAGCTGGAGACTACTCACCCTTTGGCCTCTCACCTGGACTCGTACTGTTCTGGTATGTGTGACTAACACAGTCTATGGGAGACTGGTAACACTAGAACCCACATATTTTGGCTATTGGGTGCAGCTGGAGCTTGACGCTGTTTCCACACATTGTGATGGTCCATGGGACAGACACTGAATTATTGCTGTGTTACTCAGTGTGCAGCTCACATTCATTCAGAAAGGCCATAAGCTTGAGTGAGAAAGTAATCAATTTCGAGGCCGGTTTCAGCTGATCGGGGTTGTTTTTACAATCTATAAAAATGTTGTCAGATCCTGTCTACTGTAAGTAGTAAAGCTGGCCCCTTGTTGAGAGCAGGCATAAAAATCTGTAGGCTTTGCCTGAGGAATGAATAAGTAATAATCGCTAGCAAAGCACTTACTCAGTGTGTGTGCCACCCCCCCCTTCCTCCCCCATCCCCTTCCCCGCTGTGCCCATCCCCCCCTGTCCCCAGGGGCCTCTGGCTGGCTGCAGGTCTGGACTCTGCTGCCAGCAGGGCGACCTGCTGGGTACTGTACTGTAGAAGTTGCGCTCAGTCAATGATGCCTCCATGCACGATGGGTCGGCAGGGAAATGTATTTCTCTGTGGGTTACCAGCTGATGTGAACATACTGTAATGCTGTAGCTACATTATATAATGCACTTTATTTGGGTATCAGCAAGCAAACATAAAACTGCAGTTGATACAAAAGCCTGCTAGGCTTTTAACACGTAAGAGAAGCGACCATCACACCAGTCCTTGCTGCTCTTCGCTGGTTACCTGTGAGTTTTAGACCTTCACTTGTTACCTGTGAGTTTTGACCTTCACTTGTTACCTGTGAGTGTTAGACCTTCACTTGTTACCTGTGAGTTTTAGACCTTCACTTGTTACCTGTGAGTTTTGACCTTCACTGGTTACCTGTGAGTTTTAGACCTTCACTGGTTACCTGTGAGTTTTAGACCTTCACTGGTGGTTACCTGTGAGTTTTAGACCTTCACTTGTTACCTGTGAGTTTTAGACCTTCACTGGTTACCTGTGAGTTTTGACCTTCACTGGTTACCTGTGAGTTTTAGACCTTCACTTGTTACCTGTGAGTTTTGACCTTCACTGGTTACCTGTGAGTTTTAGACCTTCACTTGTTACCTGTGAGTTTTGACCTTCACTGGTTACCTGTGAGTTTTGACCTTCACTGGTTACCTGTGGTTTTAGACCTTCACTGGTTACCTGTGAGTTTTAGACCTTCACTGGTTACCTGTGAGTTTTAGACCTTCACTTGTTACCTGTGAGTTTTTACCTTCACTTGTTACCTGTGAGTTTTTACCTTCACTTGTTACCTGTGAGTTTTAGACCTTCACTGGTTACCTGTGAGTTTTAGACCTTCACTTGTTACCTAGTGAGTTTTAGACATTCAATGTTTACCTGTGAGTTTTAGACCTTCACTTGTTACCTAATGAGTTTTAGACCTTCACTTGTTACCTAGTGAGTTTTAGACATTCACTTGTTACCTGTGAGTTTTAGACCTTCACTGGTTACCTGTGAGTTTTAGACCTTCACTTGTTACCTGTGAGTTTTAGACCTTCACTGGTTACCTGTGAGTTTTAGACCTTCACTAGTTACCTGTGACTTTTAGACCTTCACTGGTTACCTGTGAGTTTTAGAATTGATTTAAAGATTTTACTCCTTGTTTTTAAAGCCGTGAATGGCCAGGCTCGCTCCTGTCTATATCTGTGATCTTTTAACTCCCTATAGACCGGACCACTGCATACATTCAGGTTGTGTCCCCACATAGACGCGTGGTTAATGGGTCAGCATGGGCGAGAATCCTCCCGTTCTTCCCATTCAGCATAGTTAGCATTTAGCTGCGAGCCCAAACCAGCCAGACAGGATCGGGGATTCAACCGGGGGGTAAACGCACATCTGAACAGACTTCTATACCGTATCTGCTCTTGAATCCCCAATCCTGTAGTGTAGAGCCACAGCACCGTCCTTTGGTAAGTCAGCCCATTGACATATATGGGTTCAGAGGTGTAGTGCTATCTTGAGAAGTGGGGGAACGCACCTATTATGCGGAACACCCCCCTCCCCCGGCACACGCACAGGTCCCCCCGCACGCACACACACTACACTGACACACACGACTTAACTTATTGTGTCCTCTAGAGACACTGCAGAAGTAGCCCATGACAGTCAGTTATTAAGGTGGAGTGTTTCCGTCTTCCTTCAAGCCACGAGTTGATACCATGTGAATCATTCAGCCCACCTTAAATATTAGTGAAGGTGGAATGTTTCCTTATTCCTTCAAGCCACGAGTTGATGCCATGTGAATCATTCAGCCCACCTTAAATATAGACGAATGACAACTTTGTCCAGATTCACTCGTTTTATTGGCTCCACATACACACACACGTTGACACACACAAAACACTGCTTGGAGAAGTATGGGAACAGCGTTCCCCCACGTTCTACCAGCACTACACCTATGGTTCCACCCCCCCTCCCCCCACTGTCTAGTCTTGCGCACCAGCCATTGTAACATTTTGTGGGCGTTCCCACACAGGCCAACTGTATCTATGAGATCCTCCAGCAGGGCCCTAATGGTTCCAGAGTCTGGGCTTGTCACGTAAGGGGGACCTGGCTTTTGCTGGGCGGGGCCCTCAGCTGTGGAACTCCCTGCCTGCGGGTCTCAGGCAGGCAACCTCAGCATTCTCTTTAAAAACTCATCTTAAGACTCACTTTTATAATCCAGCTTTTTCTTAACTGATGGTATTTGTTGTAACTTTAAAATGATTTTATCTTAATTTTTTGATTTTATTTACTTTCATTATCTGTTTTTAGTGTAAAGCACTTTGTAACTTGTTTTTGAAAGGTGCTATATAAACAAAGCCAGTCAGAGGTGACAGAGGCTCATGTGGAGGCCTGCGATGTACGCCATGTTTGGCTGTTTGGATGTTGGGCTCCGGCGGCAGAGAAACCGACAATAACGCATACATCTGGTGCAGCTCAGTGAACACGGGGAGTAGATGTGACAGGAGTGAAGGTTGCTGCCACCTCGAAAGCCAAGGTCAAGTCTGTCTGTCAGCTCAAATGTGCCACACTTGTCGACTGACAGCACAGCCGCTGCATGGATGGATGCTTTGCACTTATTGAAAATCAATAACAATCTTTCAGTGGCAGCTACAAGATATATTTGAACGGCCCTTACTCAATAGACTCTGGCCAAAGGTTATGTTGGTTTTCCATTGGCAGCAAATCCATAGGAACGTTAAATGATTTTAATGCAAGTATTCTTTAAGGGCATGATCTTAAAGATTCTTGTTTTTCTTGATTTCGGTGACACCTTTGGTCAGTTGCTTTGGTGATGTGCACTCAATGTAGGCAATGATGTCACATAAAGACAGTGGAATCTTATGCTGCATTCATTTATACCCGGCAAGCGGCAAATTGCCAGTTGAGCAAAAATCAAATAAAACATCACGTTACCTGGGAGTTCCTGCAAACTTGGGTATGATTTCTCAACCCCCAGTTGCTCCCAGTGCATCATTTGACCTCATTTCAACACTGCGCCGATGATTGTAAGAATTTAAAACACATTTCTATTTTATTTTCAACAATAGGCTATAGCTTTCAGACCAATCAGCATGCCAATACAATAGTTGGTTAAACCCATACAACTAAACGTTTATGTTGTTATTAGCTGTTAACTTAGACAATTAACGGCTATTAGCATCCATGGTTTTCCGACTTGAAGCCTGAAGCTCGAACGCACGTCGGTCGGAGATGACGCGTTTGCCACTTGCCACCTCCTACCAAAGATGAATGCAGCAAATTTGATTTCTTCTACCTCCTTATATTTATTAAGCTACAAACAAACTGCTGCTGCTTGTTGTGATTCTTGCTGTGCACAGAGTCAGCCATGATAGACTAGCCTCCCTGATCAGACTACAGTGTTAATTTGTATTCACTGTGTTTTATGAAGATGAAGATAATCATGGTAATAGTTTCTGTAATGGCTGGTGGAAGTGAAAGGAGGCAGAACAGAGGAAATACTAACTCCAGTACGCATGCCTCTTATTGCCGGCAATCCACTATTTATGTTACCAGAGGGACAAAGCTCTTTTAATGCAGTGCAGTGCTGCCTGATGTAATGCAGTGCTGCATGTTGTGTGCCACGCAAGGGGATTTCTTAACCATTACTTCACGGGACGGGACTAATTCATGATCATCAGAGCATAGATACAGTCGGTCTGTGTGGGAACGCCCACAAAATGACTACGGCTGGCACGCAAAGACTAGACAGTGGGGGAAAAAACCCATATATCTCAATGGGCTGACTCACCAAAGGACGGTGCTGTGGCTCTACACTACAGGATTGGGGATTCAAGAGCAGGTACATAGACGTCGGTTGGTCTGTTCAGATGTGTGTTTACTGCGGTAAACGCCGATCCTGTCTGCCTGGGCTAGCAGCTAAATGCTAAGTAAGCTGAATGGGGAGAACGAGAGGATTTGCCCCATGCTGACCCATTGACCACGCTGTCATGAGTGTTGGATCATGTTTGTTTGTTTGTTTGTTTGTTTGCTGCTGTGACGTGGGCGCTTGAACTTCTTTAATGATGCCTAAACGAGTCCTGACACATTAACGTTACAGTGTGTATAGTGTGTCTCCTGGTGGTGGGGTGGGAGGTTATGGATGGAGAAGAAGCATTTAAAAGTAACATGACCCCTGTTGTCCTTCCAAATTTCCAACAATTCACCTGCTTGAAAATACATTGCCAACATATATACAACAATGTAATCCTCTGGCAGCAGTTATCTGGTCCAATTATACTATCTGACTTGGACTAATTGAATTTGAAGGTGTGTTGTTTGCTGCAGAAGGACCTTAAGTAAAGGGAAGCTCTTGCTTTTGTGATAAAATTATACCAGCTCAGCATTATCATGCATAGTGTGGAGTAAGGTGCCCGCTCACTGTATTTTTATTAATCATTTTGTTACACCGGCTACAACATTCACCGTTATCAGCACAAAGGATGCTAACATTTTGCAACTCAATTCACACAAAAACAGTGTATACAGTTGAAGATTGGTCATGATCGAAACGCTTTAATGTAGAAGCCATGTACTGAAAATGAAGGGTTTAATTTTTAATGATTGTCCAGCGACAGTATCAGACAAATGAAGCACTCAGACTGCGTGCCAGATGGCACACCCTACTGTAGCCTACCATGCATGTGTTAGGAGGTGACAGTCTGTCCAAATCCTGTGCTGCTGAGTGCCTACGGCTGCAAACAGGGAAATTGCATTCTGATCCAGTCCACTCCTCTGTGTTAGTGTTATACAACAGACTATTGTGCCTGGCATTTGCATTAGGGCAATGAAATTCAAGCCCACTGCTTTAGCCATCCAGTGATGAGACAAGAGCAGAAGCTCCACTCCACCTTATCTGTTGCCATGATGCAAGATCACATTCTTACCCGCTCTTCAAAGCCATTCCACAGACTTTGATTGAAACGCATCACAAGAAAGAAGGATGCACCTCTATACAAAACCTATTTACTCTTCAAGACACAGCTTTTAACGAGCGCAGGCCGTGGCACAGCATAACATTAGAGCAACAGCAGCCATGTAGAGGTCTTCACGGGTCCCGGACCATAGACTGTAAATATAAGACCCGGACCCTAATGGACCCAGGAATTTTTTTCCCGGTCCTGATTGGACCCTTCTATTATTACAAAGCTGAGACCCGGACCCGTACATACCTAATTACCTATATGGCAGTAAAACATATTTCTTAGATTTAATTTATTCACTCTCATTCTGTCTGTGGGAAAGAATGTGGTTTCAACATTGCTGACGTGCAAGGTCAGATAACATTGTTTGTCATCAAATGGAATCAATAGAAAACTGGTGTTCTTATTCGAGCATGTTACAATGATAGATACATGATGAACATTTATTGATACACCAGGGAATGCAGTCGTGCTTATCTCTGGGAAGACAAAGAGAAGTCTTTTCTCAGCAAGAAACCACATTCTGAAATATGTTACAATGTTACAGACTGGACAGACACCTGTAGTGTGAACATTGACATTTCTTTGTAGGAGTGTTGATACATTTTATAGCATTGGCATGGCACCAATGGATGCCTTAGGTCTTGTTATTGTTATCTTATGTTATTTTCAACTTTTCTGGGGTGGCAAGGCAAGTTTTTTGTTTGTTTGTTTGTTTGTTTTTTCACGGGGCAGCTGCCACCCCGCTAGATACGCCCCTGAGTCTCACCGGGTCCAATCGGGTCCTGTGGGACCCGGCATTTCACTGTCAGAGACCCGAGACCTGCAGCAAACTGACCCAGCCCAGACCCGAAGTCACTTATTTTGAATGAACCCGAGACCCAGCCGGGTCCGGGTTGGATCCTCGGACCTCTACAGTCACAGTTTAACACAGCGATGGAGGTGGCAACATAATCACTTACTTTGAGGCGGGGGGTGTTAGGTACAAAGTGGCTAATGTGGCCTGCTATTGTGTGGCCTTATGTGGAGGAGTCCTCTGTGTATCCATCATTGTGGGCAGTGAATCAGTGAAGCGGGCAGTGGCTGCTGGGAAGAGGCCCCCTGGGAGCCAAGCCTTGTCCTGTCAGTACCGCGAGGCATGGCCAGATAATAATGGAGACATCACGAGGGCAGGAGATAGGCTTTCCTTTTCAAAGTGGAGATGGTGAGAATTTGCAGTGGCCCGTGGCCATTGATTGGTCCCTGGTCTGTCTTAAAAAAAGGACAGCTTTCCGTTGTCGAAGAAAAGTGAGGCCGGTGCTACTTTTCCTCTAACAAAAAAGAGTCAAGAATCTGAATATAAAGATTAACATTTTGTTTTTGTAATACCTGATATCAGCTGGGAATCGTAGTCTGAGTAAGAGGTAACACCCAATTTGACTTTTTATCCATGAACATTCGATGACTTAACATTTTCAAGTATGCTGAACTCAGACAGCTGACTTTACCGCAGATGTTATTCATTCTCGATGTCATCTTGATGGTAAAAACAGCCGTTAACCCTCTGGAGTCTAAGCCATCTTTTCCTATTTTTAGTCCATATGGTCTCCTTGTGTAATAATGCTCGTATAACCTCAACCCTGTAATAAAGTGATATAGGCCTACATCTTCTTCTTCTTCTTCCAGGACAACCTGGACTATCAGAATATGTATGCTGCGATGATGTCACATGAATGTATATTATTATATGACCATAAAGAAAAGAAAAAACAACGCAGGAAATTAATTTCACAAACATGTATTCAAATCATACAGAGAAATCACACAGACCAATACGAGTCAAAAGTCTGAATAGAGATTCACATCTTGTTTGTGTAATACCTGATATCCGCTGGGAATCAGTGTGTGAGTAAGAGGCTTACACCAGACCCAATTTGGCTTTTTATCCATGAACATTAGATGACTTAACATTTTCACGTCCAGTATGCTGAACTCAGACAGCTGACTATACCACAGATGGTATTTATTCTCAATGTCATCTTGACTGTCAAAGCAGCATGCCAAAGTAGTTATGATGATTTCAAATGTCTTGTCGTCCGTAAGCTAAAACAAATACTGGCATCAAACAAGTTTTGCACTTTCCAATATTCCTTTCTGCCTCAGATGTTCCTCCTGGCACTCTTTGCAGATCACTTTTGACACTCCTGGAAAAACTCTCAAAGACACTAATTTTATGGTGAAGCCTGACACCTAATGGTGAAAAGTAGGGTACTGGACTGGCCATCTGCTATTGGCTGGTCTTTGTGCCAGCCAGGTGATGTCACCACCTACAGTCGAGAAGGTGACATCACCTGTCACAAAGACCAGCTTATAGCAGATGGACAGTCCAGTACCCTACTTTTCACCATTAGGTGTCAGGCTTCAGCACAGATTTGAGTGGGGATTAGTTACTCTTTAGGCGATAGATCATGAAAGCCCAGTGCAGCACTTAAAAATGTAGGTTATATCAATATATTTAGTATTCCACTGCAATCCCTGTGCCTTTCGAAGTTAATGGCTTTGGTTTCATCACCAATGGAGAAACAGAGGTGTTGAACAATAGGGACCTGAGGTAATCAGTGATTTGCATTGTTTTTGGTTCCACTTTCACGACTCTCATAAGTTAAGTCAAGGCAAGTAACTTTCCCATCTGTTCCTCTCAACAGTGTACTGTGCATTGTGTCAGTTTGGAAACCACACTACTGGTACCTTACTTTCCATGCTTCTTCTCCTCTTTCTCATAGGCTACCGCTAGAATTTTATTTTGTATTCATTTTACCCTTGCATGGCACGGACTTAGAATTCACTATCTCTGTCATGCTCTTAAGAGTGCATTCTGGTTCACTGTCAAATCCCCGCCAGCCAGTTGCTGCTCTTTCTGACCAGCTGATGGCGTACACATTAGGGGAACAGCTGTTGTGTGACCACCACACTGTGCTCTATTCATGCAGTGCCAAGGCAAGGGAGGACAATGCTCTCATCCTAAAATATGTCCCTGAAAATAGTGTCTGGGCTGTATTATGCAGAAATGCCTCAAGCCGGGCCAAAGCTGTAGTGTCAAATCTCAAATGATTTGTGAAGGTTTTCTTTTATTTTCCCCTCTCTCCCCACATCCAAGTTTTTTGGCATTTCTTTGCTCATCTTTTTTGTTCCTTTCATTTTAAATTTTTACTTGTACCCAGTTGCCTTGCCCTGCATCCACTGATATGTCCCTGCCTTGGAGACAGGCATTTTCATGGCGGCGGTGGCATTTCAACAACACATCATCAGGCTGTAACATTGGTGAACCTCCATTGTCTTCAGTGCTGATGTTTCTTTTTGTTCAACCCAGCAGCGTGACCTACAGAAGAGCACATATTCAAATGACTTGTGATGCTTTTGTTTGTTTTTCCCCCACAACCTTGTCTCTAGGGTTTTTTTGCTCATTCTGTTCTGTTGATGCATCGCTTCTTTCATTTTAAATCTTTTTTGTTTACCCAGATGCCTTAAGTAAAGCTGTCCAACTGCATCCCCAATGTATCTGTGATATTTTTCTGCCATTGTGGAGTCAGGCATTTTAGTGGCGGATCGAGATGTAACGACAATTTCTTTTTTTAAATAGTTCAACCCAGTATAGCATGACCTACAGAAGAGCAGATATTCAAATGGCTTGTGAAACTTTTGGTTTCGCCCCCACAATCTACACAGTATAGTCTATCTCTATCTTTTTTGCCCATATTTTCTGTTTATGCATTGCTTCTTTCTTTTCAAATCTCTCTCTCTCTCTCTCTCTTAAAACTGTGTCCAACTTTATCCCGAATGTATCAGTGATGTTTTTCTACCAAAATGCAGTCAAGCATTTTAGTGGTGTCGGTGGCATTTCAACAGCACATCATCGAGATATAACACTGGTGAACTTCCATTGTGCTCAGTGCTGATTTTTTGTTTGTTTGTTTGTTTTTATTCAACCCAGCAGTATGACCTGCACAAGAGCAGAGATTCCTGACGCTGTTATTTCTCTCCTGGTCTACAGAAAAGCCGATGGCGCGGGGTCCCCCAGGTGGTGTTATCGGGATCTTTGGAGGTGTAGTTGCCATCGGACTCATCATTGGCGTGGCTGTCACCGTTTTCATGGTCCATCGGCGGCAGCAGAAGAGCCGCACGGAGACAGATAATGACCTGTGAGTACCTGTGCCAGAGAGGATTGCAGTGGGGCCGGATGGGTGGCAAGATTAGGTGTGAACTCTGTCAGCACACAAGAGAGAAACACTCTGAGGACAAAACACTTTGTGGCAGAGTTAACTGCAGACATGTTGTCACCCCCCCTCATTCAGCCTGAGAGCCAATACCCTTTCCCAGCTGTTAGATGTCACTTTATGAATGATAATGGGACCCATGCTAAAACACAGACACACACACACACACCACGCCACGCCACACCACACACATACACACATACGCATGCACGCACGCACGCACGCACGCACGCACGCACGCACGCGCGCACACACACACACACACACACACACACACACACACACACACACACACACACACACACACACACACACACACACACACTCACACACACACACGTTTATGTTCATTATGTCTTTGTGCTTGGTTTAAACTGCCAGCTAAAGTGGTTGCTTGATTTGACCAATTCCCATTGAGAAACAATCAGAATCTGATTGCAGGAACTCCATGCAGCAATGTGCTCTCCTCTAGGGAGAGCCTCACCTTTGTGGGACTGTTACCAAATTATCAGGAATTCAAGGAGATTTTCTTCTTACACAGTAGGTCTAGAGAGGTTGCGCTGTTTCGAAATGCCATTTGGAGAGGCAGTTACGCCGGAGTTGCGCAAATGGATTTCAATCAAAACAGTGAATAAAGACGAATCACCATGTGATGATTGGGTTTGGAAATGCCGAAAAAGGTTAATTTGTTGCAGTTCTAAGAATGAAGAATGACCACAATACAGTGGAAATTGTGATTCACCACCATTATAACTGGTGTGATGATGGTAGTTGAGGTCTGAACACTGCAAAGGAAGTGTCACAATCCATATGTCACATCAGGCTGATAGGTGTGCATACTCCCAAAATAAAACTGTTGGGAACCTCTGTATACATTAATACATTACGATAAGCGAGATGGTTCCAAGCTGTGAAATCGAAAATTACAATACGGGAATCATTTCAGAATAAGGAAGACTGCATTCTTCATTCCAGTCAAGCCAGCAGATTGCTATTAAAGATAAATTCAGGGCCCCCGTATTTTGCCTATTTTATTTACTCATGCCACCCCTCCAGCATCCAACCAGGTAATTTTGTTCCGCCTCCAAACCTAGAGCCATGGACAATTTCGAACATTGCCAGCTGCTGCCTGCACAGAGAGGGGAACACAGAAGTTACAGAGAATGGAGCTGAGAGAGTAACAAGGAGAAGAGCTATGAAAAAGGGAAACATTGTCTTGTATTATTCTGAAGATGATAAGTATTTGCCAGGCACGTGCACAGATAGACCCCAGGTGGTGCCTAAGCCCCTGGCCTTCTGGCCTCTGACTGATAAGTGCCCTTTTTGCAAGACACGTCCACGGCCAACATGATTGTGTTTCAGAGGCTGTATAGTGGACTCAGTTAGCTAGAAAGATATTATCATAGGAAAGTAGAAGACCTAAGGCGTCCATTGGTACCAACAACTTTATGTTTGCTTGTCGGGAAAACTGGCATGGCCATATTCTAGGGGTCCCTGGATCTCTCACCTCAATACATATGCATGAGTATGGGTTGTATGGGTACCCAAGAGTCTCCCCTTTACAGTCTTGCCCACTTTATGCTAATCCCCTGCATCTTTTGCCAAAACCATGCAGGTTGTTCCATGCAGTATGAATGTGTTATTTTCGCCTACAGTATTCTATTTGGATATTTCTGCATACTCGGTTCCCTAAATAGGCTTGGAATTGTATAATTTAGGTATGACTGGAAAACGTGAGACTCTTGCAGATTCAATGAGCCCAATGTATCATGTGTGATGATGTTAGTCCTCATAGTATCCATTTCATTGTAGTGAGACCATGCCCTTTTTTGCACTTGAGCACCTGCCCCCCAAAATATCTGTGCACGCCACTGCTCTTCGCCATCTGCTTAGATAGAATTGTGGTGGATTTTCAACGAGAAGGGAGGGTGTTGCCTGAGACACCTGGCTGCGACAGATAGCTCAATGGTTGCCAGGGTTTCCATGATGTCCTTGGCTATTACTACATGATGCAAGCTCAAGCCACATCCCCATGGGAATGCTGCTGCTGTGCAGGGGTTGGCTATCTTCCTCCCCGGGAATATTCCCAAAACATCTGAGGTGGGGGCGTGCAAAACCTGGCTGAGGAGGATGCACACGGGCCTTTAATCAACTCACATGATGAGATTACAATGCTTATTTGAGAGGCCCCCTGCAGAACCTTGTAATTGATTTGATATTCAAAGCGAGATGCTCTGCCAGACTTTGGCCTCCACAAGTCAGACTGCCGCGCGCTCCGAGGCGAGGCGGCCACGGGTCCAACAGCGAATCTGCGGAGACAAACAAACCACACTGCCTCTACCTCTCAGGAACGCTTCTCCAGACAAATGAAGCGCACACACGCTTACCTCTCTCCCATTGCTATCTGTCTCTTTTTCCCTCCCTGCTAATCTATCTTTCTCTCTCTCTCTCTCTCTCTCTCTCTCTCTGATGCCAAAGTAACCGCTCTCTGTTTCCCACTCCCCTCCCTCAGCATTGCTGTTGCTGCTGTTGCTGATAGTTGTGTGACACAGGCTCCAGAGAAGCCAGAATCCCCCACAAGGAAAGTAGAGGCACCTGACCCCAGTCTATCTCCCACTGAACCCTGTCCTCCTGGATCCTCTGTTCTGTTGCCTGCATGTAATGGTGGCCTGCAAGTGACATACTTGAGCACACCCTTGTGAACATCTAGTATCACAGCAAAACGGACATTAATCAACACGATAACTGTGGTCTTGGAAATTATTGATTTATTTGTTCTTTTTTTCTTTTGATGGCATTCAACAAATAAGATACGTTTGAAGTGCAATCTGAGACGTTCAAGAATGGCCCCAGCATACTAAGCTTCAAACATCTCTGTTTGATGCTAAAATACATACAGTCCATTCCAATGGCAATGGAACTCAAGCTCAATGAAAGAATACCGAAATAATTTTTTTTTTAATTCAGATAAAATATCCAGTTTGATTTGTCATATCACACGTTTGGGGTGCTTGCGCAGAACAGAACACATTTGAATCATTCCCTGATTCTGAAAAAAATAACAAAAGTACAGTAATAACATACATATCACATTGTTAATGAGTTGGAAAATGTGTACGCTTAGAAACGAGCTTAGTCTTTCGTAATCGTCACACATGCTCAAACTCAATAAGTACTGTCTGGCATTGTGTAACCTCTTTCCTGCTCTAGCGCTTGCTGTTTGCCCTCTGTGTGCATGAGTGTCCATGCATGACAAGAGTCATATCAGTGCTGTGTAACTGTTGTGTTACTGTTCCCTGTTTGGCATGCCATGCTTAATGTAGTGCAATGTGACTCCAAGCTTTAATTGTCTAGATGAATATTTGTGTCAGTGTTCATTTCTTGCCATATAGCAATTGTCATCTTAACATGTTCAGTGTCTTATGAAACGTTTGTTTACTTTGAAATGTTTTAACGATGTAAATGCATAATGGTCTTCTTTGCTCGGTGTTGGAAGCCAGTGAATGTGTGTGGTTTTATGCAGAGAACCAGTGCAAGAGATTCATAGTTTTATATGAGCGTCTCAGTCGGGGTGAAGGGGAAGCATTTAGCCAGACTGTTTAATTCTGCATGTTGATGAGCCGTTAATCAAGCCAGGGCATTTGATAACATGGCTGACTGCACCGCCAGTCACGTCTGTGTTTGCCCTCGCAAAGCAGCACATGATGGGACTCAAAATTGGTCAATCCTAATAAATCACTGGCCCTTCAGATGCGGCACTGGCACAAGAGTCCACTGCTTATCAAAATAGATGGGCATTGTCAAAAGCACTGTTCTCAGGATAATGTGTTCATCACTTTGTCTTCTGTCTTTCCGAGCGTGATGTATGACCTCCAAAACGCTGAAAAGCGCTGCCAATCGTGGCATGGCTCCCTCGCAAAATGAATTCACTCAGTACCGTTTCTGACATGCAGCTGGTTTTGGCACCGTTGCAAATAGTCGGTGTTATAAATCAGTGTGGTGCCAACTTGCTGGCCATATTTACCACAATATGTGACAAGAATCACATGCAGAATGTAAAAGAATATTGAATTATGAGTCGGATGTCAGTGTCCCCAA
Organism: Poromitra crassiceps; assembly: GCF_964638095.1. Taxonomy (NCBI): domain Eukaryota; kingdom Metazoa; phylum Chordata; class Actinopteri; order Beryciformes; family Melamphaidae; genus Poromitra; species Poromitra crassiceps. Next base: position 42,834,440 of record NC_139642.1, read on the forward strand.
CATAATTCTCAGGCTGAGGTGCAAATTCAGGCCTCTTTGGGATACAGTAGCTTAGCTTAGGAAAACACAAATGAAATGTAAACGTTTCAATTGAACTGGAAATGTGCTTGCAGGCCTCCATAGCCGCATTGTGATTTAGAGGACACTTGAAATTATTGATAGACTCTCCAGTGTGATCTAACAGAAAGAAATGGTTAGTTGCATCTATAAATATAGACTGTCTGCTTTAGTAACACAATGAAATGAAAGATGAAAATTATAGTGGCAGAGGTTATGCTATGTTTCCGGGGCTTCCAGGAATATTATTTACACTACAATTTAATGTACATTAGTGGTCACCATTAATTGCCATGGTCTGTGGAGAGCTATAAAAAAGTAGTACATGGTTATTGATTTTGGGCACTAACTAGCTTTAAACTGTGACCAAACTGGGATTGTCTTTATTGTCTTTCTGCCTTTCAACATGGACTGTTATTGTTGTATTGGGTGTGAATATGAATCATTCACTGTTATTATGTTGTCTATGAGTAAGAACAGTGCTTGGATTCTCTGTACAGAATGTTGTACATACAGTAAAACTGTCTCTTCAATGACCTTCATTCATGTATCCTGTATAGCAGTGTATGTAATTAGAAGCCTACGGCAATAGAGTGCTGCAAGGATGAGTCCTAATATCCGGAAATCCTCTCGAAGTCAATGGGATTTTTGTATGGATTTTTGGTGAGATGCCTGAAACAAGGTCTGTGGTTAACACAACTTTTGTGATATTTGACCTTTTTGTTCAGTAAGATCATCTTCACAAAATCAACACCACCACTTTTAGGATTTTAGAAGCGTTTTCTGGCTACCACATTTACGCTTCAGAATTCATAAAAGTGGTAGCAGTAGGTGGTTAGCACGATGCTAACTTCTGGGTTGGCCTACAAAAAAGATGTCATCCCTGCGGCACTCTATGGAATAGGTCTGGTAACATGGCCCTGAATATGTGTATCATTGTAAAATTGAAGTGTTAAAAAAAAGCAAAACGCTCTTTCCAAACTGAAATAGTTTTTGATAAACTTGTCAGAGAACAAAACAGAAGTCAAATTTGTTTTCTTCTTCTTTCACTCTTTCTGGCTATACAGAGAATTAAAAAAAGAGCTGGGCGGAGTAATTGTTGTCCACGCTTTGAAAAGATTGGAGCTGGATGGACAAAGCATGAAAGTAATTGCCTCCTAAAGATCAAATCACATTTATCCGGTCTTGCAATTAAAAGTATCATTAGCATTTAAATTGCCAAATAAGATTGTGATCAACAGAAATCAATGGGAGCACCAAGGATCAGCTCAAACACCATGTTGCTTTCCACAAGAGGACTGTGGTGATGCGATGGCTCAAATGCTTCTGGGGATGCAACACTGCCCGTTCTCTAAGCAGAGGGCAGGGAAAGTATTTTCTAACTGACAAATCAAGGAACATCTTACTTCTGAATACCTCCAATTCAAAAACGGCTTCTCGATACATTTAGAATAAAATCTCAGTTTTGGTCGCTATAGCCTAAGAGTGATTTTCTTTGCTGTAAATCTTCCCTCTCAGATTACTCTCCTCAGTTTAAGGATTAGTTATGTTTTCTCCTTGCTATCCTCCTTAAATCTCCCGTTAAGCTGCGCTGAGCCTTTTGCACTCGACGGAGCGCGGAAGACCGAGGCCTTCAAGGTGGATATCTAAGTAGGAAACGCTGCAACTTGAATGTAGCTTGTGCTTCCCTGCACGATGCGTTCTGCTCCCCAGGCTTGTGGCGCTTGTCGGGTTTCATTAGCGTCAGTGTGTCACAAAGCCAACGCCCACATGCTGCCTGAATCAGATCCGCCTCTGATGTCGTCTGAGTATAATCACACAGCTGAGATACACAGCTGGTCAAGCTGAATTTGCTATTAGCATGCCACGTCTGACTAATGATGCTCCAGTAAACAGAGTGCAAACCAGAGAATTATTTATAGCTTAATGTGTCGGGACAAAGAAATGAGAGGCCACTAGGGAATATTGATAAGATACACAAATGGTTATGCTGCATTTGTGCTGAATATTTTACCATATGGAAAAGCATATTTCATAGCAGGGCGAATCCTCCCGTAATGAATCAGAATTTATGCCGCCTTTAAATGCTCATCAGCTATTAATATGGTTGACACCATGCTGTCTTGTCTGGAGATCTACAGTAGGCCTATATTCCTTTTTGGTGACACTTTACAATAAGGGTCACCAAATTAACGGTTAACTCTAACCCTAACCATTAACTAACCCTAAACTATTAAATAATGCATACATTAATACCTAGTTAACATGAAAAATTTTAGTGAGTTATTACTAGGAATGAAAAAAGGAGCGTCCGCACACTCAAATCTGTGCAAATATCTTGTTTATTGCAAGCTTTCGGTCATAGACCTTCTTCAGTAAGTTATTACTAGACACATTAGTTAACTGTTAATTAAGTGTTACTTAATGCTTATTAGGCATTAACTAACCCTTAATTATTGACCCTTATTATTGTAAATAATTTTAATATCTCTGTTCAGTCAAACGGTTGCATCTCCACAGTCTGTCACTTCAAAATCTTAAAATGAGAGAAAGGGAACTTCATTGTACTGTAGGTGATGAAATACACCGGCACATTCATCAACAAACTTCACATAAAGCAAGCAGAGAGAGAGAAAAAGCCAAGATCAAAGACAATGCTTATTTTGCTTGAAAGCGAGTCTTGCATGAAAGAAGCCACTTAATTATTTAGCTGGACTTCACCGTTATATAACTTTGATTAAATATAATGGAGGCGGTATACAGTAGCTGTGACTCCTCTTCATCTGGATTCACATCCGACTGTAACAGAACCTCCACCCCCTCCCACCTCTTTTTTCAATGGAAGCATTAAGACAAACATAAAACAGTTCAAATGTAACCCCCATTTCCAAAGATTACAGCTTAAATTACTGTTTGTTATATGCATGGATTTTTGTTGTTGTTGCATCTCGATCAATGTGTGTGTGTGTGTGTGTGTGTGTGTGTGTGTGTATCTCAGAGAGAGATTGAGCACACAGAAACACATCTATTTGTCTTTGCACTAGCATGCTTGAGCACACACTCCTATGTGCGTGCGCTCACTCTGCATACACTTGGCCTGGCGCTCGCTCGCTCGCTCACTCTGCATACACACCGCCTCATGCTCGCTCGCTCGCTCGCTCACTCTGAATACACACCGCCTCATCAAATAGGGATGCTCCTGCCCTTGGTGCTATATTGCTCTTTCTTTCTGGCTATTGTGTCAACCAGGTGTGACAGGCTGCGCACTCACACTCTCACAAGGCCGCGGCTTGTGCACAACCTGATTGCAAATGTAGCTGAATGTTTGCATTGGCAGGGTAGGGGTGGAGGTGGGTGGTGGGGGTGGATGCTGGATGCTTCATGTTTGGTCAGATCAGCACCAAACCCATCGGACACAAAACACTACCTAGTTGCAGTAATGCGACACTCCCAATTTACATGGGAGGCTCCCTATTTTTAACCCTTTCTCCCACTGTGCTCCCGATTGGTAGTTTCTCCCGCTAATCTCCCGATTTCATAGTGATACAACTCAAATGGGTGTTTCACAGGCCTAATATGTCCAGATTGTAGGATATGTGTCGTGGTACCTGGCAACCCAAACAAACAACCGTGCCTGACGTGTCGTGCATAGTCTCTTAAAACAGACTGTCTCATCTACATCCGGCGAATGCAGCTATATACAGTCTTTACGTTACACCCCCAGAACATGCACAAGGAAGTTGGGAAAAAAACCTTCAGACAGGAAAGAAGTTCGACAGAATCCGACTAATCACGACACGTGGGTCCACGAAAAATGCGGCATATTGGATTCTGATTGGACTAATGAGCGGAAGACCCGCCTTTCTACTTCCCATTCCGGTTGGTGCATGATTCTCCCCTACGAAGTACAGACGGTATGGCGGAAGCATTTGAAAATTGCGGAAGCCAACTCGTCTGTTCTAAGAGACTATGTCGTGCATCACTCGTCACTGCACTCGCTCAAACTCTAGGGTGACGACCGTCACATACACTCAATGGGCTCTGCTCGCTTTGCCCCTGAAAATGAAACAGGACCCAAGAAGAAGAAACACACGTCCAAATTTCAGTTCACTTCACAGTGCGAGACCTTACCGTTTCTAACCACAGACAACATGCATTTTGCAAATTGTTTTAGTTGTCGTTTTTGATGTTGACTTTTGATCACATCCTTTGTACATTTTGTAGGCTATGTTTATTTTATTATTTATTTTACTGTGAGCTAAAAGTCATTTACTTTACATCATTTTATTTATTCTATTAATTTGTGGTGTAAGGTTATATGGGGGCGGAGGGATTTTGAGGGTAGCGGCCATTCACCGAAAATCTGGAAAATCTCTCAAAGGCCAATGTTAGTGTAACCTGTGTTGTGTTGTCAGCATTGGCAGCAACCCATATTAAGGGCTTGCCCAAGGGTGGAGTGGGATTCGATCCACTGACCTCCCACTTCCCACTTCCAAAGCATACGCACTTACCACTTTGCCAAGAGGCGGAGCTGCTTAACAGGGCTTTATACTGGGGAGTGAGTTTAACCAACCTACTCGCTACCACTCGGGACTCACGAGGACTCACAGTCATTCGGTTACATTGGCAGGTATGGTAATGTGCGATGAAAATGAAATGCAATCAGTATAAGTCCCATGGGATCGAATTGAAGTTGAAAAATGTGAGATTCAGTTTCCAAATACAGCAGCAGATCTGTATGCAAATGTTTATTGTGCATCATACATAAACATGGTGTAAATAATCTGTCCCAAGCCAAGGACACTGAACTGATCAAGTCTTTAAATAGATGCTGTGTGCTGATATAATTTAGCAGCAATATTAACACATTTCACTTCGACAAAGTGTCTACAGGATCAGTGCATGAGGTGTTTCTCACACTGTTCTGCTTCTATTCTTATTCAGTGAATCGCTGATGTGTCATAATTTGCTGTCTCAGTTTATGTGCGATGCCGATGGAGACAGGTCGAGAATTACTTTGCCTCGCACATTTCTTTAAAGCAAATGATCTTTCCTCCCAAGTTTTGCTCCAATGTTCTCACCTGGATCAGAATCCAATCAATCACAAGCAATGGATTACAATATTTTATAATGAGCGTGCTGCCACAGGTCTCTGAGAAAATGGATGCTTTGTTCTGATGGCTCTCTGGTGGAACAGGTTATTGTAGGCGTGCTGGAGCAGGCAGGCAGGGCTGGGGAGGCTGCCACATGAGTCTGGCAGTGGCACGGGCACGGCAGCTCCGTCTGGAGACAAGGTGATACGGACCGGAAATAATGAGCGTGAAAGAAAGAGTTAAGAGGTGCACTCATGCACAAATTTTCTGCACATTAAAAAGCCGGCATGGCCTTGTGGAAAGGTCATGTTATTCAATAAGGACGCAAACCAGTGCGAATGGGGAGGCAGGAGGAGCTGGAGATCATGCATGTAGCTACACAGCTCAGTGTCTGTGCACGGCTTCATTATCTTTGATCACTCTTGATATCATGTCACAATATGGCAGATGACATCTGACTGCCAGCATGTTTGAGGGAAGGGGTTTTCCTTTGTAACAATTACGTGGCAACAACCCTTCTGCTTCCTTGTCTGAAATAATTATCTGGATGTACTTCAAACAATCTCAAACAATCAATGATTTCCCTCTTTCATGTTTGCAATTTGCAATTTCAGCTGGGTTTATCTGTTGAATATTGCATCACTGACTGTATGCGAGTGTGACCTTCATCTTGACTGGGATTTCATAACAATAAGGGGCAAATAATTCTAATAAAATAAATAGATGTGTACTGCTCTGGTAATGGCATGCAAATGAGCGCAGGTGTTCGGTTGTGAGGAGCTCTCAGCATCAGGTCTCAGCCTTGAAGCAAATTGAACATGGTGTCCAAGCTCGCAAGTCATGTGACGCCATGCAGCCCAGAAACAGTTATTCACATTCGCTTACATGGGGGGGGATCTGGGTATCACTCGTCAAAATGACTCTTTTAATTATCAAGTTGTACATTATGAGTCCATTTTGCTTCAGAAGCCACCAAGAGCTGTTTTCTGGAGCTCCCTCTATCTATGGCTCTGACCACTATAACGCCATTGTGTGAGAATACGTAAGCAGACATCATGGCAGACATGCACACATGACCTTGGGCTGTACATCAAGTAAAACGAGAAAGAAAAACCCCTTCAAAATGCTTCATGTGCTGGTTTACATTCAAATACATTGGCAGACATTTTCAATCTCTTATCCAGCTCTGTAATACATCCATGGTTGTGAGGCTTTGTTCTTCCCCAGGTGTGTCAACAGTGGGGTGGGGTGAGCGCCTCGGGAGTAGGGCATGTTAGTACCGGGGGTCCAGGGAGACTGTCAAGCAAACAGTCACTGTACAGCGGGCACTGGATGAGCTAGAATCCACCCTGAGGACTTGACTCACACTGGCCTTCTCCCTGCCCCCTACACCCTTCCACCCCCGTCCCCTCCACCTCAGTGTCCAATTACAGCCTGCTCTCATTAGCGAGCAGTCTCTCTGCAGCGAGAGCCTTTGAAAGGGCAGGGAGAATGGCTGCCACCACTGCAACAAAGCCACCAACACGAGGGTCTATCAAAATCCCAGGGAAAGAGTGACAAAGGCAAGTGCCAGGCAGGACTTCTCATTATAGAGTGCTGTAGAAGGTGAGGGCCGTGGAAAATGGCGACCCCTCACCGTGCCGAGTGTCATGTTATCCTCTCGCTCTCTTAACAGGAACGACCTCCCACCTGCCCACAAGCCGGCCCCTCCCCCGCCCAAAAAGAAGAACAGTGACATGAAGGGACACTTGACATCCGATGACATCCAGGTAAGATCCTCCCCCGCTCGCTTCTGCCTGGCGTCACCTTGTTCTCATCCTCTCAGCGTGAATGTGCGGCTGGTCTGCCATGGATGCTGAGGGCCTGCCAGCTTTCTCATGTCACATTTCTACCACCTTTCACGCTGAAAGAGAAGAATCATGAGTGAAACTTTACCAATCCGAACCCACCACGGAATGAGGGCCATGTTTGAATACTGCACCAAAATATGAAACACTTTGAGTCAGTCACCCAGTCAGGACGAGCAGAAACAAACACATAGCACCGCCATACATTATCAGAGCTTAGCAACTACAGCAACACATTTCTAAATACTGGCCAGCTTTTTTCTCTCTCTTTTATCTCAATTGGACTACATGGTTAGATGCTGTTCATGTGGTATTTATGTCATTGGTAGCCTAGCAATGAAATGATGTGTCAGTGCAGTGCAGTGACATGCTGCTATTTTCAGACATGGTACAGTATTTCTTATTGGCACACTGCTCATCTTACCCAGCTTCCCAAGTGTTTCTCATCTTCTTCTTCTCTGGTCTCACACTGGTCAAAGAGTTGCTTCATTTATCCAGCTACAATTAGCTGACAGCGCTTGAGTTCCAAACACCCTAAATGGAATATCTAAATATAGAAATGCCTTGTGCCGCAGGTAAACCCACTACCATGTAGAGTAATTACCAGTCTGATGCAAATGACTATATAATTTGCCCCAATAGGTAAAGTAATGGTAAGTGGGTCATATTTGACAAATAAATGGTACTGACCTTGCATTGCATCATGAAAAAAGAAAGAAAAAGGGATGTGTAGGCTATTAGGCCAATGTCTTACTCTGTCTATTTTGGGATTTTTATAACACACTGTTCTTGCAAAATATCACAAATTAATACTTTACTGACGTCTGATTCTACCATACATCCAACACAGATGTCACTATACTGTAGTTACATATGAATAAATGAAGAATTTACAAAAAAGTGTTTTTAAATGTTTGGGATTTTTATAATAATATTAAAAAAATCTGCTTTTTGCTGTATGCAGCTTAACCATGTCTTAAAGAGTGCTGTATACAAATACTATCCAGTTTCTGAAAAACAGCTTCATTTCACAATGCCATTTTTATTTTTAACCCCAAGACATCTTCTACCATGGAAATTACTTTTATTTTGAACATTTCCCTAATACAGTCAGGCCCCTGATGTTCACTCTTTGCTATAAAGGAGCAATGGATTATTTTCTTAATTGTTAATTAATTAGAAACAACAACTGAAATGTCAACAGTCCATGGCTGAGTGAAAAGAATCAACTGATGTATTTTTTTCCCCCTCAGGTCACTCTCAAAACATTGGCACATGAAGAATAATTAGAATAACAATAACTGAATATTTCACTAATTGCAATGGTTAGTGAGTGACAGAACTACTGAGAATTGACATAGTCCATCCTTTATGACTGCAAGGAATAATTCCTGAACATCATCCACAATCTGGGCAGGAAATAGAATTGTTAAAAGTGAGTTCAGCAACGGCCGCACTTGAGTCAAGAGCTGAATGCCTAGCTCCTCAGAGCTGGTGATCAGTAGAAAGGTGAGATTATAATGAGCAGTTGGAGCTGCAGTAAAATAACATGTGTGCTCAGCTCCCCTCCCCCCTGGAAAAACAAAAGCAATTAAGCAAGTAAAACAAAAATCATCACAGGATCATGACATTATTGGTAAAACATTCATGAATGAACAATGCTCATTGATGGATGAACAATAACATTCATTAAGCATGTTTGTTATATGAGAAAAGTAGGCCTGTGTTGCATACAATATAATGCATACAATATAAGTGAGTTTATTTTACAGTCCCTGTGTACAGGAGTGGTCTTAGCATTAGGCAAAGATAGGCCTTGGGCATTGTTATTTAAAAACACCCCTCTACTGTTACAATCATTCATTTCAATTCTACTCCCTACTTTATCACACTATGGGTTATACAACTTAGCGAGATTTCCATTGACACTGCATAGTTGAGCTACTGCTAAATGATGATGATTATTATTATTAAAAGCTACCCAAGATTAGACTAGGATGGATTGAAAAGCAAGAGTTGGGACACAGGGGGGCTCATACTTGCCTTTGCATATAGTGCCCCCATGAAGTCCACCCCTACCTGTGTATTCACTCGATACAGTGGGTCACATATTAACAATGGCTGTCTACTTTGATACATTCACATGATTCATTCATGAAGCGTTTGATTGACAGCCCTTGTTTCAAATTATCCAAAAGAAAAATAACTTGCTGAAGGCCAATTAAAGCTACAATAGGCACATTTTCACCGTAGGACGCCCTCCTCCCCCACAGTTGGTCAAGTTCCCGCCCCCAACACTTGTCACTCATCTTGATGAGCTGTCTATGAAACAGCATGTCGCCTGAGGCTGAAGTAACCAGCATTCACACAGTCAGGTGTTATCGAAGCAGATGTGCATTTGGCTTTGCTGTACTTTGTTTTCTTATTGCGTTCTGCCATGTTTGTTCTTGCTATATGACTTATCTGTGCTGTGGCTGCTAGCCATATCTTGATTTGCAGACCCCAGCTGGCCACGCCCACAGCCAACACTATGCACCCCAAAAATGTCACTGACAATGTCTATTTCAGGGAAACGTTGGCTTCAGGCATACACACATGGTCAGACTATCTATTCATTGCTGTTTTCATGTGAAAAGTTGCACATTGCAGGTGTGACCTCAGCATAGGCTGCTAGGTGACTTGACAGGCGTGAAGAAGTTGGCAGCCTCCTGGTTTGATGTCATTGCCCAGTGCAGCGGGCAAAACTGGCACCCAACTATCAACATCTGTGCTCACTAGATTGCATACTGTACATCTGCATTTGAACACTGGTATCCAGCTCAACATACACCATCACTAAGCCATATACTTGCAATTGGATATAATATAATGGGGAAATATTACTACAACAAAACAGCAAAGTGCAGTGGATGTTGGCTGATCAGCATTTTTCAATGTAAGACAAATTAGGAATCAAAAGGCATTTGGCAGTCTTTTGATCCCACAAATTGAATAACAGTTCAATAAGAGTTGTGGAGGGGACAAGCATTGATCAAATCTATCATATGAATCTCACATGCATTACATTGAAAATTACATTGTTCTGGAGGACTTTTATTTCTGCTATGTAACTGTGCGACATGCAGGTCAGATAAATCTTTAATGAAGGCTTTATGAGTGTTCATTTGTCATACCGAAAATTAATTCATTCGCTCGTGTCTGAAACGTCTCATGTGCCTGTCATGAATATCCCACGTTAACCCCAATAAAAATATATTTCTCACTTAACAATGTCAAACTTTGCTTTGAGATGATGACAGACTTTGACACAGCAATTAGTTGGGATGTTAGAATCCGCCCACATGCTGCAGGCAGATTTTTAACATCGGTGACCTGTTGAAATGGAAACTATAGAGGAGCGCTTTGCCGCAGCTCCTCTTTCATTAGACTGCTTCCTCTGTGAAGCATACTTCAGAAAAGTTCTTATCAGAACCATGATTGTTTGAAGCAAGGCCCTCTGATATTTAGTTCTACCCCCAACTGCTCTATTGAATGGTGAAAAAAATGACATAAATGCTGTCATGCCATTTCTTTTCACGTCTCTTTCCAAAGAGAGTTTTGAGCTGCAAAAAGGCTCTTATTGTACTCATAGTACCCATTATCAGCCCATTATCCACCTGCGTCAAATGCCACCGCTTTGTCACGCACCGTGTGAGTCAGTATGAGACGCACACAGACACATGTTTGGAGGCTGGAGCTGGTTGGTGTGAGGCATTAGGTGACCCCTAGGGGAAGAAGATACCTGGAGACCCTAACCCTTCCCCTGGACCCCCCCAACATATCCAAAACCTAACCTCAACCAAGTGGCTACCAGTGTCTAAACCAAACCCCCCTCACCCCCCTGTTCCACACTCCAACCTTGCCTAAACCCAACCACACTCACCTCCCTGTGCCTAAACCCAACCCTCCCCTGGAAACCCTTCTACGGTGCCTAAACCCAACCCCCCTCACCCCAACCCTCCACTGGAAACCCTTCTACAGTGTCTAAACCCAACCCCCCTCACCAGGGTTCGAATTGGACCATGGGTCCTGGGGGAGCCCAATTTTTTGAGGGGGGTACGGGGGGGGGGGGGGGGGGGGGGGGGGTACGGGGGGGGGGACTAATTGACGCAATTTGGCAACATAACGGGTCTCAATATAAATAAACAAATGTATCATTTGCTCCTCTTTTAGAATGGTGCTTGCTGGGTTAAAGACCATGTGAAAAACATTCTACTAGCCGTATTGGATGATCGAACTCATTTATTAATCAGAGTAAAGAAAAGCAGCAAAGGGGACACACAGGCAACGTTTTTTCTGCTCAAAACACCCCTTCAAGAATCCTGTATAACCTATACAATCAATATGCTGTAAAATTAAATATTAATTAACAAAAAATATTTCTAGAATAATGTTTCTAAAATAAATACCCTGAAACAAAAATAAAGCTTTTTCAGTAGGCCAATATATTAGGTAACTTGTAGCCTAACTAGAACTGAAATGTTAAAAACAACAGACATTCCATAACAATGTCAATTACAATTATGTGCATGACATATCCATTGACATCTTATTATAGGCTATTGGCAATATTTGCTGTTTTTAGTAGAAAGAGAACAAAACAGCTAGAGAGAAAAAAAACTGTGCATTTCTCCGTTTGAATGTGATGCACTTTGGCTAAGTGTTTAGACAAATTGCTCGTGTTTCCACCTTTTACTAGCGAAGGTTTTATTGCACTTGTGACAACGTGAATTGTCACCATCGACTCGAGTGAAGTACAACCACACTTTAGAATCTGATCGCTTCGTTCTTTCAGCCATTCTTAACGTGTGCTCTGCTCAGTTGCATGTCTAGTCTATCTGCCTGCTCCTCCGCCGGTTCCCTGTTCCCTGTGCTGTGTATGTGTGTGGTGGGTGCTCTCAAGCACGCCCCCAGCCCCTCCCCTCTCCTCTCTCAGTCCTACTCCTCTCGTCTTGGCTGGCAGTGCAGCAGCTGTGTCTCGGAGAGCAACGCGGAAAAGATTATCCTTTTTCTTGTTCGGAAATCGCAAAAAACACATCATAGGCCTGTCTTACGGAGTTGGTGAGAAAGAAACAGCCAATATTTTAGAGCTCCCCCTACATTTCACAAAGCAGTCTTTCAGGGGAGCCAATGTCCTTCTTAGGGGAGCTCAGCTCCCCTTAGCTCCCCCCCAATTCGAACACTGCCCCTCACCCCCTGTGCCTCAGCCCATCCCTCCCCTGGAAACCCTTCTACAGTGTCTAAACCCAACCCCCCTCACCCCCTGTGCCTAAACCCAACCCTCCCCTGGAAACCCTTCTACGGGGGCCTAAACCCAACCCCCCTCACCCCAACCCTACACTGGAAACCCTTCTACAGTGTCTAAACCCAACCCCCCTCACCCCAACCCTCCCCTGGAAACCCTTCTACAGTGTCTAAACCCAACCCCCCTGTGCCTCACCTCAACCCCAAAGCGAAGCTTGACCTTTGCCTCACCCTAACCAGGTACGTCCGTGTGTGTCACCGTCCACGCCAACACACACAAGGTGCGTGACAAAGCGGTGGTATTTGACGCCATCAGAATCAGAATCTGTTGCATATACAGTATGCATGTATACTGTATGTGTGTATAGTAAACAGTATGTATATGTAAGGGTTAATGCACGACGAGGTGTCCATTATCACTTTTTAAGGGACGACGCGAGAAGCGTGAACCGGTCCGAGGCACCAGCCGGCTTCTGTCAGGGGAGAGAAATCTCCGAAACGAAAATCAAAATTGTAAATAAGAGTTCTTTTTGATAAACTGAGCACACAGGGGTGATTTAAATACTTACTTTGACCGAGTAATTTTTTTTCTCAACATACAAAAGTGCCATATTAACCCTTAACGGGGGTATAGAGCTCAAACTGCTCTCTTGATAACACTGTTGAAACCGGTTGAAACTATGGCGCATTGATATGAATGGTGAACAGACCATTTGGCTGATGACTTTACCAACTGTACATTATCACTTTTTAATGGACACTCTGCAGCCAATCAGAATCGAGTATTCACCCAGACCATGGTATAAATGTGTATAGTAAACAGTATGTATGTGTGTATAGTAGCCTAAACAGTATGTATATAGTAAAATGTGATTTAGTTCCATCATCATCTCCCTTTCATTCCTTTTCTAATGTGGCCTGCAGCTACAGTACTCTGCTCTAACCTGAATGCCTCTTTCACTTTCTCTTTAATTTGCTAACAATGCCCTTCTAATGAGTGTCTAACCCTCATCATCATCCAGGAAGATTATTCTTTATTTGTCTCCAAATAGACACGGTGCATGTCAACATCAGGACATTAAATACACAGACACTGGTTTCAAAAGCAGCATATTATTCACATCAGGAACATCATCTTATTATTATTCTCATCAATCCCGACATTTCCAATGAATGCGGTGTGTCAAACTAAATTTTCTGCTTAACCCCTTTGAATTCAAAAGCTTTCACAAATATTTAACAACCTCTGTGTTTGTTAGTGTTCAGGAGTCTTAAAATGCTTTTGATTAAATATTTTCACATCATTTACCTGTCTGGAGAAAGAAGCAAACAAAAGCACAAAAATATCGACACATTAAAGCCTCCGAGTCCTTTTTGACTTTTAAATTGAAACTATCTCCAGTCCAGTGTCAAATCCTCAAACACAGAATATACATTCCTCTGGAATGTGACAAAGCCAGGGTACAATTGTTGAAAATCTCCATTCAAAGGCACCTTTGCTGCAGGTGTAACGGCGTTGTGTTTGATGGTAGTTGCAGCAAGCCATGTTAAGGGCTTGCCCAGGGGTGGATTCGAAACGCCGACCTCCGGCTTCCAAAGCGCACACGCTAAGAGAGCTAGCTCCCTTAGCGGAGCTGATTAACGGCCATTTATACTGGGGGAGTGAGTTTAACCAACTTACTCGCTAGTCGCTACCACTCGGGACTCATGAGGAATCACATTCATTCGGTTACACAGGGATTATCCCAAATGTTTAATTCAGTAACATCAAACCATTAAAAGAAAACCCCAAACCAAACACTGTGCTATGGCTCTTACTTCAGGGACTCCATTTTGCTCTGGCCATTTGGGATGCTGTTGAAAATAGTTATTACGTTTTATTGTTTAATTGTGTAATTTTTACTAATGATGTGTATAGCCGAAGGATATAAAGGAACACAACAGTTTTGTAAATAGCCTACACATAATGCACAGTGAAATATGCAATAAGCTGCACTGCATATTCTTTAGTTGCTGTGTACCAAGGCTAGCTTTGTAGCTTTGCAGTCATTTTAGCATGTCTGCAAACTATTTCAAAACTTTGCATCATACCTTTGTATGGTCATATGCAACATATTCATTTGACAAAAGTGTGGCAGCTAAAAGCTCATGCTGCTGTCGAGTCACATTGTTCCTCAGATTCCTGGCATTGTTTTTGATTATTTCCACTGAGGAACACATGTGCATGGGCAAGTGAACTTAAATAACTTTCAACATAATTCTCTGGTAATACTGTAGGCCTATGTAACACAGGGAATAGTCTTCAAGTTCAAGTTATTTAATGTATACAGCCCTTTACCACATGCATGTCTCACAGGACTGTACAGAGAATGAGCCTAGCTAAATCTAATTATACAACAGCAGAGCAATTTAATTGTACAAGAGACATTCCATCCATGCTGATATTTAGTATAGCTTTATGAGTGATATAGGCCCTATATCACACTATAATATAGGCTACATACAGTGGAGTGATATAGGCCCTATATCACTTTATAATATAGGCTACATACAGTGGAGTGATATAGGCCCTATAATACACTATAATATAGGCTCCACTGTATGTAGCCTATATTATAGTGTGATATAGGGCCTATATCACTCCACTGTATGTAACCTATATTATAGTGAGATATAGGGCCTATATCACTCCACTGTATGTAGCCTATATTATAGTGTGATAAAGGGCCTATATCACTCCACTGTATGTAGCCTATATTATAGTGTGATATAGGCCCTATATCTCACTATAATATAGGTTACATACAGTGGAGTGATATAGGCCCTATATCACACTATAATATAGGCTACATACAGTGGAGTGATATAGGCCCTTTATCACACTATAATATAGGCTACATACAGTGGAGTGATATAGGCCCTATATCTCACTATAATATAGGTTACATACAGTGGAGTGATATAGGCCCTATATCACACTATAATATAGGCTACATACAGTGGAGTGATATAGGCCCTTTATCACACTATAATATAGGCTACATACAGTGGAGTGATATAGGCCCTTTATCACACTATAATATAGGCTACATACAGTGGAGTGATATAGGCCCTATATCACACTATAATATATGTTACATACAGTGGAGTGATATAGGCCCTATATCACTTCATAATATAGGCTACATACAGTGGAGTGATATAGGCCCTATATCACACTATAATATAGGCTACATACAGTGGAGTGATATAGGCCCTATATCACACTATAATATAGGCTACATACAGTGGAGTGATATAGGCCCTATATCACACTATAATATAGGCTACATACAGTGGAGTGATATAGGCCCTATATCACACTATAATATAGGCTACATACAGTGGAGTGATATAGGCCCTATATCACACTATAATATAGGTTACATACAGTGGAGTGATATAGGCCCTATATCACACTATAATATAGGCTACATACAGTGGAGTGATATAGGCCCTATATCACACTATAATATAGGCTACATACAGTGGAGTGATATAGGCCCTATATCACACTATAATATAGGCTACATACAGTGGAGTGATATAGGCCCTATATCACACTATAATATAGGCTACATACAGTGGAGTGATATAGGCCCTATATCACACTATAATATAGGCTACATACAGTGGAGTGATATAGGCCCTATATCACACTATAATATAGGCTACATACAGTGGAGTGATATAGGCCCTATATTACACTATAATATAGGCTACATACAGTGGAGTGATATAGGCCCTATACCACACTATAATATAGGTTACATACAGTGGAGTGATATAGGCCCTTTATCACACTATAATATAGGCTACATACAGTGGAGTGATATAGGCCCTATATCACACTATAATATAGGCTACATACAGTGGAGTGATATAGGCCCTATATCACACTATAATATAGGTTACATACAGTGGAGTGATATAGGCCCTATATCACACTATAATATAGGCTACATACAGTGGAGTGATATAGGCCCTTTATCACACTATAATATAGGCTACATACAGTGGAGTGATATAGGCCCTTTATCACTACATACAGTGGAGTGATATAGGCCCTATATCACTTCATAATATAGGCTACATACAGTGGAGTGATATAGGCCCTATAATACATTATAATATAGGCTACATACAGTGGAGTGATATAGGCCCTATATCACAGTATAATATAGGCTACATACAGTGGAGTGATATAGGCCCTATATCACTTCATAATATAGGCTACATACAGTGGAGTGATATAGGCCCTATATCACACTATAATATAGGTTACATACAGTGGAGTGATATAGGCCCTATATCACACTATAATATAGGCTACATACAGTGGAGTGATATAGGCCCTTTATCACACTATAATATAGGCTACATACAGTGGAGTGATATAGGCCCTTTATCACACTATAATATAGTCTACATACAGTGGAGTGATATAGGCCCTATATCACTTCATAATATAGGCTACATACAGTGGAGTGATATAGGCCCTATAATACATTATAATATAGGCTACATACAGTGGAGTGATATAGGCCCTATATCTCACTATAATATAGGTTACATACAGTGGAGTGATATAGGCCCTATATCACACTATAATATAGGCTACATACAGTGGAGTGATATAGGCCCTTTATCACACTATAATATAGGCTACATACAGTGGAGTGATATAGGCCCTTTATCACACTATAATATAGTCTACATACAGTGGAGTGATATAGGCCCTATATCACTTCATAATATAGGCTACATACAGTGGAGTGATATAGGCCCTATAATACATTATAATATAGGCTACATACAGTGGAGTGATATAGGCCCTATATCTCACTATAATATAGGTTACATACAGTGGAGTGATATAGGCCCTATATCACACTAAAATATAGGCTACATACAGTGGAGTGATATAGGCCCTTTATCACACTATAATATAGGCTACATACAGTGGAGTGATATAGGCCCTATATCACAGTATAATATAGGCTACATACAGTGGAGTGATATAGGCCCTATATTACACTATAATATAGGCTACCTACAGTGGAGTGATATAGGCCATATATCTCACTATAATATAGGCTACATACAGTGGAGTGATATAGGCCCTATATAACAGTATAATATAGGCTACATACAGTGGAGTGATATAGGCCCTAACTGAAACTATAAGCTAACTGAAACTGGCGTCATATTAATATTAATATGATTGTGATAATTGTGATATGCGAAATGTGATATCGTTTTTCCACACAAAAGGTGCACATAATGCGTGAAAGCTGGGAGAGAGTGCGAGATGAGAGAGACAGACAAACAAACGCTCCATGGTTTTTGTCTGCAATGCATTGAAACTAAACTAGTCTGTTTTTAATATAAGGAGTAGAAAGTACAGATATTTGTGTTAAAATGTAGGGAGGAATTAAGTAAAAAGTTGTCCGAAAAATAAATAGTAAAGATACCCCAAAATCCTACTCAAGTACAGTAACGGAGTATTTGTACTTAGTTACTTCCCATCTCTACTCCTGTAGGTGGTTCATCTCGACAAGGACGAGGAGATGCAGAAGCTCCCTCTTCAGCCTCCTTATTACGACATGGCGCCGCACGAGTCAACCCCCTTCACTGATAAGCCGGTGAGTAACGCCGTGAGCCGTGACAAAAAGAGCCTCTCTATGAAGGGCTCGTCCACACTCGGCGGTGCCTTCGGCCTCGCGTTATTGTCAGAGGAAGTCTCTGTGGAGCTATCATGCTTCATGGTGTTTTGGAATAGATTCACAGAGGAGTAAATGCTCTCTGAATCTCACTGCAGGTCTTTAAATTTGCTGATTCTTTGCTAGTGTATTGTTTTAAAGGGGAAAGGGACCTTTAACAGGCCAACCAGTAAATCCAGTGGGTGCAATTTGAGTAAGCTCCTTATCTCATCATTTACATCCGCACCATTCAGCGTCTATCTAAACCTGATCCAGCCAGCGTCTGGTCTGTGTGTGCTAATTCACCTGCTGACCCCAGCTCTCACCACACACTCTGCCCTCTGCCTCACCTCCGCTTCAATCCCCCTAATCTGGACACAATTACTGCTGTTTACATGCCACCCATGTGCAGATCAATTGCACCGTGGTACTCTCTACAGTATATAATCGTCCCTGAGTGTAACTATTGACAATCAAGTGTTTGCCTTGTTGTATCAGATGCCTAGCTGCTAACTGTGTTGAGCCTCTCTGAATGGCACACACTTCAGATGCTTACGGCGGGGACACGGACACACCAGAAACGTCTCCGACGAGGATGTGTCGCGATGCCGAGGCGGTTTCATTCCGGTATTAACAGTTTAGACCGTTCACACCGGCCGCTGCGCGTCGCATCCGTCTCGTGTCCCCGTCGTTAGGTTAGATTTATTTTTTAATTTTTTTTAGCTTTGGATGGAATCTTAACCTTGATTTGAAGACAATAGACTTGCAGGCCCTTGTACTGTGTGTACTGTACGTGTGTGGGTTTGCATGTGTGTGTGTGTGTGTGTGTGTGTGTGTGTGTGTGTGTGTGTGTGCGCGCGCGTGCCTTCGTGCGTGCGTGTGTATCATGTGTCTTGTAAAAACAGAAGTACCCACAATAAATGGCTCACAGCAGCTGTAAACATGTAATTGTGATCGCTTGGTGTAGCCATACATTAGCTAATAGGAAGCAAATGATGGCCAGATAATAGTCATTACTATTGGTACCTACCTACGTTTACGAGGCAGGAAGCTGGATGAAGCCTCTAACAAACATCTGCTCTGCTTGTAAGAAGTCCTTTGCAGAAAACTGTAAGGGGACAGGCATAGTGACATCACTCCTGGAGACGACGACCAGCACTTCTTCATGGGTTTTTGTTTTTAGCGTCTATGTAGTAAAGTTTATAAATTAGTGGGAATTATTTCTCAGTAAGCTAAATCAATAGCTTTTGCAACCCAATCGCCAGGATAAAATGTCGGCATTGCACGTTTATAGAATCCATGGTAATGTTAAAGGAGAATTTAGTTTTTTTTTAACCTGCAGCCCTCTCCTCACATTAATTATGATCTGACGACTCACCCAGTGTTCTCCGCAGCGTTTTTGTCCGTCCTAGGCGTTGTTTTGAGATCAATAGTGTCCAAGCGAGTCCTAGAATGGAGCGCCGTGGGGGCCAAGTGGCAGCGTGCTTTTCCTCCATCTAAATAGACAGTTTTATTCCCGTTTTCGACGCATATCGTCATAAACTGTTCCCTAAGGAAAGATCAGACTGCAATTCTCCCCCGGGCTCTTTTCACCGGTAGTTACAGGCATCCCATTTTCGCCTGTCGGGTCAGTGAGACACAACTCTCGTCAGGAAAGTCTCGCGGGACTTTCCTGACAAGAGTTGTGTCTCACTGACCCGACAGGAGAAAATGGGATGCCTGTAACTACCGGTGAAAAGAGCCACTTGGCCCCCACGGAGCTCCATTCTAGGACTCGCTTGGACACTATTGATCTCAAAACAACGCCTAGGACGGACAAAAACGCTGCCGAGAACACTGGGTGAGTCATCAGATCATAATTAATGTGAGGAGAGGGCTGCAGGTTAAAAAAAAACAAAATTCTCCTTTAATATTATACATTTCCTTCCACACAAATGCTCAGATATGGACATTGTGGTCCTCCAGCACAGACACCAGCTCTTCCTGGTTACTGCAGCCCAGCTCGGTCACGTAACCACACCGCTACTTCCTGGTTACCGCCTCGGCACGGTAGCAAGTTGCGGGAGCCTCGGCTACCGTGCCTCGTGGCTATCGGCCCAGTAAGCCACGGCTCGAATCGCCGGTTAAGTTTAGGCAAGTAAAAAATCTTGGTTAGGTTTAGGCAAGTACAGTTGGGTTTAGGCAACAAAAGCAACTTGGTTGGGGTTAGGGGCTTAGAGATCTTGATTGGGGTTAGGGGCTTAGAGATCTTGATTCGGTTTAGGCAAGTAAAACAATGGTTGGGTTTAGGCAACAAAGCAACTTTGGGGTTAGGGTTGGTTAAATTATTAACGGCCACTGCTGTGTTTTGGTACGTTACTTACTTTTTTTTTAATGTGAAACTGAGATGTTTGGTCTGCCTGAAGTTCCACTTGAACCTGATGCAAACAGGTGTTACACAACTTTTACACAGTATTGATGCTGTTGATGAACTGCATCATGCTTTACATATATAGCCTCCCAGCATTGCATTGATGGTGTGGTTTTTGAAATGACTCATCTTTTTCCACTATTCTGTGTCAAGGACTATTCATTTACTATCACTCCATCCCATGGGCAAATTGATTTTGCTTTTCTCTGTTGGTAATCAATATTAAAGTATCATCGTCAGTTCTATGCCCAAATGAGAATTGGATGTTCAACTTTGATACATTGGACACCAATGGTCCATTCCACTTGAAATTAAGTTCAGGGCTGCTCTTAAAATGAATAGGTTATCAAAACACTATTTGTGAATGAAGTGCATTGATTGCTGAGCAGGGAGTGTTACTAATGAGTGCTTCTCTAGGGGAAAAACAGTATCTGCCAATTCTCAATACAATGTGGCTGTAATTTCCCCCCTGATTGCACTCTGGGCGACAATTATTCAAGATATTTAAATATCCAGGGAGGCAATGCTGAGTATGAGTGTTGGGGAAATATGCAAGCATTCAGTGTAGGGATTTCATACTACATGTATATTTGAATTAGTAATGTGAAATATATATTAAAAAATTTAATAATTTCGATATAATCCCTTCTCAGATGGCGATTAGGTATGCTGATACACAACAAGATATCCCATTACAACAACTCCTTTCCATCTGTTCAATCATTTACGCAAATATATCTGATATCTCCCCTTTTCATTTACTTTGTCATAACTCCCTTTCCTCCATCGATTTTATTATTGGAGAAAAGCAGGCAGACTATAAGGCGAGGCCCTGCCGTTTGAGCCAATCAATGGCTTTCTCATTGAGGTCGCTGTTAGAGTAACAGAAAAATATTACTCATTATACCACGTGCAACAGGAGACACGGGATACACAGCGGAAGTGGATTCTGGAGGTTTGACTCCCTCTTTCATAGCAGGTGCAGGTGGGAGTTTCTTTTAACCAGTACATTTTAAACAGTGCAGTACACCCTCCGAACCGATACATTGCACTGTGGAGCAGTTGAAACCCGAAATGACACAGCCGAAGAATGCTGTTTCTGGGCTGAAAACCAGGGTCGCATATTGGAAACAACTATGTAATATTTAATAACACGAATTGCCTGTAGTGACGCACAAAAACCTTGTGTGTGAGACAAGTACTGTTTTATTGTGATTGCTAGTACGTGTATGAAGATACAGGGCCATATTTAGCGCCCAGCCCACCTTCGCCTTGGCTCTCTCACTTGCAAGATGGGGAGGGTACAGGTCCGCCATTCCACCCCTTCACCCTTGGCCAGTGAACTACTTCAAAATGAGACTGTTGTTACGTTAAAGTCCCTGGAAACCAAAATCCACAAAAACCTTCTAACTATTAAATTTAGGGTCTTATGTGAGTAATTGTGTGCCTCAGAAAGTAGGAGACATTAGTTTCAACCCAAAACCCCCAAATCGCCACTTTTCTACAAGGTCTGGATTTCCACTTCCTCATTGAAGATGATTGAAGAGAGCGGTGTGCACGGTGCTACAATGAATGATCTTATCACGTCATAAGATTTAATCGAATCACACACACGCACGCACGCACGCACACACACACACACACACACACACACACACACAGTAGCGCTGTGCACTCGCAGCGGCAGTCTCTCTTCCTCTCTGTCAGTATGCGCCGAGCAACGAGCAAATACACACACAGACACACACACACACACACACACACACACACACACACACACACACACACACACACTCCATCTCTCTTTCCTTCTCTCTCTCTCTCCTCTCTCTCTCTCCGTTTCCCTCCCTCTCGCTCTCTCTCTCGCTCTCTCTCTCTCTCTCTCGGGGGAGAAGTCCTGCACGCACACACACGGGACACGCCCACACAGTCCGTGGGAGAAAAGACAGTCTAAAATCCAATTGATTCTCATGATTTTTGTCATGACTGTCAAACCTAAATGTATATTCTTTGCGACGTTCATCATCGTTCAAATTTGGCTGGTGGCTTATTAACATACAGTAGGTTCCTGTGATGTGATGAACTCAAAATGCTAAATAATAAAAAAATATTTCTGGTTTCCAGGGACTTTAAAGTGGTCAGTTTGCCCACAATGTTGGTTTCAGACATAACGGCACTGGCATTATGTGGCCATCTAGCATTTGCCTCGCCCGCAACGTTGATTTCGAATGAGAAAGGGCACCCTTTGCCTCAGTATAGGGATGCCAAGGGTCCTGACATATCATCAGCCACGTGTTGGGGTATTAGACCAGCCTGGGAATTTTTGGTTCCTGTCGTCATTCAATTGTAATTTTATTTTATGTCAGTAATACATGAGGCAACATGAGGAAACATCAAGCATCAATCCAGTCCAATTCCCATTTGCCTCCCTGTGTTGGTGGATATTATATTAACCAATATATTGTTGTCTGTCAAATGCATGTGTTACTCTGCATTTCATAATTATTTATCATGGGATCAAAATACATGAAAAGCATTTATTTCTCAAACAATTTGATCATGTTTATGTACCCATCTTCTCAGTGAGTGCATTTCAAATGTGTCTGAATTTTGCATTTCTAAAATTATTGTTGACCCAGTGCATTTGAGTCTGTCCCTCTTCTTTCCGTATTTTTGGAATTGGATAAACTCTGGTGAAAGCCTTCCGTTTAATTTAGCTATTGAACAACCAGTTCAGGTCATATTTATCTTTCAATATCCACTTGGCCAATAAATCAATCAATTAATCAATCAATCAATCAATCAATCAAATAAATCACTCACTCAATCATCAGACTGTGTTTGTGATCAAACTGTGGTCAAATGCTGGTTGGTTAGATGAATGTCTTGTCTAGGTTTACATGCACACCGATACTTTAATATCAAAGCAACCACATGTCACATTAAAACTATTTTTTTTTCACTATTTTTTTCAGACGGCAGCCCGTCTTTATTGTCACACAACACACTACAACACATGCATGCGGCCACTACACACACTCATGCTGATGGTGGCCGGTGAAATATGTCCTCTGCATTTGACCCATCTAGGCTTGTCCTTTCCTCCAGGGGGCAGGCCAGGAGCAGTGGTCGCTTTCTCGTACAGCGCCCGGGGACCAACTTCGGATGTTGTCATCACTGGTCGGATGACGATGACGATCTGATCTTCTGCATGTTTTTAGTGGGGGGGTTATATACGGAGGAACCCCCTGGGGGAGCACGGGGAGAACATGCAAACTCCACACAGACAGAAAGGCCCTTACGACGAGATACCCCACCTGGGCAGTAGGCACTGAAGATATGGGGGGGAACACAACCACAGCGCCCACAGTGTCCCAGGCGAGAATCAAACTCAGGACCTTCTGACTGTGAGGCGACAGCTCTACCACTGAGCCACCGTGCCCACATCCCCATGGATTGATTTTATTTTGGATAAAGAATAACAAAATCCAAGGGATGACATGAAAAAATGTAAACACTTATTTCCATCATGGTCCCTGATGTGCAAACAAATCATGTACATACATTCATGTGATTTTGTTGCTTTGTTCAAAGTGATAATCTCTAAGATTTCAGTTTTGTTATATTGGGTGACACCTATGGCGATGGGTGGTAATTGCAGGTGAAATCCTGCATAAAGTGACATTAGTCAGTTTGCTCGGCCATAGCAACCACCCGCAGAGCAGAGCAGAGACTGGAAAAAAGTAGCTTGTTATCCTACTTCACACAAGAGTTGTCAGGAACCTACAGTAACCTATACAGAGTGAGTCTATTGTGTTAGCTCCGCCCACGCTGACACCCAGTTTATAAATGCTGCAATGCTGAAAATGCAAAGGCTTCAATTTTATATATATATATCATAGAAACCACACAGTGATTAGGAGACATGAGTACTGCCTTCTAGCTTTTGAAGGTTTGTGTATCACCATAATCTGAAAAAGCCTGCTCATTTGCCACACATGCCGTATACAGTATGTGTTGGGTTTGTTTAGCTATACCTGTTGTTTTTTAAATCCAGTTTTCACCGCTATCAACTGTCAGATTTACATATTTCTTTCCTGAAACATGAGCTACAGATATACCAGTCAGTTTGTTGTACCCGCACATGTGGAGAGCTTAATCAAATTATTCTCATCATCAAAGTAACAACATTAATTAGATTGCTGTGAGCATGTAAACATGAGTATGAGTCCTTTTACATCTGGCTCTTCTTATTTGGTATATAAGATATGTGTCTTATATTAATTTCTGTTTGCCTCTTGAGGTCTCTTGTGTATACAGTAGCATCTCTTTCCGTCTTTGTCAGCTTATCATATATTAACATTCAATCTTTGTCAGCTTTGGTCTCGCATTTTACAGTACTGTACTGTATGTGCCCTGCTGCTCACTCACGTTCATAGTCTGTCATTTATCCTCCCTCCAGTAATTCCATCACTCCCAAGCATACAAACTGTAAATGTCCCGGTGACCATCTGATCTCTTTACAATCTCATCTTTCAGCCAGTCTTTTTTCTCATCTTCTGGCTGTGTCTCTCCCTCTCTTCTTTCTTTCTTTCTTTCTTTCTTTCTTTCTTTCTTTCTTTCTTTCTTTCTTTCTTTCTTTCTTTCTTTCTTTCTTTCTTTCTTTCTTTCTTTCTTTCTTTCTTTCTTTCTTTCTTTTCTTTCTTTCTTTCTCTCTTTCTTTCTTTCTTTCTTTCTTTCTCTCTCTTTCTCATTTTGCCTGTCTCCCTCCTCACACGCCTTTCGCCTCTCTTGTCCCCAGAACTCTGGCCACAATGACTGTGATGTCCAGTATGCGGAGCTGGATACTGCAGCCTTGGCCTCCTCTCCCAGCCCACGAAGCTCTGCTCTCACTGGCCCGGGGGACCTTGTCGAGTATGCAACCATCCAGCCTAGCTCACACTAGCGCATGCTATCGTAGGCCTTTCCCCTCAGACTTTGGCCTCCAGGTACACAGACTGACACACTCTTCCCCACTCATCCAAGTAACACCATCCCCATCACATGCACTGACCCTCCTCTGATGCCCTCCACCTGGATCCCCTTGTCTCCCTCCCTCGTTGTGTCCTGGTCATCTTTTGACATTCCCTTTGCCACTCTAAAGAAAGTTTGACTGAGGTGGAGGCGAGATACAGTATATTCCGACTATTATTTCTACACAATGTAGTCACAGTGCCAGAGACATGTGGTTATTTTGCACAATGAAACCCACAGTCTGCACAATAGTGAGAGGTCATAACTTTAACCAGACCAGCCGCAAAAGTACTTTGTTAACTGCACAAAATGTTTTTCATATAAAATATGACTATAGAAAAAAAGTCTAATTAAGCAAAGCCTCATTTTCTCAGTCAGTCTTTGTATGCATGGATCCTGTTTGTAGAGATCATCTGTCTTGTAAACCTTGTTAACATGTCCTATTAATATCAATAGACATAAGAGTATGGGGGCAGTTGCATGTGTCTGCTGCATGGGAAACTAGAGGAATGTTCAATCGTATTATGCTATCCATGCCTTTGCATTTATGGGACACAAACAGAAACATAATTTGTGCTTTATGGTGTTTTTTATTTGCTCTGTGCCTTACAGGTATCAACAATAAAACAATGTAAAATATTGTGATCATTTCATGTAGAAGATCTTTGTGAACGGTGACAAATATGCAAAATATAAAATAGTGGGACTTTTCTCAAGTGATTATATCCCACACTTGACAGCACTTATTGGAAGAGTAAAACACACTCACTTGCAAGATGCTTCTTCTAATATCTCATCTTAAACCCCACAGGAGAGAAGGTTGTGTAGCGGGGCTGGGAAAATGTTTTCTTTCACATGCAGTCATCTGCAGCACTTGAAGCCTTCATTATGCAACAAAAAGGGTTATATTGAAGCACAAATCACCGTGTTGCTATACTGGTTACACTGGTTTCTATGGCAATTCGTGAGGGAGGCATTTCTTGAGGCAATTCCTGCTGAGGCAGGTTATTTAAATAGCTGCAAATATATTCTCATTTAAAGAAAAAATAATCATCGCAAGTAAGTAAATGCAGATGGGAAAGACATTATGGCACATTAAGCTTAAAAGGTCAAATTTGGAACTATAATTCTTATAACTTTGTAAATCTTAGGTGTGATACCTCATCATACAAACACACGACTGAGATTCCCATGTGAGCGCCTTTTAATGGTCGTCTTGGACAACAGCTGTGATTCGGTCACAGCTGTTGTTATACAGTACAACAGCATGACGAGTGTGCTTTTGTACAACAGTTATACAGCACAAAGCTATTCATTAAGTAGCCTACATGTAGTATCTATCTAATAAAGGCAGCACTGTCTGTATGTATGTCTGTATGTATGTACAGTATCATGTCTGTATGTCTTTCCTTCACATATCTCGAGAATCGAACGAGCACTGTACTTTTTTCTATAATTTGAGACAACAAATTATTTTTGTCCGTTATTCATCTCCGCCAACAAAAACAGCTCACTCAGGATTGCACTGCAAGTGTTACCAAGCAACAGGTAGACTGCTGCCTGCAGTTTCCCGACTGCAAGCTAGCTAAGCTAATGTTAGGTGAGGTTAGCACAGACAATTTCAGCTTACCTTTCATAATTAAGGTCAAATGTCTCCACAAACACTGTAGCATGATGCAGCCTAAACACTCTACATTAGAACAGCTGTGAAGCAGAGTGATACATACACATTTAAGCATCCTGTGCTGTTAGGCACACAAAGATTGCCTCTTGTATATGTGTGCGTGTGTGTGTGTGTGTGTGTGTGTGTGTGTGTGTGTGTGTGTGTGTGTGTGTGTGTGTGTGTGTGTGTGTATACTGCATATATATATATCTATATATATCTATATATATCTATATCTATATATATACTGGTATATATATATATCTATATCTATATCTATATATCTATATCTATATATCTATATATCTATCTATCTATCTATCTATCTATCTATCTCTCTCTCTCTCTCTCTCTCTCTCTCTCTCTCTCTCTATATATATATATATATATATATATATATATATATATATATATATATATATATATATAATCATGAATAATTGCCATAAGCTGGATAGATAGTGTGAGAGTCTGACAGGAGAATGCCCATCCAAGAGATCATAGATTATACACAACACAAGGGGAGGGCAGGCAAATTAATGAATATTGATTCAGTTCTTATGTCAGCTTTCTCAAGGTGTTAAGGTAAAGCGCTGTTATTGATGATATAGCAGTGGAGCCAAATTGTGTTGAGACATTCAACATTTGTTATTTGCCTCAACGATTTGTATTACCTACTTCCAAAGCCTCCTGTCAAGACTTGAACTAGTTGCATCATTCAATACACTCTTTTGGCTGAGACAGATATTGTGTAGCCAATTCATGCCCAATGTGATAGGGCATTTATTCTGTTTTTTGAAGGCGATGTTTTGGAGCTTGTAAAGCTATAAAGTTATGCAGCCGAGATTCTGCTCTGGACGAGAATTAAAAGTAATCAGTAATTTTAAGATCAGAGCCTGAATGTATTTGGCTAGAATCCATTGCTATGAAGGAGTAATTACATTGTCAGATATGAAAACTTATTTAGGTCCCCTAAGGTTAGTCTATCTACAATTCTACATAATGCAGGCACATACTGTAGAGGTGTTCTAAAAAGATTCTTGGTTGGACAGATTTCATTTAGATTGTCCCTTAGTTTTAAGCTTATGCATTTTGACTGTAAATTGTCAAGGCAGAGGACTATCATCACCTCAAGTCATTCCATTATATTCACAGATTTAAATGTAAAATAGAGATAATACAAAATTTGATGTTAACATGCTCCTATGAAGTTGTGGTTTTCAATTTGTAGTTTTCAGAGTTGCTGTATGCAATCTTTTATTTATGTATGTATTTATGTATGTATTTGTTTGTTTGTTTGTTTGTTTGTTTGTTTATTTATTTATGTATTTATGTGTTTGTTTATTTATTTATTTGTTTATTTCGTTTATTTCGTTTATTTATTATTATTATTATTATTATTATTATTATTATTATTATTATTATTATTATTATTATCATCATTATTATTGTAATTAGCTGACCTTCCATCCAGCAGTGTCACCACATGGATCTGCCCTGCTGGAGCACCCTTGAGCAAAACACTGGATCCTTGCCATCTCTAGGGCTGCTGCTATTAAGCTGACCTTCTGCATTGACCTCGCTGGAGGGGGGCAAGCCAAGAGAACAAAAATGTCCCTACAGGGATCAACAAAGTACCGCAATATAATTAAAATGAATGTCCAAGTTTTTTCAGCAACTGGCCACTTCAAATCTACCATTCCTGTCTGAGCCTGTCTGTCGGTTTAGCTGTGGGGAGGAAGGGTCATTCTCCTCTTCAACTACATATACAATTAATTCATATATTCAATACAGAGAATCGAGATTCCACAATTCGGCCTATAAAGAAAAGACTCTGAACAGTTAATAGAGTGCCATGTCTTGTCTTCCATTGGATGACTTCGCCGGGTCACATGGTGACCTCATGTTGTACTAGTAGGCATAAATATACATTTCTAACCAATAAATCCATCCGATTTTTCAACATGCCTTTCTCTCCCTGACCTGCCTCACTCTTTTAGACTTTTGAATGCTCCCTCACTACATTATGTCCTGCCCCCACAACCCGCTTACACCAGAAAATGCATCAAGCCAAGGAAGTAAAGATGCCATTTCATGGGGTTCTTTCATTTCACCCCCCCCCCCCCCCCCCCCTCCAAAGTGTTGGCTGATCCAAGTCAGTTATGCAAGATCTTGAGATAAGACAGGGGGTAGGTGGGGGGCAGTCAGATAAAAGTTCTCATATCGACCCGATCTTCACAGCTCTTTGATCAGCTTCCAATTGTGTGATCACTCTTCTCTCTGATGTTCTCTGATGTTCTCATGATCTCTTTACCACTCTGCTTGCATCGTGGTCGTCTCTGATGTTTGGCGGTAACTCTTTACCACTCTGCTTGTATCGTGGTCGTGGACAGCAGGATTCTCAACATTTACATAGCAGGGATCCCTGAGAAAAAAATGTGTTCAGTTGACATGGAAGAAGGTCTCACCAGTTTTGGGATTAATGAGACCTGCGATCTGCTCTCCCCATGCCAATACTTTCCCCGGCGCTCATTCCTTCACCCCGTATGTCAATTCCACCAATCGATAGTAGGATCACCTCCCACTCAGCAACACAGACGCTCATTATCAGTTGCTATATTGCTTGGCTTGCATCACAACGGCACCAGCACTCCTCATTGGCTGTGGCTCTTGCCGCTGTGCATTTGTGCTTTGAAGATAGATCAAAGGAAACAGCATCCAGGTGCTACAGTAACTACACAGGCTCCAGCGCCTCAACAAAAGGGCCAAAAATACAGATACAAATATTAGAAATACGTTTCAGGTAGTGATATTAATGGTGATGCCACACAGTCAGAGTAGGCCTTTAGCTTAGAGTAATGGTATGATATAATGATATACACTGACAGCTCTGCACCAAAGGAGGCTAGTACTGTACAGCACATTTGAAAATTGGAACATGTGGTGTAGATGGTGGTGTAGAACGTGTGGTATTTACCTCAACACATTATAAATGCCATGTTTCTTGTACATGTGAACACTTAATTTGCCGTAAGCAAGAATCAACACGTCATGTTCAATGACTCCCAACATGACATGAGCGAAACGTTGCATACACGTGATACTGTACGCCTCGTGTGGGACACGGTTTCATTTGAAACACGTCACGTTGGTTAATTTAAAAACAACAAGGTTAGGCAACTAAAACAACTTGGTTAAGGTTAAGCAACTAAAACAACTTGGTTAAGGTTAGGCAACTAAAACAACTTGGTTAAGGTTAGGCAACTAAAACAACTTGGTTAAGGTTAGGCAACTAAATTGGTTAAGGTTAGACAATTAAATTGGTTAAGGTTGGACAACTAAAACAACTTGGTTAAGGTTAGTAACTAAATTGGTTAAGGTTGGGCAACTAAAACCACTTGGTTAAGGTTAGTAGCAACTAAATTGGTTAAGGTTAGGCAACTAACATAACTTGGTTAAGGTTAGCAACTAAATTGGTTAAGGTTAGGCAACTAAAACAACTTGGTTAAGGTTAGCAACTAAATTGGTTAAGGTTAGGCAACTAAAACAACTTGGTTAAGGTTAGCAACTAAATTGGTTAAGGTTAGGGCTATGATGAAAGACCACGTCGAGACGCAAAACCAGTCTCTCTCACTTGAAAGATGAGGACGTTATACCCGTCCGCTAATCCCACCCCTCCTACCTATGATCGTACCATCATTACATTAAAGACCACTAGAGGTCGACCCTACTTCCTTGTACACTCCCGGCTCTGGAATATGCACTGCAGGCATGCACTTACGCACACAACTGCAAGAGGTCACATTCGTAAAAACATTGGTCGTTTTAACCACCTTGGAAATTGACCAATGCTGTCGTAGTATTCCTTTGTGAGGACAGCCTGGCATGAATCCATGGATCTGTCCTGCCTGTCAACTGTAACAGCCAGCTGGTGGTGGTGTAATGGTGTGGGGAATGTGTAACAGCCAGCTGGTGGTGGTGTAATGGTGTGGGGAATGTGTAACAGCCAGCTGGTGGTGGTGTAATGGTAACAGCCAGCTGGTGGTGGTGTAATGGTAACAGCCAGCTGGTGGTGTAATGGTGTGAGGAATGTCATCTTGTCACACATAAAATGCCTCCTACGGATGGATGATCATTTGAAGGCCACAGCATACCTAAATATTGCCCCAAGATGGTTCCAGAACTTTAGTTTACTCGAGTCAATCTCAAGCCAGTATAGAGCACCTTAGGGACGAGGTAGAAAGGGTTGTTCGCAGAATGGACGAAAGATCTGGAAGAACTTAGTGGCCCTTTCGAGGCGGCAACAACCAAAATCCCCAGAGAACATTTTGGCACTGGATTCCATGCCTTGAGGAATTTAGGCTGTTCTGGAGGCAAAAAGGGGCTTGAACCTGATACTGAATAGGTGTAGCCTACCTAATAAAGCAGACGCGTTAACATAGAGTACAACATACAGAGTGCACGTTAACATACAGTACAACTCTCGAAGATGTGCAGATAAGATGAGTTAGAATAAGTTACGTTTTAAATGGAAGTGGTGTTGGAGGACCAGTAGGAGGTGCTCTTCCCCTCTGGTCCGAATGGTCTGATGAATAATCTGATCTGATGAATAATCTCCCCAATGCCCCAGGGCAGAAACAGGGACTCTGTCCTGTGAGTGAGCACCGTCCTTCGGATGAGACGTTAAACCGAGGTCCTGACTCTCTGTGGTCATTAAAGATCCCATCAGCACTCTTCGCAAGAGTAGGGAAAATTCCCAAAACAGGCCTTCCTTCAATCATGGCCACCTAATCATCCCTCGTTACTTAATTGGCACATTCAGTCCTCAACTCTCCACCGTGATAGCTGATGTGTGGTGAGCCTTCTGCCGCAAACTGGCTGCCGTGCATCACCCAGGTGGGTGCTACACATCGGTGGTGGTTGAGTTGAGTTCCCTCCCCTCCCTCCCCTGATATGTGAAGCGCTTTGAGTGTCTAGAAAGGCGCTATATAAATCCAATCAATTATTATTATTATTATTAAATCACTTGTCTTTAATTCCCCCCAAAATCAGGCAAGTTTAGCTTATTTGCTATGGATTTATCTTTGATTCTTATACAGATTTTTAACTTCAGATTTTTGGGGAAATATGCACATTTGTAACTGCAGGAGTTTGGCCTATAACTTTTGTTTATCATTACATTTTTATGACTGTCTATTTCACCTTAGGCGTATCTTTACCACAAACCAAGTTGGATGTGTCTTCTGTGTTGCGGAGCCTTTCCACATGCAAAGTCTGGGCTATAGGCCAAGGCTATCAGATTTTCATGATTTAGGATAAGAGCCTATCAGAAGAAATATGTAATTATAAATACATCTTTTTATATAAGTGGGCCAAAGGGAAATGTACTGTAGGGTGTGGAGTGTAATTCATGGAGAGATTGGAGATCATAAAAATGCCAATATCAATTAAAGCTGCATGCACTATGCCAGACTTTCACAACAAATATATCTACACCCCTCTCATCAGCCTATAAATCACATAGTGCTGCAAGAGAAGAATCCCATCCTCCTCTAATTATGAAGCTGAAGATTCGCCCTATTTGCCCAAATTAATTGAAGGTGTCATGGTGTCATCGGTGGAGTTCTTCTCCACCCACAGGAAGTGAAAACGCAACAAAAGTAAAGACCAAATTACAGAACTGTCCCCTAAACAGCAGTGAGCGAGTGAGCGCTCCATCCAGAGAAAAGCTGAACTCGCAGGTGATCTTTTACCTCTTGTCTCTGTAATATCGTTTGGTATACATGCAGACCGGCTGTGCTGGTTAACATGTGTGCAGTTTACTGACGTCACATCACATTATTTCATCACATGATTGGCGTCACATCACATGATTTCTGGGTTTTGCAATCAAAGTTTAAACAATGGCATGCCGTCAACATGCAAAGTTGCATAAAGTAGCTGTCACTCCCAACTCGTCCTATGTCCCCGCTTTGTCACACACCTTGTGCGTTGGAGGTAATGCGCCCCAGTACCTTGTACCAGAGTCCTGCACCGGGTCGGGTACGCTCAGGTAACCTGCAAAAAGCTTGTGCAACGGCGGGTAAAAGCTATACTTCTATAAATTCACGGGTACGGGCATGGGTAATAATTAACTAAATGACATGTATGTTTTTGTGTTGCGCTCAGACTGAATTCACAGTCACGGTAATCTGCTGCATGACTTGGGAGGTTTGTGTGTATTGATGGCGGAAGTCAGTCAGGCTAGGCAGATGCGAAAGGAGAGATTGGAGTAGGCTACTACTCCCACCCCCCAACGTCAAACATTTTTACACTTTGTTTCTACATAACCAACATGTTTCAAGTATGCATACTGCAATGTTTAAAGCTACGGACTGCACAACATAAACATTCAAAACTCACCCGCGTGTTTGACTGAGATGCTGTCTGGTTTCCATAAGCACAACATGGGGATAGTTAGCCGGTGGAAGTTACTAACTAAGTTAACGTTAGTTGTTGGATGTTGTAAAAGTGCACTTCTGTCAGCGGAACAGTGATCATAAAGGCAGTATATGGATTATACTGGACTTGGAAATTTTTGGTGAGCCATAGCCAACAGGGTCAATTTTCTTCCATTCTATGATTTTTCTTTTTCTTTCTGGCTTAACGTTATATGGTTTCTAAACTGCTGAGCAGGCTGGTTATTGTGAGTAATGGTTATTGTGGAAACCATTCATAGTATTCCCATGATGTCACTTGCTTTTCCTACGAATATTATGCTTCATCATACAAACTTCATTGGCTGTTGCTGTCATGTGATTATACATCACCTGCTATTTCGAGCCCGTTGTTCTCCTGCCAAGATGGCCGTGAGGTGACATAATAGTATGAATTGGCTCAGTAGTTGTTGTATAAGCCTAAGTGTAGCTGCAGTGGTTTCACTCTGGTACAAGTCATCATCATTGTTGACAGCAGCAGGCTGTAGAAAAACAAAAGGAAGGGTGGGGCTTCTCCTCTCTGGTGCCTTCAGGTGGGGTCATCAACCTCATCAATTCTCTAATGCGCAGTACCCACTTTATAACCTCAATTACCAACCCCCCCCCCCCCAATTACCAACCCCTGCCTCATAATAGGTACTCACCCTTATCTAAACAAAAACATCAATGGAAAGTGGATCTGCTACTCAATAATAAATCAACTTTATCTATCTATCTATCTATCTATCTATCTATCTATCTATCTATCTATCTGTCTGTCTGTCTGTCTGTCTGTCTGTCTGTCTGTCTGTCTGTCTGTCTGTCTGTCTGTCTGTCTGTATTCCTGCCTCTCTGTCTGTCTTCCTGCCTCTCTGTCTGTCTTCCTGCCTGTCTGTCTGTCTGTCTGTCTGTCTGTCTGTCTGTCTGTCTGTCTGCCTGCCTGCCTGTCTGTCTGTCTGCCTGTCTGCCTGCCTCTCTGTCTGTCTTCCTGCCTGTCTGTCTGCCTGCCTGTCTGTATTCAATGCACAAATGAAAACAGTCGAGCGACACACTTTGCATAACACCTTCATCAGGTTTGCTCTCCCTTGCCTAAAATAAATACTGAGGAAGACTGCAGGAAGTCAGCAGTCGAATGTCAAAGTCGAAAAAAGAATATACTAGTCTATTTATATGAACGGTAAATTAATAGTGATATTAATCTATGGAAGTCGGACGGAGAGTTGTTTAGTGTGAAGGAGAGTTGTTTAGTGTGAAGGAGAGCCTTTTTTCAAAGGTAGTGTTTATATTTTTCTTCAAAGTGTCACTAGATCCATAATACTTACCTATCTTCCGCCTTTTATAGATAGTATGCAGACAGGGACAGGTGTGAATGCTGAATGTCTTGAGACACACCTATATCTATTGGGGGGAACTGCACCCCTGGACTGTTCTTTTGAATGTTGGTTCAAAGCACCAAGCTCTTTTTCACAGTGGATAGTGGATCAGTGTGAGTGGAGAAATTAATAACCTGACAAAGTAGAGCATTGTCTTTAGCAGCTTCAGCAGTGCTTGATACTCACCTGAAACAAATAAGCTTTTGAGACGGTTCTGCATGTCTCCAGCATTATGTCACGAAAGATTGACTTGAATGTCTTTTACTGTGAAAATACCAATTCACCTTCACACAAGATCACAGCTCACCCTCCCTTATCCTGAAATCCAGGGTGTTTTTCATAGTTTTACATCTACATCTTGGTGTATTCATCCCTCATCAATAGTTGTGTTTCCATTACACTCAGAAATGCGCAAAATCTAAATATCGCAATATAAATTGGGCAATGGAAACAGGTAAATTTCCAAAAACCTCCCAAATATCGCAAAGCGTTTTTGCGCTCTCATGAGGTGGTTTTTCAGACGTGTCGATATAGCAGTTTATCGCAAAAGTGGAATGGAAACACATTTTTCGCATTTGCATGTCATGTGACCCATCTTCTCCTTTGGAAAAGGAGCGGAAAATGAAAGGAAAATGAGGGAGAAAGGGTTCGATAAGCCGTGGCAAAACCTCCGCAGCAAGTGGAAAACTTTTAAGCAACGCTACCTAGCAGAAAGACGAGTGTTGTGCAAAAGCGGAGCTGGGGAAAATAGATCATGTTTAATGACAGAAATCGCTCCATGGTGACAGGCTGCCTGTCTGTGTGCGCGCAGTTGTAGGCTACCTTTTTTCCTCTGCCTCTCGCGCGCTCACTGCATTCACCGCAGCCAGCAACATGTTGGGGCAGGGTACGACACTCATTTCTTTTGAATTGATAATCAGGCTCGTTTATATGCGTTGTAACTTCATGTGGTGATTTGCATTGACCATTGGTTGGATTTGAGCATGCAGGGGACGGGATTTGGGGCAGATCCCCATGCGTAATCACTGTGGCAGCTGCTGCAACGGGGAATTGCGTTCAGGTGTGTGCGCCGTCACTCAAACTCAACTTCAATGGAAACGCCTACAAGTCGCAATTGTACATTGTCGAAGTTGTAGAAATATCGCAATTATTTTGCGAAAAACTGTAATGGAAACACAGCGTCACTTTAAAAAAAATCCATTTTGTTCCAATCATTTATCCCATTTCAAAAGCATTTTCCCTATGGGTACAATTCAGTGCAAATTGTATACTTCTCTAATCAGACCCGACTTAGATAAAGATTAATTAGATGAATTAATTAGCGCTTTACGTTTATGGGTTACATTATGGCTTTGCATGGATTTTAATAGGTGATAGAGATTAGTCCTAATAGGTCAATTTGCTTGTGGCTGCTTATATTACAATTCCCTATTCCTCATGTTTTAGGCATGAAATGTCCACTGTTCAGCAACAGTTCTCATGTGTAATGCAAGCTTTCCCCTCATCTGCGTTATCCTTCCATTTAGCAACGTGCAATTATTCATGCACAGATTTCAGGCTCTTTGTGGTTTTGTTACCACACCAAAATACTTTCAGAACGGGCATCGTCGTTTTCGTAGATGTAGAGATGCTTGGGGAATATCCGTAAGTTTCATTTTCACTTTCATCCATTGACTTTTCTTTTTGCATGTCTGCTATTCATCACTACAGTATGTCATATCATCTTAACATGTTGCTGTGAAAGCAAACGGCGAGAAACATCAAACACATGCAAGGAATTGCCAGGAGGAACTGCTGAGTTGAGAGAGATGACAACTCTGGAGCCCTGTAGGAATAAAAGAGTCGTGCTCAGGAAGAGGAACCATACGTAGCTCTCCCAGTTTGTACTGCTGTGGAAAAGACAGAAAGTGCTTTGCTCCCAAAAGAACTAATGACGTGAACACATAAGTAAGTTATACCTAGATGTAAAATTTAGGAGCTATTTAGCACATCTGACATATTTATTGCCACGTCTGGTGCTGGACTCAGCAATCTGTTCTCTTTCTCTACGTTCCTCTGGTCTGAACACAGCGAAAATAATTCAACACAGCTAAATAAATCGTACAAATTGTGACATTCACATACAAACGAATACTAATATTTCAAGAACTCTTTGCAAACGTTTACCATAATTAAGATTAGTGGATAGGGTAATTGTATTGTTGTTTTAGCTTTAAGCAGTTTGTTTAAAGGAGAATTTCGGTTTTTTCGAACCTGGAGCCATCTCCTGCCATTAATTATGATTTGTCCACTCACCAGGCGATCCCCGCGGCGTATCTGGGCGTCCTAGCGTTGTTTTGATATCAATAGCGTCCAAGTCAGTCGTAAAGTGGAGTTGATTTGGGGCCAAGTGTGAGCCTGTATTTCCTGCATCTAAATAGCTATTTTTCTTCCCTTTTTCGCCAAATATCGCCGTAATCTGATCCGTCAACATCCAGCCGAGTGTTATTTCACCCCAGGCTGTTTCCTGGAGTGCACAGGGATCAAATTACCTCAAACGTGATCTAGGTCACCAAGTCTCGTGAAGTCCCGCGATACTTTCCTGTCGACTGGCCAAATACAGGCAGGACGCTTTGCGGTCGTGGTTTTAGCGTAACCTATGTGGGGTTTGGCGTAACCTATGTGGGGTTTGGCATAACCTTCGTTATTTCGAATCCCACATAGGTTACGCCAAACCCCACATAGGTTACGCTAAAACCACGACCGCAAAGCGTCCTGCCTGTATTTGGCCAGTCGACAGGAAAGTATCGCGGGACTTCACGAGACTTGGTGACCTAGATCACGTTTGAGGTAATTTGATCCCTGTGCACTCCAGGAAACAACCTGGGGTGAAATAACACTCGGCTGGATGTTGACGGATCAGATTACGGCGATATGTGGCGAAAACGGGAAGAAAAATAGCTATTTAGATGCAGGAAATACAGGCTACCACTTGGCCCCAAATCAACTCCATTTTACGACTGACTTGGACGATATTGATCTCAAAACAACGCTAGGACGCCCAGAAACGCTGCAGACATCGCTAGGTGAGTGGCCAAATCATAATTAATGCCAGGAAATGGCTCCAGGTTAAAAAAACCCGAAATTCTCCTTTAAGTATAAACAACTGAATTCAAATCCCTGGCATCAAGATTGTTCAGAAAATAGGGGAACATGCATGAAAATGTATTCCAGGCAAAATCGATTGTTTATACAGTGCACCAACAAGGGAATTCCACCAATGTGCCACACTGTCACATAGTTTGTATATGCCTGTTTGGTAAACCACTCTCTTACACTCCACCACTTGGGGCAGTGGTGGCCCAATGGTTAGGGAAGCGAGCTTGTGACCGGAAGGTCGTCGGTTCAATCCCCGGGATCGGCAGGATAAATCTGGGTGGGAAAAGTGAAAAGGCAGCGCTTGCCTTGCCCCTCCCTCACTACCACCACCGAGGTGCCCTTGAGCAAGGCCCCTAACCCCAACCGCTCCAGTGGAGCTGATCAGTGGCCAGCAGATCAGACTGTGGTTGTGCTGGTCAGCTTCCAGGTGTGAATGTGAACAGGGCACTCCTGAAAAAGAGAGCATTGCTCTCAGTGAGACTCCCCCTGTATAAATAAAGGTAAAAAAAAAACTCCCTTGTGTTTCAGATGACACTGATTGCGATGACATTTAATTTCGAGTTCAGCTAACTAACAGTGACCTTTCATTCTTCTTCTTCTTCTTCTTCTTCTTCTTCTTCTTCTTCTTCTTCTTCTTCTTCTTCTTCTTCTTCTTCTTCTTCTTCTTCTTCTCCTCTCCTTCCCCCGCAGAACTGTGGGAGATGCCCAGAAGAGCTGTTAAACCCGGCCGAATATGTGAACTACCATCGCGTCTGCAACGTGGAACAGTTTCCCGAGTCGCAGCCAGCTCAAGCTTACCCTCCTGTTACGTTTCTGCCTCAGAATGCCTACACCCAGCTTCCATCTGACGAGCCCATGTACGCCAATACCAGTCACCCCGCCCCCGGCCCTCGCTCTTCGTTTACATTCCCCAAGGAGCAATCTGTGTGACACCCCACGTCGCTCTTAGCTGTGCAGCGAGAGGCAACATGATAGTGCCACAAATGCTTTTCTGAGAAACAGCGCCCCCCGCTGAAAGGATGTGCATCCATCCTCCACCTTGCTCCTGTTTATAAGCTTAATACGCCATGATGAAAGTGTCAGTAATTTGTGGACCTGCAACCCCGTGTATTGTGCACTGCTTGTTCCACCGAGGCTGTCTGTAGGACCCGTCACCTTGTGCTGTTAGATTAGACACCACAGCCGAATGTCACCCAGGACTCCACCCTCTGCCCCGCACACGTTTGTTTTGATTGGTTCCCTCACCTTTGAATGCTTTTCTTTTGCCAAGTCTCTAACCGTGTACAGTATTATGCCATTGTGTCACTCATAATGTTACTTTCTCTCTTTGTTTTGTTTTTTACACATTCCCCACAGTGGTAGTGAGCTCTTTTATAGCTACGTGCACATTTTGTTCGTTTTATGTTCGTTTGTCAATGCTTGCTTCTTTGAAAAAAATTGTCTACGTGATTGGGTGTGTAATGGTAAAAATGACATTCGATTATTGAAATTGATTTGTTAAAAAAAAGAATTATCAATCTATTATGACATGGCCTACCCCTTTAATGACAGTTAATGACAGGGTTGTTTAAATATGTGAATTGGCAGTCTCTCAACTGAATCCTCTTCATCACTCTTCATAATAGCTTTGCTGTTATGGTGTTTGAATGGATATTTTTGCATTATTCAAAGTGAATGTTGTCGTCATTAGCTATAAGGTGAAAAACTAAGGGCTTGAGATCCAACACTAATCTATCAATTTTATTTATTTTCTCCTTGCATTATATTATTATTGTTATTATTATCTACCAGTAGTTGCCAAAGAAATAGACTTCAACCTTCAGTTAATGTCCATTTGCTTTCATTCAAGCCTTTACACTCTATTGTTTGATGGGAAATACTGTATATAGTTGATTGGCAATGTGCTATGCTTTCCCAGTTTACATTATCACTTGACATTATGCAGTATTTTCCATATCTGTATGTGAAGACTTGAGTTCATCATGGAGGTTTGGTTTGAGGTTCATTACATTGCGGGTCCTGTGTTGTGCTGAGTTATCAACAAAGGAATCTTTCCTTATGCAGATGCAATCAATGAATAAGACAATCATATGCTAGCGTTGTTCCTAGAAAAACAAATGTAAAACTGTTGTTCTACTCATACTAACAAGATAAATACTTTTTCAAGGACAACTCAAACGTTTAACTTTTTTTTTCATAGTATGATTTGTAGAATTGTACTAAAATAGCCTAAAGAGTTTCAAAACAGCCTAAGCTTGTAACTGTATTTTTTTAGAGAATGCTCAGTTGTATACAATAGCACTCCACTTATTTGACTTACGAGTCGATTTTACACTGTGACTGCTAATTTCAGACCATACTGTACATAAGCTAACGTACTTGAGGAGCCAATTTCAGGATACTGCCACCAACACAAGACCTTTAGACAGAAATTTTGCATAAACTGAAAGTTCACATTTTTGCCATGTCAGAGCCTATATTGTTATGTTCAGGTAAAAAGAAAAACACTTGTGGTTGTGCTCAGTGTAAAAGTAAAATATAAAACATATTGAGGTGTTGAAGGTAATATAGTGTTTACTCTTATGGGACAGAGTAAAACTTGTGAAAGCTGTGCTCACCTTGTTGTCTTGCGATGGCTCAATTTGTGTGCTAGAATTTAGTTTAGCCAGTGATCTCTGGTTTGAACTGCTGAAGATGTTTGTTATTTCTGTACCTGAAACACAACTGTTTTTTGTGACACTATTCATGATCTCCTTCCTTTTTATATTATTATTATGATTATTATGATTATTATTATTATGAATGGAGAAAAACAATATTTTAATGTGTAAGTGATTGCTGCAAACTATGCTGATGTCATTTACATGTATTTTTTGTGTCAAATCATTATGTTTTCAACCAGATTGAATTATTTTGAATGTCCTTCTGAAGATGATTACAATGATTTTTTTTGTAACCTTTACCTTTTTTTGTTGTTTGTAAAATTTACTGTACATTTATGGAAGGATAATCAGAATAATAGTTGAAATATGAGGTTTCTCTGTTGCCCATGCTGGAGTAGGGAAATTATGTGAAACAATTTAACCTGTATTTTTTACTCTGAGTTGTTTGATGTAAATATTAACAATGTGATGTGTGAAAAAAGTAATGCAGTTTAACATTAAACTTCACAAACTACCCATGATATTTGTTGTCATTCCATATTTTTATGTGTATATATATATATATATATATATATATATATATATATATATACACATTTATATATACACACACACACACAGACACACACACACACACACACACACACACACACACACACACACACACACACACACACACACACACACACAAACACACACTTTTTCAAATCTCTAAACATGAAAATAAGTGAAACACCATGCTCATAATTAGGGCTGTTGTCATTTCAGGGGTGGATATTAATATTAACGTCATCACTGACGCTGGGCCAGAATGACATGTCTGTCGGTTAAGGGGAAAATTCAATATTGACCGTTCTAGTGTGGACTGTATAGTTTGGATGGACCAGGAAAGAGGAAGTGAGGGGGGTGAGAGGGTTAATGTTCCATTAAAAGGTTAAAACTATGTTATTCATAAAGAAAAATGGTTGTAGCCTACTTTAATTCAAGAATGCAAGATTATTTAAAAAACTTTTGCAATTTTACACTGTTTTACACTAGATTTTAATGTGTTATTGTCTGATGATTGAATATTGGTTTCATTACACTGAGGCTTACTATATTTGTTGACAGTTGTTACATAACTAGTGCAGTGCCCGTGCCCCCATTCACCACCCCATGAGTGTTCCCCCCCACACACTGCACTCACTCAGGTCCCCCTAAGCGCACTTGCCAAGTTTGAAGTCGATCCGACAAACGGTTCTCGAGATACGCGAAGGACAGACATAGTACAGAAGTCGATCGGATGGACAGTCCTGAAGATACGTGAAAGCTGTGATCTTATTACTTGAATTGCACAAGGTTTATTAGTTCGCAGCAAGGCACCCGCGAAGTTTGAAGTCGATCGGACAAATGGTTCTCGAGATTAACCGCTTTTTGTGTTGCCAGGAGGTGGCACTATGACTATGCATAAGTCCAAATTGCAAGAAATGCGGTACCGCACTCCATCGGGGTCCGAGTAGTGCACTCCCCATTTTCAAGTCAATCGGATGAATGTTTCTCGA
The DNA here is from genome assembly GCF_964638095.1 of Poromitra crassiceps. Classification (NCBI taxonomy): domain Eukaryota; kingdom Metazoa; phylum Chordata; class Actinopteri; order Beryciformes; family Melamphaidae; genus Poromitra; species Poromitra crassiceps. The sequence goes on from NC_139642.1 coordinate 42,876,717, forward strand.
GATAAACTGTTTTTTGTGTTGCCAGTAGGTGGCGCTATGTCAAATTGCAAGAAATGCAGCACTGCACTATGTCGAGTTCCCAGCAGCACACTCCCCAAGTTTGAAGTGAATCGGATGAATGGTTCTCAAGATAAACCGCTTTTTGTGTTGCCAGTAGGTGGCGTTGTGCCGAATTGCACAAAATTCAGCACTGCTCTATGGCGGGTTCTCAGCAGCGCACTCCCCAAGTTTGAAGTCGATCAGATGAAGGCTATCGAGATAAACCGAATGCCGAATTGCACGTAATTCAGCTCACTGCACTCCGTTGACGACCCAAATAGGGTCCCGACCCATAGTTTGGGAAACACTGGACTACTGGAATACTATTCTGTGCATAAGTAACATGCCATTTGGAGAACGTTTACTCTAAGCCCCTGAGTGCATTTTAGCAAAGGTGGCCTCAGTGGAAGGTGAACTGTCAACCCTGCAATGTTACCATGCTGTTCCCACTGAACTATGTACACCAGCCTGCCTCAGAGGATGGTGGGCTCACCTGCCTGACAAATGTCATTGGTCCGACTTCGGGTATGAATGAAAATATCATTGTCCATTTTCATTGAATAGTGGTTGTTTTCACAACTATTTCCATTCTTTCAGATTTGATATGCTGCTCAGTATAGGATTCAAGGTGGATACAGCTGGACATTATTGTAACAATCTATGGAGATACTGTGATTTGGAATAATATAGCAGTGAGGGAACATAACGGGAAAATAATCAACCCAGTCAACCTACTGTATGAGGGTGCTGCAGCAGCAGGTAACTAGTAGAGTAGTACAGCACTGTGGCATATACAACACTGTATATGCCATGAATTATGAATGTTGAGGCTGTTTCGTCAGAGAGGAGTTGTGTCAGTAACTCAGCAGAAGTGCTGTGTCAGTAACACCTACTCGCTATTTGAGGCAATCGATCAAAATGGAACAGTAAAAGTATCAGGATGGAACATTACTCAGCATCTGCTGCTAAAAGAAGGTCATCTGTGACTTTCAGAGAGAAGCCTCAGCTCTGTGGAGGGCCTTGAAATCTGATGCTCAACTTCATCACAACACGTTTCCACTCTTGCAAGACATGTGGACTACTTCTGCTAAAAGGCTCCATATCACATTCCGTAAGGCTGTGGTGAACTACAGCAAAAATATACATTCAGATGCTAGTGGTTGATTTGCCATTAAGTGAATGATACTTATAATGATCAATTACCCAATGACTAATTTTGTGCCAATACACCTTTGGAGAATTTAAAGACCACTTCTACAGGCACAGGATGAGATGTTGTCAATCTCCACTAGACAAACAGAACTAAAATAGTCCAACACAATTCCCAAAGGGTGAGCCAGATGTTCTCAACAAGTTACAGTATGTTTGTATGTTTCTTGGAGTGAGTTTCTTCCACATTCTTGTCAGGATTCTGGGCTTTGTTTTCATTTTTTATTTATTTATGTATCTATTATTCTTATTATTATTTTTATTATTTTTCTTATTATTGTTGTTGTTGTTGTTGTTGTTGTTGTTGTTGTTGTTGTTGTTTTCTTGCATCCTATGACACACAGTCATTTTTAGAAGTTAGGGTTATTGAGTGCAAAGAGTAAGCCTTTGTTCACACAGGATGCCTAACGTAAGCAGAACTGAAGCTTGAGGCAGGCTCAAGCTGAGCTGACGCTTAACCGTTCACACAAGAAGCCGTCACTTTCCCTCTCAGCGCCTACTCGGCGTGCCTTGAACCCGCCCACAACTCCCATTGACTTCATGCCTGGCTTGACGTGTCACGCTTGGAAAATAGGACTGAAACGCTCGCATGAGCAAGGTGTGAGCAAGGCTTGAGCATGCCTTGAGCGTGACACCACCCGTGCTGGTGTGAACGGCTTCGCCTGTTAACAAGAAACTTGTGGGTTCAGGGTAGGTTGAGCTTAGGTTGAGCGTTGCTTCGGCGTATAGTGTGAACGGCCACTAAAAGTGCCGATCTCAGATGGAAACTGATATAAAAAAAGGTGCAATGATTGAAGAAATATTCTTATTTTAACTACCAGATATTTTCCCTGCCTTATTTTGCCACAAGGGCTGAACATTGATGGGTTTCTAATGAGTGGGCTGTGCAGTAATAACTTATTACTAATAAGTAAGTAAAAACAATTTTACACAGTGCATGTGTAATAACTAAGTTAAAAAAAAGTAACCTGCCCTATTATTTGTCATATGATAAGCTTTTACACAGAAAAAAAGAGATTGTCCCATAATTATGAAAGAAATATATTTGAGATAATCACAGATCACACGTCTGACCTTCTCACTAGACTGACAAAAGGTCAGCCCTTTGTAAACAGACAATAAGAAAGATCAGCTGACAGATAAAGCTTCCACAGTGTCATTCCACTCCTGTTTGTGTATTCCCCTTGACATCATAATGACACAATATCATGTGAAATATCTGCACCAAAGGGCTGTGTCAAATCAAGCAATATTTCATTTGATGAGTTCAGTCAGAGGGTGCTGCATGATTTCTACTTCTCTAAATAAAAATGTTCTAATGATTAAGATTTGATTTAACAAAGTCATCAGACATCTTGTACCTATATCTCACTCAGTGCAGAGGATAGAGATATACTGTAGGAGTTGTGTCATCTCCATTCACTCCAACGGACCAGCTTCTTTACCTTCGCAATAGTTCCCGGAAGAAAGGTTCTGGATTAAGCAGCACTGTCGAGTTTCAGCAGAATGGACCGTTTGTGATGTATTTCGAAAGGGTAATGACGTTCAAATTGTATATTATCAGCTTTATTTTATGCATTCAAACGTACATCCTTGAACTATTCCCCCACAGTAAGTTAAAGTTATCCTTTATTAATGCATCTCGATCCTCTATATTTGACCCATCCTATACTAGAAGGGAAGTAGGAACCTTCCTAAAACTAGGAGCAGTGAGCAGCACTGGCAGGAGACCAACTCCTGTTAGATTGCAGTGTCTTGCTCAGGGGCACTGACATTTGTGTGTACATTGAAAGTCCATGTTTGTGTATGCAACCAGTCAATTGGAAGGTGTATCTATCACCCCATTTACACCTGGTTTTTAAATGCGACCTGTATCCGGAATAAGTTATCTGGATAATGGTCGCATTTAAAAACGAGGTGCGCTGATGTCACTGATGACATCTTCCAATGTGGGACAAAAATCACAGAGAAACAGACAAACAGAACCCACTTACTCACTGATGATGACATCACAATTGCTCGAGTGACCATCATTGATCACATCATGGAGTGCTCGAGTGACATCACTCAGCGCACAATTGCTCTACTTCGCATGTCATAGACATTGTGACATCATCAGTGACAACACAATTGCTGATGACATCATCCAAAAATTGAAACAGAGAAACAAACCCACTTACTCCCTTTTAATCCCATGTGTCCGACAGCCAATCACAATCATAGTGATTGGGCGAGCCGTAGGTGATCAGATCTTACACCCAGAGCCATGTAGAAGAGTTGCGACATCTCCATTCACTCCACTGGACCAGTTTTTTACTCTCAAGAGTTCCAGGAAGTAAGGTTCTGGATTATGCAGCACTGTCGAGTTGCAGCAAAATGGACAGTTTGTGTTGTACTTTGAAAGTTTTTTTGTTTGATCAAATTGTACATTATCAGCTTTATTTTAACATTCAAAAGTAGCGCGAGACCCCTTCCTGACTGTTCATTGGCTAATGAGTCACGCATTTCGGTCCTCCGCTGACGCCACTCTCTCTCTCTAAATTGCTCTGCTTACACCCACACCGGCCCTAGCTGAAGTTCTGCGGGCAAGCCTATCACAGCGCAGCATAGAGCTGGGTATCTTCCCAGCAAATGTGAAGTGCAAAATTCTGATACAGTAGACTGACAAAAAAGGGCTTCTTTCATTAACCCTTCACCCTCCAACACAAACTGGATAGGCAGTTTTAATGGGTTTATTTCCTCAGAATTAGGAATTAATAAAATAAAATGAGCAAAGATTACTTTTTAAATATAATTTTTTCGTATATCTTCTGAGGGTCTAGAGCTCCCTGATGGTTCCCCTCATATATAGTTGCATTGGTGTACTTACTGTATGGGCACATGAAAACAGCTGGAAATAATAAAATAATACTTGTGAACAAAAAAAGCTCATTGCCAATATCCTTTCCTCATTACCAAAGGACAGGTTAACTTGAGTGCTTTCTCCTGAGAGATTCAAGAATCGCTTGAGAACTCATCCAGAAAAGCCCACTTGATTGGATTGGATGAAGTCTCCTGGAACAAATCCTTTGTGTCACTTTTATGTAACACACAGCTCTGCTTCTCTTTCAGTCTTCCCTCATTTGCTTCTATCTGTGGACCACAGTGCACACATCTTAGTAACACACTCCGCTAATTGCAGTTATGTCGTTAGAACGCTGTTGCAAGGTATGTCGATAATGGATAGATCGGCTGTTAGTCATAACAATAACACCTGTTTGTTTTTTTATTATTATTAAGCGGTGATGCAGGAGATCAAGGTGCAGCACTGAGGTGAAGCCAATGCATGTACCCTGTTTTCTTCAAATTAGTACTGTACCTAAGAATAAACCAGGAGAAAACAATAAAGATCACCAATAGCTCCTGAGTCCCTGGTTACCAAGATGGCAACCGGTAAAGCTTTGCATGCTTGATGGGAATGATCAGTATACAAACTAGCCTCAACATGAGATTACAAGTGATTCTCATCTGACCGTTCAGTCATAGTCTCAGATGGATATATACCCCCAAATTAACTCCAATACAGAGTTTTTTTTTGTCATGCCATGACTCTAAAAAAATCTAAACAGCTTCGGGTTCCTAGTGGGGAAACAGTGCCCTCTCGGCTGTGGCTATTGGTGGAAATATGGAATTACACCGCCAAAGAACAGAAGAGTCCGGCTCGGACACAACAAAAAACCCTCTGCGTTGAAAACTGCACAATATTAAATAACAGAAACAGCCCGTCCTGACAGACAACAACTGTGGCTTTATGGCAAGTATTGTTTTTTGTGTGTGTGATTGCTACATGTATGGAAAAGCAGGGTGGATATAAAGGGAGGTGTCAGTGAATTTGGGGGTATCCATCTGAGACTAGCATTTATCATAATCACTGGTAGTCTCATTTTGAGACTATCCTGCACAATGTCTTTGACCTATCACATTGCTTAGCTGAAGTACCCATAGTATTATCAGGGTCTTATAGGGAGATCCCTGCCACGCCCAGAATCAAACACGCAATGTGACCACTGACCAGCAGCATATTAACAGAAGGTGAAGTGATTTCTCATTCTTTGTTCAGTACAGGATTACCAGGGGAAAGCATCAATTGTGACAAGTGTTTAGCAAATGCATAAACAATTCTATGTCATTACATTTCCCAATAACTTGGACGAAGCAATTTCCTTTGAATACTTGACCTTTCAGACAAGTATAATAAATGCATCTGCTTTGCTCCATGTGTGTGTGTGTGTGTGTGTGTGTGTGTGTGTGTGTGTGTGTGTGTGTGTGTGTGTGTGTGCGCGTGCATGCGCGCGCGCGTGTGCGTGTGTGTGTGTGTGGACATGTTCGATGTCAGACTACTATAAGTGCAAGTGTAATGGGTAGAGACTAGGACCCAGATGCAGACACACGGAGGCAGATAAATGATGAAAAACTAGTTTACTGTGAGTCAAGCAAAAATAAACAGGCAACCAAACCAGGCAGAGATCGGGCAGAGTTCAGATAGCCCGAACTACAAACAGGAACACGAACAAACACGGGAAAGCTAGACAATCTGGCAGGGACTGAAGGGAAAGTGAAGGGGAATTGGAAAATAATAATAATAATAATAATAATAATAATAATAATAATAATAATAATAATAATAATAATAATAATAATAATAATAATAATAATCAGAAAATCACATTCAACTGACACCTGTCTGCTTTTTCTAACCGATCAGATCAGAAAGGAAGTAGACTCTGGTAAATACTGTGGTATGGTCATGCTGGACCTTCAAAAAGCTTTTGACACCGTTAACCATGATGTTCTACTGTGTAAGCTCGGGGCCCTGGGCTTCAACAGCACTTCCCTCAACTGGGTTAGGTCCTACCTGGAGGGTAGGGAGCAGGTGGTGGACATAAACGGAACGCTGTCCTGTCCCCTCCCCCTGACGTGTGGGGTCCCCCAGGGAAGTATTTTAGGGCCTTTATTCTTTTTAATTTATATAAACGATATGCAATCGGCCTGTGATTGCAACCTGTTCCTTTTCGCAGACGACTCCGCCCTCCTGTTCTCTCACAAGGACAGGGGGGAGATCGAAAGGAAATTGAGCAGTGAGCTTCACAGTGTTAGTGTGTGGCTCTCGGACAACAAATTATCACTTCATCTGGGGAAAACGGAGTCTATTTTATTTGGGTCAAATTTTAATTTAAAAAAGTCCCCCGGGTTTAAAATTATGGTGGGTGACGTAGCTGTTAACACCAAGGAGGAGATTACGTACCTTGGCTGCATTTTAGATAACAAACTAGCATGGCCTCAAAAGTAATTTCCAAAGTAAATCAAAAAACCAAATTCTTAGCCAGAATTTCATCCTTCATAGACAAGAGCGCCCTCGAAACCTTGGCAAATGCTCTGATTCAATGTCATTTTGACTATGCTTGCTCCTCCTGGTTCACGGCAATCACCATAAAACTTAAAAACAGGCTTCAGACATCTCAGAATAAATTAATACGGGTTATTCTGAAACTGCATCCCAGAATCCATCTCCTCCCCTCTCACTTCCTTAGCCTTAGGTGGCTCAGAGTGGAAGAGAGGGTTTCCCAGATCAAACTGTGCATGGTTTTCCGGATTTTTAAACGGGAGGCTCCTCGCTACCTCTCTGACTACTTCTGTAAAGTCAGTGATGTACATGGCTACTCCACAAGAGGAAGCACCTCCAACATTGTTCCCCCCAAATTTAAATCTTTAAAGGGTAAATGTACCTTCTCTTACTCAGCAGCTATTTTATGGAACAAACTCCCTGAGAGTATAAAGACCCTTAATTCCAGGTTCTCTTTTAAGCTCGCCTTGAAAAAATGGCTGGTTGGCTCCCAAATGAGTTCCTAACCTTTTATTTTTTCTTTTGTCTCTTGATGCTCGCAGTTTTTAAACCCTAGGTAGGTCTTTGATTTATTATATGAGCTGGTCTCTCTTTTTATTTATTGATTGGTGCATTTTTTGTTGTTATTTAAATAACCATTCAGTCAATGACTAATCAGTCATTGAGTGTATGGTTGTGTTGTAAAATGTTTTCATTGTTTGTGTTTGTTGCCCGCGCACACACGCGCTCATACCTGCACACATATTCACTCCACTTGTCCCATACAAAGGACCACAATGGAAACAAGCCCTTGGGCTTTATTGTGTTTTATTCCTTTTGATCAATATTTTTGTTGTATTGTCTTGCACAATTCTGCTCTTATTGAATCAATAAAGTTATCAATCAATCAATCAATCAATAATAATAGTGAACTTATGCAAGCTGGTGCAGGGATTGGGTGGACTGAACTGATTGAAGCTCTCAACAGGACCTGAAAACACAACACATAGACAAGACAGCCAGCTAACCAGCAAACCAACCAGCCAGCCAGCCAGACAGACAGACAGACAGACAGACAGACAGACAGACAGACAGACAGACTGACAGAGAAGTAGAGGAGGCAGGCAGGTCAGGAGGTGAAGCAGGCAATGGAACAGCCGGTCCCATGGCATGCAGTGCTTCTCTGGATGCAGGCAATGGGGCGAGACAAAGAACCAGCAGCGGAGATGGGCATTACCAGAGACAATGGAATATCAAAGTGAGACACCCCATCTTTGAGTCACTTCCTGCATTTGTGTCACGTGGGTTTTGCCCATGGTTTACCATGGCCATACCCACTTAGGAGAGTTTCGGCAGGTCTGAGTCTATTGGAGTCAATGGGAGGAGTAAACGTGATCTCAGATTATGACAGATAATTTCGCCCCATAGTCATCAAAGTAAATTTCAATCAGGACAGACTAGAGACCAGTGAATGAATAAACCAATATGTATAATAATAGTGAATGAATGATGCATTAGAGAAAAATATGATAATTATGTATTGTTAATAGTCTTTGGCGCTTAGACACCACAGGGAGATATTGAGATAGAGCTGCATCCCCCTGACGAAGGCAACATGTTGGTATACCTATGAAACACAGCAGAGGAGAATTTGAGTGTGCAACTTTCTTTCTTTATGTATTTGTTTGTGTATATATGTGTGGTTTGTGTGGAGTTTAGGAACTCACGATCTCTAGTTCAAGTCAGCTTGCTAGGTCAGCGCTAAAGCCCTGCTTCACCAGGCTCTCTCTCTCACAACACTAACACTTCATGGAAGAGGTGACCACATGACCATTTAGGAGACCTGCTAGTACCATTTCTTACAATTGGCGGAGTCATCAGCTCTCTGCCATATTTTCATATTGTGTTAAGCTCATTGGGATGCAGAGGAGAAAAGGGAAACAGAGATGAAAATGACTGATTCGCTGCCTTGCACAAATAGAAAGAGATTCCATGTGGCACTCATCAGCAAATGCAGATGGGAATCTTCTCACTGTGGCCAGAACCAATAAACATTATTTCCCCCCCTGCTATACATCATATCCAATCCCTACAGTCAAACCTTTTTATTTTCCTAATCACGTATTGTTGGCAGAGCAGTTCCAGTAGGCTGACTCTCCAATGAAGTTTATTGATACTGTGACTGAAACTTTGAAAATAGATTTGTATTATTTTGAAGAGTCTCTCTTGGCTTGAAATTCATCTGATATGACAAGCAAAATAATGAATGGGAGATAACATTTTGTTTTAGCCTGGAAGAGAGCAGTGCAGCAGAAGCAGAACCTTTCAGCGTCTACAGTATAGTATTTTCCATCAAATGCAGCAGGGGCTCATCAGCCAGAAACTTCAGTTCCTCTTAGGTTCAGATAATAACTTGACCTTTTTTGCCCCAGCAATAAAGCAGAGAGGCACAATGTTTAAGGTCTTGGAGACCCCCTGCATTCCATTACATTCACTGGCAGTAAGCTGAATTTCTGTCCCTCCTCTATCACACTGGACACTAACAATCAACTTTTGCTTAAAGGTAATCATGATATTGCTTACTACTGCACAAAACTGTCAATCCTCGTTTTTTTTCCTGAACCCAATAGAGTTAGCAAAGAACAGGGTCAACATGCAGTGCAGCTTCTTGCCAGTATCCAAGCCGTGTCGCACTTGACAGAAACATGTGTATTGAGGATGTGTATTGATTTTAGATTGGAAAGATGCAAAAAAAATTCACCCCTTCTGTTTTCTCCCCAATTGTACTTGGCTAATTCCCCCTGCTGTCCCGGTTCCGGTTGTTGCTCCTCCCCCTCTGTAGTCTCGCAGTATGCCAGCCGTAGATGCATCTACTCTGTATGCCTGGAACACAACTCTGAAAAGTGGTTAGTGCCAGGCCAGCCCTCCAAGACTCAAAAAAAGGATGCGTGACAGACATGAATTTGACAAACCACGGACCTTGTGAGCGGTGCATTCGGAATGCATGCATCACTCTGGTGTGTATCAGCTAAATAGACCCCGGCTGAAAACACATACTGTAACTTCCGCCACAGCCCAGCCAATCAGATTTCTCCCACAACATCTTGAGGGATTTTGCCGGAAGTCTCCCAGAAAGTTGACTTGTGATTCAGACCCTGCGTCGCTGGAAGCTTGCTGATGTACGACGTTGGGTCTGACCACATGAGAATACCCCCTCTGCCGAGAGTTGTAGACTAGCAAATGCTTCCTCCGATACATGTGCAGTCGCCAGCCGCTTCTTTTCACTTGACAGCGAGGAGTTTCACTGGCAGGACGTAGCGCGTGGCAGGATCACGATATTCCCCTCAGTTCCCCTCCCCCCAAACAGGGGCCCCGATCGACTCACACCCTTAAAGCTTTTGCACACCAAGTCCGTATTTTCGTCCGAAATTGACGCAAAAAAAAGAATACGACCTCATTTGTGTCAATCATTGTTGACACACCGAGTCAATTACGTCTGTCATTTAAGTTTTCGGACGAGGTTCGATTTTCTGGTTTTTCACATCAGTCAATAGATTTTTGCGAGCTGGGACCCGTCTGTGTTTTCAGATGACGGATTAAAAAACACACATATGAAAACAATCGGACTGTGTGTGCAACGACCTTTAATCTGGCTTCCCACTCATAGACACGCCCAATAATTGTGCCTGTATGGACGCCCGACTAAGCCGGAGGCAACACGGGGGCTTGAACCTGTGACCCACTCGCCCTGCATCCTACTGTATACTTTTAAACTATTGCATTATTAATAAACTCTGCATTATGTAATCTACAATAAGTTAGTTAACACAATTAGAGAATGTAGGGGGGGGGGGTCTGTTTCAGTTATCTCTCTACCACAGATAGTCTTGGAATTCTGGAGAAAATCATATCTAACAATAAACATATTCTCCGATTTGGGTCTGAGAGATAAAATGTCATCTAATTTTCACTTTCATTTCATTTCACTTGCATCGTTTCTATACAGTAAGTGATTTCAGGTTACATCATGAGTTAATTGTGCTGTCCTCCTCACTATTACTGTACTTCCTTGTAGTAGTCCAGTCCTTTTTTTATCCGTTACACTCCATAGCATTGCCAATGAAGGTCACAGCTGCTGAGCTGCAGACATAAGGGCAGGAGAAATACGTTTTCTGACCATACCCATGGCCATTGGGTGTTTCTGTGACAGGGGTGGGGTGGAGGAAAATTGCTTTAACAGAAAAGCAGAGAAACTAATTTATATGAGATCAAAAGCATGAAAGCGTACTTCTGTGGAGAGATGATAAGCCTTCAGGGCCACTGCCAGAGCCCCAGGACAGCGCCATGGTCTCTGCCATGACCACCTGTGTCCATCACCGTCCAGGAGATGAGACGTGGGGACTCTAACAGGAGACCTAGTGCAACTGATAAATGGAGAGCAGCAGTGAGGAAGCAGATAAACAAAACGCCGTCAGAGATAAGGGCCGTAGACAGGTGCCGCGTGTTATCGTGTAGAAAGTAATTTTCATACATTACTTCGAAAGGTTAAAAGTCTTTTTGTTGGTTGGGGGGAGGCAGACAACAGTGATTATACATGGTTGTTATAGAGACACGGTAATACTTCGTTCCATTATCGGGGCACGATGGCTCTGACCTTTGCGCTCCTAATTGTAATGTTCAAATTTATGCTTATTCGACTTACTAATTGTTGCCACTCTGAATATAAGCATCAGCTGAATGCCTGCTGTGTAAATGGACATTAAAACATTACTGTAAGTGTCCCAGTAGAGGTGGTCTCTTTTAGGGGGCAAGCCAAACTTTATTTAGTGCATTTCATACACAAGGCAAAGTCAGTGTGCTTCACATAAACCAACACAAACACGTCCTTAAACCTAAACGACAGAATAAGTAGATTTATAATAACACACAAAATGACATACATGAGCAAAAATGTGTGTGCAGGTGATATGTCTCGCATCAGTTCGGCTTATTTGAAAACATGTTGGTTATGCTTAAACATCGGTTATGCTTAGGCAACTAAAACAACTTTGGTTATGTTTAGCCAACTAAAAAACTTTGTTCAGGTTAGGTTATGGTTACCATCTGAACACATTGTACAGCGGAGGTGAACCGGGTCTCTCGCAACGACCACCCCTTCCCCCTTACGTGTCAGCAAACTATTTCAACAAATTGAGCGTGCTTCAGACTGTCATTGTGTTAAAGACCACACTACTTTACAAATTACATGGCTCTAATGTGGAATAAAATTAGGGGTTATTGATATTAAAAAGGTTAAGAAACTGAGCTTGATTATTTTAGATGGATTTAGAAGAGCTTTTAAGATTGGCACAATGAAAGGTGCATGTGAGGTCACTCCATACCACACCATAATTCCAAATCATCACCTCCAACCACTTATAGCCTAATATGATTTAGGTTTTTAAATTTGCACAGCTGGTGTTGTTACAGCTGTTTGATAATATTTGACTTTGCATCACCCATCAACCTGCGACTTCCCATACATGATGGCACATTCTGACATCTTTACCGGCGACAACTATTTTCATTTTCCACTGACAACTTCGCTCGTCACTCCTTATCATTGCGGTAGACTTCGCCAATTGACAGTTTTAAATTGCCCTGCACTTCCTGGATTCTCCCCTGAATGTGTTTGAGAGGAAATGATGAAATGCGGTATTTATAGGTCTTTCCCCAAGTCCATCGTTATGCCATCTGCCATTGACATATGCAAAGGGAATGATTGACAGGGTTTCCTACAGCGGCATATGACAGGCTCTGCAGGAGAGTCTGTATGCTTGGGAAACACACCTCTTGTCAGTATGGAAGACAAATGTATAATGTTTCATTTGCAATTTTGTTCGGGCTCGTCACCGCGCTAACGACTAGCATGCAGCCCTGAGATGACACACAGCACGCGGCCTTCCAGGAACAGATACTTTAACACATATTTGGGGATGAATGTGTCCTTAATTCTGTCTGTCGTTGTGTCACTCGTCTTTTCCCCCTAAGCAGTCTGACGTCCAGTCCCCGCTACCTTGTCTAAACTCTGCAGGAGCCCTGGCTTAGGCAGGCAATTCCACAAAAGGCTTTCATCAGAGTTAAATTATGATGGCTTTATTTGAAGGTGACATAAAATGCACTCGTCCAAATGTGCACAATTATGAAAATTAGGTACTTATTAAGCAGCTGTGAAGTAAGAGTACTCAATAGTTTAGGCACTTCTGAGTTTCATATACCCTCCAGACTTCTCTCTTGAATGGGACAGTTACCTCTCCTGTTCAAGGTATTTGGCACTTTTAATATCTATTAAAATATGTATTAACTTGGATACAGTAATGGGTGAAATACAAGTGGAACAGGTTGGAGTTTTTCCTGCAGACAAGGCCACAGTGGAAAGAAGCACATTTATTAATCTGTCGAGTCATTCGTCGTGACCTCAAAATTCCTCTCCAAGGACTTAAGCTACTGAGCTACTGAAAACCACATTGCAATTTAGCAGCTTTCAGATGAACTGGTTGTAAAGCTGCCACGTTTGACAAATCTCTTATGTTTCAGTTTTGATAGCAGCTATGACACCAGCTCTATATTTCAATTAACTTATCTAAGACCCAATGAAAACATGCTCATAAAAGGGAGGACAGGGTCATTAAAACTGCTGATAAGTACTACTTGTAAAGCTCTCTCACAGTGTACAGTAATTATTTCTCTGCCCTTTTTTAGTCATTTAGTCATTATTTAATTCAATTGTTATTTGACTTTCAACTGTCATCCCCCCCCCCCTTCACTGTTCTGCTGTACTGCAGGTACTGTATATTTGGTTATTAACTATTGACTGTAAAGGCTCATGCACACCTTCAGTTCCTTGTAGACAGGTGCGTAGGAGGAAATGTCTATAGGCAAGAGAAGAGAGGATTCCTGCACACTGTCCTTTTACTTGCAATAAACTACTAATACAACATTTCAGTCCTTAGACCTTCATGAGGTAAAAAAGATGAACAAAGAACATTGCAGACAGATAGCCAACATCTCCTCAGGAGAGACCAATCAGGAACCATCAGCTGTCAGGCAAACAGTCCACAGTCTGTATGCATTAAGCCAATTAGAAGGTACAACAACAACCCTCCATCTAATGGGCATTCCACAATCTGTGATGGATGGCAACTACATCAATTTATATACAAATATTGAATACTATAGTTAAAGCTAAAAACAATGTATCCAATCTCTTCCATAATGACAATAATAATATTAGGCTATGGTAAATCTCAGGGTAACATGATCATAATGTCAGGGTTTAGGCATAAATATATAAAGTACATATAAAAAGTAGAGCGCGCACATCCACTCAAATTGCAGGTGCAGGACAAAAGCAATGAAACATATAAAAAGAAATAGAGTCCGCACACTGCTCGACTTGCTCCCAGTTGATTTATTTTTAACGTTTCGGTCAACAAGGACCTTCTTCAGAAAAAAACTTAAATATATAAAAAAACTTTATAAATATATAAAGTACCTCTAAATAGGTTACGACAATGCAACATTGAATTAGCCACATTGAATCATATAATAGTAGAACTAGAATGGTGGGTTGCAATTCTCCAATCTTACCAGAGCAAGAGATTAGTAATCACAGATTTTGGGGTTATACCATGTCCAAGAAGCTACACAACCCAAGGTAAAGTTTAGAGTGGTGTACCCTTGAGGTTGTGTGGTGCAAAAGCCACACTAATAGTGCAGCACTATACTAGCCTGGAGGTTATGAACCTGGGTTGTGACTGGAGCTTGCTTAGGTGGGAAAGTCTGGGTGGGCAATGAGAAATGCTTTTCACTCCCTCAGCGGTGACTGTCAGGATGCCCTTGAGCAAAAGCACCTACTGTATACGGTACTGTACCCCCAGACAGTCGCCCCAGAGGAAGACAGGTTGCACTGGGCAGCTGCCAGATAGACAGTCCACATGTCTGGGAACGCCCACAAAATGTTAAATGGCTGGCGCGTGAGTGGGGCAAAACCGCCCATATATCTCATGGGCTGACTCACCAAAAGACGGTGCTGTGGCTCTAAACTACAGGTTTGGGGGTTCTAGAGCAGAACACAAGACGTCTGCTCAGATGTGCGTTTACTGCGGTGATTAAATCCCCGATCGTGTCTGCCTGGGCTGGGCTATCAGCTAAATTCTAACTTTGCTCAATGGATAGAACGGGGGTTTTTACCCCACCCTGACCACGCCCCCAGCCAGGCTGAGCCAGCTAAACCAGCGTCTATGACGAGGCGTGGCCTCAACCTATATTAGGCTATGTCACTGTGGCAGTGTGGAAGTAGGACAGTATGCATGCTTAGTCATCCCTTAGTCATGAAATTAGAAAAAATCAATCTCGAATAAGATTGCACAAGTTATTAAAGGATGGCTTTACCAGTAACCAACCCACTTTGTATATAATAATCTCGGTATAAGCACATGGGCAGTGTTTTGCCTTCACTCTCGGTTTACCTGTTTACAAACATTTTGCTACAATACAGCATGACTTAGGCACAGTATGCTGTGCTATGTCAGCTACACTGCTAACTTGCCAAGGAAATATGAATGACACTTTTCAAAGATGGAAGCATATCTTCTGTATTGAGACTGACAAAAAAAAAAAAAAAAAATACAAAAAAAGGAAAAGGGAAAAACAAGAGATACTCCCTATAGGCTACATATCCTTCTTAAAATTCTATACCATTTCCAGTAGATATGAGTTCTGCTGATAGCAGCAGAGCAAAACTGTCAGAAGGCCACCATGCATATCTGATGATTATTTGTCAGAACAACAACGATACTGTCACAATAATGTTGAAATGACAGCCAATGTGTCAGGATTGAAAATCCCCCATCTTTTCTTGTCATACTTTTCCAGACCTACAACCCTGAGGAAATATTTGCATTTTGACATACTCTAAGCCAGCAAGCATTACTATATTTGATTAATGTTAGCTAATTGATAGCTACTAGCTATCTGATTAAGCTTAGCGTAAGTTCATTCAGGAAGACTATGCTATTCATTCATTCATTCATTCATTCATCCATTCATCCATTCATTCATTCATTCATTCATTCATTCATTCATCCATTCATTCATTCATCCCCCTCTCTTCCCTGCTTTCCTGCTGTATCATCTCCTTGGGGCGTTAGCTCTTTTGTTAAACCAATCAGAGTTTGCCACATATTCCTATCAGCCAATCATGTTATAGCTGTCAACTTTAAAAGCTCTTTTTCTGTGCTTTCAGCTGTCATCTCAATGGAAATTGCAGCGACCCTCCTCCACGCCATTCACTAACAGTTCATCATTTCGATGCCCAGGTCTGAGATCACCAGAAGCTGCTCCTCTTCATAACCATCCAGATCCCAGAGTCTTCATCATCTCCAGCACGACCAGCACCAGCACCAGCACCACCACCACCACCACCACCACCAGTGTCTAGACTCCATAGGGGGACATCCTATTATACTCTTGGCTTCACTACCCCCTTTATAATGATGATGCCGTCACGATGGAGTCTAATGGCCAAAGACTTTTCTCGTTCTCTTAATTATTGAACACTTCCGTCCGCCCATCCATTTTTTTTTCTTTTTTTTCCCCTGGCCACATTAGCCAGCTCTGACTGGGGGATCCGGAGGTGTTCCTAGGCCAGCGTGGAGATTATCATCTCTCCACCTAGCCCTCGGTCTGCCCCGTGGTCTCCTTCCAGCTGGACGTGCCTGGAACACCTAGGGAGGCCAGGGGGCATCCATACCATCTGGCTCCTTTCTACATTGTTGTGCACATGTAAATGAATAAATAAATAAATAAATAAATGTTCACTAAAGAATGAGTCTCCTGATAAATACTGTTGTTCATCTGTTACCATCTTCTTCTCTCATGATGCCTGACTGTCCTGTCTCTGACATCACCTCCTCCTTGCCCCATCAAATATTTCCTTGTGTCATTATCAAAATAAATGAAATCTTTTCTAACTTAGTTGGCGTCATTGTTGCACCCATAGAATTGGAAGAGTTCACACACAAAAAGCTAACATCACTGAGAAGCACTTAGAGCTGACAGCACTTGGAGCTGACAGCACTTATAGCTGACAGCTCAGGAGCTCAAAGCACTGGTGCCAGCTGTCTTGAAAGCAGCCAGCGGCGGCTTAGAAAGTCATCAGAAGTCGCCAGATGATGCCACGACGGGCACGCCTCAAGTCCCGGCGCCCCTTTGCCACGCCAACACACACGTTTATTATGGAACAGTGGTATGGAGAATGGTTAAAACAGCTATATGTTTGAGAGAGCTCCAGAAGTAGTACCAACATATCCTACAGTAAATGCATATGATTTCATTCACAAAGAAAAATTATGTTAATCATTTTGCACTGTGACCTTTTGGATCTTATATTTGACCTTGTAACACTCTGTTCTCTTCCTTTTATCTATTTTATGTAAAGCGCTTTGAATTGCCTCTGTGTATGAAATGTGCTATTCAAATTAGCTTGCCTTGCATGCCCACGAGCTGCTCCGCACAGCATCAGCTGACACCTCCAAGGCTGCCTGGGTCAGGAGGAGATGGAGGGACCAGTGGAAGTCAGTAGAACATCTAGGCTGCACGGCTACATCGAGGACCCCATGGACGTTCCTGCCGAAACGCAATGGACAACCCTCAACTGCTTGAGGACCGATGTCAGATGCTACTGACACACACACACACACACACACAGACACACACACACACACACACACACACACACACACACACACACACACACACACACACACACACACACAACATATCACCACAGAATTTGAAAGGTTGGTGGAGGTATGCACTCTACCAAGTGCCCTCTACTTTGCACATGGATTACTGTCATCATGTTTGTTTACACACAATGCAGAATTGAGAGAGGGAGATGGACCAACTAACTGGACCAAGTTGAGACCTGCTAAATCTGTACCAAAAATTAGGAAAACTTGCTCATAAAGTTCAACGGAAGCAGGCCATTCAAATGACAAGGTGCAGGTTTCAAAAGGAACAATTTGATTGGTTTTAGAGAAGCGGATGATCTGCTGACAGGCTGCACTCCTCTCCCCACCCTCTTAGTGGACAGATTGCTCCACTGTGACCAGATCTCTTCAGATTAGACTAGCAAGTGACACACATGTATGTGCATTGGCAGCAAGCATACCAATTTGTCACTGACATTATTACTCCCCATGATCTGAGTGAATCTAGTATTAAGTGGAATTTAACATGCATCATGCTATACTGTACTGACTGTGCAGATGAGGTGGGGAGAATCCACCAAAAAACAGGTGGCAAATGAGGTCTTTGTTGTAGTCTATTATTATTAATCGACTCATTTAATTAACATTTCATCAATTGTTTATTTCTTTATCAATGTTTTTTGTATTTATTTATGTATTTATTTATGTATTTATTTATGTATTTATTTATGTATTTATGTATGTATTTATGTATTTATGTATGTATTTATTTATGTATGTAGTTATGTATTTATTGTTTTATTTATTATTATTATTTATTGTTTTATTGAGCCGTTTACACAGGAAAAGAGACAGGAAGGTGTCCCATTTACAGTTACTCAGTTTCTGCCACTATGCCCGATTTCATACAGTTGTATTAGTTCTGTCATTTAAATGTAAATCTGGTTAACTCACTTCATGAATAGTTTTCTAAATATCTATTCATGAAATCAATGATAAATAATCGTCAGACTAGACAAACACAGAAAAACCTCCATATTGATCCAGCAGTCCAGCTCTGTGCTGTTGAAAGGAGGGCGGCTGGTATTTTATCAATACTGCACATCTTGACCGCTTGAAAACATCCCTAAGCTAGACACTGCTGCAGGGCCGCTGGCCCTCAGGTGACCTGCGCTCTGAACCCTGAATAGAAACCCATGTCTACATGTAGCGGGGCTGTGAGTGTGGATCAAGAGGGTGTGTGTGACACACATAATATGACCAACACTGATTTAATAGATAGATAGATAGATAGATAGATAGATAGATAGATAGATAGATAGATACATACATACACCATACATACATACATACATACATACATACATACATACATACATACATACATACATACATACATACATACATACATACATACACACACACATACTGTACATACATACATACATACATACATACATACATACATACATACATACATAGATAGATAGATAGATAGATAGATAGATAGATAGATAGATAGATACATAGATAGATACATAGATACATAGATACAGAATAGGTCAGTTGAAGTTTTTTAGTCCACAAAACATTCATGGAGTTACAGCATTCTGAAAGTCCCATTTTTACTTTAACGTTCACTTTAGGCTCACGGCAACAGTGAATATTTCAGCTAAAAACAGGGTGTAAATGACGTCTTTTCATGTCAACTTGGCATCTCAGGGCTTCTGGAGACTTGGATTACGCCAGACGAGCAATATGGAGGCATTTTATTACTGAGCGCCACAGAAAGCCTGCCGACACTGACTCATCTCAAACATACAGTATGACTGGATAAATGCCTTTTTAAAGCTGGACACACAATAGCTCATTCTGATGCGGCAGTCTGGCACATCGGCTGTGTCGGCCAGACATGTGAGCTAGGACGTGTGTGGATTTAACTCTTTTTCTTTTTTCTTCTTCTTTTTTTCCCCACGCTCTTCTGCATTCAGTGGTACAGTGATGTTGGACAAAACGTTTCAGAGTTTCCATCTTTGAAGAAGGTATTGATGTATTCCAGCCAGCAAGTCAACGCCTCTCTTCCTCTATTCTTGTCAATTAATATGCGTCTCTCTCTCTCTCTCTCTCTCTCTCTCTCTCTCTCTCTCTCTCTCTCTCTCTCTCTCTCTCTCCTTTTCCCATGGTGGCAAGTAAGCAAACAACACAATGGCATGAATGAATGCTTAGTGCTCCAGGTTAATGTACTTCATAGAGGTCCATTTTTGCATGGCTGGCTTAATTTAACAGCCCAGAAAGCCCTGGGACAATTCGTCTGACATTTCCAGAATGCCAGGCCGGGCACAGGAAGCTCATGTTTATGTGGAGCGACTGAGGTTTGGGAGAGGCGAAGGCTCACTCTGCCTGTTAATGATGGCTTAGAGCCTGAGGAGACGTGATGCAGACAGGCCCAGGGAGCACACAGCTGGAGAGAGGGGCAACATTGCAATACAAAGCACCGCCAGGAGGGGGGTCACATCTCCCCTCATTCATGACAGCAACAGTGTTTTGTACAGGCTTGCCTTTAGCTTTTCTAGTTGTCACAGATGTAAATTCTTTCTTCTTTTCAGGGTGCATTGCATCACACACACAAAATGCTCAATCAATCATGTGTACTGTATCCACAGCAGAGGCAAACAAACAGAGGTTTGTTTCTAAACACATTACACGTTAGAAATTAGTTGCTGAAAACATGCCAACAGTCTTAGTGCCATCTAGTAGTACTAAAGTGTGGAGTTAGCCTTTTATTTTATTTTTTATTTTTTAAGTTTTTCACCATGTCTGTGATCAGGATATTTTGCGTGGGCCGATGACATACAAAAAATAAAAAGCAGGAACAAAATTATATTTTCGATTTTGTTTCCCCGTTTTTATTTTTTGTTTTTGCTCCAAGTGAAATGTTTTTTTGGTCACTCACGATTATTTGCTTTCTGCATATGGAGCACATTTAGCACTTCAATTTATGCAGCAAGTAGTATAATGCATGGTGTTCCTGTTAATTTCCCCTCCTTATTCAAAGCAGGCATGTACATGAACTAAGGAAGAGAAAGTGCATTATCCATTATGATGTGTTCGATGGCTTTATTATACGGTAATTAGAGGGACAAATACATTTTCCTATATTTCCTGTACTATTGGGATTAGTCAAGGAAGGCATTTTACAAATTGGCCCCATGAAAAACATACTTTTTTGAATATAATCTGTCACATTTACCAGCCGCGACAGCTTTGGCTGGTGTTGTGTGTGTGTGTGTGTGTGTGTGTGTGTTGTGCGCGGGCGCGTGCGCGTGTCTCTGTATGGGGGGGTGAGAGAGAGTGCATGCATGCGTGCTTGTGTGCGAGCGAGTGAGAATGTTTTGAGGAAGAAGGTGGAGCGTTAATGGTATAAAAAGGAAGGGGACTGTTATATTGAGTATTAGCAGGTTAGAGTTGAAAGAGAGGTTTCTTCAAAGCTAAAGAGACTCTGGTTTGACTGTACTGGACAATTCCTTCACACTTGAATTGAAAGTCGTCATGATGAGAACATCTACATTTACTGTTATCTTCTTCCTGGTGAGTTACTTCTGTCTGTCTGGGTCTCATCCTGGTTTGTGCAGAAATGCTGTCATTGACAAATAATGTGCTGTATTTTATTGAAGCGTTTTAAAATGAATCATCTATCATTTGAGTGACACCTATTCAAATAAAGAATATTTACTTTCAAAAGGATATCGAACGATATCAGAGTCTTCAGTTGACCAAATGATTTTCTATATTGTAGAGATGTTGAATGATGAATGAACTCCAGGTAATAATTGTCAACTGTTTCCTTGATTCCCTCTTGTAGCTCTGAGTGTTGTGGAGCTGAACCCTCTCAACATAGTGGGCCATGTTGGTGAAAATGTGACATTCACATGCTCATGGAACGCTGCAGACAAAAACACAAAGTATCTTTGTCAAGAGCCATGCAAGAGACATCATACTCAAAGTAGCACCTGGAGAATCTAAGATTAAGGACAGAATACACTTACTAAACAGAGGAGATGTTTTAATTGTGACCTTGATTCAACTCCAAAAGTCAGACTCTAAGAAATACTATTGTGGATTGGTGGTGTATGGCCTTGATTCATATATAGTTGTGAATCTGAAAGTTACAGATGGTGAGGTCTCCAGACCATAGTTCAAGCAGAAGGCCACTCACGCGTAATCCGATCTCAACGTGGTCAAAAATCCTAGTATGACGTCTGCTATGACGTCAAACATGACGTCAGTTAATCCTCATATATATAGCAAGGGTTCTACGTCACCTCTCTCTCTCTGGCCGATCATAGCAGCAGCAGCCCACGGCAGTCCATCTCCCTTGAAGCCGGCCTCCGAAGCGTTGTTTTGCGGCCTCCGAAGCGCGTTTTGCTCCACATCTGCAGACCGAATCAGCATCCTCAAGCCTTCTCCACCCGTGGATATTCACCGCAGATTTCAACGCTCCCCACTCCATTCCGGTATGTCGAGTTCCGAGCCAGGGCAGTCCACGGACAGCGACGACAGCTTAGACATCGCTTCCCTGTTCCGGACCGGCCACGGAGCGTACCTGCTTTCCGAGTCTTCTGATGAAGACGCTGGTGAAGTGGCTGGACCACAGGCTGCACAGGCTGCTAGCATAGCCCCAACGAGAAGGCCCAGCACGCGTTCCCGTGGCACGGGGCGCGCCACTGCGACGGCCCGTGGACGCCCAAGTACGCGTGCGAGCGTGCCGGAAGGAGAGGCCGCTCGGCGCGGACGCGCGAGAGGCCGCGGGCGAACACCAGCAGCCGCCCCGAGAGCCGGGAGCCGCCGGGGAAACGCAGGCCGCGGGGCCGCCGCGAGACGCCTCGTCCCTCCCGGTCGCACTGACCCCCAGGCCGCCGCCCCGGAAGCGGAAGCGGCCCCATCCGTGGGGGGGGAAAGAGAAAGAGAGAGCAGAGAGCAGAAAGTCAGGGTAGTCGCGCCAAGGCAGCCAAGTAGGCCAAGCCGGGAAGCGCCAAGCTAAATTCTAATGTACCAAGATCGAAGGCCCGACCGAGTTGGGAGCGCCGGCCGCAAATAGCTGTAAGTCGCTAAAAAGGTCGAAGGCCGGAAAAGTACAATCGCGAAGCGCCAAGGCGGCCAGGTAGGCTAAGCTGGGAAGCGCTATCGCGAGGTGCCCGACCGAGTTGGGAGCGCCAGCCGCAAATAGCTGTAAGTCGCTAAAAAGGTCGAAGGCAGGAAAAGTACAATCGTGAAGCGCCAAGGCGGCCAGGTAGGCTAAGCTGGGAAGCGCTATCGCGAGGTGCCCGACCGAGTTGGGAGCGCCAGCCGCAAATAGCTGTAAGTCGCTAAAAAGGTTGAAGGCCGGAATAGTGCAATCAACTACTGGCGCCTGCAGATCTCAATTAACCTCCGGTAATCAGATCTTCCTTTTGGGGGATCTCCTAGCCCATGCAGGCGCCCTCCTCTGCCTCAAGAGCAGCGCCACTGGCCAATGGAGTCAAGCGCCAAAGCATTTGCCATGCACGCCGATTGCTAAATAAAGTTTGTCTAATCCTACCAACTGGCCTCTCCTGATTGAAGTGAGGTCTCCAGACCATAGTTCAAGCAGAAGGCCACTCACGCGTAATCCGATCTCAACGTGGTCAAAAATCCTAGTATGACGTCTGCTATGACGTCAAACATGACGTCAGTTAATCCTCATATATATAGCAAGGGTTCTACGTCACCTCTCTCTCTCTGGCCGATCATAGCAGCAGCAGCCCACGGCAGTCCATCTCCCTTGAAGCCGGCCTCCGAAGCGTTGTTTTGCCCCACCCACCTCCCCAGTCCACCACCAACGAGTCTTGACTCCCGATCCCCCACGGGGGGGGGGGATCTCCTAGCCCATGCAGGCGCCCTCCTCTGCCTCAAGAGCAGCGCCACTGGCCAATGGAGTCAAGCGCCAAAGCATTTGCCATGCACGCCGATTGCTAAATAAAGTTTGTCTAATCCTACCAACTGGCCTCTCCTGATTGAAGTAAGTTTATGCTCTTCATTAATACATTATTTTTTCATTTTTCAAGTTAAGATACAGTAACTCATTTTTCATGCTACCATCACCTTTTCTTTAATAGGTGATGATCTGCCCAAATAATTGATTGGTACAGTAAATATATTATCCAATGATTTCACCCATTTTTCCAGGTCCCAAGACAACTCCTAAACCAGTCATCCTTGGATCTACTCTCTCAGCTGCATCTGTGAGCAGTTCCACCATGTCTCCATTTGAAAATCATCATATCAATCAATCATATCAGAAAATACTGATGTGTTTACATCGTACCCCAACATTTGTATAACAAGCCCTGAACTATCAGCAACACAAGGAGCGGGTATGGAGTGTGCTCATCTGAATTCTAGTTTACAAGCAGAATACCCATGCAGTGTTTTGAGTTGTGCAGCCATTGTGCAGCATCACAAAATCAGCCATTAATTACTTACCTAATTAAAACATCTCGCTCTGTTAGGTCATCCACAGGGGTGCTCTTTACACGTCCTGAAAGATTCAGTGTGATTGCACGTAAAATGGCATCGCTGTGCCTCGTACACAGTTTCTGCTCACTCACTCACAGAGACTTTGCATTCTTGTTATAAGATTTGAATGGGTGGTGCAAACGAACGCCCGCTAAAACCTGATACCTGAACAGAGCATAACTTATAACTTATTGATATTGAAATTCACTTCACAGTATCGTCAAGTTTCAGGTCATTCATGGTATTTATTTGCTGTCTTACTCTAAGGCCACGTTTAAAATGATAACAAGAGACATCTTCAGTGTCGAGAATGTGAAGAGGAAACTGTGATCAACTGTGTGTCTGACAACTATTATAACATTAAGTTGTCTTTCTTCCTCTTTTTCTTTCTTTCTTTGTTTGTTTGTTTGTTTCTCTCTTTGTTTCTTTCTTTCTTTCATTCATTCACCATCCCCACAACAGCCTGTTCTCCCTGCTGCCCTCAGGGAGAAGATACAGGGTTCCGAAAGCACGCACAAATCGCTTGAGGAACAGTTTCTTCCCGCAGGCCACGAGACTCCTTAACATACACAAATAGTGTAGTAGCCGCACTGTACCGTACTGTAGCTGCTACCATTACGTATGTCTAACGTTTAATTGTATGTTTAATAAGGAATATGCTATTTGCACCTGTATGTCAAATACGCCGAATTTAAAATGCAGAGTTTAATTGTATGTTTAATGAGGAATATGTTATTTGCACCTGTATGTCAAATACGCAGAATTTAAAATGTTTAAGCACGTCTAAAGTATGCACCCGACATGTGCACCTATGTGCAGTGAATATGCCACTGTCTCTGACTTGTCTTATCACTATACTGCCTTATTGCTTGTTGTGTCTCTTGTTGTTTTTGCACCCATATGCCCTGTTATATTTGTACTATTTGCACTATGTTGTAAACGGAGTCCACAGCACAAGAATTTCACACGTGATACTTGTACCATGGAGTGACAATAAAAATCTTGAATCTTGAATCTTGGGTGTACCATATTTTGTTGTGTTTGCAGTTGTTATCGTAACCTTATTACTGATAGCCGTGCTGATGGTTTACAGGAGGAATACCAGAAATCCATCAAGTAAGATGCGCGCACGCACACGCGCGCGCACACACACACACACACACACACACACACACACACACACACACACACACACACACACACACACACACACACACACACACACACACACACACATTGATATTCATATCATGTTGCCATATGTTGTCCAATCTATTTTCAGTGGTGGTGTCCACTGCTGGGAGCCCACCTGAAGATGCTAGAGAGGTGAATGATAACTTTATGACAACTTGTATGTGTTTGTTACATGATCAGCATTAGGCTTCTGACAAGTTCCTTAGGGTGCTTTCACACTCTGGACCCAGTACTGTTTCCAAACACTTGTCCCCAAATTGACCCCAGGTGCGGTTTGTTTCATGAGTGTGAATGTTGCGTTCCGTGACCGGGTGCAGAACAGCGTACCATGACAGGGTCCAGTTGAAAAGGTGGTCTGGGGAACACTTTGGCGTGCCCAGGGATGGAACACTTGCGTGAATGCCAACCATACCGAACCACATAGACAACACACGGGCAAGGACACTCCGGACGTAGTTGATGATACAAGTGTACTCTGCAGGTGTTCCGTTCCGTTCCCGAGCGCGGATGAAATATTGTATTGTGAAAGCTGACCAGCGAGGGAGAAGGGAGGGGGGCAGTCGTACTCGGGCGCGCAATGGAACGGAACGAAAGCAATCGTTCCCAGTGAGGAAGAACACTCACCACTGTTTGACAGACAATCTGCTGCCAGTAAGGTATCTCTAAATGTAATGTGTGTCAGCTGTCAGTCACCCCCTGCCCCTCAGCGTTCAGTTCACCTTCAGTTCACCTCTCAGTGGTTTCTTGGTAGCCGTCAAACCAGTAGTTGAGTCGACTTGAGTCGGACTCAAGTCCTGGACTGATTTTCAGATCCTGTGACTTGACTTGGACTTGAGCATTGAGGCCTCAGACTCGGACTTGGACTCGAGCATTCCTGCATTCGGACTCAGACGTTGGAGACGAGGACTCGAACTTGTTACAGTAAGTGATGAGGACTGTTTTTACCATGCTCGTTAACGCAATCTCTCAGCAACGCCTTGTAGGAATGTCCTAAATCCAGAAAAGAAAAAGATTTTGGAGGTCAAAGGTCAAAGTTCAAGGTCACTGTGACCTCACGTCCCTCCGTTTCATCAAGGAAGAGGGCGGGGCTAGATAAAACAGGCCATAGGTAGAGATAGGAAGGTCGTAGAGAGTCGGGGTTCAGGGGTGGGTTAGGGGAGTGGCTAGGAGGATGTGGATGGTGGGAGGGGGCGTGGTCGGGGAAGGGGGTTGGGCTAGGGGAAAGGGGCCGTAGCTAGGAATAGGACGGTTGTAGAGAGTCCAGGTTAGAGGGGTGGGTAGGGAGAGTGGCTAGAGGGATGTGGGTGGTGGGAGGGGTGTGGTACGTAAGGGGGCGGGGCTATGGAAATGGGCCGTAGCTGGCGATAGGAGGGATGTAGAGAGTCTGGGTTCGAAAGGTGGGTGGCTAAGGGTATGTGGGTGGTGGGAGGGTATGGTTAGGGGTAGGACCATTTTCATGTTGAAAACAAGCCATGTTGTTGAGGTACCCCCAAACATTGCCTAAAGAGTCATAAGGCTGAATGGCCACACCACTGGCCATTGGCTTCAGGTATTTGTGCTTGTGTGAGTCTGAACAGACATAGATGTAGACTGCAACTTGACTTTTTTGTAATAGGCCCTAATAATGTGTCATAAGATGTTGATAGCTATTAACTCATTCATGGCCAGTTTAGGACTGCCAATATTTAGCACAGGCCAAAGATTTTCATAATGTTGGTCATCTTTCAAGACCCACAGTAAATTATCTATTAGCACCAAAGTGATTTGCAATACCTCAAAATGAAGATGTACGTCTCTGGGTTCACCAGGAAAAAAAAAGTGAGCTTTTAGCATGTTCTGTACTCTACTTATAGCCATTTATATACACCCTGTTTTCACCAAAAAGGTCTCTCTGAGAAGAGAAATTGCAGAAAATGGCATTTTTGTAAAGCACACAATCTCAGGCAGAACTCGCTCTCAATTCTTTTATTTTGAACTGTATTGACATCAGACATGTAAATATTATTCGTTATGACACAAATGACAAAAAAATATATATATATATATATATATATATATATATATATATATATATATATATATATATATATATATATATATATATATATACATGAAGTGCTTTTTTTACATTCAACAATACAGTTTACTCAGTGTGAGTGAGTGTGCAGACAGACACACAGACAGACAGACAGACAGACAGACAGACAGACAGACAGACACACACACACACACAGAGAGAGAGTTCTGTCCACAGCTGCTGCTGGATCGCACCTCTTCCCAGGGAACACTACTGATCGCCCCGCAAATTAGCATAGGAGGGGAACACCAAACTGGTCTGAGATCAGCGTCTAGCCTCCTCTGCCTCTGCATCGTTTTCCTCCTCTCGTTCGGGCTGGGACGAATGCTGCGACACAGGAACGGGGTCGGCTTGGCTTTGGGACCAGGCGCTGGAACCGGATCGATCATGTTGGTTTGACTACCGCGAACAACTCAATCCAGGTTCGCCCTGCAGCAGAGGCGACCAGCGCAGCGCGCCGAGGGGTGTTTCAATGGCGTTTCTCCTCTATGCAACAGGCAGCGTTTCTCCGTTTTCTCCTCCTCTTCCATTTCAAAACAACAGCTGCGGTATGTGTTTGATAACGTGTTGTCGGCTTGTCTTTGAGGCTAGGGACCTGAAAACATGTCACAGGCTGGGGAAGTCGTTGAACTACGCGCTGCACTAATAAAAACAAAAACACGTCAAACACGTCATTGGCTGGGAGGGCTATTCCTGATAACACGTCAAAGACGTCTTTGGCCATGAATGAGTTAAGTAATAGCTATAATAATTAATACCATTATTCAATTTTCTGCAAGGCAGGCACGTGTGTTCCACCTACATGTGGATGTGCACGCTCATGTTCAGTAACTCCATAATGGGGACTTGACTTGGACTCTTCTTTGGTGACTCTGACTTCGACTCTGACTCAAACACTGGGCACTCGAGACTCGACTCGGACTCCAGATATAGTGACATTACTACAACACTACGTCAAACCTTCAAACCTCTGCCTGGCTCAGACAATGAATACAAACAAGAAAGCACACTGACACAAGAGGTCTCGGGTTAGGTATATAGACCATAGCTACTGTTCACTCTGTTCTCTCTTTTCTAACATCACATTCATTGCTCCACATTGGAAATGCGTCTCCCAGCAGGAGTATTTTTTTTTATCTACAGTATAAAATACAATAAAAAATAAAAATACTTAAATAACTTCTTAGCAATAATTGTGTTTCAACAAGTGGCTTCCTCATCCTGGAGTTGGTGATACATGTAGGCTGGTTCTCTAAAGGAGGCTGCATCAAACATAGTTTTGTGTATCACAGTATTTCTCTCAACTTTTTTCTTTCAATTTATTATTTTCTTTCTCTTTCGACCACTCCCTCCTATTTTCAAGGCTAATCCTGAAAATGAAGAAATCAGAGGTGAAGGCCAGCAAACTGAGACGTCACCTGTGAGCCAGCGATCTCTACGTCAATATGCTGCAGCTACCTAAAGCTCCAAAGGAAGATTCTTCCAACGCCAACGTTGCAGACAAGTCAACGTGCAGAAAGCAGAGCCACAATCTCCAAAGTGACTTGTACTCTGTTGTTCAGTTCCCCAGAGGGCAGACTGATCTAGCTGGACAAAGCAACCAAAATGACCTATTCACATGGGATAAGTATTATCTGGGGAGCTCTGGTCATTTGTAATAATTGCAGAGGTCCTCTGTGACCTTAATCCCGTTCGAATCGGCCATGTCCGTAATTTGCCAAATAATAATTCCACCGCAAATTACCTACCGCCAAACACATACCGGCATCTCTGTGATTTGGGGTCGTACATTATTTCATGCTGTATATTCGCATTGCTCTTGGTGTGTAAAGCTGGAAAAGTGCGGAAAAGTGACATAAAATCAGCAGACACGCCCCTCCGCAAGGCTCATGTGCGGAGGGTTTTCGCATGGCCGTGCACACCCCAAATTTTGTAACTACGCGGACGCGGCTGGGCTTTCAAGAGTTTTCAAGACTCCCGCTCACTTCCGCGAGCAGAAACCACACGTTTTCTCCTCATGATTCCGTGTCTCTCATTTCCGTGCAGCTGGGCCAAACATCAAGCATGTTCCCAGCTTAACAGCCTTTAGAGATCTTTAATCTGGCCGAAGCATTTTTCAATCAAAGGTGAAACAACACAGATATGGTGGTTTATAGTGGGACTTTTTTGTGAAATTGCCAGGTAATTACCTAGTAAATACTTGTAATTACTGCGTAAATACCTGGTAGTTACCAGGTAAATACCTGGTAATTACCGGACTGTAAAAGGAAAGTAAAGTAATAGCCCACCTCTCCTCAATGAGCCACACGTTTTGAGGTCCTGCATGTCTATGTACTGTAGTGTGAGAACTGTAGGAGAAATAGCACAACAGTTGTATCAGACGGTAACACACGTACAGACATAAACACAGACATACACAGACACACACAATCTCCTCCCGGCTTCGCCTGGTGGCGATAATTCATTTGCTAGTAAGAAATTACACATGTTTATTGCACAAACTCGTCCAAAAGTTGCTTGTAATTGAAAAGCTATTTGAGTTTTTACTACTACTCTTTGACATTTTTCTAGAATGAATATCATGGGTTCCTGTAATGTATAAATGTAATATTGGATTTCCAAAATGTTACGGTATTCATAAAAGCTTGTTTTTATGTTTTGCCATTCATCCTCCTGTATTCAGACATGTTCAACATTATTAGTGATGGCATATAGATCTCCCAGGGTCACAAAACATTTTCATCAGCATTCAATTATAGTACAAACGGCTAAACACATGAAGAATTTCCTGTCGTTCTCACTTGCATGTGATCAACCACAGTTCATGTTGAGCTCCTGTGGTCCATCACTTCAGATCAGACATGCTGTGGATAGTGGCCATTTTGTTCCCTTTGACACTGGAAACCTATGAGCTAGTTCCTGTTTGGCCTGATCAACCCTCCTGTCACACACTGACACTGCCTTACATTTGAATGTTATATTTTAATTTCTCCACTGGCCATGTGCACTTACAGTAAAATCAGATTTAGGGAGACATAGATTACATGTAATGGGATTTATACTGTGATGATTATTTTATCTTATAAAGTAAAAACTGTAATATTTTACACATTACATTGATTTTATCGATTTAAAAAATATACTAGTACAATTTTGGACAGATTGTGAAGGCAAATTAACTTAAAAGCAAACAGTTTTTTTTGAGGTAACCAAAGACTTTTAGTAAGAGAGTTGCCATGGCGTTTGTCAGCACGGGTGAAATTCAATGCAGATTTTCCACTGCCTGGCAGCTCGTAACGTTCAGCTGACAGCCCCACACACAAGCGCCTTCCACATGGATTGTAGCCTACTGAAAATATCATTTTCAGTAGAATCCATGTGGAAGACGCTTGAACTGTCTAAACACTGAGCGAACGTAAAAGTGAAATGCTTGGTATATTTCCATGAGGTGAATGCACTCGTGGGAGGAGGCACCACAGGCGCGGGTGCCTCTGTCATCATGAATGCTGCCTGCAGCTGCTGCTGTTGCTCCGCCTCGCTCGTCCTACACCAGTGACTGCACTGCCTGCAATGTGAAATCTGTCCCAGCATGCATTGGGCTACTCCATTTCGCTACTAAATAGCAACCAAATGAGCCGAAATAGATATAAAGGTAGATCTAAATAATGTGTAATGGTAACACAACCTGCAATTGTAGAACATTTCAATATTGGACCAAATAAAACATTGAAACGAAAACACCACCCTATGTGAAACATATATGTCATCCTGGGTCTATATATATCCCTCGTCGATTTAATGTGATTTAGATAAGTGATAGCGTAACGCGCTTCTACTGTCATGTGCTATACTGTGATGTAGGCTACACCATTTTTTGTTGTTATTTTGTAAAATTAATGAAGAGGCAAGGGCGAATGTAATCCCGCCTGTAACGCCGTTACTATACCCCCGTTACTGTAATCTAGATTACACATCTTAAAATGTACTGTGACAGATTACAGTTACCGTTTTTTTGTAATCAGATTACGTAACGGCGTTACATGTAATCCGTTACTCCCCAACCCTGATACCTATGTAGGCTACAGTCTAAGTAAGTAACCACACTGGATTGCAAACAAGGCTATAAGTCAGATATTGCAGAGTTGTTTACCGATATAAACAAAGCTTTGAGACAGTTATTGCACAGTTAACACGTTTCACCTTAGGGTTGTGTCGTGTGTGTGTGTGTGTGTGTGTGTGTGTGTGTGTGTGTGTGTGTGCGCGTGCGCGTGCGTGCGTGGTCCTGGAGACACTGTAGGAGGAACTACCACAGAAGCGGTATTGAGTACTTTGCCAGGTATCTGTCTGTCCTTCTGTGTTTCTGTGTTTCTGTCTGTCTGTTTTCAAAACTGTGCAAGATGCAGTCACAAAACTTTACAGGTGTTTTGGAACGTCAACGTTCACGCACGCACACACGCGCACGCACGCACGCACGCACACACACACACACACACACACACACACACACACACACACACTTTATGCCCCCTGGCCCACATTTGTTTTAAGTTGCAGGTGTCGCGGCTGCTGTGATCCCATCACAAGTTGGTCTCTAGTCTTTCTAATTGACATTGACATGATATACATTGATATTGTCGCCATATACGCCCAGACATTATACATACTGTACAGCACCACTCTGGGTCATTTTTTATTATTAGTGAAAGTGAAGCAGACTCAATATAGATGTGATAAATGTATCATGAGTAGCTGTCACCGGCACCTGTCCTCTTAATGATATATAGCAGAGCATGCAGCGAGGGGAATGGAAACAGCGATATAATGGGGACAGTCTATAGAGAAAAAGGTCATCTTAAATTAACAGCATGTCTGGCTTATGCATGCTGCTCTCCTACACAAACACAACCTGCTGGCTGTTCCAGGAGAGAACCAGAGACTATTGATACTGCAATGATACCTGAATGACCAATTTGCCCCATATCGACAAGGCACAAAAGCAAGGCCTTCTCAGTAAGTATGGATCCCAAATGAGAATTTACTGTCTAGCAGTGTTTCCCACTATTATTATAGAGACAGAGGAGCCAGACGATCAATCACAACTTAGCGCTGATAAACATAGCCTGGCCAGAAGCGAAGAAGAAGGGAGGGGTACGGGCACTGCACTATAGTTCAAATAAATGAGTGATAAAGCAAAACAACATGATGCATTTGTGTGCTGAAATGGTGAAAACTACGAAATATTTTATTACTGTAAAGCTTTCTTATCACTGGTCCCCGGTTGTCAGTGTGAATGTACCATTTTTTTGTTGTCCACCACCCCCCTACACACACCCCTCTGCATTATATATCACACTGAACTTCAAAAGAAGAAGAAAAAAAGAATAGAAAATCAGTTTCATATTGTTAGCTTGGTAGACAGCAGAGGCGAGATGGGGAGGCTGTGTGTGATATACCATATCTGTGATTTTAGAAGACAGAGCTCAGGGATAGCTCTTGTCTGAGTGGAAGATTTCCAGCCCCCCTCCAGTATTGGCTATGGTTACACTTGCCATTTCATAAATTTCATAAGTTTCACACACACACACACACAACACACACACACACACACACACACACACACACACACACACACACACACACACACACACACACACACACACACACACACACACACACACACACACACACACACACACAAACAAACCATAACCATAACTTTTCTGTCAGGAACGATTTTAGCATTAATTGCAGATTCATACCCAGACAGCCACACAGACTCAGAAGATCAAAGCCTATAGTCCTCAGCATGCAGATACAGGTGTGACTCGAGTACACCAACTTCTTAAACTCATCTTGTTTTCAACAGTTCTCCTGAGTTCCTCTGGATCTGGAAAAGGGGAGTGTGCTCAATTTGTATTCCAGCAACACACAGGTATTTGAACAACAAGGTCGCTGCTGATTGGCATTCCATCTCACACAGCATAGTTCATCAGTATTGTTCCCAAGTCACAGTCCAAATCCACCAAGTGGAGGTGTTGCATTACATTTGTGATTTATAATAGCCTTAATATTTAATGCTGTTTTGGTCATTTGAAATGACATTTTAACCAAACAAACAAATAAAGGTGAATTAATTAATTCCAAAGAGGCTTGTCATTTCCTATAGGTTGCTGTCGTATGAGGATTTGTCAACGCTAGATCAGGGTACATTTAGCTGCTGTTCACCCATTTAGTTGTTTTAATTGTGTTTCGGTTTTAATTGTGTTTCATTTGTTTTAATTGTGATTCGTTTGTTTTAATTGCTTTCAGTTTTATGGTGCTAACTCACACAATCCATTAAATCAATGGGTAACAGGGCAGGAGTAAGGAGAGAATAATCTACTGTGAGAATAATCTTTGAATGTTCTCGGAATCCCCCGCCCTAGGTTTATGCTGCATAACCTTTGATATATCTTAACAATGGGGGCATGGAAAGATCCCAGATAAATATTTTATACCTATAAATAATTCTATTTGTTTCTTCTGCCTGTGAGGAGTTGTGTGCTACCTGCTTTGCAAGCTGCGCAGGCCTCTGTCACACACCCTGAATAGAATGTGCAACACAGTTTAGAGTGCAAAGTCAACAACAAGGAGCCAGACAGCTCATTCTGCAGTAAAACCATGGCGTACAGATTACCCCGGGGCTGTTTTGCGTTGTTTATTTTCTTTCAATTTCCATAATATGTTCATTATACTCATTCATCATGATGAATGGTAACTTAAATCTAAGGGAAGTCACCACGATAACACAATATAATATATAAATGGAAATCAAATATTTTCTTCTCCATGTTCGTAAAATGGCCTGCCAGTCCTTGGCTCACCAAAGCTGATTTCATCAGGCAAGGTAATGCATTATAGTGAAAAGCAGCACAGAAATTATATGACTTTGTTTGATATCCTTTCCACTGATAGCATTTTGTTTGCCTCTACAGTATGTTTAAGCTTTTCATGTTTTGGTGTGCCTCAGGGAGCTGCCTTGGTCCCGCTCTCCCTCTGTCATTGAAGATACTAATGAGGCAGTTTGTGAAGATTAAGACCATTATTCTCTCATGTTGTGGTGCACAGAGAGTGAGTTCCAATTACTGTATCTTACCTCGCTAGCTAGAATACAGTTAAATGTTGTACTTACTTTTCTCAAAGGAGTGGGAGTAAAAACATAGTCCCATTCATTTGTTTAAAGTCAAGTCTAGGAAGTGATGACAAGGAGAGAAAAAGTGGACATTCTTGATTTATTAGGCAAGACATATGATGACATTATACCAGCAAAAAACTTAATAGAAAATTAAATAAAAGACTGAATATCAGACTGAAATACCCATGATAAAATACCCATTATTATTTTTATGTAGCACTTTACATAAGGAACACATCTATTAACTCATTCATGGCCAGTTTAGGACTGCCAATATTTAGCACAGGCCAAAGATTTTCATAATTGTTGGTCATCTTTCAAGACCCACAGTAAATTATCTATTAGCACCAAAGTGATTTGCAATACCTCAAAATGAAGATGTACGTCTCTGGGTTCACCAGGAAAAAAAAAGTGAGCTTTTAGCATGTTCTGTACTCTACTTATAGCCATTTATATACACCCTGTTTTCACCAAAAAGGTCTCTCTGAGAAGAGAAATTGCAGAAAATGGCATTTTTGTAAAGCACACAATCTCAGGCAGAACTCGCTCTCAATTCTTTTATTTTGAACTGTATTGACATCAGACATGTAAATATTATTCGTTATGACACAAATGACAAAAAAAAAATATATATATATATATATATATATACATGAAGTGCTTTTTTTACATTCAACAATACAGTTTACTCAGTGTGAGTGAGTGTGATCATAGAATAGAATGCAGAGATCAGTGTAGTCTCTCTCACACACACACACACACACACACACACACTCCTTACCGCGAGATCATCCGGGTCCTGTCGCATTGGAGTCCAGTCTTCCTCGCCCTCGACAGGAAAGTGGCCGTGGTGCTTGGCTCTGTGTGAAAGCCATTTCTGTGGCGAGGCTGCTGTTCTCCTCCTGCTCACAAAGTTGTGACTCCGTCTCGTCTCTTTCGGGCTGGGACACAGGAACGGGGTCCAGGGACCAGGATCGATCATGTTGGTCACGGGTTTGACTACCGCGAACAACTGATCGATGTCCGCTGCCCTGCAGCAAGCCGACCAGCTCGTGCAGCGCGCCGAGGGGCGTTTCAATGGCGTTTCTCCTCTCTGCACAAGGAAGCGCGTTTCTCTGTTTTGTGTTTTTCCTCCTGCTCATTTCAAAACAACAGCTGCGGTATGTGTTTGATCGCGTGTTGTCGGCTTGTCTTTGAGGCTAGGGACCTGATAACATGTCACAGGCTGGGGAAGTCTTTGAACTACGCGCTGCACTAATAAAAACAAAAACACGTCAAACACGTCTTTGGCGTGGATGGCTATTCCTGATAACACGTCAAAGACGTCTTTGGCGGTGAATGAGTTAAGGACAAATCCAAATTTTCAGAATTAATTAAATTAAATTAATTATAAATATTATTAAGACATAATTAGCTCAAAATACTTTCAGTATAATCTATTTTTGGAGTAGTTTGCAATTTGCTCCATGAAGAGTGTTATAAGAGTTGTAATACCTCATAGACTATCACACATAAGCTTGAGCTGCATACCTCGGTTTCAGTATACATGCTACAGCATGCGCTGGGATGCGTCATCAGTGATGTTGACTGGGGTCGTGGGGTGTTTCGGGTCTGACAACATCATACACCCTCGCCCAGTAGACCCAGCCGAGGCCGATTACGACCCCGACCCGCGTCCCAGAAGCAGCCGCTCACGGATCAGCCTTCCTACTCTGTCTGCAACGTTGCCCACGGAAGGGTTGATCACGCCCAATCCGCTGCAATAGAGTTTAGTGCTACACCGCAGTATTGTAAGACCTTCGGTGCATGGAGGTCTAAGGCCCTGTGGGGTGATTCCAGGCCGGGCACCTCCTTCGTCTCACCAGAACCTCCTGCTGAGAAAGGCAATCCTACCATGCCGTACCATGGGCAGGGAGGATGCCTCAAGGAGGCCTGTGCGCTGCACGTCATTCATCTGCACCGAGCACCTCGCTCTAGCCTGAAGGACCCCAGGCCGTGCCGATGTTTACGCAGATTTTCAGGAGGCTAATCCGTAGCGATTGTGGATTTCTCCCTCACGAGAGAGCCAGGCTGGGGTGCTAAAACCCATCCCGTACCGGGTGCCGTCTCTCCGACCGTCAACTGTCTCTCCAGCTTGTCACCAAACTATACTTGGTTGTCACCTAGTCTATTCCTAAGTGTCACTGGCCAGGGGGAGCCAGGATTGTAGGTTTCAGTATACATGCTACAGCATGCGCTGGGATGCGTCATCAGTGATGTTGACTTGGGTCGTGGGGTGTTTCGGGTCTGACAACATCATACACCCTCGCCCAGTAGACCCAGCCGAGGCCGATTACGACCCCGACCCGCGTCCCAGAAGCAGCCGCTCACGGATCAGCCTTCCTACTCTGTCTGGAACGTTGCCCACGGAAGGGCTGATCACGCCCAATCCGCTGCAATAGAGTTTAGTGCTACATGTAAAGTGCAACTTTTCTTTGTATGAAAGTGTTATTTCAGAGTCCATTAATTTGACAGATAATCTTAATTTTAGTCATACATGTACACCAATTCAATTTAGCAATCATAACAATCTTTAAATACTCAATATTCAAGATTCAAGATTCAAGATTCAAGATTTTTATTGTCACTCCATGGTACAAGTATCACGTGTGAAATTCTTGTGCTGTGGACTCCGTTTACAACATAGTACAAATGTAGGCATATGAGTGCAAAAACAACAAGAGACACAACAAGCAATAAGGCAGTATAGTGATAAGACAAGTCAGAGACAGTGGCATATTCACTGCACATAGGTGCACATGTCCTGTGCATACTTTAGCCGTGCTTAAACATTTTAAATTCGGCGTATTTGACATATAGGTGCAAATAGCATATTCCTTATTAAACATACAATTAAACTCTGCGTTTCAAATTCGGCGTATTTGACATACGGGTGCAAATAGCATATTCCTTATTAAACATACAATTAAACATTAGACATACGTAATGGTAGCAGCTACAGTACGGTACAGTATGGCTACTACACTATTTGTGTATGTTAAGGAGTCTCGTGGCCTGCGGGAAGAAACTGTTCCTCAAGCGATTTGTGCGTGCTTTTGGAACCCTGTATCTTCTCCCTGAGGGTAGCAGGGAGAACAGGCTGTTGTGGGGATGGTTTGTGTCTTTGATGATCTTCAGGGACCTCCTGAGGCACCGCTGTTTATACAGTTCATGCAGATCTGGCAACTCACATCCTGTTACGTGCTGGGCCGCGCGTCTCACTCTCCGTAGCGCCCTGCGGTCCATGGTGGTACAGTTCCCGTACCAGGTGGTGAAGCAGCCAGTCAGCAGGCTTTCAATGGTGCCTCTGTAGAAGTCCGTAAGGATTTCTGGCCTTAGCCCAAATTTCTTCAGGCGCCTGAGTCCATGTATTCGCTGTTGGGCCTTTTTGACAACAGTGGCGGTGTGGCCGGCCCAAGTCAGGTCCTGGTAGATGTTGACTCCCAGGTACTTGAAGCTGTCCACCCTTTCCACCACTGTGCCGTTGATGGTGATTGGGGGGTGTGTGCCCCCCCCCCCCCCCTCCTGTAGTCTACAATGATCTCCTTGGTCTTGGAGACGTTCAGAGAGAGGTGGTTGTCCTGGCACCATTGTTCCAGGGCCCCCACCTCCTCTCTGTAGGCCGTCTCGTTGCCCCCCGAGATCAGCCCCACGACGACTGTGTCGTCTGCACACGATGGTGTTCGAAGTTTGAGTCGCCACGCAGTCGTGGGTGTAGAGGTCGTACCAGAAGGGGCTGGAGACGCACCCCTGGGGCGCTCCTATGCTGATGGTCAGTGGTGAGGAGGTGAGGTTGCCCACCCTCACCACCTGGCGGCGGTCTGTCAGGAAATCCAGGATCCAGTCGCACATTGCTGTGTTTAGTCCCAGATCCTTGAGTTTGTGTACCAGCCTGGAGGGTACTATGGTGTTGAATGCTGAGCTGTAGTCCACGAACAGCATTCTTACATAGGTGTCCTTCCCCTCCAGGTGGGACAGGGCGGTGTGGAGCACGTGTGCTACTGCATCCGCTGTGCTCCTGTTGGGGCGGTATGCAAATTGTAGCGGGTCGTGGTCCGGGGGGAGTGTGGGGCGGATCTTTGATATGACCAGCTTCTCAAAGCACTTGCTGGCTATTGGCGTGAGGGCTATTGGGCGCCAGTCATTGAGGCTGGTCACTTTTTGCTGCTTGGGAATGGGGATGATTGTCGCTGCTTTGAAGCAGGGGGGAACTCGTCTGAGGGAGAGAGACTGGTTGAAAATGTCTGTGAATACGCCTGCCAGCTGGTGGGCGCAGGCCTTGAGCACCCGCCCGGGGATGCCGTCCGGGCCAGCCGCCTTGTGTGGGTTGATACGCAGGAACGACCGGCACACTTCATCCTCAGTGATGGTGAGGGGGCGGTCTGTGGGGGATGGAGGGGGTTGGTGGTTAGGTGGGAATGGGGGGGGGGTGCTGAGGGGTGGGGGGGAGGAAGGGGGGAGGGTAGGTGGTCGGGGGGGGGGAGAGGAGGAGGGGTGGTGGGGGGGCGGAGAGGGGGAGGGGTGATGGGGGGAGAGGTGGCAGGGGGGGGAGGAGAGGAGTGATGGGGGGGAGAGGTGGGGGGGGGAGGAGAGGAGGGGGGTGGGAGGGGAGGAGGAGGGGTGGTGGGGGGGAGGGGGGAGGGGGGGGGTGATGGGGGGGAGGAGAGGGGGAGAGGGGTGGGAGAGGGGGGGGAGGAGGGGAGGCGCTCTGGCAGAGGGGTCGAACCTAGCGTAGAACGCGTTGAGTTCGTCTGGTAGGGTGGGTGACGTGCTGGGGTTCTGTCGTTTCACCTCTTTGAAGTCTGTGGCAGCATGGAGCCCTCTCCACAGGTGTCTGGGGTTGTTAGTGTCCAATTTTGACTCCAGCTGCCTTCCATAATCTCTCCGTGCTATTTTTATAGCGGTCCGGCGGGCATATTGTGCCTGCTTGTATTGGTCTGTTGTGCCAGAGCTGAAAGCGGTGGTCCTGGCGTGAAGGGCAGCCCTGACGTCGCTGTTGACCCAGGGCTTTTGGTTTGGCATTATTTTGACTCTTTTTGTGGGGACTATATCGTCGGTACACTCTTTATGAAGCATGACACCGTCTCTGCATACTCGCCCAGGTCTCCTGCAGCTTTGAACTCCTCCCACACCACTTGGTCAAAGCAGTCCCTCAGGATGTCGTCTGATTGGTCTGACCAGCAGTGGGCGGTTCGGAATGCTGGGGGTTGTTTTTTTTGTTTTTGTTGGTACCTGGGTACTAGTAGAATGGAGGCGTGGTCTGATTTGCCGAAAGGGGGGCGAGGGACGGCTTTGTAGCCATGTCGGATATTTGAGTAACATTTGTCCAGTGTGTTACTACCTCGCGTGGGGAAGTGAATGTGCTGGTACAGCGTGGGCATTCTACCTCTCAGGTTTGCCCTGTTAAAATCCCCAGTCACCACCAGGGCCATTTCGGGTTGTTTTGTCTCCTGTGCGCTGATGGCGCGTTGCAGCTCTTTCAGTGCGACAGTCACGTTCGCTTGTGGAGGAACGTATACACCCATGATGGTGACTGACGTGAATTCCCTCGGACTCCAGAACGGCACGCATTG
This sequence comes from Poromitra crassiceps, assembly GCF_964638095.1. Lineage (NCBI taxonomy): Eukaryota > Metazoa > Chordata > Actinopteri > Beryciformes > Melamphaidae > Poromitra > Poromitra crassiceps. The sequence goes on from NC_139642.1 coordinate 42,916,672, forward strand.
TACCATTACATATTCAAGATCTGCTGAGCAGTGTTTCCCAATGCCAGTTTTCGTTAATCATTAGACAGACGCCTCCGCCTTTCATTTTCCCGGATCGTTCATCTCTGTCTGCTCTGAATACATTGAATCCTGGTAGAGTGATAGAATGATCCGTTGTATCAGGGGTGAGCCAGGTTTCAGTCAGACATAAAACGTTACATCGCGCTATGTCTTTTTGGAATTGTGCTCGCGCTCTTAATTCACATAGCTTATTCTCCAAAGATTGGACATTTGCCAGTAAGACGCTGGGTAACGGGGGCTTGTTGGCGCGCCTTCTTAGGCGGGCGAGTATCCCACCTCTCCTACCTCTTTTCCGTTGGTATTTTATAAGTTCAGGAAATTCCGTGAGGTCGGGAGCTCGCCAGTTACTGTTGGGATAAATCCGTGTGTTCCTGAATTGGATCAGCGCGTTCCTGTTGTATTTTTGCCCGACGCTGGTGTCGGCGTCTTTGGCGTCTTTGTGCTCCTCCATTGTGGGGAGCGGACGGCTGCAGCGAACAGCTGTCTGTGTAGTTTCTTGCAAAGAAAAGTGCGAAGACGCTACTATGTACACTATTTAAAAACACTGTTATATACACTAGGTATTTACAAAGCGAATCGAGGCAACGAAATTAAATTAAAACGCGTTTACACTAAATAAAAAAGCCTATTTGTCTAGGAAGTTACGGAGCTCTCAGCGGGTCGCCCTCTCCCGGCGCCTCTTCACTCTTCATTCAGACTGCCTGTCACTTCCGCGGCGGCAGCCATGTTGACGACTTGTCAAAACACAAGCTACAAACCACTTTACAGAGAAGGCAAGAACCAAAAAAGGTCATTACATGAAAGAAAGTCAATAAAAATGACTTTTAAGAAGTAATTTAAATGATGATGAAACCAATTTATTCAGGTTGTTTCAAATATAGCAAAAGAAATGATAGCAAAAGCATGATCATTTGTCTGAAATTTGTCTTAAAATAAATTCTGAAACCAAGGGCTAACCAGTGTAAAGATGCAAAAAGCAGGGTGTCCTTTCCTTTGGGATTCCAACAGATAAAACTTTTTCTTTGGTATGCAATATAATCTAACTGAAATCCATCATACTTTTGTAATCCATTGTTGAGTCCAATGCGATTATACAACTTTCATATAGGACTCAGATAGAATTTCTACTTCATTTGATTGCACAAAAATAATGCCGCTCTTCTATTTGAATCTTAAAGCTTGAGACTGTAAAGAACTGGTTGCAAAATAGGAGTTCAGTTGTTTTCCATATTGTATTTTAGAATCAAACCAACAGGACTTTTATAATGATTTCCTGAAGGCCATTTTATAAATATTAAAACATAACTGATATCAATCGCATTTTAATAATAATAATAATAATAATAATACATTTATTTTATAAGGCGCCTTTCAAGGCACTCAAGGTCGCTGTACAACAATTAAAAACAGTTGAAAAATTACAATCAAACACAGTTAAAATGCAAAAGCAGAAATAGTACAAAGCTTGCAGCAGAGCAACAATGGGGAACAGCATGTCAACAGACATACGCCTGCCTAAACAGGTGGGTTTTGAGGTGAGTTTTGAATGTGGTAATGGAGTCAATGTTCCTGATGTCGGGGGAAAGGGAGTTCCAGAGGCGAGGGGCAGAGCGGCTGAAGGCTCTTGACCCCATGGTGGACAGACGGGCTGGGGGGACGGTCAGGTTGATGGAGGAGGCAGACCTGAGGGACCGGGTGGGAATGTTGATGTGGAGGAGGTCAGACAGGTGCGAGGGGCGAGGTTATGGATGGCCTTGAATGTATGGAGGAGGATCTTGTAGTCAATGCAGTGTTTGATGGGAAGCCAGTGGAGTTGGTGTAGAATGGGGGTGATGTGACTGATGACAGGGGTTCTGGTGATTATACGGGCAGCAGCATTCTGGACCAGTTGGAGCTTATGGAGGAGTTTGTGGGGGAGACCAAAGAGAAGGGAATTGCAGTAATCCAGGCGGGAAGTGACGAGGGAGTGAACCAGGATTGCGGCGCTGTTGGGAGTGAGTGAAGGGAGGAGGCGGTTGATGTTTGCGAAGGTGGAAGTAGGCGGACCGGATGGTGTTGTTGATGTGGGTATGGAATGATAGGGTGCTGTCGAGGACGACACCCAGACTATTAACCTGAGGGGAGGGGGAAACCGAGGAGTTGTCTATGGTGAGGGTGAAACTGGGGTGCTTGGTGAGTGTGGACTTGGAGCCAATGAGGACTACCTCTGTTTTATCACTGTTGAGTTTGAGAAAATTAGAAGTGAACCATGATTTGATTTCCTGTAAACAGGCGCAGAGGGAGGAGAGAGGGAAGGTGGAAGTGGGTTTGGAGGAAACGTAGAGCTGGGTGTCGTCCGCGTAACAGTGGAAATGGATGTTATATTTACGGAAAATCATACCAAGTGGGAGGAGGTATATGATGAAGAGGATAGGGCCAAGGACAGAGCCCTGGGGAACACTGGAGGAGAGGGGGGATGGATGGGATGTGAATGATTTTAACTGTATGAACTTGAGTACGATCAGAGAGATATTAATGGAACCAGTCTAGGGGTGTGTCAGATATAGACCTTATTCGATTGACGTCACTCACGTACTGGCACGCCCACCGCCGCCATATTGTCGACATGGCGCTGCAGCTCTCAAGTGACAGCCTATGTGGAGCAGCGTTTATAGGAAGCTAGCCGCTGTTAGCGTTACCTGTATCGTTCCAATTGTGTTCAGATGGTGACCTGCGTTACACGTGGCTGTAGTAATGACAGCAATAAAGTCCCCGTGGTTTGTTTCTATCTCTACCGTCCACAGACGTGAAGGGAGCGAGACTGGGGATACGTCAGCAGCACAGGCAGGAGAGGTGTGTGGATAGTTAGGAGAGACAGGTGAAACTTTCTGACAGCTCCTCACAGCAAAGTCTGTTCACCTCGTTCTTTTGTTTATTTATTACAGGCATTAACGGCAGCATACAAACAACAACTGTGGGGTTTTTATTGCTGTCATTACCATCGCTATTTTGTAATGGAACAGAAACAACAATAAGGCTGTTACTAGTTGTTAGCTGCAGCGCTGTGTGCGCGCAGGACGGTATGTCAACAATATGGTGCCGTCCAGGGTTAGCGAATAAGGTCTATACCAATGGAGGCTAGTCGGTCAAGGAGGGTGGAGTGAGATATGGTGTCAAATGCGGCGCTCAGATCGAGGAGGATGAGGATGGATAATAGTCCGGAGTCAGCTGCCATCAGGAGGTCATTTGTGATTTTAAGGAGGGCTGTTTCTGTGCTGTGACGGGGGCGAAAACCAGACTGGAACTGTTCATAGAGGTTATTGTTGGAGAGATGAGCATGAATCTGTGAAGCCACTGCTTTTTCCATTTTCAATCATTCAATCATCCATTTTACAACTGTGATGTTAGTGATACAGTATATATGTGTATTATTGGGCTTTGTAAAACAATGTACTTATACAGCCTGGTGAAACAAAACGATCCCTCTGACAATGTTTGTCACCTGTCACACCGTTATTGTAGACACAGTGACGTCTCTGTACCCACATGCTGCCATCGCTTCATTCTCACAAACAGCACATTGGGAAAGGCAGCACACTTCTTGTTTTTATTTAGCTTTGATATCAGTTCGACTTGAGGTTCTCCTTTCATCTGAAAGATGAAAGAGAATTTAGCACTATAATGTCAGTGGAGTGGATTACAACATATACTGGAAAGCAGTCTCTTCTCAATGAGTAGATTAATCTGTCAGAGAGCAGATGATAATGTCTTATCACCCCTCTAATCAAACAGCTTTCTGTATGAGCAGGAAATCAAGTGCTGCCTAGCACCACCTTAAAAAGAAGAGGATCACTCCTTCGCAGATACGTAGCACCATACAAAACCAATGAGTCAGGCTTTAAAGATAACATCTACACTGACCGACTTCTACAGCATCATTTAGTGCACCCCATGCTGTTCATGCCCCTTGTCATTCGGGGGTGTAATTCCCTGCTCAAGTAAGATCACTGATGATGTCACAATTGCTCGAGTGACATCACTGGTGACGTCTCAGTTGCTTGAGTGGCGTCACTGGTGACGTCACAACTGCCCCTTTCTCCTGGTAGTACATAGAGCCCACGTCACTATGTTATTACTCACATTTGTGCAGTCATCACTCACATTTGTGCCGGCATCCTCAGCAGTTGTTTCGCCCCACCCCCTCCCCTGATCACTACCAACGTCATGGCTCCTGTAGAAATCCCTATGGGGGGATTATCTATCCCTTATGGCTCTCATATCAAGAGGAGCGTCATATCATGGAGTCATATGCCACGCTTAAACTGTTTACTTCAATAAAGTTATTAATCTTTCCTACGAGTCTCTCATGATTGAAGTGCCAACGACCATTTTCTTGACCTTTCTTCTCTCTCTTATTCCCCACTAATTGAAGCGTGCATTTCAGCACATAAATAAAGCAGCTGGGTAAAACAAACGGGATGAAATGCTAGCACAAACTCAGCCGAGAATAACTTTCACTGTCTGGCTAATTACAGAGCTTGTGCCAAAGCCTTCAGAACTAATGATATATAGTATTAACTTAGTCGATTCCTTCAGTACAGCCAGTGCTATTCAATAATAAGCTGTAGAAAATAGATATCCTTGCCATTCCGCGATTACAGCAGTAAATACCCCTTGCTACAGTATTGCTTATGGATCTGTCAGAGCACCTCCGAGGTTAGGGAGCTGAGTCTCACTGAGGCTACTGATGCCAGAAGATATCAGTGTTAAAGTCGAGCTGAACCCAAAAATGACTTTTATTTTCTTTTAGTTCAAATACCTGGGTATGCAGTAGGGTTGTGCGATGTCAGCAAAATATCCATCGTGATTGTTTTACAGTGAAACATCGTTTTGAACGATGGCATCGTCATTTATGCCATCCGCCGCTGCAATGTATGTTAAAAGCAGGACAGCTGAGCTCTTCATGAGAATGACAGGCAGGCTACTAGCTACTGCACAGAGTCAGGCGACTCAAGTCTAGCTGCTGCTGCTGCTGCTGCTGTATTTCTCTCTCAACTCGCTCCAGTCTCCTCAACTCTCTCTCTCATTAGGTTCAAAAGCCCACGCGAATCTAACGTTATATCCGCCAGTAATTCTGTCAGTTTTCTGCCAGCTAGTTAAATTCAACACACACACACACGTTGTTGGTCAGGATGTAACGTTAACGTTCGCGTATTGGGCCCCTACTCTCCCACAGGCCTTCGGCGCTAAAACGGGCCTTCAGCGCTAAAAAACGTGCCTTGCGCCTGCCTCGGGAAGATATCAACATTGTGCTACTCCATTTCGCTACTAAATAGCAACCAAATGAGCCGAAATAGGTATAAAGGTAGATCTAAATAATGTGTAATGGTAACACAACCTGCAATTGTAGAACATTTCAATATTGGACCAAATAAAACATCGAAATTAAAACACCACCCTATGTAAAACATATATGTAATCCTGGGCCTATATACAGTATATCCCTCGTCGATTTAATGTGATTTAGATAAGTGACAGCGTAACGCGCTTCTACTGTCATGTCCTACTGTGATGTCCGCTCCAATAAATTGGCTCTACTTCACATTTTAGTTTTACAATAAAAACACATTTATGCAATGACTTTACATAATGTAGGCTATATTTATGTGCATCATCCTACCTGCAGCAGTGTAGAGAAAACAATATCTTTCTGGACAAACTTTCACCAATCTAATTAATCTCATCATATAGGGATAGGCTATATTTTTCTATCTGATGCCTTTAGAACATTCTTTTCACTTTGATCTTGCTATAGTGTAGCGTATTTACATGCTTGCAGTATTTAAACTGCAGTTGGTTTGAGAAGAATAATAATATGGAATAATAGCCTATATATGGAGACAGACAGACGGGATGAAGGGAGGGGGGGGAGCAGAGCGCTTGGCTTTGTCTGGTTTTACTGGACCAATGGAATTGGAGCTTAAAAGGCAAGCGTGTGATTCGTTTTATTGCACTTATCCAATGAGCAGATGGTGCATAATTTTACGCTTAAAAGGCGTGGTTGTAATGCTTTAGGCTGCGTGTAGCGCCAACACCAAGATATCAAGTGCGCTGGTCCACGCCCACTGATCAGCGCTGCGCCAGGCGCTCGGCCTAGTTTCTACGCTGATGCAAAGATAGGGGCCTATTTGTTTTGCGCCGTTCAATATTGCTAGTGCTGTATCAACTTTCACTTTGGAACCAGGCGAGTTAAATTCACACACAGTTGAAGACTTGTACTCACTTTGGGTTGAAAACAGGAAAGAACGTGAAGTTTCTTCTTTGTCTTAAAAAGTTTTCACAACAACACAGCCGACACGCGCGGGGGACGCCCCGGCGACATTAAACAAGCGCCCCCTGTTCAGAGAAGCAGTAGAGCGGAGGAGGGGGAACTGAACTGGGCGCGCTTGTTTAATGCCGCCGGCGCGTCCCCCGCGCGTCACGGTAAGAGGACTTGGCCTCGTTTATTATTAAAACGGCACACATTCATTTCGAACAGATAGTTAATCACGATGATCCGATGTAGAAGGCTCAGAGGTCGATGGGGGGTCGGCCAATCCTAGTATGCAGTGCACCTATTTAATAATGTATGCCAAAAAAATCACAACAATCTAATTTCTTTCGTTTTTCACACTTTTTCACATCAAAAGTTCATTTTTCAAGATTTCATTGATAACAGTAATGTACAGTTTGCTGACGTCACCTAGTACTATCAAATTTCTACCCCATTTCAACGAATCATATCACGACATGCAGCTGTCAATCAAATCTTCATTTCATCAGGATTCTCTTCCAAATCAAGTAGAAAATTGCGCCTAGTGCCTGTCATCTGGCAGAATTCCTATCCCATAAACTAACTACTAACTTGGCCAATTGTTAGAAACATGAACAAAAACAAAAACTATAATCTCTAAGAATGCAAAGAAATGTAACTAGCTCGTTAAAACGCGCATTCCAGGGATATCGTATTTAGCAGCAGCGCTAATGGCGCGCGCATCAGAGAGCTTGGTTGTCAGGGGTCGCACTTCGGAGATTCCAGGCCGACGTGCTGCACTCTCCGCTCGGCAACACGAAGGCAGCTGGCTGCCTGCGGCTCGCTGAGCTCCACTCCTCCCGTAAAAAGGCTCTTTCCGAGGGGAGCGCCACAACACACTGAATCCCACTCGATTTGGAGGCGGAACTAGCCAGGATTGGCCAAAGCCCAATCCAGTCCCTAGAATTGTCAAATTAACTCATCTACATGATACTGTAACGGTTTTGAAGTCTGTCATTTAATTTGACAGTTATTGAGTGTTAAAGTGTGGACCAGTGACATCACTGGTCCACACTAACTCAAATTAATAACTCATTAACTCAAATCAACTCTCAATAACTGTCAAACTAGATGAATGATGAATAGTTTGACAGTTATTGAGAGTTGATTTGAGTTAACGAGTTATTAATTTGAGTTAGTGTGGACCAGTGATGTTACTGGTCCACACTTTAACTCATTGAGTGCCAAGGACGTCTTTCGACGTCCAATTAAATAGTGACGTAGAGTGCCAAGGACGTCTTTCGACGTCCAATGCGTTTTTTGACGGTGGGACGTCGATCAAAGCCTTCTGCATCTCCTGTACAAATATTGTAGCTATTGGAGGTCTATAACCTATTTTACGGACTCATTAGGTGGCGACAGTGCTCTCCAGATTACAGAAAGGTCCCGAAAACAGCTGGAAAAAGCCGTGATCAAAGAGAAACCGATGCATGCTGCAGCCAGAGCCATATAGATTGCTCTGTCGGGAGCTGACGTTGGCTGCGAACAGAAGTCAATCCGCGCACACAACTGAGCCCCTCTGCCTCTGTCTGTCTGTCTGCATAGTTTATCCACACGATTAGCAGCCAGAAAGGCAGCACCCGATGCCGAAGGGCGAAACCTTTCCCTGCAGTCTCGTTTGGCATTTCCGTGTGCGCTGGGAACAAAAATGGAGGCACGGAGCGCTCCGAAAATAGAGTGGCTGTGTGTTAGTGTGGGGAGGGAGGAGTTTGCAGTTGAGGGGGGGAGGGGGTGAGAGGGGGGGGGGGGGGAGAGGGGGGGGGGGGCACGCAGGGCATCACACAACTACACCACGTCACTACATCAGAAAATATTATCTTCAGAGTCCGTGAATGTGCTTGAAATGCTTCATTTCACAAAAGGCGGAATATCTCAGCTAATAATTTGAAACGCCTGTATTTGCTCAAAACGACCTATCTTCTCCGGCTCATAACTAAAGAACGGAAAATGGTATCAATACACTTTTTTTTGCTGATGATACAATAGAGCCAGCTCGTTCTTTGTGCGTGTTCGGTGTTTACATAGTAATATCACACAATATTCTGTGGGCCTCGAGAAATCACTGAAAACGCTCTGAAAACTGTGGCACTGGGAGCGTCCGTTCTCCAAAAGTGGCTGGCACTCAATGAGTTAACACTCAATAACTGTCAAATTAAATGACAGACTTCAAAACAGTTTACAGTTTTCTGATGTACTACTGATGTTCTAATGATACAAAGCTGGTTGAAAATGGGCGGAGTGTTCCTTTAAGTAATTATTTTATGTATGTATTTAATTGATGTGTGTGTGTGTGTGTGTGTGTGTGTGTGTGTGTGTGTGTGTGTGCGTGCCCACGCTACACATGAATAAAAAGCACAGATGTGGTGGAAAATACGGCCTACCTCTGTTTCTGACAAATAAAACAAAGCTTCATCTGAGGAAAGGTGTAAAGTTTAAATTAAAATCCCAAAGAACATAATACAATCAGTCAATTCAAGTCACAGTTTTAGGATTATGTAACAGAAAGTAGTTTTATGTAAGCAGTGTGTTGACAGCTCAGGGTCACACAGGAGTGCACGAGCTCCGACAAGCGTCACGGGGAATGACGGAACATTGAACCTTGAGAGAGGAAATTAAAAATTAAGTGGGGTCTACACTTTGCTAAAAATCCAATATTATGAAGTGCACCAGTGATGGATATTCAAGGTGATTTTGTTATGGCTGGAGAGAGTGTAAATGTTAATGTTAAAATGTGATGACATAACCCATTTCTTGAAGGCAAAATTGAAGTAATCGTGTATTTATTTCCTATTTCTAAATCATCAAGTCTGACTTCTTCCTAAAGATCAACTGGTGCAATGTTTAGCTAAGGAGCTGTCCTTGGTGCTGAAATCCCAGCAGCCAATGTAAAGTACCTCATGGAATTATGTTACTAGTTTGCTCTGTTGGTTCCTATAAAAGTATATTTATTAAGCATAGAACCGCATCATACGGGTTATCATATCATCATATGGGTAAACTGTGATTATAAATGCAGAGATTATGTAAGTTAATGCACGACGAGGTGCCTCATAGTGCACTCGAAGTGCATTAACCCGCTTATACCATGGTCACTTGCCAAAGAAACAAAACAAGACCATTCATTTAAATTTCCATGCATTTTGCAATCAAAATGTAGTTTTCATAACCTTGAATATGAGTTGAGAACCGGCGAGACAAAATAGTCCCCTCGGCTGCTCAATATTAGGGTATCATTGGATAAAATGGCCGCTTAGTGCCTGCAGCACCTGGCACAATTCTAGAGTCAAGCTAACTAATAATTTGGCCAATTGTAGCCTATGTAACAACATACAAAATAAAACGGCAATGTCTAAGAATGCAACGCCATGTAACTGGGTCATTTAAACTCGCATTCCAGGGAATTGCGTTAACGTCTGTGGGTCTTATAAGACGTTAAATGGCGCGAGGCAGGAGTAGAGTGAAAACTATCTGCTTTCAGTATGTTGGAGTCCAGGTATGTTTTGTACAAGGACGTCTCTCAGTGTGTTGCTGTTAACGTTGTTTTCTTTTTGTTGATCTCGTCTTTTTCCTCTTTGACTTGATTTGTATCAGACGCAGCGCATGCTCTCCCAGAGCGCCTGGCTGCTGGTTGCTGTAAGTTGTAAACAGAGGGTTTGACAGTTGACAGCTGAGAGCCCGGCTTCTGTCAGCTGACCAGAACAAAAATCAGATTTCTAAATAGCCATTATTTTAATAAACTGAGCACTCAGGGGTAATCTAAATAGTTACTTTGACCGACTCAATTCTTTTCTAAACTTATAAAAGTGCCATATTAAGCGTTAATGGTGGTATAAAGCTCAAATGGCCTGGCTCCCCCCCGCAGGGCACAGCTCGCCCCCGCTCAGCTTGCACGCGCGCGTCACTTAATGGCTCAGAGCCGGCTTCTGTCAGGGGAGGGAAATCTCCGAAATGAAAAAAAAAAAAAAAAAAAAAAAATTGTACTCTTTCACAGCTGGTAATCCTATATCAAAAGCAATATGGTTCTGTGTCCACTGTTAAGCAGTTTATTTAACAAGTGTAATTTCATAAGAGTTTGGTGACATAAAATAGTTGATGTCACATGGGCAATGTTTAACAGTGTTAAAGCTAGTTGTTTCATCAGACTTCAATAAAGGTTAAACTTTACAATAAGGGTAATTCAATTAAGGGTATAAGCAATAACTAACTGTTAATTAACACAAAAAATATGTCAACTCAAATAGAGCAAAATGAGAGCAAATCCTGAATGGAAACTGCCCCACAGCTGAGCTGTGCTGGGGAAACGTTGAATTACATCACAAGGCTTAGAGACCTTCTCCACACATAAAAACATTATACTGTAGCATTACTTATTTATAGCCACACAATTTTCTAGTGTACTACTGTACAATCAATTCCAGGACTGTCTGTCTGTCCTGCATGACTGTCCTTTGCGTACTGTATCTCGAGAACCGTTCGTCGGATCGACTTCAATCTTGGGCAGTGCGCTTAGGGGGGCCTGACAGATTGCAGTGTGGGGAGAGAGTGAGAGAGAAAGGTGCCCATGGCCCCAAAGTTAATGGGGAGAAGGGGAGGGAGGGGAACGGGCACTGCACGACAGCCACTGCACTAGTACTAGAAATACACTGATCTTCAGAGCTCAAAACAAGTCAAGTCAAGTCAAGTTTATTTATATAGCCCTAATTCACAAGCATGTCTCAGAAACCTCTCAAAACCAACTACTATTTACTTATTGGAACCTCCTCATTAATGACCTACTAACATTTATACTGATACATTAACTTCACATGTATTTCTTCCAAATGAAACCCTTTCAAGAAAGATTTGTTTGATCAAAGTTCTGCAATAAGTTCTAGAAAAAGTGGCCTATTGTGCAGTCCAGGGCACTTTATTCTGTAACATATAATTACTGGAATATTTTCCTCTGACCATGCAACAATTATGGCTTTACCAGCATCGTGATGTCAAAGTATGTCCACTCCATGGTTGCGGTCTCTTCAATCCCATTCATTCTTATGAGAGGACCGTTGGCAGTCAAATGTCTGTGTGAATGAGCTCTTTGCCAGTATTGTAGCTCAATGGCTTCACTGTCTGCTCAGCTGAATGTTACGATTAGCAGACCCATTATATTGTCATGCTCTGATGCTATTCTGCTCACTATCTGCCAGCACACATATGTTTATTAACAGAAAGATGCAAGTTCATAGGCCTTGTTGGTACTTGAAGACCCTTGAGTCTATGTAAACATAAAGCAAAGGGGAATCACAATTAATATTTTCCTGTTTTTCATCAGTGGAAATCCCCATAAACCTGAAGGCTTTTCATGTTGTCCAGTGTGCATACTGAATAATGTTCAAGGGCAAACAAACAAATAAAATCTATAAAATTCAAGAGAGATATTCATATAAAGTTGGACTCGGGGGGGTTTCAGCTTTGTAGAATGCAGACTGTGCTGAAGCAGCTGCACACTCCGCACATGCCCTCTGGATCACCTGCCTGCAGCTCTAAACAACTCTGGCAGTAACTATTGTTCACGCCCACATCCACCTCCACGTCGTCGTCGTCCACACCCACCTCCACGTCCACGTCCACGCCCACCTCTATGTCCACGCCCACCTCCACTCCACGTCTTTCTCTCTCTCTGTAAAGCTCATCCCATGTTTTCCGGATGCTTGGGAAGAACAAATCTAATTTCTGGTGACTAATCTGCATTTTTGCCCCATGCAGTCCCTCACAAAACACTTCTCCACATTTGCTGGACAGAGTTAAATAGCGCAGGCAGAGGGCACAGCTGCACATGTTTAACCTTCCTTGCAGGTCCAATTGTTATGCTCAGTTTTATTAGCTCCCACATGGAAAGAACCTATATGTACCCTATATGTTTTGATATAGGGCCACATATAGTTTCCCCATATATGGTGCATACATAAAATTGGCCGTTTTCCTATATTATATGTACATATATGTACCTATATGTACATATAATATAGGAAATCGGCCAATTTTATGTCTGCACCATATATGGGAAACCTATATGTACATATATGTACCTATATGTAGGATTTTAAATAAAAAAAAATAGCAGCCCACACGGGATTCGAACCCCGTTCTCCAAGGTTCAAGCCGTGGGCTCTAGTGCTGAGCTATACATTTTCTTATACTAACCAGAGAGCCGGGCACATTATATACTCTCTCGCACACAACGTAGACCACAATTGTCAGCGATCGGGAAGTTATTTTATGTGATGCGTACGATCGTAACAGACTAAAATTATGTTGTGTGTGTGTGTGCATCTATAGTCTGTAGGCTGTACGGCTTCAGAGGTTAACTTCATTTAACACCAGAGACTCAGGAGGTAGGCCTACACAGAGCCTCGTATAGTCTGTTACAATAACATAGTGTGCCCAGAGCACCTCGTTCCGCACTTGGTGCAGACCGGTGCAGACTTGCTTTGGTCTAGTCAGTCACAGCTAGTACTTGCGCATGCTCGTTGCTGCAGGAACTGAATTCATTATTTTATAGTATTGCGCTAAACTATTAACCATAGTTGTGTCCTGGAAGCTTTTTGCTGGCACCACATAGCC